>NC_136478.1:16401141-17083054 GCF_902686455.1 Sciurus vulgaris
ATTGCTTTCTCTTCACTGTGTCCCATCCTGATGTTGGTGAGGGAGGCACAACTTCCCAAAGGGCAGTAAGTTAGTGATCACATTGGCTAAGAGTGGCTGCCCTCCACCTTAGCTCTAATTTTCCCTTGGGTCTGTCCCAGGAATCTGTTTAGTAACCTTTTGACTCTGGCTCCATCTACCCTTCCCTATGCTATTCCAAATTACCTTTGTGGTCTTGCTTTACAGTATAGCTTCTTGTCCCACATCACAAAGATGGTCTTTGCTGTGTTGAAATATATAATTGTGAGCCAGGCTTGATGTCCCACCCCTGTAATTCCAGAGATTCAGGAGGTTGAGGCAGGAGGATCTCAAGTCCAAAGCCAGCCTCAGCAACAGAAAAGACTTTGTCTCTAAATACAAAAGTGCTGGGCTGGGGAGATAGCTCAGTTGGTAGAGTGCTTTCCTTGCAAGCACAAGGTCCTGGGTTCAATCCCCAGCACCGGAAAAAAAAAAAAAAAAAAAAAAAGTGCTGAGATGTAGTCCAGTGGTAAAGCAACTCTGGGTTCAATCCCTGGTACCAAAAAAATAAATAAATAAAGTAATTGGTGTATGTTCCTTACTCTTTAGTGTTTTTTCCTGTGACTTCTGCATTTGATTTTATTAATAATGTTTTTTTCTATTTCACTTTCTCTACCATCTGGGGCAGGCATTCCACCCACTCAGCTCTCCAAGTATGGAAACCTTGGGCATGTGAACATCATCCTTATCCAGGAGCCTCTTGCCTTTATCCTGCCTAAGAAAGAGATGGTCTTTTCTCTAGATGACAAGGAGCTAGCGCCCAAGCTTACAGCTTCAGCACCGGAGCTTTCTGCCGAGGAGCCAGTTCTGGGGTCTGCTGTGGCAGCCTGTCACACTGATGAACCAGAGGAGATGGAGCCAGTGGAGTCGCTGCAGGGGAAGCTGATGGAGGGGGGCCCGTTGCTGGCCGAGGTGCCTAGTACAGGGTCTTAGCCTGTGTTTGCATCGCCCAAGAGGGGAACAGTGTGTGGTGCGTAGGATCAGGGGTTCCAGCAACACCGGGGAATAGAGTCGCTCTCCGTCAGGGCTGCCTCGCCCAGGACAGGCTGGGAGGAAGCTGGGAGGGTGTTCACCGGGACAAAGCGGGTACTTCCCAGTCACTCTTGTACATCGGCAGAATTTAACAATAAAGCTGGACGATCGTCATCGTCTTGACTACTGTCCTATGGCTGATGGCCTCGCCCAAGGCACGCGGGAACTACACTTCCCGGCGTCCCTGGCGGCGGCGGAGCGGGAGGGAAACGGCGGGGGCAGCGGGTTCCTGCTGGTGCGTACCATGGGTCGGCTGTTGAACGGGCTGCTGCTGTTTGGACCGCTGCGGGCGCGTGCCTGCCCACGGACCGCCTGGCCGTGCGGGGAACAGGCGAGTGCCGCCCGGGTCTGCAGCTCTATGGCGGCCGCGGACGGCCTGGAGGGCCCCGCGCGCCGGCGCTCCTACTGGCACTACGTGAGACGTCTGATACTAGGTGCGCCGCAGCCGCCGTACCTGCACGTGTGCCAGGTCGGGGACCCGGTGCTGCGAGCCGTGGCGGCCCCTGTGGAGCCGGCGCAACTGGCGGGCCCGGAGCTGCAGCGGCTGGTGCAGCGGCTGGTGCAGGTGATGCGGCGCCGGCGATGCGTAGGCCTGAGCGCGCCGCAGCTGGGGGTGCCGCTGCAGGTGCTGGCCCTGGAGTTCCCCGAGGCGCTCTTCCGCGCCTGCGCGCCGCGCCTGCGCGAGCTCCGCCAAATGGAGCCTTTTCCGCTGCGCGTGCTCGTGAACCCCAGTCTGCGGGTGCTGGACAGCCGTCTTGTCACCTTTCCCGAGGGCTGCGAGAGCGTCGCCGGCTTCCTGGCTTGCGTTCCCCGCTTCCAGGCTGTGCAGATCTCAGGTGTGGGCGGCAGGGCCTGGGGACGGCTGAATAACCTTGCACTCTCGTCCTGCCAGTGGAGGCGGCGGCACCGAAGCCCGCGGAATGGTCTCTGCGAATCTCCAGCGAGAGTGCAGACATATGCATAGTTTGTCTGTAGAGCCTCCCTTGGGAGCGAAGCAGGACCTGGGAGCGCACGGAACTCAGGACTGACGGACGGGTGGGGAAGGAGGCGCCTGTCAGGCCAAGGCCCCTCTGGACACGGGTCGGGAGGTGCCCTAATTCCGCAGTTAGCTCCCAGTCCAGCCTCGACTTTATTCTCTTTCCCTGTCTCCCTCCCTGCTTCTCTCTTCCTCTTTCCCCACACCACATTCATTCTCTCTCTCTCTCTCCATCCCACTTTCTCCTGCTCCACTTTATCTGTCATGATGGGTTTGGAGAAGTGGAACCCAACTTTGCCCAGCCCAGGGCGATAAGCCATTCCACCTCTGTCATACCATAGATGCTTTGTGGAATGTGGTTCTCTGGCGGGGTTGGGATGATTGTTTTTCTTGAGCAGATCACTTGGTCCAAGAGCATCAGAAGGTATTTCTTTATTTTCTACTGTACCAGGCTGAAATACCTTTGATAGGAAGCAACACTTGAGAAGTGGGAGGAGTCTTCAGAAAGGAGGCGTCTTAGCAAGTTTTTCATTGCCCGCCCCATACTGAGCACCACAACCTTATTATTAGAGGGGGAACCAGGTTGAATACTTGGGAATGGCCAGAGGTGAGGCATCTTCTCTAGAAGGGATAGGGGCTGCTGTCTATATTTGCTTCCTGATGTTGCCTCTTGTAAATAGGAGCAAATAGGGGAGGGAGCAGGGAACAGTGCAAGGAGGTTGAGAATGGTGCAGTTCGGCATGTCCTCACCTCACCTGGATCATCGTGTAACTTCCTTTGCAGGGATGGACCCAAGAGGAGAGCAGGTGGAGTGGCAAGCAAAAGGATGGACTGCCCGCATCATCCAGCATGAGATGGACCACTTGCAAGGCTGCCTGTTCATTGACAAAATGGACAGCAGGACGTTTACAAACATCCACTGGATGGAGGTGAATGACTGAGGCATTCCTGCTGGGGCTGAGGATCTGGAAAACCCTTGAGCTGGGAACATCTTACTTGTCTTCACATTGGTATTAGTCCAGATCTGAAAGAAAACAGTGGACTGCCAATGCATGTCGAACTGATTTGGAGGAAGATCTTAGGAATGTTTATTCAAGTCAGGTTTGGACAAAATACTGCTACAACTTGAGAAAAATAACCCCCCTGACGTGGATGTTACCTGACAATTTTGTATGGAGAGAATTGGAGCAAGTAAATAACCATTCTCAGAAGTGATATCATAAAAGTCTTGTATAATCTACTCCCAAAGCCAAGATTTCATAATAATAGAGTCCCCAAATATTGGAAAACTGTGTTTAAAAATGCAGGTAAGGCAGAGGTTGACCATATTCCCTGAGTTCTGCTTTTTACAAAAGGCTGTGTCTGACTTGCAGAGTCCTTATTTGCCTTCGACATCAGCTGCTTATAAAAGTAAAACACAGGACAGAGTGGTCCCAATTCAAGAAAGTGTTTAATGACATTATTAATGTAAATAAGTATCCACACATTTTAACAGGTTCAGATAGTTTGGGTCTCCACCTTTCTTTTTTCTTTTTTTAAAAATGGCATCTTGCTTCATTGCCCAGGCTGGGCTCAAACTCCCAATCTTCTTGCCTCAACCTCTGAAGTAGGTGGGATTATAGGCGTGTACCACTGTACCCAGCTCAGGTCTTTTACCTGCCACCTTTAACAAAGTTAGAAAAAAGTTTGCTGCTAAGATCTGTTGAACAGCTGGTACTTGGCTCATTGTTTGAGTGGAGGCCATGGAACAGGGCTGCAGGTGGGGATGATAACTGATAGCCCCTTCCTGTCATAATTAAAACAAATGAGCATTATACTGACCAGTGTTTAACTTTTAAGAAACTGTCAAGAGTTTTGTTAAGAGGTGAATTCCAAAAGTATTAGGTAAATTGTCTAACCTCATTCTTATATTGAGGTTTGAGGTATTCAGGTTTTTTTGTTTTTGTTTTTTTGTATTGCTGGAGGCTGTGCATAGGCTCTACCATTGAGCTACACCCTTAGCCTCTGAAGCAGGTATTCTTGTAAAACAAAATCCTCTAAATCAATGTACACAGTGAGGGCTGGGGGTATAGGTCAATGGCAGATCAGAGCACTTGTCTAGCATACAGGAGGTCCTGGGTTCAATCCCAAGTACTGCAAAAATACAACAACATGCATGGTGGTGCATGCCTGTAATTTTAGCTACTTAGGAAGCTGAAGTAAGAAAATTACAAGTTGGAGGCCAGCCTTGACAACTTACTGAGACTCTGTCTCAAAAACTAAAAAGGGCTGGGAATGTAGCTCAGTGATAGGGAGCCCAGTAAATTATTTAGAGAAAAAGTGTTTTAAACAGTAGTTAGACAAACCCAGGAAACACCCACTCTTGCCTGTAGTTTTCTCTAACTTTGGAGCAGGCTGACTGGCTCAAGATGGAGTCAAACTGGAGAGGAGTCACAATGGAGCACTGCCCCAAGGTTAGAGGCTCAGCCATTAGGGATGTTTGTAGAAAGCACTTCTTCACACTGAAAACAAGGGTCTTTAAAATTAGAATTCTGTGAGTATTCGTTCACTTGAACAGTGTTCAGAAGCTCCTGCAGAGTGACATCAAAACATTCTAATGCTTCCTTAGTCTTCTGAGGGTCACAGCCCTTTGTTAGTATCAACAAATCCTTGCATTTCCAATAAAGAAAACTTCTCCCACCAAGTTACTGGCCACACAAACCATACATACATACCAATCAGAATCTTGAATTTTTTTTTTTTTTTTTTTTTTTTTTTTTCTTTTTGGTACCAGGGATTGAACTCAGGGGTGCTTAATCACTAAGCCACATGCCCAGCCTATTTTATTTTTTTATTTTGAGACAGGGCCTAAGTTGCTTAGGGCCTCGTTAAGTTGCTGGCCCCCAACTTGTAATCCTCCTGCCTGAGCCTCTGGAGTTGCTGGGATTATAAGCTTGTGCCACCACCCCTGGTCCCATTCAGGTTTTAAGAGAGGAATTAAGGCTGGAGGTATAATTCACTGGTAGAGAATGTGCTTAATATGCTTGAGGGCCTGCTAAGTCCCAGTAAAATAAAATATAGGATAATACCAGTTTTGGAAGGAAGAATGGTTAGACCATTCCTTCACAGGCTGTAGTCTTTGTTTCCTGTCAGGCCTTTTCCATGTGCATGTGGTTTGACTAGTGTATTCCTGTGCACAGGGTGAAGCTGAAAGTGCTGTGTCTGTTCCATGTCACAAGGCATTTCTGGGACTACCAGCTTTGGAACCTTGGTGTCTATTTCAGGGGTCACCATGTCCATTGGCTGCCTGGCAGGCAACGTAACTGAGTGGGGAAGGGGAACTCCTAAACAGAGCAGCCCCTGTTCAGCAGCCGCTGATAGGCTGTCTAACAGGGATGCAGGCCCAGCTTTACCTCCAGAGCCAGAAATCTGCTTTTTTATTTTTTACTTTTGGTACTGGGGATTGAACACAGGTGCTTTATCACTGAGCTGCATCCCCAGCCCTTTTAATTCTAATTTTTTAAATTTTGAGACAGGGCCTCACCAAATTGCTGAGGCTGGCCTTAAACTTGGGACCCTCTGGTCTCAGGCTTTCAAGTCACTGGGATTACACGTATGTGTCACCACCCGGCAAAATCTGCATTTTTATGTCAATTCTTGATTTTTAAATGTTGGCAGCAGACCAAACCAAACAGCTATAGATTATATCTGGCACACAGGCCTCCCAGTTTGCAGTCTCTGATCTGGACACTGGACCATAGGAAGAGCTGACCAGGTCCCTTAAATACCCCCAGTCAATCTTCTGAGCCTTAGCTGGAGGGGCTCTTGCCACCTTACCAGAAAGCAGGCCTGAGAACTGTAACAGATGGCCAGCATTCCTGCTTGCTTCCTACTCTGCTGAGAGGAGAGAGGAAGAGAGGAGGAAGCAAAGAAAATCAGAGCATCTTACTAGAAGCAAGAGTGGCCTTCAGGTAGCCCCAGACAAGTCAAAGATGAGACCACTCCAGTGGCTCAAGAAGGGAAAAGGATTTATTAGACCATCTCCAGGATAGGGACCCAGGGCAGCGGCTGGGTTCAGTGCTCTTACACTCGGGGGGAAAAGGCAGCAGTGAAGATGCACCTGCCTTCTCTCCTGATCAAAACAGCTTTGTGCTCACAGAAACCATCTCCTCCTCTTGCAAGGAAGACACAGGGCCCTGGATGCAAACCTAGGAGGTTGGGAATGGCTTTTCTTACTCTTCATCAGTCTGTTCTCAAGGAGCCAAACTTGGACATAAAAGGAGCAGGGAGCTGGGGCCTGGCTACTCCCACTCCTGGACACTTCCAGGGGATTTTATCTTTATAAACAAGACAAATCAAAGCAGCATTAATTTAGGGGAACAAAAATAAAAAATAAAGGTATGGAGGGGCAGGGAAAGAACTGGTCAGCATCCACAAGAGAGAAGTAGGAAGAGCCAGTATCCACTGAGTGCCAGACCGCAGCGGAGCGTTGGCTGCCGTGGAGGCCCTTTTCTTCCTGCTCCCTGGCTGGCGGCCAGACAGCAGAGGAGACACTGTGGTGACTTTAGGACGAGCCCTGGAGCCCTGTCTGGCCACCAGTGTAGGGAGTACCGTAGATCTGCCCCATTCAACCTCCCACCTTCACCTTCACCCACGTGAAGAAGCTTTTAACTCTCCTGTCCAAAGTCCTCTGAAAATTTCTTCACTTTCAGGAGGTCATCTGCATTCACTGTGGGTCGGGTGGTGGCCAAAGACCGGAGCATGTCAGACTGCAAAGACAAGAGCATCCTACTGAGAAGCAGCCAGGCTCCAGGTGCTTGTCTCCTTCCTTGCAAAGTTGTGCCATCTAGGTGAGCAAGAGGCCTGTTTTCCATGTCACTGCCCAGTGCAGAACTCCCTATGTTTGCTCCACTTGAATCTGCCTGTGACAGGGACCCTCTTCCATACTGAGGCAGCACATATCATTTCCAGAGGCCTGATCTGAATGAATCATGATTCCATCATCTCATAACTCCCATTTTTAAATTGCATATCCATCACACCAGGACAGAATGAGCACTGTGACTGGTAAGACTAGGAGATGGAGAGGGCCAGACTACTTGGGTGACAGGCTGCCTCTGCCACTGCATTAAATGAAACCTTGCTGACATACTTTTTCTTGTTCCTTCTGGACCAACTAAGTCAAACCCCTGGAATGACAGTCACATTATCTAGACTTTACTCTTATTGCTAAAGAATATAAACCGATAAAGCTACTGCCTCTGCCCCCCATTTAGTCACAGCAAGAGTCTCAGCAACCCAAACCTGCAAGGACACTGTTTCAGAGGAGCCATGATAACCCAGGACGTGGAAAGAAACTCAGTTTTCATCTTGGACCCAGGCCCCTAATTTTTTGGACTCTGTAAAGCCCTCTCTCCCAGCTGTTTACTTACCATGCAAACCACAGGCTCTAAGAGTTTGTCACCAGGGACATCCATCCAAGTCATTTCTATGGCCCCTGGGTCCCCTGGAGAGCATGGGGTCAGGAGGTCATCAATCACAATGCTAGGGTTGGTGCGAGAAGGACCACAGACCTGAAACCAAGCAGGAATTTGACAGGCTGGTATAGCTGTTCTTAGGGGACAACAGGACACCTCGAGGATTTCTAAGGATGTCTTTAAGGAAGGGAATGGTTGGTTTTCTAGGACATCAGGATCAGAGAAGGAATAGGCTCTTTCAGAACTCCTGGGCTAGCTGGGCACAATGGCACATGCCTGTAATCCCAGGAACTCAAAAGACTGAGGCAAGAGGATCATGAGTTCAAAGCCAGCCTTAGTGAGGCTCTAAGCAATTTGGTGAGACCCCATCTCAAAAAATAAAGAGGGCTAGGGATGTGGCTCAGTGGTTAAGCACCCCTGGGTTCAATCTCTGGTACCAAACAAAACAAAACAAAACTCCTGGGCTAGCAGGACAGAGTGGCACATGCCTATTATCCCAGCTACACAGGAGACTGAGGCAGGAGGATCACAGATTCTAGGCCAGCCTGGGCAACTTAGCAAAGCCATGTCTCAAAATTAAAAATAAAAAGGGCTACCTGGACACAGTGGTGCATGCCTGTAACGTCAGCAGCTCAGGAAGCTGAGGTAGGAGGATTGTGAGTTCAAACCTAGCCTCAGCAACTTAGTGAAACCCTGTCTCTAAATAAAAATATTAAAAAGTGCTGGGGATGTGGCTCAGTGTTTAAGCCCTTGAGTTCAATCTTCAGCATACACAAACACACAAAAAGGGCTGAGGATGTAGCTCAGTGGTAAGGGCCTCTGGGTTCAATCCTCAGCACTGGAAACAAACAAACAAAACAACTCCTGTGCTGAGTGGTCAAAGTGGCTCAGTCTAATTTCAGAGTGTGTTGACAGCATGCTCTGACAGCTACTGACCTCCAAAATCTCAACTAATATTCCCAAACATCTTACCTTCCTTATTTTACTTATAGGATAGAACCCAGTGCCTTGCACGTGCTAGGCAAGCGCTAGCAAGCACTCTACTACTGAGCTACAAACCCAGCCCTCACCTTCCTTATTAATGCCACTAAATTTCATCAAAAATGCAGTAGCAATAAAAAAAAATTTTTTTCCACTGAAGTGTATGCCCTAGCAAAACATTCCCCCAAATACCCTAAGACTCTTTCCATTACCTTCAATTTTTTATTCAAATGTCACCCTGGTGTTGCCTGGCTTTTAATAGTGCAACCTGCCTGCCCCCTAAAACTCTGGCACTCCTGGTCTACCTTACCCTGCTTAGTTCTTCCTCATCACCTGCTAAGGAACTGACTTTTATCTTATTTATTATTGGTGTTCCCCCACTTGAAGGGAGGCTACTAGAAAGAGTTTTGTCTGTTATGGTCACTAATGACTTCTCAGCACCTAGGACTATCAGGCACACAGGACACACAGCAGACACTCAGTAAAGATCTGCTGAAGGAGAGCGTGGGTCCTCACAATTAGTAACATTCAAGCATTTACTTGGCATCTACTCTCACACTACACAGTGCAGCTTGGGGAGGCTGCAGAGCTGTGGAGACAGTGCCCATTTTTTGGCTCCTCACAATCAGAGACAGACACACTTAGGCAAGGGCTGTAGTGATGGGAGGGCAGGTGCCAGCCTGTCCCCTGGAACCAGCAGGCACACCTGACTCTTTTCCGTGGTTCTCCAAGAAATTGAGAAATGTGTTCTCTGAGCAGCCAGGGAGCTGGCAAAGAAAATAGATACCCCTAGATACTGCCTAAGCCAGTACTGGCCGCTCACCTGATTTTTTTTGGTACTGCGGATTGATCCCAGGGATGCTCTACCACTGAGCGACATTCCCAGTCCTTATTCTTTATTTTGAGACAGGGTTTCACGAAGTTGCCAGTTCTGGCCTCAAACTTGCAATCGCCCTGCCTCGACTTCCCAAGTCACCCAGCCACCACTCACCTTCTTGAAGTGTGTTGCTGACTGCACTTTTCTGACAGGCTGCATAAGGGAGTCCCTCACAATAATGCTGATGTCTGCACCCGAGTAGCCTTCTGTCTTCCGGGCTAGCTCGTGGATGTTGGCATCTGTGAGGTTGTGGGGAGTGCTCCCCAGATGCAATCGGAACATCTGGGCACGGGCAGCTTCTTCTGGCAGTGGGATATAAATGCGCTTTTCAAACCTAAAGAGCCAAATGCAGAGCAGGAAATGAAAGCTGACCACAGAATGGAGTTAAAGAAGGCACAGCACAAAGATCAAATGGGATGTACTTTCAGGCCAGTGTTGCTGGCATCTCAAGAACCTGGCTTCATAAGGGCTCTGCTCCAATCAGACCAGGGAGGACACCAGAGAATGAAGTCAGAGTGCACCCACAGGCTGCCAATGGCCTGAGGAAGAAGTTAGTCCCCAGCCCATCCCGTGGAAGACTTACCTCCTTCTAATAGCTGAATCCAACACCCAGGGGATGTTTGTGGCACCAAGAACCAGAGTTCCGTCATTGTTATTCCCCACCCCTATGGAGAAAGGGAGACAAAGATGTGGACACTTGCAAAGGTCATCAGAATTCTTGGGACAGACCTCAGGGGAAGCCATCCCTGTGCCACCATTGGCAGGATCCCAACTGAAACTAAACCATACCCTAGTCTGGCTTTGCTGGGGTGAACAGACCGACAGCACCATCTGCCACAGGAAAGGTAGAGTGGCTGGCTGGCAAAAGTCTCAGCAACCTCTCTGTGGTGAAAACCCACTTAAGGACTGAGGAGATGATGCCAAGAAGTGCTTTTCCTCCACTCCGAGGACAATCATCCAGCTACAGCAAAACCTGGAGCCCTGAGTTGGCTTTAGGTGGAATGACGACCCAGGGGGCACCCAGACTGGCACGCACCCTGCATCTGGACCAAGAACTCTGTTTTGATCCTTCGGGCAGCCTCACTCTCATTTTCATTCCGGGACCCACAGAGGGAATCCACCTCATCGATGAAGATGATGGAGGGCTTGTGCTGCCTGGCCAGCTCAAACAGATTCTTGACTAGCCTGTAAGAGTAAAAAAGGGGTTAGGATTGGGATGTTCCCAAACATGCCCACCCAGGGTTCCAGTCACCGCTTCTGCCCTTCCTGCAAGGAGGTTAAAAATTAATGTCAGGGAGAATGGTGGTGACAAATTCTTTGGCAGCAGTGCACTAAGAAGAAGAGCATGCCTTGGCACCAGCTTCAGACCCTGGGGGCCCATGCACTAGTTCTGGACTTAGAACAAGTCATTTCTCTTGCTCTAAGCCTCAGTTTCGTCATCTGTAAGATAGGAATCAGTGTGGGGATGAAACTAAATCCTCTGATAGGACAGTCAGCTCATACTCAGTCATGGTTAGGTCCTTTCCCTTTCTTTCTTGAGTACTTCATCTCTCCCAAGTTCTCTTCTAGTCACTTATCAGGATGGTGTCCCAACCAATAAGCTGGCAAGATTTCACTCTCCTGGCTACTTTTCCTGAATATTAAACAGCAGCTTGTGTTGGTGGCAACTCCAAGGGGCAAGGAAGCTGGACCACCACAGCTGCCAGAGCTGCCAGGAGAGTGCAGCCCCATGGCTGACTTACTTCTCACTTTCCCCCAACCACTTAGACATCAAGTCTGAGGAGGACACAGAGAAGAAGGTAGAGTTGTTGGCCTCTGTTGCCACAGCCTTGGCCAGATAGGATTTCCCTGTGCCAGGGGGTCCAAAGAGCAGTATCCCTCGCCAAGGGGTACGCTTGCCTGCAACAGAGAATAACTGAAGTAAGCCTCCTGGTTGGAGAATGGGAAAAGAACAAACAAACAAACAAAAAGAGCAGAGGGTCTCTGGGCACTGTAAGTACAGTAAGAAAGAGAAAGTCCTAGAAAACAACCGATTCTAGGAACAAAGTGAGGAATCAAACACCTACTGGAAGCTTAGTCCTTGTTTTCTGTTTTTGTTTTTGTGATGCTAGGGATTGAACCAGGGCCTCACCCATGCTTATGCTCTATCACTGAGTTACACAACAAACCCCTAGCCCTTGTTAATGATCTTCATTGTTCTTACCAAGTGACACTGGCGGGCACTGGTTTCTGATCCTGCCCACCCACTAAAATGGGTCAACTCAAAGTTTTAGTCACACAGATGCTTTTGATGCCACAGTAGATAACTGATGAGCAGATCTTGGGGCTTCTCCTGACAAAGCACATGGCAAGGCCAGGCCTGATCTTCTGGGGCTAAGGAAGATGATGCCATCTGTTCCAGGACATTTCAGAGGGGGAACCCCAGAATGGCTCCCTCAGAAGTCTGATAGTGTTATACCTGAGCTTCAGGTGGCTCGACTCTTTACCTGTGAACAAGTGTGGGAATTTAATTGGCAAAATGACAGCTTCTTTGAGAGCCTCCTTGGCTCCCTCCAGCCCTGCCACATCATTCCATCGTATGTTGGGCTTCTCCATCACAACAGCACCTACAGAGGGAAGCAGAACCAGAGTCCAACCTGTGAGCATGAGCCGAGCCAACAGGAGACCATGCCACATTCCTCCCATTGCCACAGGCCTGCAGGCTTCTTACCCATCAGTTGTTCTTGCAATTTCTTTTTCTCTGGATTATCCCCTTCACTGTCACTATCACTGCTAGGAAAGGAAATAGAAGATCACAAGCTGGCCCTTCAGCCTGGGAGCAGGGAGGCCCTCAGTGGGAGGCCACACTGCTGTGGATAAAGAATGCCCCCTCCTCAACACTGGTAAGGGACTGGTAGGCAGGAACCTTGAGACACCAGGGCCACTGGCTATTCACCAGCCCATAACCTATTCTCATTTCTTCATTAAGGGAACAAGGATAGAGATTTCTGGCCTCTTCCAAGGGCTGGTAAGGGAAATGTGCTTTGGCTAAGTCTGAAGAGCAGTCAGTCAAGCCAATGTAGCTGTCAGGACCCTTTCCTATGGACTTGGAAAGAGCACGTGGCAGTGACTCCAAAACGGTTCCAAGGACAGAAAGGAGGTAAAGTTAAAATCAAAAGATGAGGGGCTAGGGTTGTGGCTCAGTGGTAGAGCACTTGCCTAGCACATGTGAGGCACTGGGTTCAATTGTCAGCACCACATATAAATAAATGAATAAAAATAAAGATCTATCAACATCAAAAAAAAAAAAATTAAAAAAAAAAAAAAAAGATGAATGTGCTCTCATCCCAAGAGCCAGCTCCTATCCTATCATTTATTCATCATTCACAAAACTCTTCTATCCCTTCTGGAGACACTTGGCCTCTTAGTTCTTTGGTATATCTCTGGTTCTAGGGAACCAGACCACAGGCATGGACTCTCTGTACAGGAGAGCATCTCACCTCTGATAAGGCAGCTGACACATACTCACTTCTTTCCTACCCTGTACCTCTCCAGCCCCAGGGGCCCTTGCCAGACTCCAGATACCACATTTGTGCTCAGCTGACTGGGATCACTGTGGTAAGTGATCCCCAGACCTGAGAGGCTACAGAGAGACCACTAGCTGTGGGATGAGAAAAAGAGGCCCTGGATGGGGGTCCAGACTCTAAACATGTTTTAGCTCAATGACCTTAGCTAATCTCAGCCTCTCAGTTTCTGTTGCCTTACCTGTCAGATGCAGATAATGGTTCTCTGTGATAATAGCAGCTGATGTTTACTGAATGCTTACTATGCACCAAGCTCCCATCTAAGGTTTTACCCATATCATCTCATCTGCTCCTTACAAAACTAGGAGAAGAGGTCTATCATTTTCCCTTTATGACATGAGACTACAGAGACATAGAAGTCAAGGTCCCATGGCAAGGTAATGGGAGAGCCAGGGTTCTATTGAGCTGCACCGCAAAGGCCAAGGCTCATCACCCCATGCTAGGCCCCTACATCCCTATGGCTTTTCTATACAGATCCAATAACATAACATGGGTGAGTATTCTGCAAAGTCTTAATGAAAACAGCTGTTGGCATTATTGTTATGAGTGGAATTCCCCAGAAGGAGGATGCCATGAGAGTCCAAGGCAGCATTAGCACCAAGAATAACAGTGATATGTGAAGAGGGCACATGCACATGGCGGCTCAGTTTCCACCAGGGTCAGCAGTGTGCTCCAGCACACTCACCCCTTGCCTTCGCTCTGATTCTCTTTGACTGGCTTTTTGCCGTGTTTCTCTTTGTTTCTTAAATAATCCTTCAGCTTCTCCGCCCGGTCTAAGTACTGCACGCACTTGGCTCGAATGCTCTCCTTGGCCTTGTCACTGTGTGCCTCATCTGCAAAGGGAAGCAGAAAACGGACCCATGAGCTTTGTGTGCCCACCCTGCTCTCGAGAAGCTCTGAAGCTGGAAGGCCCTGACATGACTCACACTTGATAGCGTGGAGGAAATACTCCACAGCATGCTGGTAAAGCCGGAGTGCCTCCTCGTAGTTCTTGGCTTTATCCTCTTCTGTGGCTTTTGTCACCAGATCAATGGCTTTCTGGAAAAACAAGGCAAATAGCTCAGGTTGCTTCCTAGGAGATTCAGAAAGCCCCTTGGGGTCACAAGCAGCAGAATGAGATATGAGGAGAGAGTGCCAGACCTGTGGATTCATTGGTTGCAGATCAGTATATTGCCCTATTTTTCTCACATCAACTGAGGCCTTAAAGGCAGCTTTAAAAGACAATCGTCTTGGCTGGAGATGTAACAGTGGTAGAGCACTTGCTTGCCTAGAATGGGTTTGATCTTTGGTACTGCCAAAACAACGACAACAAAAAACAATTGTCAGGCTGGGGTTTTGGCTCAGTATTAGAGCGCTTGCCTGGCATGTGTAAGGCCCTGGTTTTGATCCTCAGCATCTCATAAAAATAAATTAATTAAATAAAGGTCCACTGACAACTAAAGAAAAAAAAAATTGTCCCTCTTCCCAGAGAGATCACATAGTTCAAAACAATATCCTCTTCGGTTCTCTGGAGCACAGCAAGTGAAAACCTGACCTAATATCTGGGGCTTGGGGTTCAAGGAAGAAAACCAGACTAAGCTGAGAGGAAACACTGGAAGCAATTGATTGCTGTGTTGCTCAGCAAGGAAGTCAGACACTATACTGGGCCTTGGGGCTGCGAAAGAGCCAGCCAGGTAGGAAAGCCTTTCACAGACCCAAGAGAAGGGCTTCAGTACACCTATACATTCTCCATGGGCCCACCTCAACTTGCTTCCCTCAGCTGAAAAGGGAAGACCGTTTTCTTAAACTGTCTGAAGGTGACACTTGGCCACATAGCTCCATATAATACCTATAGTTCCAGGAAGGAAAATGCTTGCTTACTACAGATGACATATGCTGCCAGTTGAGGGAAACTCCCTTGGAACTTCTTCTTTTATTTTTTAATTTAATTTTATTTTTTTGTAGTTATAGATGGACAGCATGTCTTTACTTGTTTATTTTTATGTGGTGCTGAGGACCGAACCCAGTGCCTCACACATGTGAGGCAAGTGTTCTGCCACTGAGCCCCAGCCCCAGCCCCAGCCCCTCCCTTGGAACTTCTAAGAACTCTGTGAGCAATGTCTTTGGGAGTCATCTAAGTCTTGTAGGTCTCTATATTGGCTGAATTGCAAACTGGAAGCACCTACACATTCAGTTTTAGAAATTGCAGCTTCCCCAACCCACAAGCCGAACCAGAATTCATCTCTATCCAGTGCAGCTCTAGTAGCTAGGCTGGCAGATCCCACTGCAGACCTAGTTCCAGTCACAGCAAATGATAACCTCCTGATCAACTCTGGCAGGGTCAGAGCACTGGTTCAGCCTTTCATCTGTAAGAAGTCTCCCAAAGAAAGGCACAAGGAGAGCTCTACGAGACTGACAGGGAAACAGGCCAGGTATCCCCTCCCAAGTGCCAACTTTAAAGAAAATTATCTTCTCTTTTTGGCTGAGGGAAGCAAGCTGAGGTGTGCCAGTTGAAGGACGTAGAGGGTCCTCACTAGACTGAAAAGACAGGAAAAGCGAGAGTGTTGGCTACTACTGTCAGTCTTTGCTCCTTCCTCTGCCTACTTACAGAGGAAGACTAGGAGTCCTGAACTTTCATGCACAATCAGCTAAAGCACAAATCCTGTCTATTCACCTTTAGATAAGGCATGGAGACCATATTTCCATCCTGGTGGCTTCTCCAGAACACCCCAGTTCCTTGGAATTTTTCACTCGGTACTGCTCCTTGCTTGGGTCTGTCCTTTTGAAGTGGGGGCTCTGAACAAAGTTCAAGGTATGCTCTGCTCCATGGCGCGAGGGAGGGGGCTCATCCCTGCTGTCCTTCTAGACATTCTTACTAATACACTGAAGTGCATTAGATTTTTCAGGCAACCAATACTGTTTTTACACGCAGGGTGCAGTTTTAATGAAAAACAGCTTTGCATAACGGGAGGGTAAGGTGACAAAGCTGCCAGCCCTGCCACATCTCTAGTAACAAGTGTGACAAAGGATGAGGATGAAGGAGAAAAGTAACAAGGGTGTGCTAACAGAGGAACTGGCAAACTTTTTTCTGAAAAGAATCAAAGAGCAAATATTCTAGAATTTGCTAGTCATACAATCTCTACTCAACTCAGCCACAGATAATATGTAAATGAATGAACTGGGATGTGTTCCAATAAAACTTTATTCATAGGCTCTGAAATTTGAATTTCAAATTATTTTCATATGTCATAAAAGTCTTTTTTTCCAGCCATTTAAAAAATGTAAATGCCTATGCCATTATGTTAAGCCAAAGAAGCCAGCCACATGTTGTATGATTCCATTTAGAGAAAATGCCCAGAATTGGCAAATCTATAGAGAAAGAGAGTGGATTAATGATTTCCTGAGAGGGACAGAGGGCATGGGGATTCTTTTCAGAGTGATGAAAATGTTCTAAAAAGTGAGGGGTGATGGCTGCACAACTGTGATTACACTAAAAATATTGAGTAGTATCTTTAAATGGGTAAATTGTATGTCATGTGAGATGAGTTATATTCTAATAAAGTTGTTTTCAAGAAGCTGTAAAAAACATTTTTGGCTCACAGACTATACTAAAACTGGACTGGCAGATGGCATCTATGGACTGAAGTTTATAGATTCCTGTGGCAACATTTGAGTTTCTGCTGGTCGATAGTGGGTGCTGGCTGATAGTGGGTGTTGGCTTTGGACTCCATCTAATTCCTAGCCCAGTACCCCAATTTATTCCATGCTGGTCCCTACCTGGGGTAACCATCTCTCCTCCACCACCAGGTATCTGAATGCTACCTATCCTTTGATGCTCTAGCCAAATGCCCCCTTTTCCATGAAGTCTTGCCTGATTCTCCCAAGTGTTTATCTGCCATTGCTTACTGAGCACTTACTATGTACAAGACCTATAGTAAAAATGCTTTACCGGAATTATTCAACCTAGAGGCATCTCACAACAACCATATCCTACATCGCCCCATTTTACAGATGTGCATACCGGAGATTCCAAGATCAAAAACCTAGCCCAAGGTCACATGCTAGTGCGTGGCAGAGCTGGGGTTCGCACCCGGGTCTGAGGCCTGAGCATGTATGTTTGTTTTTTGACGGCACCTGGAGGACCGGCCCGTCATTCATCCAAGCGGCGCCGCCCAGCACCACCCTGCACAATCTAGGCAATGAATGGTGGGTCTCCGGCTAAGAAGAGGGAGTCGTAAACCCAAAAGGACCGTGGCTTGTTCGCAGAGGGCCGAGGAGCTGCCAGGGCCTAAGGGCAGGAGGGAGTGAGCATCGCTCCCTGAGCAACCGGAGGAACCCGAGTAGAGCCTGCCAAGGAGGCGGCCCGGGGCCCAGGAGCAGTTGTAAAGCGGCGGTTCTGGTCGCCGGCTGCACGTAGTGTCCTCTCGGCTCCGCCAGCAGGGCAAGGGCCGGAGACCAGGGGGTGGAGACCTCCCTCTGCTCCCAGTACGTGAAAAGAGAAACGGCGGAGACGGGACGGGTGCTCAGGCTGGACCCCGAGGCCAGGGCTCGGAGGTGGCGCCCGCCCGCCGGCTCCAAGGCCCGCAGGCCCCGCCGCACCGCCTTCGGCCTCCGCAGCCGGCCGGGCCGCGCCGAGGTACCTGGAGGGTTGACGTTGTCATTTCATCTCCTGGGTCCGCCCCACACCCCGCGGCGCTGCTTGCGACCTCGGTCCGACCCCGGGGAACCGAGGTGCTGGGTCCGGCGCGGGGAGCCCGGCGGGTCGGCGCTGGGCGCGGGGAGGGCGGTCGCTCTCAGCCGGAGCCTAGTCGGAGGGCTAGCGAGCCGCGCGGCCCAGAGCGGTCGGGCCAGAGCCGGGCGGCTGCCTCCAAGCGGCCACGGCCGGCACTGCAGGCATCACTCTCCTGTGTTGGCCTGGCTGCAGGGTGCCGGCAGGGGGCGTGACGAAGACCGGGCGGGGCCGAGAGAGGGAGGGGGTGGGCCTTTCGGGACCTGGGTGAGGGGCGGGGCCAGGGTAGAATCCGGAAGTTCAGGACCACCCTCCAATGATAGTACCTGTAGGTGGTTTTAATCAACAGTAAACAAAACTCCCCCGAGCTGTGGTTTCCTATGTTTAATAATGCATAGTAATTAATACCTACCCTGTCTGGCTTTGGGGGAATGTATAAGCAAGCTAATGTACAGAGTCACGCACATTTTGGAGCTCAATTCCTGATAACTTATGATCCCGGTGACTGTCTAAAGCCAGTTTCATTGTCTTTTAAAAATATTAGTCCTACTTTTCTTCTTCGGAAAGTGATTATCTTAAATCTCCGATTCTGGGGCTTTACTTAGGTGAACTTCAGCAATGCAGATCGGTCGCTCAAGTTTGTTTATTCAGTATTTAGTAGGAAACGACTGTGTGCTGGGTTCTCTACTAGTTCCTGGGGCTACAGCAATGATCACAGCAGTTCAAGGGGAGTCCGCTGTCTCAGAAAGGAAGTTTATCAGGAGGTAATAAGCGTGTTGAGGCCAATGTGTAGAGACCCATGTGCTATGTGAACTCTGTATTTACCCAAAACACTGCTCAGGGAAGGCTCCAATTTAAGTGGAAATTTGAGGGATGAGGGAAAATGCATTCCAGGTTGGTGAAACAGCCTGTGCAAAGGCTCCAAGAGAAACTGGAAGATTCTGATAGCTAGAGAGGAAAATCAACGTGTACCACGAACATTTCTTGGGGAGGTGAACCAGGGCAAGGGCATTGGCTGTGGTAAAGATTTCGGATTGTATCTTAACAATAATAACAAAATATTTTTACTTATGCTTTTGTGCTTTTTTTAAAAAATAACTTTTTTAGTTATAGATGGACACAATATCTTTTTTTTTTTTTCAATGTGGTACAGAATAAGGATCGGACCCGGTGCCTCACACATTTTAGGCAAGTGCTCTACCACTGATCCCCAGCCCCAACTCCATGTTTCTGTAATTTTTGAGTTTTTTTTTTTCATTTTATTAATTTTTTTGGTACCAGGAATTGAACCCAGGGGGGCTTTACCGCTGAGCCACATCGTTTTTTAATATTTTATTTAGACAGGGTCTCCTTGAGTTGCTTAGGGCCTCTCTAAATTGCGGAGGCTGACTTTGAACTCACCCTCCTTCTACCTCAGCCTCCTAAGACTCTGGGATTACAGGTGAGCACTACTGCACCTGGCCCTTTTTTTTGCATTTTAGATAATGCTAATCCTGTTATAGAAAACATTGCAGGAATGGGATGGCTGTTGCAGTGTGAAACTGCTGAAGAGAGGGAGGGAAATGTGGAGGGCTATAGAGAGAAGCATACAGAATGACAGGTTTTGGAAGACAAATCCTGAGTTTGCAAGTGGGCTGGATGTGGGGTATGAGGAGCAGAAGAGGAAAAGATGACTTCTGGCTTCAGCACCTACATTGCTGGTGCAACTGAGATGGAGAATAATGGACAATTCAGATTTGGGTGTCAGGAAGTGAGGAAGATCGTGAGTTTGAGGTTGAGGTGCCTTTGAAAGAGTCCTATGAAAACATTGTCAGTTGGAGATATTATATTTATATATGGAGCTCAAAAGAAAGATGAGGGGTGGGAGCTCACACCTGGAGTCATCTGAGCGGAGGTGGGAATGAAAGCTGTGAGAGTTTCTAGGGAGTATAGAATACCATGAGGAGAACCTAAGACAGAGAGCTTTGAGGTTTGTTAACCAAGCAAAGACCATGAGCCTGCAAAAGCAGCTCCCAAAGAGCTGGAGGTAGGATAGCCAGAGGAATGTGTTGGAAGTCAGGGAAGAATGTCTCAAGGGGTGGGGAAAGTATTGATTAAGAGAGGGAACAACAGTACTTAGTGCAGATGAGAAGGCAAACAGTAATGTGCACGCAAGATGAGGGTGATGGGATGAGGAGGTGGGTGGGGAGAGGGGAGAAAGGAAAAGGGAGTGGAAAGCAGCGGTCTTGGTGGTTGGGTTATTAGTTACACTGAGCAAATACATTTATTTAGAATAAGAGAGGTTACTGAGAAGGGATTTACAAACACAGAAGTGGGGAGTTAGAATCCTTATGTGTCAGAAGTGTCAGTGTGAACCCATGCTTTCTAAGTATGATCTAGAAATCTATATAGGTATATTTGTGTACATAACCATGCACATTTTCCTTACTCTAGTAACAAGTATACCAAGCACTCAGATCTTGGTTTCTTTTTATCACCCTGCACTAGAAAGCCTCAGGGTCCAACTGAAGAATGGTCAAGTGGAAAATACAAAATGAACCTTTGTTGTGCCAAAAGTTAAAAAAAAAAAAAGTGATGACATATCAGAAGGACATAATAGTCAATTTCAAGGGGCTCCCCTTGGTCAAATCTAGGATAATGTGCACCTCAAAATGAGCACTAGATGAGACCCTGGAGAGAGCATGGTCTCATTTTCATGGTTCCTGCCAATGAGGCAGGACCTGATCTGGTACTGGGGCAATACTAAATGGAGCCAGGTAGAGGGTTAGCCTGCAGAATAAAAGACCTGTGTTCTTTGAGATGCTCAGGCACTTGAGAATCCAGAAAAAATTGAGGAACTGTTCCAGACTGAAGATACTGAAGAGACATGACAATCAAAATCAGCATGTGGCACTGGAATCAATCCTGGACCAGAAAGGAAAGGGAGGCATTGTTCTGGTGATTGGCATCATCTGAATGGGGTCTATGGAGTGGGTGGTAGTACTGTATCCATGTTGATTTCTTTTGGGGGAGGGGGACCAGGGATTGAACTCAGGGGCACTCAACCACTGAGTCACATCCCCAGCTCCATTTTTTGAATTGTATTTAGTGACAGGGTCTCACTGAGTTGCTTAGCACCTCGCCATTGTTGAGGCTGGCTTTGAACTTGAGATCCTCCTGCCTCAGCCTCCCAAGCTGCTGGAATTACAGGTGTGCACCACTGCATCTGGCCCAATGTTGATTTCTTGATTGGGGGGTTGGATAGTGGCAATGCAGGGAGGGCTCCTTGAATTTTGGAGATACACACTACAGAATTTAAGAATGGTTAAGGGTGTCATTTGGGCTGGGTTTGTAGTTCAATGACAAAGCAACTGCCTAGTACATGTGAGGGACTGGGTTTGATTGTTACCACCACAGAAAAATAAAATAATAATACTATGTGAAAACAAAAACAAAAACAAAAACAAAGAAAAGAAAAAGAGTATCATGTAAGGAAAAGATAAGATGGGGAATGGAATGAGTATGAAAAATGTTAACTGGGAAATTTGGGTGAAGGGGATAGAGAAGTTGTACTGGTTTTGAAGCTTTCCTGTAGGTTTGAAACTATTTCATCATTTTTAAAAATGAAAAAATAAAGAAGTCTGAAAGTAATTTTTATTTACAGTATAAAGGTTACAAAGGTATATATGTATTTATATATATATATATATATATAATACCCTTAAGTTACAAATTTTCATTGTAATATACAATGCTATATGTTGATGTGCAACTCAAGGCCAAGTGTTGTCTATGCATTTATAGGGTATACATAAAGCTTTTTTTTTTTTTTTAATTAAGAACAAAAATACTGTCCTGTTTTTATATGCCATGGTTTTTTTGATTTGGTAGACAGAAGATTCAAGAGTTAAATTTTAAACAAGACTTAAAAAGAAGTCTTAAATATGGGATTCTAAAAAGAAGAAAAACCAGAATATCACATATTTCTAATTATCCATTGAAGTATATTATTCTAGCTTTCTAAGTCTTTGTACCTAACAATAATGAAAGTAGTATGGGAAAGAATACATACAAGTGGATATTATCAGAGTTTGCAGAGATTAACCAAAATAGGCCTTCAGTAGGTAGTGTTTTCCCATATTATCTTTTTTTTTTTTTTTTTTTTTTTTTAACTGACTGGGGATTGAACCCAGAGACACTTTACCACTGAGCTACATCCGCAGTCCTTTTTTTATTTTTAATTTTGAGAAAGGGTTCTGCTAAGTTACTTAGGGCCTTGCTAAATTGCAGAGGCTGGCCTTGAATTTGTAATCCTCCTACCTCAGCCTCCCAAGTTGCTAGAATTACAGGCATGCAGCACCATGTATGGTTCCCACATTATCTTCTAAAAGACCTCAGGTCTGGTACCAAAAAGGAAACATTCTTTGGGCATGAAAGTCTTCTAATGCTGAACTCATCCCAGAGACTGTAAACATAACACTAACATCCTGTATTGGAAATAAAAAATTCTGAACCCATTTCTTATGATTAGGGCAGATTGCTACAGGCAAGATCATGGAGACTGGTGATTATGCAAACCTGAAACTTAGTTTAAATACTCTCCTCTCCTCCAAATTCAATGAATTCACAAACAGAAGTGAAAAGACAACTGATACCAGTTCTAAAAGGACTGAGATAGAAGGGAAGCATTTCTTCCAAACTAGGAGGAACAGACACAATACTTATGTACTAGTTTCAATAAAGTACAATCATTAGCACCTGGTTGTCAAAGGGCAGGTTTAAAGACAAGACCAAGACCCTAAAAGCATGACCTAATTTTTGTGTTCAACTCCAGGACACTTCAGAACCAAGGGGAAGGAGTCCTTATGCCATTCCCTCACAGATAGCTCAGGTACTTTCTGGGCACGATTAAGGATATTGCCTTGAAAGGTGACCATAATGATCAATGGAAGGCAAAATAGATAGAAAGGGACTGTTACGGTATGAAAATCATGGAAAATTTAGTCAACCTCTTTTATTTCCTTCAGGTGCCCTTTTCACCGAGTTTGAATGCCAGTGTTCTAGAACATTTCGCTAAATTTTAAATATCTTTAATTCAGTGAATTAATGGAAAAACACTCCATATACCATATGTCTGGAACTTTTCAGCATCATGATGCTAAAATGGTGTAAGTGTGGAAATTAATAGGTAAGCAAAATTTAAAAATAAGGGTTGAAGAAATATACACTTAGCTATGCAGTTTACAGTTAAGCAGCATTAAAAAAAAAAAAACAAAAACTTTCCCATTGATCCACCTTCAGCAATAGGGCTTATTTTTTGTTATGATTCATCTTACTAGGGATACTGTACACTATTCTCTTTCCCAAACTAAGGCTAATTTTATAAAATTAAGCATGAAGACCAACCTACTTTAATATGCTTGGATCCTTTTGTGTTGGTATGGATCAAAGCTGGAGCATCCCTTCAAGTGTCTTCCAGTTTGCCAGATCCAGATAAGCAGAGCAGTAGATCTACTATGGTAAAAATATGAAATGGCTAATCATTTAACCACTGATTGATAAAGAGATGGCATTTGTATTTGTAAGAGACTTCTATTGCTCTGGAGGAAGTGACAGAACAATCATTCCAAGGGTATATATATATGACTGGAATAAAGAGGAACTCAAGCTGGGTATGAAAGTGCATGCCTATAACCCAGCAACTTGGGAGGCTGAAGCAAGAAAATCACAAGTTTGAGGTCAGCTTCAAAAAATTATCAAGGGGCTGGGGATATAGCTCAGTTGGTAGAGTGCTTCCCTTTCATGCACAAGGCCCTGGGTTCAATCCCCAGCACCGCAAAAAAAAAAAAAAAAAAAAGCAAAGCAAGGCCCTAATCAACTCCGTGAGACCCTGTCTCAAACTTAAGAAATAAAAAATTAAGAGCCTGAAAAACAGAGTTGTATCAATGGCCTGAGAAAGGAACATAGAGGACTCAGAATTTAGAATTCTATCCAGATTCCCAGTCTTACAGTTTAATGAAGTATCTTTTCTATTTTGTATACTTTTAGTTTTAAGCAATCTATTTTATTTATTTATTTTTGGTACTGGGGATGGAATTCAGGGGTGCTTTACTATTGAGCTACATCTCCAGCCCTTTTTATATTTTGAGATAGGATCTCACTAACCAATCTATTTTCAATCAATTCAATTGCAATTCAAGGATTACAGTTCATATGGTAGATTTTTGTTGAATATAGTCAAATGGTCATTGAAAACCATGCAACAATTTGCAAAAGGCATAATTATGCATTACATTTTGATGTGAATTCACATCTAAAACTAGAATGTGCTTTGGTTTAGTCACCTGAGGTGGGAAAGAAGAATACAGGTGGCAAGAGATTAAGCTCAAGTTTACATTTTGAAGTAAAAGAAGGGCAGAAGGTACAGCTCAGTGGCAGAGCTCATGCTTAGCATGCTCAAGGCACTGGGCTCAATCCCCAGCACCAAAACAACAAAACAACAACAAACTTGTTGAAATATTCTCGTTAGTTAATATTTAGCTGGGCATGGTGGTGCATGCCTGCAATCCCAGCAACTAAGGAGGCTGAGGCAGAAGGATCACAAGTGCAAAAGCAGCCTCAGCAACTTAGCAAGACCCTGTCTCAAAGCAAACAAAGGGATTAGGATGTAGTTCAGTGTTGATAGTGCCCTTGGTCCAATCCCCAGTACCATGAAAAAAATCTTGCAAGATAATACCTAACAACCATTCTAGTTGGCAAGGTAGCCAGTGTCAAAAAGAGATAAGAAAACAGATGTGCTCTATGTGCCTATTTATTGTACCTTATCCTTAACTTGAAATTTTATCCTTAAATAGAACAAACTCGTATCACTGATCTACCAAGATGTTTCTGGGTTTTTTTAGAAAAGGGTTAGTCACCTAAGCAGTAAAATAAATTCCATTTAACATAATTAAAGCATAGGAATAACTATATTACCTAAAACACAGAATCCTGACATAAAAAGCATAATGACTTTAGAACAGTCTATCATAACAAATTTATTAAACGTCTATGTAACCAACATAGGGAATGATAAAAGTGTAAAATGGGGGGAGAGTGGACTGCTGCTACCAGCTTTTAAAGACAATATGTGGAAAGTCAAAATAATTCTAGATTACCAAACAATTAAAATAAAGGACACAAAGAGAATGGTGGTAGATGACAGATTTCTCTCCTTTTTAGTGCAGCAGAGGCAGGGAGAAAAGACACAATAACAACTGAAATTTAACTGGGATTTCCAAACTCAACATAGAATATAATACCACCTGACACAAGGTAATATTATACCTGATAGAGAAACATAAAAAGAATGAATATGACTATGGTTAAACTGAACTCATTTATGCAGAATCCCAAATTTAAATCCCCTTTTATTACATAGATATTAAGAGCTGACCCGAGCAATCTGCTTTGAGACCAGAGAGATCTGGCATTTTACTTCTTCATTAGGTAGGAAAAAACAATGACTTTGGTTATCTAACCAGCCATTTCATTCATGGCATCTATAGCAGATGGCAGCCACATGGAAATGTATGCTGGTATTTGGATAGTTTAAATATTATGTACAATCTATAGCTTATAATCAGTGAAAATAAGAACACGGTTTAAAGTAAGTATCTAAGATAAGATACAAAAGAGCAGAGAAAGTGCTTGAGTCTACAGGTCTTCCCTGAAAGTTTCAAAAATGTTTAACTCTTTAAGTAGGTAGGGCTTTTAATATAGTTTGCATAGCAGCTTAGTGGGTAATTTGCATTAAAAAACATGGACAGATTTTTCCATAGTTTTGAAAACAAATATCCACCACATGCATATAAATTAAATAAGAAGACCTACAGTTTCTCACAAAATTAAAAAGAAAATCCATCATAACCTTTTCTCACACATTTGTCCATCAAAATAACTTACAGTGAAACCTCTTACTGGGAGAAACATAATCTTGTTCAGATTCCACAGTCTAAATTTTTTATTTAAAGAAAAAATTTTGGTTTATCAGCTAAGTACATTTAATCAGATGAAGAAAAGCTCTGTTGCCATTCTGCTTAGGAGGATAAGTTAGGAAAGCAATCAGAAACAATGTTAGCCATCTGTTGAATACAGATTTTTTTTTTCACTTACAAAAAAGTAAGAAATAATTCAGTCTCTCCTGCCATAAATAATTTTCAGTAACAAAGTTTATGAGAATTTCAAATGATAAAAACACACACTATCAGACTTTCCCTAGTCTAAAAATTACTAAACATTGCTTTTAATATAGGTGAATGGAATTTAAAGTAATATTTTTGATTGCCTACCCACGTCCCGATTTTTAAATTGAAACTCTACTAGGTAGGTGAGTTTATAGTTACAACTATCTAATAAATACTTTATAAACATACATTTAGTATTTCTTCATATAGAATATTAGATACTAATTTCCAGGTAAGGGCTGTTTAATCATTTCAGGAAAGGACAACCTTTTTAAAGAAAAAATGGAGACTTTCATTTTATTCATTTATTTTGTTCCCTTTCTTTTCTTTTTATGGGAAGAAAGAAGTTTTAGGGGAGAGGAGGAAGACTTTTTATACACAACCTGGCTGTGTATAGCCATCTGTGCGGAATGTGGAGAAGATACCTAAGTCCCAGGTCTCAGAGGTCACATCATGCTGCAATTTCCTTTCTAGTCTACACATGGGAGCCCTCAACATCCTCATTAATTTTCTTAATTCACAATGAAAAAGAAATGAAATTTTTGCTGGTTCTATAAAGAGGTGGAATATAAAAATGTCCATTTGAAAATAATTTGCCATATTTTGGCATCTAAATATAAAATACATATATCAAGGTATTTCATCATAAAAAGCACTTCATTTATGATTTGAAATTCCCACAAACACACTTAATTGAAACAACCTTGACTGCCCACAACAAGAAAGCTGACAAAGTATGTAAAACAAGCAGCTTAGGGCTCTTGCTCTTGGGGCTTGTTAGCAGACAAAAACCTACCCACATATTTTCATTTTACATCAAACTCAAAAGATATTATTAAAAACCCTGTGAGCCTCAGTGCTATACATGACATTTAGTGATTTTATATATATATATTTTTTTTTTCAATTTTATTATTTATTTTTTTTATTCGAGGATTAGGGATTGAACCCAGGGGTGCTTTATCACTGAGCTACAAAAATTATTATTATTATTTTAATTTTGAGAGGGGACCTCATCAAGTTGCTGAGGTTGGCCTTCAACTCAAGGTCCTCCTGCCTTAGTCTCCCAAGTTGCTAGGATTATAGGTGTGGGCTACTGTGCCTGGCACTGTGTGACAGTTTGAGCAAAATGGGTTGAAATGCACAACGCCCTCTCTCTGCCCAAAAGCTTTGTTATGTTTTAATCACACATATTTTACAGATCTTCTTCATATTAGTAATGAGCAGGGTGGCTCAGAAATTTCCTGCAAATCTCTGTGGCTTAGATTTTCATATCAACACAAAAAGCTTCAACCAGATGGCTTTGCTGCTAACATCTGTGAATGCATCATTCAACTTTCACCTATAACATGAGTGTCCAAGCTCTCATCTGAGCTCATTATTTGTTGACCTTTTGATTCCAGAAATCAGAGGTAGACCTTCAAAACATTTCCTCCATCAATTACATATATAGCTCAGATGCAACCACCTTAGGTTTCTGAATTTTCAAAATAAAAAGCTTTTGGGCTGACCACAGTGGCACATGCCTATAATCCCTGTGACTCCAGAAGCTGAGGCAAGAGGATCTCAAATTCGAGTCAAGTAGCATGGTCCTGTGTCAAAATAAAAAGGGCTAGGATGTAGCTCAGTGGTAGAATGTCCCTGGATGCAATCCCTGGTACCAGGGTATGTGTCTTGGGGGCACTCCTGAAAGATATTCTTGTCTAAATTTTCATTTCCAACTTTAAATGGATCAGATCCATCATTTTTGGAGCTTCAACACTTACTTGAAGCTGGGGGCAGGACAGGCATTTCTCCCCAAGCTCTAATACTGTTCATCTCACAGCTCAGGGTAAGAAGGACTATTTGTATGGGCAGAGGGAGGGCAAAGGGAGGACAGCGGGGTCACAGCATCTGCTAGGATGTCTGCTCTCATATGGCCCACTTATCAGTCAGTATGCATTCAAACAAAATAGCTCAAGTTTTACATGAAAAGTTGTTTTCCTTCCTTTTTCTTCCCATCCCATTTGGAGTGCCACCCTCCTTCACCCTCTGTATTGCTCACATTCCCGTGTGGGGCTCCTGATAAATCTAGAAAATGAGAACTATTCCTAGATCTAGAGCACATCCAAGTCAAAATCTCCTCTTCTTTCAGATTCAGGGACTACGCTGTTCTTGACATTTTATGTAGATATTATACTATTTAAAAATGTTTTCAGAGATATATACCCCCTTCAAAATTAGGGAAAATAAGCTGAGTATGATTCTTCAAGACCACAAAAATCAGCAGTCTTACAGCTACTCTGTCCTAATGATGACACCTGACAATACTCAATAGAACGAAAGTAACTGTGCCATGGTCTCATCACCCTGCCCTCTATAGGATGTGTTATGAAGTCAACAATTTGGCAGTGACTTGTCAATACCACTTTGCTGCCACAGAAGAGGACCAGTGCCAGGGCCAGGATCCTGTATGGGCTCACATAGTCCAAAGCAACTTGACATGATGCTGTGAAAAGAACTGGCTTTGCCAACAAAGCTTACTCTTTAATCAAGATAGTTCTTTTGGATCTATTTTCCTCAAAGATATCTGCCAACCAGAAAAGATGCCATTAAGAAAGCTCGCCTCAAAGACTACTTCATGAAATTAGGATAGATAATACACCCAGTATGGCAGTGATATCCAGTTATTTAAATAGTGACTCATAAAGCTCCACTAACCCTAACCAAAGGCACATGTGGTAAGCGATAAAAGATGGCTTAGCTTAAAATGAGGATTTTCTTTTAAAATAAATCTTATAACGTCCCCTGCTCCTACCAAAAACAAAGTCAGAAAAACCTAAAACAAGCAAAATTTTTCTTCCAAATAAGTGGTATCCAACTTGCTTTTCAGTTTGGTTACCACCAGAAAAGGAATAGAAAGCAAGGCTAATCAAATTTGCAAGTTCTGAGCCCTAAAGTTAGCACTTATGAGTGGGAAAGCTGGTGATAAGGTGGGTAGTGATGGGCAGGTGGGGCAAGAGCCAGCACAGATGAAAGAACCCTTTGGTGATGCAACTCAGAGACTTCCTAAAGTTAAAAGAGTAAGCTAAGGCAGTACACTACAAAACATCCAACATCTGGAATGACCAAGAAGCAATAGCTGCTGCATACTAGCACCTGGGAAGGGATAACCATCCTAACAAGACACCAAGGCTAAGCCTAAAAACAAATTTTACAGGAAAAAACAAAACAAAACAAAATAAAACAGCAGCTCTTGGTTAGTTGATTATGTCCAAAAAAAGAAAAACACAGAGCCACCCTTTTTTAACATGAAAAATAAACCTAATTACTTCTAAACCATATTATAAAATGAAATGACAACAGCTTCATTTTGGAGCTTATTAGAGTCCTTGAATTTCTGACCAAAGTAGGCTCTTCTTTAAACCCAATATGGTTCCGCAGTGATTTGCAGGTCTTTGGGAAGGCACTGTGCTGGAGTAGAGAGAGCAAAGAGCTTTCTTTTTGTGCTTTTTTTTTCTTTTTGGAGGAGAAAATACTTCTTGTGACAGTCAAGGTTCTTTCCTTTTTGCTGCTCATACAAGCAGTCCCATGCGAGTGACTTTGGCCGACAAGAACGTGTGCAACACAAAAACAATCGGCTTTGGACAAGAGTGCAGGTCCACCGTCTATGGAGAAAAGACATTAATTATCATATATATGTACTTTAATAGAAAAATAATAAAATGAACAAATTTAGATGTGATATTCTTCTCATTCTACTCCTCCCTCTTGCTCCCAACACTAGAGATTAAACCCAGGAGTGTTTTGCATTGAATTATATCCCCAGTCCTTTTTAAAGCCCTGTTTTGAGAATAGGTTCTTGCTAAATTGCCAAGGTTAACCTTAAACTTGTGTTCCTCCTGTCTCAGTCTCCTGAGTTGCTAGGATTATAGATGTGCACCACCTCCATGTGATATTCTAGTTTTCAAAAAGAACTTGGAAGGGCTGGGGTATTGCTCAGTGATATCTGGCATGTTCAAGAAATTGGTCCAATTTCCAGCATGTGTGCACACACAACACACACACACAGAATAAAAGGAACTTAAAGAATGTGCCAGAGTAATGGAAACTCTTGGGAACCTAAAATAACAAACAAAAAATGTACTATGAAGAAAGGTTATTTCATGTCATAATTTCTCTTCCCCTAGTACTGGGAATTGAACCAGGGTTGCTCTAGCACTGAGCTATATCCCTAACCCTTTTTATTTTTTATTTTGAGGCAGGGTATTGCTAAATTTCCCCAGACCAGGCTTGAATTTGCAATTATTCTGCTTTAGCCTCCTGAGTAGCTAGAATTATAGGCCTGAACCACCATGTTTACTTTTTTGTTTGTTTGTTTGTTTGTTTTTGAAGTGCTGGGTCTGGGTGCAGTGAAGAATGGCTATAATTCCGGTGACTTGGGAGGCTGAGAAAGGAGGATCACAAGTTCAAAACCAGTCTTAGCAACTTAGTGAGACCTTGTCTCAAAATAAAAAATAAAAAGGGCTGGGGATATGGCTCAATGGTAAAGAGCCTCTGGGTTCAATCCTCAGTGTCCTCTCCCCCTCAAAAAAGTGCTGGGGATCAAACTCATGACTATGCACCTGGTAAGCACATGCTCTTCCACTGATAGTCTTGGTTTCATCATTTAAGATTTCCAGCCATGGGTCCGGGGTTGTGGCTCAGTGGTAGAGCACTTGCCTAGTATGTGTGAAGTACTGGATTTAATTCTCAGCATCACATATAAATAAATAAAGGTACACTGATAACTTAAAAAAAAAAAGATTTCCAGCCATAGTTTTTCATTTGGAAGTAGAACTATATTACCTTTAAGATCTCTTTTAGTTCTAAAATTTCCAGATTCAATGTTTCCAAATTCACAACCTACTGTGACTGTGTCAGGGGACATAGGATTCCATGTATGAGAAGACTTATACTACTAGTTCAATTTTGATAAATATACACAAAGATATTACTTTACTCCTTTATTAAAATTTATAATTTCTGAAGTACATTTGACATATCTTTCTAGTCCCTTTAAGAGGAATCATGACTTCCTGATTTCTTTTAAAGCACAAGGAGATCGAGAAAGATGATAGTTGTGTGGAAAAGTTTCTTTTCTTTTTTTCTATTTTTCTGGGTACTGGGGTTTGAATTCAGGGGCACTCGACCACTGAGCCGCATCCCTGCCCTATTTTGTATTTTATTTACAGAAAGGGTCTCACTGAGTTGCTTAGCACCTTGCTTCAGCTGAGGCTGACTTTGAACTGCAGATCCTCCTGCCTCAGCCTCTTGAGCTGCTGGGATTACAGGTGTGCACCACCACACCCGGCTGAGAAGTTTTTTTTTTCCTGATCAGCAGGCTTCTGTAGCAACTGAGCCACTTTATTATTCAGTTCTTGGGCTGGGGATGTAGCTTAGTGGTAGAGTACTTACCTAGCATGAATGAAGCTCTGGATTTGATCCCAGCACTACACACACAAATAATAAAGATATTACTCAGTTTTTATCCCAAAAAACTGCTAATTACAGTAATGGATAGAATTACTTATTATGATAAAGACCTGTTTCTTAAAATGGTTATTTCTTGTCTTTTTCACATTTAAACAAAACTTTTAAAAAAGAGAAGCATTTTCTTTTTTTGTGTGTGTGTGTGGTGCTGGGGATTGAACCCAGGGCCTTGTGCATGCTAGGCAAGCACTCTACCAACTGAGCTATATCCCCAGCCCAAGAGAAGCGTTTTCTAATGGAAAAAAAAAAAACAACAAAAAGCCAAACCCAGCTGTCTGTAATCTCAGCAACCTGGGAGTCTGAGACAGAAAGATCTCAAGTACAAGACCAGCATCAGCAATTTAGCAAGATCCTATCTCAAAATAAAAAATAAAAAGGGCTGAGGATGTGGTTTAGTGGTTAAGTGTCCCTGGGTTCAAATCCTGGTACCAAAATATAAAAATTCAAACAAACAATAAAATAAAAAATAAAAAGGGTTGGGTTAAAGCACTCTGGGTTAAATCTCTAGTACAAACAAACAAGTAACAAATCCCAAACCTAATGCTATCTTGAAAACTGAAGAAAAATTTCCTGGCTTCAAATGGAAAGTCAGGCCATGGTTTTCTATATAAGAAACACTGAGAAAGAAGAAGAAGATCTATTATAATATACTGTTTTTCATCAACACTCTTACCAATTCTCCCTCAGGACCACCAAAATCCAAATAGAGATTTCTGATGCCATCATCAGCGGACATTTTCAGTCGTTCAAATGGGTAGCGGTATAATATGGTGCTGGTGCCTCCATTTTCCCTGGAGATAGTGAACCCATTTTCATAGTGGACAGTGAATCTTACCTCTTGGCCATTTAATGTACAGCCTGTCAAAGACAAGAAAAAAGAAAAGAAGAAAAATTAGTAGAGTCTCTACTTTAGTTGTCAAGTGGAAAAGGATTCTTCTGTCTTTGAAAAAGGAAAAAGAATCTTTCCTTCTTTCCTTCTGCCCTTCCCTTCTTGGTACTGAGGATTAAACTCAGGGGTGCTTTACCACTGTGCTATATCCCTAGCCCTTTTTAAAATTTGACACAGGGTCTCACTAAGTTGCCCAGGCTGGCTTCAGACTTGTAAACCTGTGATCCTACTGCCTCAGCCTCTACAGTCTCTGGGATTACAGGAGTGCACCACTGCACCTAGTCAAGAATCTTTTCTTGAGAATATATGTTGCCTATCCTAAAACTGCATATCAACTGAATATCAATTAGTCACTTGTACTGGCAAGATTTTATAAACTGTGTAGGTGTGTGTGGTACTGAAGAAGTAAGAGGTGGGTGTTGTGGGGCATGCCTGTAACCCCAGTGATTTGGGGGGCTGAGGCAGGAGGATCACAGGTTCAAGGCCAGCCTCAGCAATTTAGCAAGGCCCTTTCTCAAAATAAAAAGTAAAAAGAGCTACAGATGTATCTTGGTGGTAAAGCATCCCTGGGTTCAATCCCCAGTCCAAAAAAAAAAAAAAAAAAAAAAAGAGGCACAATCCCCATTCTCAACCAGTTCATAAAAACAAAAGCATGTCATGAAATCCCTTACTGTGTAAGAGAGAATGTACAGAATGTGACTAAACACCAAACTAAGTAAGGTCAGTCAAGGAAAGGTTTCCTGGAAGAGATGGGCGCTATAGATAAAACTGGATGGGTAGAGAGGATTAAGAAGGATTCAAGTAAGTGAGAAAGAGAAAAGAGCAAAGGCAGAGATGTCTTTTAGGGGCAATAACATGATTCAGTTGGTATTTGGGAAGGAGATAATGTTCATCAAAGGGAAAGGTTATGCTCAGTTGAAAGTCCTGTTGTCCTTTCAAAGATAAAACTCAAAGGTTACATCTAAATTGACAGGACACAAAAAACTTTGATCATCAAAACTAGCAAATACCTTCTATCAAGACTGCTGAAGTCTGTTTAGAGAAGACTTTGAGAAGAGATTATTAATGCAGGGGCTACAAGTAAGACTCTGAGACTTGGGAATTAGCACAGCTTAAACTGAACTTAAAAACATTTAAGGATCAGAACTGATCTTTGTTTGATCACTTTAACCAGAAAGAATGGCTCTTAAACAAGCAAGTCACCATATAAGTCCAATATATCCTTTTTAAAAAAATATTTTTTAGTTGTAGGTGGACAAAGTTTTATATATGCATGTATGTGTGTATGTACGTGGTGCTAAGAATTGAACCCAATGCCTTCCCAATGCCTTACACTTGCCAGGCAAGTGCTCTACTACTGAGCCACAACCCCAGCCCCACGAGTTCATTATATTCTTCCACTGGATATGCAAAAACATTCAGTGAATCAAGGCAGCTGGTATGTTTAAGAAACTGGAGGAAAGGAGAACAGATAAATATTGAAAGTGTTCTTGGCATTACTCAAAAGTTTTAGACAATGGACTTTGAATGGATGAGGGGTTTGGAGGAAGAGCTGGACAACATTCAAGGCAATCAGGATACAGTCCTATTAAAATCCCTAAAGCTACAGGATAATCAAGAGTACGGAGGACTAAAGAGAAAAGAGGAACAGTTTTAGTCTATAAAACAAAAGTTCAAAGAAAAAAGGATTGCCCAGGACCTTTCATTTCTGGCTGGAGAAAGTGCAGTGTAGGCATGGAGTCAGATCACATGATCACAGCTAGGGAAGGCAATCTGTTAACTCCACAATAAGGTTGTTGTGCAAGAGATTTCATCCATATTCTATTTTGAATTGTTTCCCCTCAGAAAGGAAGGAAAGGAAAGTGTGCATGTGTGTGTTACTTTAAAATATTGTTTATGATTACCTCAACCTTTAAAAGGGGATGTAAAGACTATCTTGTAGGAGTAATGAACCACAAGGAAAGAAGCCTTTGACTCTAACAACTGTGTGTCCCTGGAGGGCAGGCACCCACTATGATGAGACAGGAACCAAAGTCTGAGCTGTTGCAATTGGCTTATTATACTCATCCTGATATCTTAATTCAATCTACCATCCACCCCAACTTATAGGTAACTCAGTAAAAAACTCAAAATACTGATTTTGCTTAATGGGGATACCAGAAATATAAAAAGACAAATAATAGGACAATCACCAGATATCAGATATTAAAGTTTAAAGGAGGAAAAAGACTACTCTTGTTGAGATAATCAAGGGAGGGAGGTAAGCAAAACAGTGCTCAGCAGTAGGTGCTGTGTTCCTTTCGTTGAGTACAATTTGGAGTGAAGCTGGTGGACAGAACTGAAGATAAGGAAAGCAACTTCATTAGCCTGGACATAAAATAAATAGAAAATATATGTCAAGACTAACAGTCCAGGGCTGGGGATGTAGCTCAGTTGGTAGAGTGCTTGCCTTGCATGCACAAGGCCCTGGGTTCAATCCCCAGCACCACACACACACACAAAAAAAACCCAGTCCAATGGAATTGTGAATTATGTCTTTACTAATTTTCACAGCCATTAATTAATTCATTCATATTTCAAATCCCTACTCTCACAGGGCAGAAGGGAAGACAGACTGGTAATCAAAACCAATATGCACTAGTGAAAAAATTTTTTTGTGCTCTGTGTTGGGTAGCACTATGTTAGGTGCTAGGAGACAGAACTGAGTAAAAGAGCTGGCTTCTGTTCAGACAAGCAAGAAAGGAAAGTTAACATGGGCACCATATAATGAAGTAAGAGCTACAAGAGAGATGCACAAAATGCTATGGAAGAGCTGAGAGGGGAAGAGAGTAATGGGAACTAGAAAAGGCTTAAAGATAGGTGCAATTCAGCTATATCTTAAATAATAATGAAAATTATAATAATGGCCATTTTGATAAATGTGTACTGTATTAGTTAATAGATATTTTAACTCATCTAAAAATTAAAATAATAAACTTTGAGGACTTCAAAAACTAACATCTTTAACTCTTTGAGAGTCGGCTCATCGCTATACCTACTTCAATACCTATCAGAAAGCTGGGGTAGGAGGTCAGGAACAAGGTGCTGATCAGGGATGGAGTGAGAAGGTGGAAGAGAAAGGCCTGTGTAGATGAACCACATAGACCCAGGAATCATTCATCTAATATCAATCTTTTCTTTCTCTTCTATTTGTTACTGAAAATTAAACTAGTACATCAACATTTCCTTTTATTGCAACTCAAATTTTTGAAAACCAGAAAATCTAATTATCTACTCTAATCAAACTACCTAATATTCTCTTCACATCTCTGAGTTTTATTTCATGGATTTCAGGTTTCTACAATCCATAGGAAGACTTGAGACCTATTGGTACTTCTTGGGGTCAAAGAGAAAAGTAAAACTGCAGTATATTGAAGTAATTTATGTACATTTTAACTGCACAGATTCCTTATAAATTACTGGCTTTAAGGCATGAAGAAATCCCCAACACCAAAAACAAACAAATAAACAAAAATGTAGAAAGGGATGCAAAAAAAGATATCACAGAACTCGTTCATAAACTATAAAAAGGGCTGGAGAGATAGCTCAGTCGGTAGAGTGCTTGCCTTGCAAGCACAAGGCCCTGGGTTTGATCCCCAGCACCGCAAAAAAAAAAAAAAAAAAAAAGCTATAAAAAATCATTGGTACACAGTCTAAGCATAGAAAAGCATGCCTAAAATTATCATCATGAAGAACAAAATACAATTTATGCTTATATTGACTCTGTGTTATAATCATTCCCTATTCTAGCATTCTCAGAAGGATCCCATCTATGATATATGCAGTAACTGCAGGTACATTTGAATGGTTTGCTTCGTGGTTCACTCTGAATTCCCTTAAGTTTGTTGTTCTTTTCTTTTCTTTTCTGGTTGTAGATGAACAAAATAACTTTATTTATTTATTTTTATGAGGTGCTGAGGATGGAACCCAGTGCCTCATGCGTGTGAGGCAAGCGCTCTACTTCTGAGCTACAACCCCAGTCTCTATTGTTCTCTTTCAAGCTGGGAAAATCTTACACTTAGGAGATATCTCCACTTTGCCACGTGTTCTTTCCGTGTTGATAACAATGTTTGAACTCTTTACCACCTGTAGGGAAAGCCACTTCTGACCTCCCATAAGATTCTCTCACATCTGTCCTGTGGTTGGGGTAGACCTTCTGGCAGAAGGGAAGGGCATTTAGCAAGAGGATTCAGAGTCAAATTATGAAGTTGCTTTATTAGCATTAGCATTTCTGACTGCTTGAGAGTCTATTGAATCTCTGGGAAATTTCTTCATTTTCAGATATCAGAAAAGACTCCTACATCAAGGTTGGGTTAAATTTTTGCAATGGGTCCATTGGGAGGTGAGCTGAACGCTCAAAAAATTGCTCTGACACAGTGGCTCAGGAGATTGAGTCAGGAGGATCTCAAGTTCAAAGCCAGCCTCAGCAATGATGAGTACTAAGCAACTCAGTGAGAGCCTGTCTCTAAATAAAATACAAAATAGGACTGGTTGAGTGACCCTGAGTTCAATCCCTGGTACCACCAAAAAAAAAAAAAAAAAAAAAAAAAAAAATTGCTCCAAGGTTGCCTGTGGGGAAAAAAAAACTGTAGCCCCGAAAGAGACTGAACTCTCAAACTTCAGCAAATGGTGAAATAAGTCAATCAAGACCAATCATTTTAAAAAGGTCTGCAATGAGCATTTCCCAGAGGCATAAATAAGCTATACTTCAAAAATCTGACTTCACCTTGAAAACTTAAGTTATTAAACTAGTTTTCCAAATAATGGTTTTATTGAGATACAATTCACATATCATACAACCAATTCATCATTTGAAGCGTACAACTCAACAAATTTTTGTCTATCCAGAGTTGTAAGTATTCATTTACTTTTTATTTTTAAAAATTGTTTTTAGTTGTAGATGGACATAATACCTTTATTTTATTTATTTATTTTTATGTGGTGCTGAGGATTGAACCCAGTAACTCACACATGCCAGAGAGGCGCTCTACCGCTGAGCCATAACTCTAGCCCTTCATTTATTTATTTATTTATTTATTTATTTTTTTGCGGTACTGGGGATTGAACCCAGGGCCTTGTGTTTGCAAGGCAAGCACTCTACCAGCTGAGCTATCTCCCCAGCCCCCTTCATTTATTTTTAATTAACAAAGAAAACATATCGGTTTTCTTTTTGGTACTTGGAATTGAACCCAGGAGCACTTTACCACTGAACTACATCCCCAGTCTTTTTATTTTTATTTTTAAAATTTTGAGATACTGTCTTGTTAAATTGCTGAGCATGGCCTCATACTTGTGATCTTCAGCAAGTTGTGATCCCAAGTTGCTGAGATAAAAGGCCTGTGCCACTGTCTGGCCATATTGGTTTTCATCTAAAATCTATAGCAGTGGTTCCCAATCCTAGTTGGACGTTAAAATAATCTGTGAGACTTTTAATGCCCTAGCCAAGTGAATAAGACTCTATGCTATGGAGACAGACCTTGGCCACTGACATTAAAAAGCTCTCTAGGCATTTCTATGGTACAATCAAGGATGGGGAATGCTGATACATGGCATGAACACTTGGTGTTAGTAACAATTGCTGATTATTATGCTAATCTTTTTTCTTCTTCCTGGTATTAGGGACTAAATCCAGAGCCCTCTACCACTGGATTATATCTTTAGCTCTTTTTATTTTTTATTTTGAGACAGTGTCTTGCTAAGTTGCCAAGGTTGGCCTCCAACTTGACATTCTCCTCTCTCCCACTTCCCAGTTGCTGGGATTATAGGTGTGTGCCTACTGTTCCCCAGTTCTTATTTATTTTTACTTTTCTTATTATAAAGCAAACACTTGGTAAATATTAAAAAGGCAGTAAATACTTGCTGATCTAAAGACGTAAGAAAGACTGACACTGTCCATTAGTTATCTAATATGGTCATAAAAACACATCATCATGAGAGGGAAATGCATGGGCCGAAGTACTGGGCTTAGGGTCAGAAAAGACCCCAGTTCAAGCTCCAGTCACATTGACCCTAGTTTCTGTTAAATAAAAAACAATCTGGGACATCTATATGTATGCATACTGTAATTGTAGTATATATGAAACAATACCCCAAATTCAGAGCCTGATAAACACTGGCCACAAGAGGGCACTTTTATAATGGAAAGTGACATCAACTTTATTTTCTTTTAAGTGCTTAATTTGAGTAAGTATTGAGCACATATTTTTAACCCTTTGAAGAGAAATTCCTATTCCAAATTCTTTATTATTATTAGCATTGACAGTACTGGAGATTGAATATAGGGGAACTCTACCACGGAGTCCTTTTTGTTTAACTATTTTGGTACTGGGGATTGAATCCAGAGGAACTTTATCACTGAGTGACAACCCTAGCTCTATTTATTTAATTTCATTTTTGTACTGGGTAATGAACCCAGGGGCACTTAACCACCAAGCCACAACCCCTGCCCTTTATTTTAAGTTTTGAGACAGGGTCTTGCTAAGTTGCCTAGGGCTTCGTGAAATTGCTGAAGCTGCATTTGAACGAGTGATCCTCCTGCCCCAGCCTCCCTAGCTGCTGGGATTACAGGTGCGCATCACTGTGCCCAGTTTTTATTTTTTATTTTGAGACAAGGTCTTGCTTAGTTGCTTAGGACCTTGCTAAATTGCTGAGGTTGGCCTCAAACTTGCAATCCTCCTGTCTTGGCCTACTGAGTAACTGGGATTATAAGCATGTGCCACTATTCCTGGACAAATACTTTACTTTTTTCTGTAGTCATGAGTTTGCCAGATACCCATACTTAAGAGTGTTTATTGATAACTCAGATTCCAAACTTCTTAACTAGAGATTCAATGCATTTAATACTTAGTGAGTCCTTAAACTACTAAATATAGATGAACATGATAGGCAAGAAAAATGCCATATTGAACTTAGGGTGTTATGAATGTGCTTAGAGCCATGTGCCAGGCCTAGGAAAACCGCTTGTGATACACAGACACCAGGTTTCTTTCCATCATCGCCATTTTTAACTGCCACATTTTAGCACATTTTATAGTCTGGCACAAATGACAATGGTTGTACTTTAAAATGAAGCTTAACAGTTCCATTTAGTTACTATTGGAAATGAACTATCAGTATCCTGCTGGGTGTAGTAGTGCACACATGTAATCCCAGTGACTTGGGAGGCTTGAGGCAGGAGAATTTAAATTGACAGGTCAGCCTCCACAACTTAGTGAGGATCTGTCACACACACACACACACACACAAAAAATACTGGGGATATAGTCAATGGTAGAGCACCCTCAGTTCAATACTGGTACCAAGAAAAAAAAGTCAGCATCTCTACCTAGAGAGATTTCCTTGATCAGTTCAGCAGCAGCATGGCAACCCTGAACCAGTATCCTGGTCCAGGTTGATAGATCCCGATGTGTCTCCACTCTGAAGAGATGCATCTCAACGCCCTGCCGAGAGCCTGTCCTGGTGGCAAATGTAAGATCAGATCCCAGGGAAGGTGATCGACATCCAGTGCCAGAATGAACCAACCTAGGACCAAAACAGAGCATTACAGAATGAATGTCAGGAATTGATGCTCATTGATAAGCAGAAACTTTTAAAAGCCACCAGCAGTTTTTGGATAAGTACATTTCAAAGCAAGATAGTAGATACTATTTCTGTTTTCTCATAGAATGACCCCTAGTGATTGACATCTGAAAACAAGATACTGTCTTCATAAAGAAAATACCCATAGAGCTGGGTGCAGTGGCACATGCCTGTAATCCTAGCAACTTGGTAGCCTAAGGCAGGAGGATTACAAGTTTAAGGTCAGTCTCCATAATTTAGCAAGGCAAGGCCGTAGCAACTTAGTGAGACGCTGTTTTAAAATAAAAAATAAAAAGTTCTGGAGATGTGGCTCAGTGGTAAAGCACCCTGACTTCAATTCCCAATACCCACCCCAAAAGAAAGAAAAAAGGGAAATCCTGTGAAGTCTCTCACATGAGTCTCTCACATGGATGAACCTCAAGGACATTATGTTAAATGAAATGCGTAAAGACAAATATCACACCATTTTATTTATAGAAGGTATCCGATCCAGAGTAGTTCCAGAATTGTTTTTTTTTTTTTTTTTTTGGTTATTGTTGTTGTTGCTCGGGATTGAACCCAGGGCCTTATGCATGCAAGGCAAGCACTCTATCAACTGAGCTATATCCCCAGCCCTGTCCAATTGTTTTTGAAAGCTAGAATTTTATCACTGTTTTCATGTCAGCCTCATTTTGGTCATTTTAGAAAAAGTATCTGATAAATACCCAAGCTCTTCCAATTAAAAAATAGTCATCCATAAGGAAAACATCAAGTTCAGTTCACTTCTCGAGCTTTTCCTTAAGACAACAGTAGATCATACTTCAGTGTGAGTCAGAAGTGTTCTCTGGGGGCTGGGTGTGGGTGACAGGGGTATTCTACCATGTTCAGTTTGATTGCTAATCTCAAGTTAGACATTATAAAATAGTCTAGAATAATTTTTTCCTACAGATTTGATTATGAAATATTTTGGACAGGGAATCTAATTCAAACCAGCTGCTGGACTCTTGTTAAGCAGAAGTTGGTTAGATACATTGCCAAAAGTCCCCTCTTATGGGGAGGCCAGATGAGCTCATGTAAAGGCATTTTAGCAGCCTTTGCTCCATTAGCACAACACTAACCCAATTTTCTATACTGTAAAATAGTCACTCTTTGAGCACTTTTTCTCTTCCAAAGAAAGCTTACAGGAAAATATTACAAAATCCACAGCACTTATGAAATCAATGTTTTTCTACTTGCATCATGTATCTGGCTTTAACCTCTTCAATATTTAATTAAAAAAAAAAAAGTTTCTGCCAGGCATGGTGGTGCATGCTTGTAATTCCAATGACTCAGGAGGCTGAGGCAGGAGGCTCACAAGTTCAAAGCCAGTCTCAGCAACTTAGTAAGGCCCTGTCTCAAAATAAAAAATAAAAAGGGCTAGGAATGTAGCTCAGTGTTTCAATTCCTAGTTTAAAAAAAAAAAAATCTAGTTTTAATGTCAAGAAATGTATAAAATGAAAATGCTCTTTATTTCTCACTTTATGTTTTAATTCCTCAATGGCCTGAAATGTAGCTATTAACACACACACACACACACACACACACACACACACACACACACACCTCTCTAATCCAAGTATGCAATCTGATATAAACTGTAACTCATGTTAATTTACATCACTGTAAAAATGTTATCATATTTTGAACTACAATTAATTTTTTTGTGTGTGTGGCAAATACTCCTACCATTGAACTATATCCTCAGTCCCAAACTACAATTAATTCTTTTTTTTTTTTTTTTTTTTTTTTTTGCAGTGCTGGGGATCGAACCCAGGGCCTTGTGCTTGCAATGCAAGCACTCTACCGACTGAGCTATCTCCCCAGCCCCCAAACTACAATTAATTCTTATCAGGGATTATTTAGTTTGGTGCATGGCCAAGAGCCTTAATTTCTTTTCCTTCCCGGTATGTTTATGCTCTTTTCCCTATTTGCTTGTAAGAACATGTTACAGAGTATCGGAAATAGAAATATAGAAAACGAACATTCAGCCTTCTCTCTTTTTTTCGGTGGTACTTGGGATTGAACCCAGGGGTACTTTACCACTGAGTCATATTCCCAGTCCTAACTTTTTAAGTTTTTGAGACAGTCTTGCTACATTACCCAGGCTAGCTTAGAATTTGTGACCCTCCTGCCTCAGTAACCTGAACAGCTGGGATTACAAGTATAGACCCCCATACCTGGTCTATTAAAATTTTTATTGAATACTAAAAATCATTATTACACAGCTAACACTTGAGCAGTTACAATGTATCAGGTACCACTCATTTAACATCCATATCTACCCTTTATTGAGGGTCCACTTAACAAATGAAAAATCTGTAGTACAGAAGGTTCAGGGCTGGGAAGATAGCTCAGCTGGTAGAGTGCTTGCCTTGCAAACACAAGGCCCTGAGTTCGATCCCCAGTTACCGCAGGAAAAAAAAAAAAAAAAAAAAAAAAAAAAGGTTCAGTAAAGGGCTCCCAATTACCTAATATTGGTGGTAGAATAGGAATTAGTATTCAGTCTTATTGTAGGTTGGTTTCAGTTCCTTTCATTAAATCTTTTTTTGGGGAATTTAATTGTTAATATCTTTATTGAGAATAATTCACACATCATTTATGTTCAATGGTCTTTAGTGTATTCAGGGTTGTACAACCAGCACCACATTCTGATTTAGCAGATTTTCATCATCCCAAAATTAAATCCTATGCATATTACCTCCTTAATTCTAGTAACAACTAATGAACTGTCTTCATAGATTTGCATATTCTGGATATTTCATATAAATGAAATGATATACTATGTGGTGCTTTATATTTTCAAGGTTCATCATGTTGTAGCATCTATCGGAACTTTTTTTATCACTAAATAATATTCTGTTATATGGGTATATCATTTTTTTCCACATTTTGTTTATCCAACAAAATTTTTGGATAAACAACCACTTATCAGTTGACAGACACTGGAGTGTTTCCATTTTGGGGTTATTATGAATAATACTGCTATGAATATTTGTGTATAATTTTCTGTGTGGACACAAGTTTCCATTTCTCTTGGGTATATAATGTAAGAGTGGAATTACTGGGTCGTGGTGACTCTATGTTTATTTAGCCTTTTTAAGAACTGCCAGACTATTTTCCACAGAGACTGTACCATTTTACATTCCCACCAACAGTGTACGAAGATTCCATTTTCTTCACATATTCACCTAAACTTAATATTATTATCTTTTTAATTATAGACATCTTAGAGGAAATGATAATTCACTAGTTTTGATTTGCATTTCCTTGATAGCTAATCATGTTGAGCATTTTTTCCTGTGTTTATTGGTAATTGGCATATCTTTTCAGACAAAAGTGTATTCTTTTTTTTTTTTTTGGTATGTGTATGACACAGGATCTTGCCATTACCCAGGCTAGTCTCAAACTCATGGACTCTAATGACCCTCTAAAATAGCTGGGACTATAGGCGAACACTACCATACCTGGCTTTTCCCACTTTTTAAAAATTGTGGCACTAGGGATGGAACACAAGGCCTCACATATGTCAAGCAAGTGTTCTACTACCTAGCTACATTCCCATCCCTATACTCACTTTTCATTGGGTAATTTATCTTTTTATTATTGAGTTGTAAGGGTTGCTTATATGTTCTATATACAAGCTCTGATCAGAAACATAATCTTCAAATATTTACTCCCATTCTGTGAGTTGTATTTTCATCTTTTTTCATGGCAACAGTTGAAAAACAAAGGTTAGGTAGGCTCAGGGGCACATGCCTGTAATCCCAGCACCTCAGGAGAACAAGCCAGGAGGAAGTTTGAGACTAGCCTCAGAAACAGCAAGGGCCTAAGCAACTTAGAGAGACCCTATTTGAAAATAAAAAATAAAAAGGGCTGGAGATATAGCTCAGTGATAAAGAGACCCTGGGTTCATGCCCCAAAATAAAAAACAAACAAACAAAAAGTTGAAGAAGAAAAGTTAAGCCTAATTTATTTTTTTCCCCTTGCGACTTGTGCTTTTGGTATTATACCTAAGAAGGCTCTACCTAATCCAAGGTCATGAAGATCTACTTCTATATTTTCTTCTATGAGCTTTATAGTGTTAGCTCTTAAATTTTGTCTATATCATTTCCCTAGATGCAATTTAATACCATACTGACAGTATAAACACAAGCACCCCATTTCCTTCTTTAGTACCAAAGTGCTGAGGTGATCTATACCCTGTCCAGCCTATGGCCAGAAATTATTTATTTGTGGAATTGTAGTTTCTAACTCATCTACAGGATGTGGGAAATTTCTGCTTCATCCTTCCAGGGATGCAGACTTTGAGGCAGGAGGATCACAAGTACAAGGCCAGTCTCAGAAATGTAGTATGGCCTTAAGCAACTTAGTGAGACCCTGTCTCAAAATGAAATATAAAAAGGGTGAGGCTGTAGCTCAGCGGTAAGGCACTACTGAGTTCAATCCCCTTTCACCACCCTCCCATCAAAAAAATAAAAAAATAAAAGAAAGGCTGGTGATGAAACTCAGTGGTAGAGCACTTTCCTAGCATGTGTGCAAGGCCCCAAGTACCATAAAAAAGGAAAAAAAGATGTTAAAGCCTAAAGCTACCCTCTTTGTTTTATCAGAACTAGAGTGTAAGATTCTTCCACAAAATTTAAACTTAAGACATCTCCAGAGTCATATTTACAAGTTCTAAATCTTTGGAAAATATGAACTTAATTGCTCTAATTATAACTACTGAAACATATCCACATATTTTTGTAGGATTCCTGTCATGTTCCCAATGTACTGTGAAAAAGTAACTACAATTTAAGTATAAGAACTTAAATAAGATTTATTGGTAGCCTATTATATGCAAAGCATCATAGGAAGTCCTAAAATGACTAAGTAATAGTTCCTGACTTCAATGAGATTATAACTTAGTTTGTATAAATAAACTGCAAAGAAACTGATAGTTAAATTCAGTCTTCTGCAGGTCTCTTTTGCCCTAAAGGCATTAAGGAGAGCATGCCTCTAATTCTGAGGCTCAAAAGATCCTTAATCTTTATTTTGTGATCTAGGAGTTCCAGCTAAATTATAGAGATACTTCTGGAAAGTTACATGAAAATTACATTTTCATAAAAAGAACAATACATGTTAAAAGAACTTGGCAAGTTGAAGGAGACTCTATATATAAAGTCCAAGTCTTGTAATGCAAATCTTTATCTCTACTCAAAGCAGGAAATACTTTGTTCCCTATGGATATACCAGACAGTTCCATCATTTTGCTCTTTCACTATCACTTTTCTGTGGAGCTCTTTGGTAATGTGTGGTTTTTGAGTTATTTCAACACCTGGTTCTTTTTTTTTTTCTTCTTTTCGTGGCCATGCTGGGATTGAGCCCTGGGTCTCACCACGCACACTAAGCAAGCACTTTACCACGGAGCTACATTCGGAGCCTAATACTTGATCCTTTTTTAAGTCCAAGTAAAAGTGAATTTGAATATGCTTTCTAGTTTTACAGTTATATACTTTAAGACATCCTGGCCCCCCAAATCTAAATTTCTGTATTCTAATTCTCTTCCAACTCCCCACATATGGCATGCTGAAAACATTCTGTTACTTTAGGTCAAAACAATGTTTGATGGAATCAAAATGATATGTTTCTTATATTAGGAAGAGAAGTGAAAATATTTTGGTTAAATTGTGTGGTTTATTCATGGTACCACATTTAGTTTTAAATGATTTCATCACCCAGTCAAAAGGCTTCTACAATATCAGTGGTTTTCTACTCACAGTCAATAAAATAAAGAAAAAACCCTATTATCTCTATGACTAAGCAAATCTTGAAGGGAGTGGTTAGGAAGTTGCTTCAACAATTTAAAAGGGGCAAAGAAAAATACTAGTGACAGGAATAATTTATTCAGAGCTAGGAGCTGTAAAACAATAAATAGGTTATAAAATTTTTTGTCTACATCAACTATCTCAGCTACTTAAATGTTATCTTATGCACCTAAGATAACAGAACTCACATTAAAATTTGTTAGTAGATTTAGATTCTTTTTTTCTTTCTTTCTTTCTTTCTTTTTTTTTTTTTTTTTTGTCTTTAATCTTACCTTGTAGCAACAAGAGGGTAGCTATGGCACGGTGATGCCCAGGCATCTCTTGTCCATGGCATACAATCATAAAGCAGCAAGTCTTTCTCGGTCACAGCCATGAGGACAGGTCTCCATTGTTGTCTCCCACCATCTAGTTTTGCCTGTTACAATGGTGAAATCTAGAATCAGAGCTAATAATATATCTCTGTAAAAATTTCTTCAGTGGTGTATTAACATAGTGGGTCTCCATTTTGTTTCCCTCTCCTAACCAGACTTGAGATACAGAAAACATCCCCATCAGGTTCCTTCCCACTGGTAGGGATTCTTCACTGTGAGGTGTAAGGTGGTGTGTCTATTTGAAAAAGCTCCCCCCAGCAAGTTACGATCTAGTGATATGACATAGTTTCCTCCGTTCCATAGTGAGTGAGTATTACTTATAATTAAATACATAGTAATGTGTTCAAAATGATAAAAGTTTCAGTGTATCTGATGTATGAATAACATCTAAGTAAAAGACAGAAACTACTGCTACCTATTTCAACTATTAGCGAAGAAAATCTTCCTTTGAAGTAAGTCTTTATACCTTTATTTTATTTTTTATGTTATGCTGAGGATTGAACCCAGTGCCCTGTATATGCTAGGCAAGTGCTTTACCACTGAGCCACAATCCCAATTCCAGTCTATATAATCTAAATAGCAACATTTTTCAAATGCTTTTGATCAAAACATGCAGTAAGAAATAAATTTTACATTTCAATACAATCTACACACACAACACAAGTAAATGTTCTATTTTCCAATATATTTTGGAATATATTCTGAGATAACATTATTTTGTACAATGAACTCTGATAATTTCTATTTTATTTTTTAAAAAATACTGATTATGGGTGGATATAGCTCAGTTGTTAGAGTGCTTGGGTTTAATCCCCAGCACTGCAAAAAAAAAAAAAAAAAATACTGATCATATACATATATAAAAACAGCAGTGAATCCCACCATTGTGTACATCCACAAAAATGGGGTCGTAATTAGAATCATGTTTCATGTTTGTATAATTATATCAAAACAGAGTCTACTGTCATGTGTAACTAAAAAGAACCAATAAAAAAATACTGATCGTGCTCTACTATATTGTATTTTGGAAAACACAGATGTAAGAGTTCTTTTATTTTAGGAAATGTATTTTTCAGCTTCGAATGTACCACCACTTCATTTATCTGTATAAAGCTCTGTTATCTATGTAAGGGTTTAAAAATGTAAGAAAAAGTTGGGTATGATGACACATGCATGTAATCCCAGGGATTTGGGAAATAGAAGCAGGAGGATCATAAGTTCAAGGCCAACCTTAGGAGGACCTTCTCAAAACAAAAAATAAAAGGGGCTGGAATGTAGCTCAGTGGAGAACACCCCTGGGTTCAATCCCCAGTACTGCGAGGGGTCAGGGGGAGTAGGAAAACAAGTGTGTATGCATATTATCAAGGATCCATTGGAAAAAAAAAAAAAAAAAAAAAAGCAAAAGATTATCTTCAAGAAAAGCCCTATTAGCTGGGCATAGTGGTATATGCCTGTAATCCCAGCGACTTGGGAGGCTGAGACAGGAGGATCATTAAGTTCGATGTCAGCCTCAGAAATTTAGCGAGACCCTAAACAACTTAGCAACACCCTGTGTCTCAAAATAAAAAATAAAAAGGGCTGGGGATGCAGCCCACTGGTAAAGTACCCTGGATTCAATCCTCAGTAGCATCCCCCACTCCAAAAAGAAGAAAAGTCCTGTCATCATCAAAACTTTTGGCCCTCCTCAGATGAGACCTTTGATCAGGGACTGCTTAAATAAACTGTATTTAACACTGATTCTTTAGCTCACCATCACTGCCTGTTTCAAGGAGATGTCAAGTTGATGAATCACTTGTCTCTTAAAGAGTTAACTTCAGAGCCACTTTTCATTTTTTTTTTTTTTCTTGATTTCTGAAGGTAATCTGGACATGGCAGAACATCTTAAGGATACATTTATAATCCTCAAGTGGCCTGAGTGGTTTTGGTCCTGTGGTTTTGTTTTGGTTCTGAGTATTGAACACAGGGGTAGCTTTACCACTGAGCTACATTCCCATTCTCCCCGCCTGGCCCCCTGTACTAGGAATTGAACCTAGGGGTGCTTAACCAGTGAGCAATATCCCCAGTCCTTTTTATGTATTTTTTTAGAGAATGGATCTCAACTGAGTTGCTTAGGGCCTGGCTAAGATGCTGACGCTTGCTTTGAACTCATGATCCTCCTGCCTCAGCCTCCCAAGTTGCTAAAAGTATGTGCCACCATGCCACTTTTTATTTTTATTTATTTTATTTTATTTTATTTTATTTTATTTTTTGGGTGCTGGGGATCGAACCCAGGGGCCTTGTACTTGCAAGGCAAGCACTGTACCGACCGAGCTATCTCCTCAGCACCTTATTTTTTATTTTGAGACAGGAACTCACTAAACAGCTGAATCTGGCCTGGATCTTGTGATCCTCCTGCCTCAGTCTCCCGAGTTGCTAGGATTACAGGTGTGCACCACCCTGCCAAGCTGGTTCTGTGTTATAATATCTACCACTGGGTCTCTCTTCTCCTACCAGAGCCAGGAGTTAAATCCAGGAGCGGGAAATAAATTCTTGCCAGTGAAGAGACTCATGTTATACTACATACTGAACATAACAAAAAACATGACCTGACTCTGAAAGTCAAGCAAAATATTGTAGAAATAATTATTCTTATCAGTGAATCTTAATTTTCTAAGCCTCTTTAGTAGTCTATCAGTAACTCCACAATGTCTGGAGGCTGAATATCAACTTGGTTGGTTCTCTTAGATTCTTACTTTTTTTTTTTTTTTCGTACCAGGGATTGAGCCCAGGGTACTCATTGAGCTCACTGAGCCACATCCCCAACTCTTTTTTATATTTTATTTAGAGACAGGGTCTTGTTGAATTGCTGAGGCTGGCTTTGAACTTGTGATTCTACTGCCTTAGCCTCCCAATCTCCTGGGATTACAAGTATGCGCTACCATGCCCAGCAGATGCTTACAATTTTTTACACTGGAACATAACATAGACACCCCAAATGGATCTCTATGTTATGTTCACTACTAAATCTTGTTCCCTTCAATAGGGAAAATAATGTAAAATTTGTCTTCCTAAGAGGAAGATAATAATAATCTGATTTTTTCTCTTTCCACAGTTTTTTTATTAGAAATAATCTGATTTTTAAAACACTCTTCCCTAAGTTACAAGAGACATTTTGAAGGGTAGACCATAATATATGTATTTGGAAAATCTAAATCAAATGTATTTTTTCCCCAAAAAAGGTATTTTGAGATTTAAAGGATAAATGCTAATATCAAATTTAACTAACAATCTTTTAAAAAAATTTGTATCCCTTAGATCTTTTAAGTCCTTAGATAATAGATAATAACTTTTCCCTCTTCTATTCACCACTGGAGAAAAATGAAATCTCAATTTTAGTCATTCTGTTCATCTATGTGCCTTAACTTTTAAGGATACTGTTTGCTTTCAGTGGAGTCAAAAATGCTTCCTGCTATTTATGGTATGTGTTTTGGATTGTGGTATCAGCATAAGCAGCCTTGGGGCTCCATTACTGAGTTTTTGGCTAGAGTAAAAAGGGATACTAATGTTAGGGTTTCAATTTGTTTGTGTTTCAACACCCACACATACATATACCTGGCCAAACAACAATCTTTTCCAAATTTTATTTTCTAATAAACAGAGATGGATAGCACTAAAGGAAAAAAAAAAAAAAAGAAAAAAGAAAAAAAAAAAGAAACCCCAAAAAACTATTAGCTACTACTCATTCTTTAAATTCCTCAATCCTTAAATGGTTTTAAAAATATTTTTCAGTTATAGATAGACTCAATACCTTTATTTTATTTATTTAATTTTATGTGGTGCTGAGGATTGAACCCAGTGCCTCACACATGCTAGGAGGGGTTCTACTGCTGAGCCACGACCCCAGCCCTAAATGATCTTTTTTTTTTTTTTCTGAAAGATGATGTACTTCTGTTCTTTATTACAGTAGAAAACAAACCCCAATTTAGTGTATATGTTCCTAATTTGAGTCTTTGTGCAATTTGCCATTTATCACGAACAAAGCAGGAACAAAGCTTCTCTCTGATTGTCTTGGATTTTCTCATCAGTACCAAAGTGCTGCTAGGGGCAGTGGTGCATGCTTGTGATCCCAGTGACTCTGGAGTCTGAGGCAGGAGGATTATAAGTGCAAGGCCAGTCAGCAACGCAGCAAGGCCCTAAGCAACTTAGTGAGACTCTGTCTCAAAATAAAAGATAAAAACGTTTGGGGATGTGGATTAGTGATTAAATGCCCTGGGTACCAATCTCCAGTACCAAAAACAAAAACAAACTGAACCAAACCAAACAAAACCACCTAAGTGCTTTTTAAAAAACCTAATTACATAGGTAACACATGATTTCCCTTTGGTGAACTAAAAGAAAATTTCCTTTTAAGAATATAACCAGACCCCAAAAACACAGGCAACAAAAGCAAAAGTATGGGAGTGTATCAAATTAAGAATCTTCTGCACAGCAAAGTAAACAATAAACAGAATTAAAAAAAAACCCAGATTGAAAATATTTGCCAATCCTTTATTAGATAAAAGGTTAATATCTAAAATATATAAGAAACTCAAACTATTCATTAACAACAAAATAACTCCATTAAAAAAATGGGCAAAGTATTTACCTCCCATGTGTGAGGTCCTGGGTTCAAACCCCAACACCATGCATATACACACAAAGGTAAAGACTGGATCAGTCATTTCTCAAACAAAAACATATAAATGATCAACAATTACAAGACAAAAATGCTCAACATCTCTAATCATCAGGGAAATGCAAATTAAACCACCATTACATATCACATCACATCTGTAAAACTGCCTATTATCAAAAGGATGAAAGATAGTAAGCACTGGCAAGGAAATAAAGAAAAGGGAACCCTTATACACTGTTGATGAGATATAAATTTGTTATGGTCATTTATGAAAAACCTAAAAGTAAGCCAGACACGGTGGCACACACCTATAATCCCAGCTGTTCAGAAGGCAGAGGCAGGAGGATTGTAAGTTCAAAGCCAGCCTCAGCAATTTAGCATATCTCAAAATAAAAAATAAAAAGGGCTGGAGATGTGGCTCAGTGGTTAAGCTCCCCTAGGTTCAATCCCCAGTATAAACAAACAAACAAACAAAAACCATAACAAAAACCTAAAAATAGAAGTACTACTTCTGTGTATTTACTTAAATATTTGAAATCAGTCTGCGCTCCCCCTTTTACTGGAACATTATTCATAACAGCCAAGACACGGAATTATCCTATGCGTTCTTCAATGATGAATGAATGAAGAAAATGAGGTATATATACATAATAGAATCTATATACAGTCTTAAGAAAGCAGTAAATTGTCATTTGCAACAACATGGATAAAACTGGAGGACATAATCTCTAGTGAAATATACCAGGCACAGACACAAATATTGTATTATCTCATGTATATGCAGAATCTTAAGTTGATTTCACGGAAGTAAAGACTAGAATGGTGGTTACTGGAGGCTATGGGACAAGGAGGTACATGAGAAAATGAAAGATGTTAGTAAAAGGGTACAAAGTTTCAGTTAGGAGGATTAAGTTCTAGTGATCTACTGAATAGCATAGTAACTACTGTTAATAATTTATTATATATTTAAAAATAGCTAAGAGAGGATTTTAAGTGTTTACACCATGAAGAATTTATAAATATCTGAAATAATGAATATGTTAATTAGCCTAATTTGATCATTTCACAATATATGCATATATTTAAACATCACATTTGGAACCCCAAAAATATATGCAATTATTATTTGTCAATGAAGATATGTGAACATGAACAATTTTTAAAAAAGAATATAACCAATAAATGGCAAAATATCAGTCACATAAAAATCAGTATCAATAAAAAGATGGAAATTCCTGTACATAGAACAGATTTTTTATTGGTTATCAAATATGTGTAATATATGTATTTCCTGTTTTAAGTAAACTCAATGTTTGACAACGTGAATAAAAAAAGATAAGGAGAAAAAAATTTAAACAAATGATCCTTTCTAATATCTTTCTTTCTTTCTTGGTCCCAGGGATTGAACCCAGGGATGTTTAACCACTGAACCACATCCCCAGCCCTCATATTTTATTTTGAGACAGGATCTCACTAAGTTACTTAGGGACTTGTTGCTAAGTTGCTAAGGCTGGGCTCTTTATCCTCTTGCCTCAGCCTCCTTAGCCACTGGGATTACAGGTGTGCACCACTACACCCAGCATCCTTTCTAATTTCTCTGTCTAAAATAAGTATCTTTTCTAAGTGCGAAAGTTTCATTTATCATTTATATGCAAGCTTTTCAAGAAATCACCTTTGCAAAAAGAAGTATTTGCCAACATTAAACAGATTACATGATCCAAATTTTTCTTGATCATTTTCATACTCATAGAATTAATCAACCTTATAGGTAGAAAGGGGTTGGTATTTACCTACTTCAATGTTTATTAGATATGTGAACTCTTTATAATACTTCTGAGAAATGGCATTCAGTCTTGTTTGAACACCATATTCTGAGAATGAAATTTGACTTGGGTAACCCATAAAACTACTTCAAAGAGTGAAAATCAAGTCAGGTGTGGTAGTGCACCCCTGCAATTCCAGCAATCCTGGAGGTTGATACAGGAGGATCCCAAGTTCAAAGCCAATCTTCGCAACTTAGCAAGGCCCTAAACAACGTAGTGAGACCCTGTTACAAAATGAAAAATAAAAAGGACTGGGGATGTAGCTCATTGGTTAAGCATCACTGAATTCAATTCCCACAACCAAAAAATATATATATAAGTAAAAAAATAAAAATAAAGAGTATTTTAGAAACAGTTCAAATTAGCAGAAATGTCTTTAGGATGGATGAAACTTCTCTTAAATTTATTTCCTAACTTGTATTCTTAGACAATATTTTATAAATATTTTAATTAAAAAATTAGTGACTTATTTGCTTGCTTTTTATATGTATGTATGTAGACAAAGAAAACAAAACGATTGAGCATACACAAACCACTAGGTTAAGTTCTCTGGAAGCAACAAGGATTTGGGAAACAGTGTGCTCCTGTCTTCAAGTGAGTTGTGGAAATACATGTAAATATAGTACATAAAAAGCAGTTGTGATGAATCGGTGGCTTTACTTTTTTCCTTTTTAGAAGAAACCCAATTAAGTTCACTTAAAAGTCTGGCAATTTTCAAACACTTCTGGTGGAAAACTAAATATTACAACCCCAACTGAAGATAACTTGGCAATATTTATCAAAATTATAAATGCACATATACTTTGTGGTAGTTTTAAAGTATAACAATAAATTCTTTGCTATTCTTCTTTAAAGAGATGGAGCCTGAATTTACCACCCACCTTGGGGATACGTTGGGCTTAGTGACAAATTTCTAATGAAAAGAAGAAAACAGAAGTTATATGACTTCTGAGACTACATCATAAAAAAGCACTATGGCTTCTATCTTGTTCTCTCTCTCAGACAACTCACTATGTGAAAAACCAGTAGCTATGTCTACAGAACCCTCAGACAGCTCTATGTAAAGGAACTAAGACATCTGCCAATATCCAGGAAGAAACTGAGGCTTTAGTAGCCACAGAATGAATCATTTTTTTCTTTAATTTTAATTTTTTTTTTGATACTGAGGATGGAACCCAGGGGTGCTTTATAACTCAGCAACATCCCCAGTCCTTTTTATCCTCATTTTGAGATAGGATCTTGCTTAGTTGTTGAGGATGACTTCGAACTTGGAATCCTCTTGCCTTACCATCCTGAGCTGCTGAGATTACAGGTATTCACCACCATATCTGAATTCCCTGGCCCCTTTTTATTTTGGGATAGGGTCTCATTAAATTGTTGGCCTCAAACTTGTGATACTCCTGCCTTAGCCTCTCAAGTTGCACAAATGTGCACCAACACACCTGACTCAAACAAAGATTTGCACGGTAGACATTCAGGACCTAACTGCAAGATAAATATTACAGATATATGCAATAGGACAACAATTCTGACTCTGAATGGGGGACCAATGAGACTCTGCTCTTCTTCCCAGCCTACCTGTTCTGCCAGCCAGGCAATGTGCTTGACTTCCTTGCTGCCTCCTGCTGTACTGGTTGCACCAAGCATGGCATTAAGCTCAGCCAACACCTGTGGGAGGAGAGCCATTATGTTGGTGTGGATAGCTATGAACCAGGAGTGTGCTGTGGCTGTATCCTTGCAGCGGAGGATCAATGTGTTCCTGCTATCAGGAGAATGTAGCTCTATCAATCTGTGTAAAAATAGAAAAGAAAAATGTGAGCCAGGTCAGAAGTCATCACACCTACCAGAGTTTAACATGCATAACCGCAAATTTAATTAAACATTCCTCAAAGAAAGACACCTTCTCTTAATTTCCTAGAGTACAATTTCAAAGAAAATCACATGTGGAAATGTAATCACCAGAAACTGTTGGATGTATTGTAGTATGTTAATGTAAGGAGTTAGGACAAAGGAAACTATTAGGGTCTTTAGTAGAACACTTGGCTTTGCCTTGGTTTTCATGTCTAAGAAGTGCAAAGTACGCTTGCTGAATGTCATAGGTATATGTAAATAAATAAAGAAATGGTACTTTAAATTACTAAGATAATCCTGGTATAAGGTATTGCCAGGTATTTTAAAAAAAAAACAAAAATTGACAAATAAGATGAGATTAACACTAAAGCTACATGAAGTAAGAAAGAAGGAAATAAAAGAATATGAAAATCTGCAATTCTTTTAGTGTCTGGGTAACATGATATGATAAAATCATCTACTGAGTTTGGCAGAAAAATAGTTAAGAGACTGTCAACACTACAGCTGTTCAGTTAATGCTTAACTGAGAACAATCTATGTCAAAAGTTACTTTTAGAAATTAAAAGAACTTTTTAATGTGTTCTGTGTTCTAATAGTGAATACACATACATCTTTCAAAATGGAAAAAGGAAAAGCTGTTAGGAGTGTTTCCCCTGGTTGGCTAGAAATTGACAAACTATTAGTGATCAAGAGGAGATTGTTATTTGTTGCTTTGAAGCACTATCATCAGATTCTGCTCTACCTGTCAAAGATAAGCAATTGACATGTATACTCTGATTTCTGCCTTGAAGCTGGAATTCTCTTCTGCCACATTTTTAAACCTTTCACAATTCAAAATATTTTAAGCTGCTACTTTTTATATGGCAAACATTCATTCTCATTTGAACTCTGGTTGGTTTATCTTCTCTTTAATAAACATTTATTGATCCTGTATTGTAATGGTAGATATTGTACTAGACACTGGTCTTAGAGCAACATAGCGGGATCCCATCTCAAATAAGTAACGACATAAGTGAACAAATAAAACTAAAAAAAGCACATAATACTATAATAATAAAAAAACACTGCACTAAAGGGGAGTGTCATCTTTGTTTTCCTAATTATTATTATTATTATTATTATTATTATTATTTTTTGTGGTGCTGGGGATTGAACCCTGGGCCTTGTGCTTGCGAGGCATGCACTCTACCAACTGAGCTATATCCCCAGCCCTCATCTTTGTTTTAATCCTTGTATTGAGTTCATTATTCTGAGAAACTGCTCAAATAGCAATTAAAGTAGCTAAGCTTATTTTAGGGTAAATCTACTTAATGATAAGAAGTTATCTATAAAATACAATGCTAGTTTATGAGGTAACATCTGACTATAAGTTATTTTATATTTTATTACTTATACTAATCTTAAAAAGTATTTCCAAAAATTCCTACATAAGATGGCAATGAAGCATATACAACTATTTTATTCCTTCTGAAATCCAATTAAAAAAACAGCAAAAAGGGATTACCTTTTAATCAAATTTGTTGGTTTTTATACTGGAAACAGAACCCAGGGGCACTTTACCACTGAGCCATATCTCCAGTTCATTTTTATTTGTTATTTTGAGAAAGGGTCTCACTAAGTTGCAAAGGCTTGTCTCAAATTTGGGATCCTCCTGCCTCAGCCTTCTAAGTCTCTTTTCACTGATTTTTAATTTTATTTTTAACTGACATGTAATAATTGTTCAGCTAGGCATGGTGCTTTACCACTGAGCTACATCCCCAGCCCTTTTTATTTTTTATTTTGAGACAGGGTCTCACTAGTTGCTTTCCTAAAGGGCCTCAGTAAATTGCTGAGGTTGCCCTTGAACTTGTGATCCTCATGCCTTGGCCTCCAGAGGTGCTGGGGTTGCAGGTGTGTGCCACATTGCCTGGCCTGTTAACCCTTTTTTATTGAGTTTTCTTATTTTTGAATTGCATATTTTATTTATTTAGATCTTTTTCTAGCCCATTTATTATATGTATTATTATATGTATTTTGCAAAGACTTTTTTCCTAATCTGTGGCTTGTTTTTTCATTCTCTTAGAATGTCTTTTGCAGAGAAGATATTTTAAATTTTACTTAAGTTCAACCTGTCAATTTTTTCTTTATGAATTGTTTTTTTTTTTTTGTACTGAATGTAAGAAGTCTTAAAGAGGATTTTTTAAAAGCATAATATTACCTACCAGCTCAGGAAGAACAGGAAAGGAACAATTATAGCAATATTTTAGAAACTGGCAAGAAGACAAGGAAGTCAAATGACTTTTCAGAAAAGTCTGACAAATTCCAGCCAATTTGTGTTACATAATCCCTAATAGTCTGGGAAATTGGTGGTACCAGTTACCTTCAAAAGTGGGAATAAAGCGTGCAGCTAATATAAAGTGGCTGGTCGTGCAGACACAGTGGCACACACCTGTAATTTCAGTGATTTAGGAAGCTGAGGCAGAAGGATTTAAAGTTTGGGAGTAACCTCAGTAACTCGGTGAGACCCTATCTCAAAATAAAAAAGGGCATGCTTGTAATCCCAGTGGCTCAGAAAACTGAAGCAAGAGGATGGTGAGTTCAGGACCAGTCTTAGCAATGTAGTGAGGCCCTAAGCAACTCAGTAAGACCCTGCCTCTAAATAAAATATGAAAAAGGGCTGGGGATGTGGGTCAGTGGCTGAGTGCCCCTGAGTTCAATCACCGGTACCCTTCCCACCTAAAAAAGATACTCATTATTAACAACTGTAAGAATGAAAAATAAAGCTGTTATAAAACTAAGCAAGTTTAAACAGGAGTAAACAGTAGGACCACAAGGTTCAAAGATGAAAATAGGTAGTAAGTTATTTCCCAGGGCAGGATCACTTTTGCAGTTTCTTAAAAAGGCATTATGAAATAGGGAATTAAATGAGAAGAAACTCCAAAATAGTATTTGTGAGTCTAGGATCCAGAAAAATCTGCCTTTGAAGAAGTCCCTAAAACTGAGAAGAGGGACAGAGTAATGCCTACAGCCTAGTGCTGTTTTAAAAATTCAAATGAAAACTCTGCTAATAAAAATGTGGAGGCAGTCTGCCAGTAATTGGGCCCAGAGAAGAGAAGAGGAAACAGCTATACAAAGTGAAAAGTTTTAGTCTCAAACCACCAAGAATTTCTTGAGAAATGCAATTTTATTTTGATCAGAAAAATCAAATCAATGTTTAGATACATAAAAGCACAGGATTCTTTTAATTTCAACATACTTTATTTCTTTTGTTTAGTAGAGTATTTGACATAATTTGTGTGCTCAATTTAGTAACATAACTTTGTCATAAATTCAAAATTCACTTCTACATGAAAAATAGCCAGTGTGAAGATGACCAAGACACTGTGAAACAGTGCAAAAGACAGACTTAGATTTCTGAAAAAGAGCATTTAAAAAAAAATTTTTTTTAGTTGTCAATGGACCTCTATTTTATTTATTTATATGTGATGATGAGAAACAAATCCAGTGCCTCACACATGCTAGGCAAATGCTCTGCCACTGAGCCACAACCGCAGCCCCCAAAAAGCAGCATTTTAAGAACATTTTGATCTTGCTAAATGTCACACTGTCTACAATGCTGTTTGCAAAGGAACCAGCTCATGTTCTCTCCCCGGACTTCATCATTATTTATTTAGCTTTCAGGTTGAATGAAACACTTATAAATTATCAGAACCATCTAGTGAGGTAGTGAAAATTCAAACTGGGAAAGGGGAGTAATTGGGTCCAGAGAAGAGAGGAGGAAATAGCTACAAACTTCCTCCTCCCACTTCAGAACTTTTTTCAGCTCTATGTAATAGAACCAAATCAAAATAGTTAAGTTTCCCTCTAATCTAAAATAATTTTATGGTTAGAAGTAAAGCCTTTACATAACAATGAAGAGTGAACCACAACAAATTCTGCTAAACACCCTCCAGAATGACTGATATTAAAAAGACCAAGGTTGATAAAGAAGTAATCAATGGGAACTTTGATACATTATTGGTGGGAACATAAAAAGGCAAAACCAATTTGGAAGGAAGTTTGGGGAGTTTCTTTCCTTTTTATTTTTGTATCAGGGATAGAACCCAGGGGCACTTAACCACTGAATCAAATTCCTAGCCCTTTTTATTATTTTGAGACAGGGTCCTACTAAGTTGCTGAGGCTGGCTTTGAACTTGGGATCCTCCTGCATCAGTTGCCCATCCTCTGGGATTACTGGAGTACATTACCAAGCATAGCTGGCAGTTTCTTATAAAACAAAACATACACCTACTCTTGGACTTAATGATTTCACTCCTATGAATTTATCCAAGTGAAACAAAAATGTATGACCACAAAAAGACTTATAAAAATACATTCATAATAGCTGGGTGCAGTGGCTCATGTCTGTAATCACAGTTACTCAGGAGGCTGAGGCAGGAGGATCATAAATTTGAGGCTAGCCCCAGCAACTTGGCAAGACCCTGTCTCAAAATTAAAAGAAAGGATGTAGGGGGAGGATTGGGGGCTGGGGATGAAGCTCAGTGGTAGAGTGATTGCCTAGCATGCACAAGGTCCTGGGTTCAATCACCAGTACCATCACCTAAAAAAAAAAAAAAAAAAAAAAAAAAAAAAAAAAAGTATGTGTTTATAATAATTATCTCCAAACTGGACATAGCTCAAGTGACTATCAGTACAAAAGAAAAGAAAAACAAATTGACATTTAAGAGCTGGAGAAAATTAAGGACCAAAAATCCTCAAGTGATTTATAGATATTATCTTACTTATCCTTGAGATAATTCTTTTTTTCCCCAGCTTCAGATACATAATTTTTAGTGATAAATTATAATTATATATAATAGTGGGATTCATTGTTACATATTCATATATGCACACAATTTAACATAATTGTGTCATAAATTGTGTATAATTTGGTCAATATCATTCCCCATATTTCCCCTTTCCCTCTCCCTGGCCCTTTCCTCTACTCTTCTGATCTCCCTTTGATTTTCATGAAATGCCCCCAACCATTCTTTCCCTTTTTCTCTCTAGTTTCCACGTATGAGAAAAAAACATGACCTTTAACTTTCTGAATTTGGCTTATTTCACTTAACATAATGTTCTCAAGTTCCATCCATTTTCCTACAAATGATACAATTTTATGCATATTTATGATTGAATAAACTCCACTGTGTATATATACCACATTTTCTTTATCCATTCATCCACTGATGGATACCTTGGTTGGTGTTTGGTTACTGTGAACTGTGCTGCTATAATCATGGGTATGCATCTATCACTATAATAGGCTAACTTTAATTCTTCAGAATAAAAATACTGAGGAGTAGTATAACTAGGTCATATGGTGGTTTTATTCCTAGTCTTTTGAGGAACTTCTATACTGATTTTCAGAGTAGCTGCACTAATTTACAATTCCACCAACAGTGTAAAAGTGTTCTTTTTCTTCCACATCCTCTCCAGCATTTATTATTGTTTACATTCTTGATGACTGCCATTCTAACTGGAATGGGATAAAATCTCAGTGGAGTTTTTATTTCCATTTTCCTATTGCTTAAGATGTTGACCATTTTTCATACATTTGTTGGTCATTTGTACCTCTTTTTTGAGATGTGTCCATTCATTAATTGAGTTATTACCCATTCATTAGTTTTTCTTTTTTAACTGTTATATTTTCTGAGTTCTTTTTATAATTTTGGATATTAATCCTCTGTCAGAAGAGTAGCTAGCAAGCTGGGCACAGTGGCCCATGCCTGTAATCCCAGCAGCTTGGGTGGTTGAGACAGGAGCATTGGAAGTTCAAAGTCAGCTTCAGCAAAAGTGAGGCACTAAGCAACTTATTGAGACTCTGTCTCTAAATAAAATACAAAATAAGCTAGGGATGTGGCTCAGTGGTTGAGTGCCCCTGAGTTCAATCCCCAGTGCCAATTAAAAAAAAAAAAAAAAAAAAAAAGTAGCTTGTTAGCAAAGATTTTCTCCCATTTTGTGGGTTCTCTCTTCATATTTTTAATTGTTTCCTTTGCATGCAGAAGCTTTCTAATTTGATACCATTCCACTTATTAATTCTTGGTATTATTTCCTAAGCTTTCAGGGTCCTATTGAGAAAGTCATTGCCTATACCTGTATGTTAGAGTGTTGATCCTACATTTTCTTTTATGAGTTGCATACTTTCTGGTCTAATTCCTAGGTCTTTGATCCCATGTGACTTTTGTGCAGGGTAAGAGGTAAAGATCTAGTCTCACTCTTCTATATATGGATAACCAGTTTTCTCAGAACCATTTGTTAAAAAGGCTGTCTTTTCTATAATATATGTTTTTGGCACCTCTGTCCTTGAAGTAGTTCTAAAGCGTCAAGTTGAAAGGCATTACGTCCATTTTACAGAGAAAACAGGAAAGAAAAATTAAAGAGCTTACTTAAGGACACTAACTACAGCTATAATATCTTAAGGTCTTACCATGCCACCTTTTCAAACATTTTTTCATTAAATACTCCTATAATCTTTATTTTATACAGGAGGAAATCAAGGTATAGAGAAAAAAATAGGTTGGTCAAAGTTACAAAGCCTATCTTCCTACAACTGAGGTGCCATTTGTCAATGGTTCTGTGTACTTTTTCTGCCAAGACACATAGGATAGATATTTACATTCTAGTAGTTACACATAATTCTACTGTATTTCTTTTCTCTTAAAAAAAATAAAAAACTGGAGCAAAAGTTAAAATATCATCACATGCTGGGCACAGTGGTGCACAACTGTAATCTCAGTGACTCAGGAGGCTGACGCAAGAAGATCTCAAGTTTGAGAACAGTCTCAGCAACTTGGTGAGGCCCTAAGCAACTTAGTGAGACCCTATCTCAAAATAAAAATAAAAAGGGCTGGGGATGTAGCTCAGTGGTAAAGCATCACTGGTTTCAATTCCCAATATCATTAGGGAAAAAAAAAATCCAATCCAACTCTCACTTTGTAGAAGAGGAAACTGAGGTCAAGAGAAGCAAACCTGCCAGAGTAAGACTGCTAGCTGAGATAGCTAAATGTATAATGCAGATCTCTGACTCTTAACACCACCTACAATATAAGAATTTTCCTTATAAAAAGATAATTTTTTTTTTTTTTTTTAAACTGGCACACACCTGCTGCACTAGCTACCTTGGGAAGCTAAGACAAGAGGATCACTTGAACCCAGGAGTTTGAGGCCATTCTAAGCAACTCAGTGAAACCCCCTCCCCCAACAATATATATATATATTTTTTTGGATTAAGCATTGAACCCAGTAGCACTTTACCACTGACCTGGGTTCCCTGCCCTTTTTATTTTTTATTTTGAGACAGGGTTTCACTAATTGCTTAGGGCCTTACTAAGTTGCTAAGGCTGGACTTGAACTTGTGATCCTCCTGTCTCAGTCTCCTAAGTTGCTGGGGTTACAGGCAACTGCCACATGCCTGACTAAAAAAATACTTGTTTTTTCAATTATAAAGTATTCAAGTTCATAGGTTTTATTATTATTATTTTTTTTTTTTCAAAGTAATAGACCTACAGAAAAGTATAAAATGAATAGAAGTCCCAACTTTCCTTCTACCCTTTGTTCCCATTTCACTCCCTAGGGGTAAGCACCATTAACAGTTTCGTGTGAGTCTATTCAAAATTTTACTCTATCTATACACGTATACATATTTGAAATAATTAAATATGAACTTAAAAAGTGAATATCTCATCTCTTATTGATGCTTTCCTTTGTATAATTTAGTTAATGGAGTCATATATATATTTCAGCAGGTCCTTAAGTTTGTAAAGCTAAAAGTACCATGTTGATGTTCTTGTTAGGTACAGCTCACCTGTTTTCCAGATCCGGCATGCTTAGGTTTCTAGCAGCAAAGCACATTTTGAGAGGGATGACCTTTCTGTCCTTGGTGCTGTTCTGGTGTTTTGGAGAACCAGAGTCCTCACTGCCACTAAAGCTTGGTGACTGGGGAGCTGCACCTTCCCATGGCAGATCTGATACTAAGGATGGCTTCTTGATATATGGTGTTACTTCTCGGATGAATTTTACTATGAACAAAAATCAAAGAAAAATTTTAGTATTTTTATTTCCTCTGAAAAATAACAACCAAATTACACTTTTTTTGCCAAGATAGGATAGACATTCGCACGCTGATGAGTATAACCAAAGTTATGCATAATTCTTGTCCACTACTATACTCATACTGTTTTTCTCTTCTCTAAAAAGAATACTATATGGAATGTTAGTGATATCATCATAGGAATAACCTTGAAGATATTATGTATCACATATAGGCAAAATCTAGGACAAAGTATAAAACAAAGGTCAAGAGCCATGAATCTACTTGAGATAGTTTCAGTGCCTCCTGTGACAGTAACATGTAGCTTTTAACAACTCTTAACATTTAGAACTTCTTAATGTTTCACTGTCTACTAAAGCCAAATAAGACAGATTTAGTCTCTCTTCCACATGAAAATCTTTCAAATATCTGAAAGACAGATTATATTTCTCTATCCACACTAATCTAAGTATATCTAGTTCAATTCAATTCAGTCAACATCATCTATTAAGTGCCGGGCATTAGCTAGTCATTAAGTATAAAAGAACAGAGGAGGCATGGATTCTGCTCTGAAGCAATGCCCAGTCTACTGGAGAACAACTATGTAAACAGATCATTTTACAGTTCTGAAAAAAATTTACACAAAAATAAAATAAATTCAAGAAAAAAACAAAGCAGACACAACTGATCTCCCTGCTTATTCAAAACACCCCGTTTCCATGAAAGTAGTCTCAAATTAAAATACGGCTTTTAGTGGATGGGAAACTTTTTCTTTTTTTGGTACTGGGGACTGAACCCAGATGTGCTTAACCAGTGAGCCACATCCCAGTGCTTTTTACTTTTTATTTTTGAGACAGGGTCTCACTTAAATTACTTAGGAACTTGTTAAATTGCTGAGGCTGGTCTCAAACTTGCAGACTTTCAGAGTCACTAGGATCTGTGCCCAGATCTGAAACATTTTTCTTTTTAAGTTCACTTTTAGGACTCATAAAATACATTCTTTTACTTCAGTCATGACTGACATGTCATTTTTGAGGCACAGTACTCTTCTTTTCAAAAACTAGATAAACTGAAAATTATTAAAATCTTAAATAGCTTTAAAAAATACATAGTTGAAATTCCAGCTACTTGGTTATGAACTGAAATTTTAGCTTATAGGATTGAACCCAACCTACTATGTATAAGTATAAAGCTCTAAAAGAAAACAAAACCCAGCTACTGAAGAGGCTGAGACAGTAGGATCGCAAAGTTTGAGGCCAGTCTTAGCAACATAGTGAGACTCTGTCTCAAAATAAAAAAAATAAAAAGGACTGAGGATGGGGGGCTAGGGTTGTGGCTAGCCTAGCATGTGTGAGGCACTGGGTCCATCAACAACTAAAATATATATTTAAAAACAAAGAACTGAGGATGTAACTCAGTGGTAAAGCACCCCTAAGTTCCACTTCCAGAACCAAATAAAATAAATTAACAAATTAATTTTAAAAAATTATTTTAGTGGTCAATGGACCTTTATTTTATTTATTTATTTATATGTAGTGCTGGGAATTGAACCCAATGCCTCACACATGCTAGACAAGCGCTCTGCCACTGAGCTATAACCACAGCCCTAAAGTAGTTAATTAAAAAATAAGGGGGGTGGGCTGGGGGTGTGGTTCAGTGGTAGAGTGTCCTGCATTTAATCCCTATTACTGTAAGAAAAAAAAAAGTTGAATGTAAATGAGTCTATTATCATTACCTCTATAGATATAATACATATTACATTAATATTCTACCTCTTTCAAATTCCAATGAGATAGGTCATTAGAATAGTATCATACCTTTTAAAAACCTGAATAGATCATTGTCAATGCTTATCAATATCATAATAGCTAGTATTATTTTATAGCATTAGAAGTCTCACAAACCTATGAAACTTCACTATCAAATAGACTAGTAAATATGAAAAATAATTAGATTTTTCTAAAAACCTAACTAACAACAATCCTTAAAAACATTTTCTTTTGGATAGGTAATATAGGTTGAATATCCTTTATCTGAAATGCTTGGGAGCAGAAGTGTTTCTGATTTTGGAATATTTCCATATACACAATGAATATTTTGGGGATGAGCCTCAAATCTAAACACAAAATTAATTTAGGTTTCGAATACACATTACAAACATAGCTTAAAGGTAATTTTATATACAACAGTTTAAACACACCTGCATTTTGATTGTCACATTAAGTCAAGTGTGGAATTTTCAACTTGTGGTATCATGTTTGAGCTCAAAAAGTTTCAGATTTTGGAGTATTTTGGATTTTGGATCTTTGGATGAAGGAAGATTAATCTATGCTCATAAAATGCTCATAAAATGCAACTCAAAAGAAGATATAAATGGGTTTATAATAAAAGTACAGATTTCTAGCTGCCTAGTTTCCATCCCAGAAGGCAATCACTGTATGGTCTTCCAGAGAGATACTAGATATGCTAAGCATATATAAAAACAGACATACATTTTGTGCATCTCTCTATATAGATGTACATATATAGATGTACACATATTTCACACAAAGGCAATATATATTCACACTGTTTTCCATCTTGCTTTTTAAATTTAGTGATACTGACACTACTCCTCCCGCACTTTTCTTTTTTTCTTGAACAGTCTTTTACAAGCAGTCAACAGCTCTACCGTACTGTGTAGTGATTCCACCTTTGAAATCTGACATATTTCAAATTCTAACTGCACTTTCATACTTTAAAACTGTGTGGCCTCACTCGACTGTTTTGAGGTCCTCATCTACAAAATAGGAGAAACTAAACAAGCAAAAGTTCTAGACACACACAAAATATTCACTAATTAGTAGTTGTCTTTCTTTTCCCTTTTCTGACTTAGAGTAGAAGTTAAAAAACTTTAACACTAATAAGTAGGCAAAATAAATCCATTTCTTATACTAAAGAATACAATAATTCTAATGCCAATATTTAAATATAACATATGTACATTTGTGAACTTTCTCTGCACAGTTATATACGTATTTCTGGGTGGAAAAAATAAAAACTGGCTGCCTCAGGTTACCAAGTAGATTTTTTCATCCTAGAAAAATGAGCAGTAGTACAGTTAGTATATCCCTTGAGCAGCTGACTCGGGCTTTTCAAGACACTTTAACTCTGTGCTTTCAAGACAGTATTAGATCACAAGAACTTGGCAGAAATTCCTAAGGTTTCTAATCACCAGAGCATGGTAGAGATACGCTTTTTGAACATTTAAGGCATTATATCAACTATTAGGCTATCAACTTGGAAAAATAAAGATATTCTAAATGCCTAGTCTAGAATATTACAGTGATTAGAAAAGAACATTAGGGGCTGGAGATGTAGCTTAATGTGTGAAGTCCTGGGTTTGATTCCCCAGAAGAGGGAAAAAAAAAAAAAAAAAGAGAGAGGGGAAGAAGAAGAAAGGAAGAACCTGGCATGGTAGTGCATGCCTGTAATCCCAGCAGTATGTGCCACTGTATCCAGCTGGCTATATTATTTATTCCAAAACAGAACAAAAACAAAACAAAAACTTTTTTAAGAAACGAAGAAAACTTATTCTGAAATCTTGTTCAAACTTTAAATGTGGAAGCTGCCATAAGCTGAAATCTTATTGGCCTTCAAAACATTTAAATGTACTGGATGGGCTCCCAGATTCAACTGATTCAGGTACTAATGAATAAGGTTACAAGGAGTTCCATGAGGGGTGGGGGGGAAGGGAAAAAAAAATAACAGAATGAATCAAACAACAATGCCCTATGTAAATTTATGATTATACAAATGGTATGCCTTGACTTCATGTACAAATAGAGAAACAACATGTATCCCATTTGTTTAAATAAAAAAAAAAAAAAAAGAGTTCCATGCCTGAGACATTAGGCAGCATCTGATTTTAAAATGCATGCTGCTTATGTGGCTTTTAAAAAAAAAATTTTTTTTTTTTAGTTACAAATGGACACATACCTTTATTTTATTTATTTTCATGTGGTGCTGAGGATCAAAACCAGAACCTCATGTGTGATGGCAAGTGTTATGTTATGTTATGCCTTACCACTGAGCTACAACCCCACCCTTTTATGTGGCTTTTTAGAGTTTATCCTGAAGATCCTTCATAGTATAGATACAGACTATGGCTGTATATGTGTTTGGGTGAACTCATCACCTTCCCTTATAAAAACCACCCTCATATAATCATTATTTTCTTCTTTTAATATATTTAGTTGTAGGTGGACACAATACCTTTATTTTATTTATGTTCATGTGGTGCTGAGGATTGAACCCAGTGCTTCGGACATGTGAGGCAAGTGCTCTGCTCTACCACTGAGTTACAATCTCAATCCCATTTTATTTTTTATCTTTATCTTTTATTGTTTTCTTAACCCAGTTGGGGATATTTAATGTAAGTTTAAGTGAAACTAAACAGGTCAAACAATGTGAGGTGCCATATTCCCCTTGCTTTTGCAAGCTAGCTTGTTTCCGAGTTATCCTCAAGGCAGAAGATGTGGCTCTGCATTCCACACAGGAATGAGTTATGCTGACATCACCATTAAAGCATTCTCCCAAGGTTTCTCCTCAACCTCATCCTAAGCTCCCTATCAGAGCTGAGATGATAGGAGTTGGAGGAGGGTAACAGGAATGAAGGTGGTTAGAGGTAGTCAGATGCTATGATTCAATTGCAGGTAGATCTACTTAGATGTCTCAACAGACTGGATAAGGGGTTGGGTGACAAAAAAGGGTTAAGGATGATTTCAAGATTTTTGTCCTGAACAAATGAAAGGAATAGAGTTGCTACTGATAAGTTTAGGAGGAAAGATTAGGAACTTGAGATACACATTAGACAATCAAGTTTCACAGGCACTAAATATGACTCTGCAGTCCAGGAAACAGGTCTGGGCTAGAGACATATATATGAGAACTATTAGCAAATAGTTGATGCTTAAAGACATGAAACTGGATCAGACTATTCTCTATCTCAAGGTCCCTGCAGGAAACAAAGAGTACAGGATTTAATACAAAGAAAATTTATAAAGGGGTGGGGCAGAGTACAGGGAAACCACAAGGGAAAAATCGCATGGTACCACAGGACTATTAACAGAGTGGTTGTTTCCACACCCAGGCCTGAAGGGACCAGGAGAGGAAGTGGCACCAGACCCATAAGAAGGATCTGTAGAGACTAAGCAGGGACTGTCAGTCAATTAAGTTAAACTAAGGTGACCTGATAGATTAGGAGTTGAAAGAATAACTACTACTCCAGCCCCACTCCAGCCTCCTCTTTTCTCTCCAGTGTCCTCCTTTGGCTCTTCATTGGTCCAAAGCAAAAAAAAAAAAAAAAAAACGGAAGACCTGGAAGCCTGTCAAAATGATCAATTCAGGGCAGTCTCCTGCCACAGAGAGCAGGTAGAGGAACAGGAGTTACCTAGAGGGGCAAATGAAGACTCCAGCATAGTCACTAAGGACATGAGCATGAACCATAAAGAGGACATTCCACTGACAGAAGGCTGGGAAGAAGAGAAGGAATGCCAAAATAGACGGGTAGGGAGGCAGAGTCTCACAAGACAAAGACAAAGAATCCATAGAAATACTGGTCTAAAATAGTATCAAGTTTACTCAAACTGGAAAAGCCCTGACTTGACCTGACTAACCCTGACTTGGCTCCTCCTTCTCTTTGCCATTCCTTGAGGAAAAAACAAAACAAAACAACAACAACAAAAAACTAGGTCATGCTTGCTGTTTCTATTTCTCCTTTCACTGCTTAATCTCTTTCTGAATCCATCTGAATTCTTAAGAGTCACCAGTGTTTTCTTACCCAAACCAAAGGCCCTTCCTTCAATCTTTATGCTTGATCACTTTTATCTATGACAATGCACACTACTGACTGTTTTCTATTTCTCTTTACCAACCATGTAATTTTTATTGCTTCTTTTCTCCTTCTATCCCTTCTATACAATGTGGGTGCAGGTTTTGATTTTAGCACTTTCTTCTCACTTATCCTCTAGCCTCTGGCAACTTTCCGTGCTAGATCTCTGGAACCATTATCTCTCCTTGGCCCTAATTCCTTCTAACTGGGTGCTGTCCCAATCCTTTCAATATAGCCAAATGTGAATTAATCTTCATTATCCTTAATCCCCTCATCCTGTGTGTACTGTTTTAGTTATCAGCATTAGCATCAACATCTTTCTAGTCACTTAGAATCTGAATGAGTGGTATGGTAAGCCTAGTATAAGGTAACCTGTATTTTATTAAAGGTTGTCCAGGTAGTTGATTTTCAGGCTCACTCAAGGTTGGGAACTGCTTCTCTAAACTTCTGTAAGCTCCTCCCTCTCCCTAGCAACATATCTAATCAGGTGCTAGGCTATCCCCACCACTAAAATTGTTCTCTAATTTACTCACTTCCCTCAATTCCAACTGCCACTGTGCCTTTGGATCACACAGATTGTTATAATGGCCTTTCTACTGTACTCCTTTGGTAATTGTGAAATATATACAAATTAAATTACTAATATATACAAATTAAAAATTACCATTTTCATCATTTTTCTCATGTACAGTTCAGTAGCATTAAGTACATTTACACTGTTGTCACCACTATCACCATCCATCTCCATACTTTTCATTTTCCCAAAATGAAACTCTGTCCCTGTTAAACAGTAACTCCAGGTAGTCTCCTCCCCCTAGTTCTTGGCAACCCCTGTTCTACTTCCTGTCTTTATGAATTTGATTATTCTAGCTACTGGTATAGGTGAAATCATACAAAATTTGTCTCTGCTTTTAATGGCCTCTTAACTGATCTCCTTGCCTTCAGTTTCCCTGTTCTCATTCCTTTGTAAGAGGTTGCCAGGTTGGTTGTCCTGAACATAGACTCATAACAGGCCACTCCCTATTTTGAAGAACCTCAGTGGTTTCCCATTGATTGAAGAATTCAGTCCAGCCATGCATGATGGAGTATACCTGTTATCTCAGCTACTTAGGAGGCTGAGGCAGGAGGATCACAAGTCCTAGGGAAGCCTCAGCAATTTAGCAATAGCCTGTCTCAAAAAAGAGGTGGGAACAGGGATATAGCTCAGTTGGTAGAGTGCTTGCCTTGCATGCACAAGGCCCTGGGTTCAAACCCCAGCACTACAAGAAAAAAAAAAAAAAAGTGTGTGTGTGTTGAGGGTGTAGACCAGAGGTGGAGAACTTGCCTATCATGTGTGAAGTCCTAGGTTCAATCCCCAGTACCTACCTCGGCCCCTTCCCCCAGGAAATGCAGTCCAAACTCTTTCTAGTGTAAATAATTTTTTCCAATCAATTCTCTTCTGTCTTCCCATCTTACTATTTAAAGTGCTTGCAAAGAAAAACCCCTAAAAATTTCAAGGATAAGTACCGGCCAACACAAGTCACTGAACTACTTGTAGAAAAGGCATATTCTGACTTTTCCTAGATGTGTCCTTATTCTTACTCCTACTCATTCCCTTATCTCTTTATTTCCATCTTACACATTTTCCAAAGCACATCTCAATTCTATATCATCTATTAATCCTAACACAAAAGTAGTAGGAACTTAGTAAGATCTAATTGGGGCAAACCAATAATTTCATATATCCAATAGGATTGCAAGAAAAGTTCACACAGCTCCAAGAAAAGTTGAAGAAGCTGTACCTAAGAGGTTCAAACTCACATTTCTAGGATATTTGAAGGAACTTTACACAGCAGCTGAAGTGCCCCTGTTATTGGTCAGACATAGACATTTGTTCATTATAGGTCTGAAAGTAAAGAAGAAAATTCCTGGTACTATGTTATTAGCCCTGTGGAAACAGCAGTTTGAAACTGTCATATTGGTATCAGGGTTTTTTTTTTTTTTTTTTTTTTTTTTTTTTTTTAATTTCTTTTGGTCCCTTTCTTCCTTTCCTTTTAGTTCTTTTTCTTCTAGGTCCCATTACTGGGACTCTCACAGATATCCTTAAGGTCATTTATGGCAATCAAAGTCTCTGAAAAACTATCTTTTTCTATGCAGAGGTTATTGAGAAAAGTTTGGACAAGATGTCACACATGCTGTTTCTAACACATGGGTATACACAATATGGGTTTTGAAATACTATTTAAGATTTATTGCTTAGCTGGGCACAGTGGCACACACCTGTAATTCCAGCAGCTTGGGAGACTGAGGCAGGAGGATCGTGAGTACAAAGCCAGCCTCAGCAAAAGTGAGGTGAGATTCTGCTCTAAAGAAAATACAAAATAGGGCTGGGGATGAAGCTCAGTGGTTGAGTGCCTGAGTTAAATCCCTGGTACGCCACCCCTCCCCTCCCCCCAAAATGATTTATTGCTTAGGATAGTTCCAGACCCAGGAAGTGAATAAGAATAGGGAAGACATCCCTTCTGCTGCTTCCTTTTCTTTCTTTTTGGTACTAGATATTTAACCCAGGGTCTCTTTACCACTGAGTCACATTCCTAGCCCTTTTTCTTTTTTATTTTAAGACAGGGTCTCACTAAATTGCTTAGTAATTCACTGAGTTGCTGAGGGAGGCTGGCCTTGAACTTGCGATTCCCATCTCACCTTCCTGAGCTGCTGGAGTTACAAGAGTACACCACCATGGCCCCATTCTGTCTCTTAAAGTTGAAATTGGCAAGACATTACTAATCACCTATCAGAACCAAGCTGTACCACGTGCAATCTCCTCTGTATCTCCATTCTCTGGACTTGTTTCTTCCCTTATCAGCTGTTTGAAGACAGTCATTAACCTTCTCAGTTGGCCTCATCATTTTCTCCCAGATAATTAAACTGAAAATATAGGAAAAAAAAAAAGATTTCTAATTTCACCCTATTTCTTCCAGACTATCTAGTCCTTTACTTAACACAGGAACTAACATTCTCCCATGTTTTACAAACTCCTCCAAGCATCATTTAAAAATATATAGCATTCCATTGTGTGTTTACCACAATTTATTTAGGCATTCCCTAATTCCTAGGCTAGGTACTTAGTCTAAATAAGACTACAATAAACAACTTTTTCAAGTGAGAAATTACTGGTCAAAGAAATGTTATTGCCAAATTTCTTCCCAAAAGAACTGATCATTTTACACTCCCACCAGCATATCCAGGTCAGCACATTGGTCAACATGAAATAATCTTGCATAAAACAATCTTTGCTGTTTTAAGAGGGGAAAAATTCTTTATATGCCCACCCAATCTTGATCTCCTACCTTTGCAAATGCAGGATGTTATTATTTTCTTCTCCTTAAAAGCAGGAAATCCAAGTTTCTTTATGCATTTTTTTTTTTTTTTTTTTGGTCTGAAGAGCTGAAGAGTGATTTGAGGAAGTGAGGAATCACAGGACAATCACCAGAATCTCCTATCTATCATAAATTTGAATCATATTTACTGATGTACCAGAATTTCCAATGTCTTATTTAATTTAGCATTGTTGCCTTAGGATTTAACTCTGTGACGTTATTAGCTCTTTTCTTCTAGCTAAGCACCAGAGAGGAAATGTTCACAATAAGGAAATGAAGCATGTCCTCAGAAGCAACATATGTGCTTGTAAGAGACATGATTTCAAAAAGCAGCTGTGGGGGGCTGGGGATATAACTCAGTTGGTAGCATGCTTGCCTTGCAAGCACAGGGCCCTGGGTTCAATCCCCAGCACCACCAAAAAAAAAAAAAAAAAAAAAAAAAAGTGGCTGGGTTGTGGCTCAATGGTAGAGCACTTGCCTGGCAAATGTGAGGCACTGGGTTTGATTCTCAGCACCACATATAAATAAATAAATTAAATAAAGGTCCAACAACAACAACAATAATAAAAAAGCAACAGTAAGTATGTTTGGCAAGGCATGGCAGTATATGTCTCTAATCCTATGAACTCAGGAGGCTGAGGCAAGAAGACTGCAAGTTTGAGGCCAGTCTCACTAATGTAGCAAAACTGTGTCTCAAAATAAAAAATAAAAAGGGCTGAGATATAACTCAGTGGTAAAGCACCCCAGGGTTAAATCCCTAATACAAAAAAAAAAGTTTATAAAATTTGGAAGATGCTTCATCAATCAATCAATCAATCAGGTTATATATTTTTCCTTTTAGGATTGACATGTATATGTATTATATATATATATATATATATATAAAGTTTTTATAAGCCAGTTCAACTCTTTGAACTTCTTTCTCCTCTTAAAAATATTATTTCATGTGAAACAATGTTCTAATTTGCTTCCTATCCTTCTGCTTACTTAAAACAAACAGATGAAAAAACTGATAGCATCAGTAGAAAAGTTTACACCACCCACTGGATTACATAAAATAGATAGAACTTTAATTTCATTTTCATTAAAGCAGAGGCAATGAGAGGCAGTATAAAAGAAACAAGTTAGCTAGGAATAATTTTTATTGCCTCAGTCTCCTAAGGAAATTAAAATCAAAGTAGAGACTAGTTTTTTTGGGGGGGGAAAAAAAAAGAACCCTATCAAAATTTCAAAAATATAAAATGACTCATACCCTATAAAACTGAGGGTATCAGAGTTCTGCTAAAGATAAAAGCAAGTTCTCAGTTTCATACACAAAAAAGAATATATGTAGATCAGTATGTTTATAAAGTTCTCAAGAAAATATGCCAATTTGCTAACAATGGTTTCATTTGTGAGTGCAATTACAGGAACTTCTATTTTAGAAGTTAAATGTTCCTATAATGTTTGAAACCTTTATAAAAGCTTGTGTCTGTAATAAATTTCAATATATGTAGTGTTCAAATACATGCCTTTAGATAATAATAGAAGAAAAAAAAAGGAATTAGAAAAGTAACTTCCCTGAGTGCTGCATGCCTGTAATCCCAGCTATTTGGGAGGCTGAGTCAGGAGAATAAAAATATCAAGGCCAACCTGGGCAATTTAGTAAGACCCTGTCTCAGAATTAAAAATAAAAAGGGCTGGGGCTGGGGATACAGCTCAGTTGATAAAATAAATAAAATTAAAAAGGCTGGAGTCCTAGCACCCATCTCTGCCCCAAAAGTAAAGTATCTAACAAGACCTGGAAGATAGAAGACACTGAAATGATCTACAGAATATGATTATTATGTAACACTGATAAATACCTGGATATGTAATTAAGATAGCTCAAGAAAGACAGCGAGCTAATTGTTCTGTATCTCACAAAAAGATAAATTTTTACAGAATATAGCCTTCCTCACATTCCACATATCACTATCCTAGCACTAATTATATGTCAGTTTGTTCTGTCCATCTGGCAATTGACCAATAATATATTGAAGAGAATAAAACTCAGAATCTACAGAAGTCAATAATAATTGCAACATTTCTTCAGTGTTTACTTCTACAGTTCTTTCACTTTTTTCTTAGTTACCCTTCAGAACTATGTGGCAGTTTGTGCAGGACTATTTAACACCCTATTTAACATCACAGTCCATATGTGATCTTTCTTTCTGACTAGCTTGATATCATACTTGCTTCTAACCTCTCAGAGCAAGGTGTACCCTCTTCCACCTAACATCATTACCATAATATGCGGACTTAATTGTAGAACAAATACATTTTTTCACTGATCAAAATTTGGCAGGGCATGATAAAGGGTTTGTAGCAGGGATCATTAACACACAAGAAACAGTAAATATTGGTTAGATGAATTATGAAATATTCTGTCAAAACTATAGCTATATTTTTGCAGTATTGATTTCTTTATTGGAAATCCTGAGAAATAATTATTGCATGAGTAAACAATTTGGTTAAAGATTGTTACTAATTGCTCTTGATTAAAGATTTTTGTAAATATTTGCATAATGGTCCTTCCTCAACACCATTAAGTGTTTATGAATATGTGGAATATGGTCACTTTCTCTACATAATGAAAGGTGGTGGTCTATGGAGCTATATCTCCCTCCCTTCTTTTTTTTTTTTATTTTTAAGTTTTTTATTTTGAGAGAGGGTCTTGCTAAAATTGTCCAGGTTGGCCTTGAACTTGCCATCCATCCTCCTGCCTAAATCTCCAAAGTTGTTGAGATTACAGGCATGCGTCTTGGAACCTGGCTTGCTATACACTCTATATGCAAGATCTTCTTTGTTAAGATCTACTCTGCTTAATTTGCTATTAAAACAAATCTGCCATTAGAGAAAAATTCTTCTTAATAAACTACTTTCATCTTTGACACAACTTATGGATGAGCTTTTTGCTCATGTAGTAATTTAAAAATGCAAATTTATGGGGAAAATGAATTAAAACATTGTAAGTAAAGAAAGTTTTTACCTCACAACTCCTAAGGCCCATGCTTTTATCTATTCCTAGGACAAATAAAAAGAAAACAAGATTTTACTTTTAAAACTGTTTCCCTCTTTTCAACAACAAAGGGCTATCCCACAAAGCCTGTGGGATATTTTAAAATGTTTTATATACAGATTTTGTCTCCAAGTTTGTTTAGCTAAGGAAGAAAAAAAAAATACATACCCCCAAAATAGGTCAACTAACAAAATACAAATTACAAGGCAAAATTTAATAAATTCTATAGATATAAATAAAATGCTATATATAATTGAATATAACAGCAAGCAAAATTAAATAACTGAAAAATACTTAAAAAATAATTAATATAATGTTTTTCCACCAAATGAAAAAATTTTAGCATTTGAAATGCAAGGAAATCCTTAACCATACTTTTTGCTGCTAAGTGGATGTGCCCTGGACTAGCTGGATAAACCGGATGGTTCGTTTTAGATCAGCACCCTGAGTGATAAACTATAGACGGAAATACAATATTAACCCGGCACAATAGCTGTGTTCAAGGGGTCAGCAGCCACTCCATCCTGAACATCCATTCAGAGTCACCACTGGGGAGTAAGAATGTCATCCAAGTTTCCATATCTTTAAACACTTTGTAATTTTTAAAAAAAATTGTACAAAAGAACTATCAGTAACTGCTTATTTTCATTAGGGATTTTCTGACAAAATTGGCAGAATTAATTAACTGTTGAGGAAGAGGAGAAAGACAAAGATGTGTTCATGTTCTTTCCTTCTTCTTCTTACATAACACATGACTAAGGAATTCAGTTGCAGAAAACTAAACTATCACAAATAGAAACCAACTATGGAGTAAGGCATGATGGTGCATTCCAGTAATCGCAGTGACTGGGAGGCTAAGGTGGGACAACGGCAAGTTCACGGTCAGCCTAAACAACTTAGTGAGACCCTGTCTCAAATACAAATTTAAAAGGGCTAGGGGTGTGGCTCAAAGCCTTCAATTCTCAGTATGAGAAGAAATTAACCACTGAATGTTGAACTACAGAATAATAATGTGCTCAACTCACATCAAGTAACTATTCACTGATAATGTTGTAAGTTAAATAGAGCTGGGGATGTTGCTCATAAAATACACCTGGGTTCAATCCCCATTAGCAAACCAAACCATATCAAAGCAAACAAACAAAAAGACCCCACTGGCTGGGGTTGTGGCTCAGTGGTAGAGCACTTGCCTAGCACATGTGAGGCACTAGGTTCGATCTTCAACATCACATAAAAATCAATAAATAAAATAAACTTATTGTGTTCATTTACAATTTAAAAAAATTTTTTTTAAAAAGACCCCACTGGTTCATTCCAGGAATGCAAGGATGGTTTAACATCTGTAAATCAATAAAAGTAATCCATCATGTCAATAGACTTAAGGATAAGAATCATATGGTTATTTCAATTGACGCAGAAAAAGCATTTGGCAAAATACAACACCCCTTCATGCTGAAAACACTAGAAAAAATAGGGATAGTAGGAACATACCTGAACATTGTAAAGGCTATTTATGCTAAGCCCATGGCCAACATCATTCTTAATGGAGAAAAACTGAAACCATTCCCTTTAAAAACAGGAACACGACAGGGATGTCCTCTTTCACCACTTCTATTCAACATTGTCCTCGAAACTCTAGCCAGAGCAATTAGGCAGACTAAAGAAATTAAAGGGATATGAATAGGAAAAGAGGAACTTAAGCTGTCACTATTTGCGGATGACATGATTTTATATTTAGAGGATCCAAAAACCTCCTCCAGAAAATTTCTAGACCTCATCAATGAATTCAGCAAAATAGCAGGCTATAAAATCAACATGCATAAATCTACAGCACTTTTATACGCAAGCGATGAAACATCTGAAAGGGAAATGAGGAAAACAACTCCATTTGCAATAGCCTCAAAAAAATAAAATAAAATACTTGGGTATCAATCTAACCAAAGAGGTAAAAGATCTCTACAATGAAAACTACAAAACACTGAAGAAAGAAATTAAGGAAGACCTTAGAAGATGGAAAGATCTCCCATGTTCTTGGATAGGCAGAATTAATATTGTCAAAATAGCCATACTACCAAAAGTGCTATACAGATTCAATGCAATTCCAATTAAAATCTCAATAACATACCTCACAGAAATAGAGCAAGCAATCATGAAATTCATCTGGAAGAATAAGAAACCCAGAATAGCTAAAGCAATCCTTAACCGGAAGAATGAAACAGAGGGTATCACAATACCAGAACTTCAACTATACTACAAAGCAATAGTAACAAAAACAGCATGGTATTGGCACCAAAATAGACAGGTAGATCAATGGTACAGAATAGAGGACACGGACACAAACCCAAATAAATACAATTTTCTAATACTAGACAAAGGTGCCAAAAATATGCAATGGAGAAAAGATAGCCTCTTCAACAAATGGTGCTGGGAAAACTGGAAATCCATATGCAACAGAATGAAACTAAACTCATATCTCTCACACTGCACAAAACTCAACTCACAATGGATCAAGGACCTTGAAATCAGACCAAAGACCCTGCATCTTATAGAAGAAAAAGTAGGTCCAAATCTTCAACTTGTTGGCTTAGGATCAGACTTCCTTAACAGGACTCCCATAGCACAAGAAATAAAAGCAAGAATCAATAACTGGGATAGATTCAAACTAAATAGCTTTCTCTCAGCAAAGGAAACTATCAGCAATGCGAAGAGAGAGCATACAGAATGGGAGAATATCTTTGCCTCTCATACTTCAGATAGAGCACAAATTTCCAGAATATATAAAGAACTCAAAAAACTCTACACCAAGAATACAAATAACCCAATCAACAAATGGGCTAAGGAAATGAACAGACACTTCACAGAAGAAGATGTACAAGCAATCAACAGATATATGAAAAAATGTTCAACATCTTTAGTAATAAGAGAAATGCAAATCAAAACTACACTAAGATTCCATCTCACCCCAATTAGAATGGCGATTATCAAGAACACAAGCAACAATAGGTGTTGGCGAGGATGTGGGGGAAAAGGTACACTCATACATTGCTGGTGGGACTGCAAATTAGTGCAGCCACTCTGGAAAGCAGTGTGGAGATTCCTTAGAAAACTTGGAATGGACCTATCATTTGACCCAGCTATCCCACTCCTAGGCCTATACCCAAAGGACTTAAAATCAGCATACTACAGAGATACAGCCACATCAATGTTCATAGCGGCTCAATTCATAATAGCCAGACTATGGAACCAACCTAGATGCCCTTCAATTGATGAATGGATAAAGAATCTGTGGTATATATATATATACAATGGAATATTACTCAGCTATAAAGAATAATAAAATTATGGCATTTGCAGGCAAATGGATGAAATTGGAGAATATCATGTTAAGTGAGATAAGCCAATCTCAAAAATCCAAAAGAGGAATGATCTCACTGATAAGCGGATGATGACACTTAATGGGGGGTGGGAGTGGGACAAGAATGGAGGAAGGAGGGACTGTATAGAGGGAAAAGAGAGGTGAGAGGGGTGGGGGGGAAGGAAAAAAATAATGGAATGAATCAAACATCATTACTCTATGTAAATTTATGAATATGCAAATGGTATGCTGTTACTCCATGTATAAACAGAAACAACATGCATCCCATTTGTTTACAATAAAAATAAATTTAAAAAAATAAAAAAAATAAAAAAAAACTTTGCATAGCATTTTATAATTAAAAAAAAAAAAGAGCCCACTATAGTAATAATTTTTTAAGGCAAGATCCACTGATTAATCCTTAATATCAGTGGTTGAAAAGTTTAAAGAATAGCAGGATTTTGCCTTGTCTCAACATGTCATCCAAGATATTTATCAATTAAAGGCAAAAATAGTACTCTACGTAGAGAAACCTGACAGTAATCAAAATTTACATGAATATTAAAACATATCAATGTTACCCCCCCATCAAGATACACTAAGAAGGTTATGTCACTTCTGTGGGTTTTCGTTATTGTCGTCGCTGATGTTGTTTATGATGCTGAAGAACGGACTCAAGGCCTTATGAATGCTAAGCACGTATTCTACTACCGCACTGAGCCAATTCTGTGGTATTCTTACCAAAAATGTATAAGTTCCATCTGTTAATGATAGGACAAGAGAAAAACTCACAATGAGGGATATTCTACAAAACCACTCATTAATATTCTTCAAAAGTGTCAATGTAACCAGGAGGGCTGGGCTATAGTGCAGTTGGTAGAGTGCTTGCCTCATAAGTCGAGGCCCTGGGTTCAATCCCCAGCGCCGCAAAAAAAAAAAAAAAAAAAAAAAAAAAAAGAGACAAGAGCAGTGGCTGTAATCCCAGCAGTATGGGAAGCTGAGACAGGAGGATCAAGTTCAGCAACTCAGTGAGACCCTGTCTTAAAATAAAAAACAAAAAGAGCTGGGGATGTGGCTCAGCGGTAAAGCAATGTTGGGTTTAATCCTGGTACCTCCTCCTGCAAGAAAAGTCAAGGTAATGAAAAACAAGAATGAAGAACTGTCAAAGACTGGAGGAAATTAAGGAGATATAATAACTAAATCTCATGAGAGATCCTGGAACAGATCCTGAATCAGAAAAATCCCTGGTTACCCCCCTCCTCCCCTGGCAAAAGACCAAAATATGGAGTACAGAAAAAGTAGTCATCTATAAAACCAATAATTGTGTGTTTCCTTCTAGTTTTTTGTCTTGCTATTTTAACAGCTATAAATCATACCATATGTAAAATGCTGTATATTATTTTTTAAAAGAAATCTTACAGGATAGAGGTATAGCTCAGTGGTGGATTGCCCACCCAGCATGTGTGAGGCCTTGGGTTCGATCTCTAGCACCACAAAACAAGAATAACAATTTAAAAATGTTGTTTTTACAAATAACAATGAAGCAGTATTTAAAAGGAACAGTATTAGTTTATTGTTCTTTGTAAAAGTTATGTGTATTTAAAAAATGTTTTTAATGTGGTGCTGAGGATCAAACCCAAAATCTCATACATGCTAAGCATATAATACACCCAGCTCAACTATATCTATTATTATTATTATTATTTTGGGTATTGGGGATTAAACTCAGGGGGGCAATCAGTCACTGAGCCACATCCCCAGCCCTACTTTGTATTTTATTTAGGGACAGTGTCTCACTGAGTTGTTTAGCACCTTGATTTTGCTAAGGCTGATTTTGAACTTGCAATCCTCCTGCCTCAGCCTTCTGAGCTGCTGGGATTACAGGCGTGCGCCACCTCACCTGGCCCCAACTACATTATTAAAAATAGAAACATATTACTCACAGCTGACTTTTTATGTTAAGCAAAATCAGGAAGACTAGAAAATAACTATAAAGAACCTGTTGCATAAAAGAACTAATAAAAATGATACCATAAACATCTGTGATTTAAAACCCGTTTGCTTTTCTAGAGTACCTAGGAAAGATGTTTTAGAATGTTTGTGGTAGAGGTGGCACATTCTATAATCCCAGTGACTCAGGAGACTGAGGCAGGAGGATCATAAATTCAAGGCCAGCCTCAACAACTTATCAAGACCTGTCTTTAAAAATAAAAAAAAGGGGGCTGGGGATATAGCTCAGTTGGTAGAGTGCTTGCCTCACAAGCACAAAGCCCTAGGTTCAATCCTCTGCACCGCAAAATACATACATACATACATACATACATAAAGGTAGGGGGAGTGGGGCACAGTGGCATATACCTGTAATCTCAGCAACTTGGGAGGCTGAGGCAGGAGGACTACAAGTTCAAAGCTAGTCTCAGCAATTTAGTGAGGCCCTAAGCAACTTAGACCCTGTCTCAAAATAAAACAAAAAATATAGCTGGGGATGTGGCTCAGTGGTTAAACACACCTCGGTTCAATTCCTGGTACCAAAAAACCCACAAAAATCAAAAAGGCAATGGAGAGCTGGTGATATAGCTTAGGGGCAAAGCACCCCTGGGTTCATTCCCCAGTAAAAGAAAGAAAAAGAAAGAGAAAGAAAAGAGAGAGAAAAAAGAATTATACAACTAAAAAGGGTAGATGTTATTGTGTGTAAATTAGACCTCAAAAAATCTGACATGAAAATATTTTATTTTCTTGCAAAAGAACATGCATTTGCTATTAAAAAGCTTAAATAAGTTATGGGCATCTTCATCTTAGAAATACACAAACTGGGGCTGGGGATGTAGCTCAGTGGTAGAATGTTTGCCTAGCAAGGTCTTGGTTTTGATCCACAACATCACAAAAAACAACAAAAACTGGTTTCTATGATTATATTGGGTACAAACTATTAAATAACTGAGAAATGTACAATCACACAAGAGGATCCTTTAAAATATGACTGAAAACAGTCATTGTCTCAAAGATCTGCTCTACTACTGACTCCCCCTATGTGACTGTAAGTCAATTAATCTCTTGACTTGCATTATAATCATCTATGTAGTAATAACTATTATAATGCCATTACATGCTCTTAAGAGTCTTAAATATAAATTATCACACAATGCAATACTGTCTGTTCTGCCTTTGGGGAGACTGCTCATAATTTCAAAGGCATATCAGAATATTCTGAGTTGACTTCTCCAATGACCCAGACATTAAACTAACATCTCCCTATTCCCACTCAAGGTGATTAATAGCATCAGCAGCTGCCTAAGTTAGAAAGCCAAGAGTATCTTCAGTTCTTCAGTCTACATCAGCTCTTCAAATATGAATATAGGGCTGGGGAGATAGCTCAGTTGATAGAATGCTTGCCTTGTAAGCACAAGGCCCTGGGTTCAATCCCCAGCACCATAAAAAAAGAAAAAAAAATATGAATACATAGGTAAATAGATCCCCAAGTGTCATTAAGCCTTCCTTTAAAATGTCTACTCTATTCTCCATTTATAATGTCATGCATTACTTCCCAATGGAACTAGGAAAAAAAAAAAAAAAACCCTCTGTTCAGCTGCTTGACTGTCCTTCCTAATCCATCTTTTTTACTGCCATAAGTTAAACTTCTAAAGCACAGCACTATTAAGTCCACTTAAAAACCTTTAGTTTTGCTTAGGGTAAAAAAGTTCAAACTCCTTAACATGACATAAAATGCCTTTTTTTTTTCAAACTGGGGATTAAAAATGGGCCGTTTACCACTGAGCCACATTTTAATGGCTAGCTCAAAAAATACTCTTGATAACCTATTTAGCCTAATTTTTTAGCCATTCCTTCAATGCTTCAGCAGCTTAGATCTGTCAATGCAATTTTATTTATATCACTGGGCCTTAACTCACTGTGTTCATTGTTCATGGAATGTTCTTTCTACTTCCCAAATTCTATCCCATATTCCAAGAGGATTAGGATAGCATATAAAGAATTCAGCATTTTATTATGAGTGCCAGTTCTACTATAAGGCTGGGTTCTTCAAATTACATACTAGCTCAGTTACCTTAACTACATTACCTAATTTTCAAAATCTCAATTTCTCAATTTGTAGAAGAGAGATTAGATGACAGACTGGTTTGTCAATTAAATTAGATAATTCATGTAAAGCACCTAGATACTGTACACATGCCATGATGAATATTTTTGCTATATTTGTTTTCCCAGTGCCAAGTTGAGTGCCTGGGACATATGATATCTGTTTACAAAATACATATTGAGTGATGCAACAGCACACATCTGCAATCCCAGAGACTCCAGAGGCTTAGGCCTAAGTAATTTAGCAATAACAAGACCCTATAGATAGATACAGAGGGAGAATAAAGAAGAATTTTTCAATATAGTAATTAGTGGGTTCTTCTGAATATTGTTTAAAGTTGGGTTTTATTTTATTTTTGGGTATTGGGGATCTAACCCAGGGGCACTTTAGCACTGAGCTACATCCCCAGTCCCTTTTTACTTTTTTAATTATGAGACAGGGACTCACTACATTGCTGAGGCTGGCCTTGAATTTGTGATCCTCCTGTCCCAAACTCCTGAGTTGCTGGGATTACAGCCATGAGCCACCACACCCTGCTAAGGCTGGTTTTTAAAAGCTATTTTTAGTATACCGTAATGCAGGCTTAAATGGGACTAAAAAGTGTGTACATGGATTAATACAAACCAATTATCAGTATCAGGACATTGATTTTAAATAGAATACATATTTTATTACATGTTAAGTAGATATTATTATCATCATGCTATTTTTACTAATTGTAAAAAAATTAATGCTATACCTAGGAAATAAATATATACATATATTTTTTTTTCCCTTGGTGCTAGGGTTTGAATCCAGGCAAGGCCTTAATAATGCTCAGGAACTTTTGAAATTTGATACCCAAAAGAAGTATCTCCTCAAAACACTCTTATGAGGAATGATAAATGGAAGAACACTTTTTAAATCATACATTTACAAACAAGTATTAAAAAATGTGTTAGCCATGGGCAAAGTATAGAATACAGATATGAGATTCCAATAGACACTTTATTCAAGTCACACTATCAGCCTCTCTCTGCCATTCCATTTTTGGAAATGATTTGTAAATTCTTGTGAAAGAGAACATGCTTCTTTATAGCTGGAACTTTTTAATAATGAAAGAGGATCAAGAGTTCATATAGGTTTATTTTTGAATTTTAATCTATGCTTTGTAAGTTAAGTGACTTATCCAAGGCCTTGCAACTAGTGAGAAACTACACAGATCTTCACATGGCATGGACTTGAATTTGTTCTACCATTTTGGCTGCCCACATCTGACTGAACGCAAACCATCTTATGTTCTTATGTTTTATGCTTAGCACTGAAGGATGTATCTTGGGTGTACTTTCAACTTTGGTAAGTTAGATCAGGCATTTTCCGGAGTTTGCACACTACATTTTGTTCATTGAAGCATGAGCCTTAGTGGGTATTATACCACCTGTGGTCAGTCATCTCATCTACAAAGGGAGTAGTTTCCACTTCTCCTCACACAGATAGAAACACAGTAAGATGATGCCCATTGGCTCCTTCCGTGACCACAGCAGAAACTGCTAAGAGGTCACAGAATTTTTCCTCTGTTTGAAACTGGTCTTGGCTTCTCAATCTGAAAGACTGAACTCCAGGCAACTTCTTCTAATTGGAGTCTGATGATTATTACACACTTTTAATCATATGTAGTATATACTTGTAGCATATTTCTACATTGGTATGCATTATAGTTAATTATATACAAATATTTTGCCTATCAAAGAATTAAAAATTCATGTAGACTAGCAAATGTCTTACGTATCTTTGCCTTTTGCTCAGCACATACTGCCAAATGTAATGACTTTCAAATGGTAGATATAAATAATTTTTTGTATATCTCAAAAGAATGAATAGAAATTTAAATGATTTTAGGTACTTTTAGTTAAGACATTAATTTCCTAGGCACTGGAATTGTTTATGAAAAAATATATTTATGTGTACTTTCCATTCAAAAACAGGTTATAAAGTTTAAATTATTTTTTCCCAAACCCAGGTATTTAATGTTTTATTTTATCTCCTGGTCACCAATAATTTCAAATGTTTTTCCTAGTATATTCACTTATTCACTTAATTTTTCATTTAGTCAAAGTTATTCAGAATGTAGTCCAAAATCTCACTGATTTCAAATGGAGACTATTTTAATCATCTATCACTTTGTATAAAAAATCTTTAACATCATTATATTCTAGTCTGTAATTACTTTTTCATTTCCTGTATCTTTATCTGTACACAGCATACACTTTTATAACTTTCTAACATCACTGCTTAAGCATTTGTATAGTATATGTTCTTCCTTCATCAAGTGTGACATTTTATATATTTCAATATACTTAAATCTTTTTCCCCAGAATAACTCAGGTGACTTAAGAGCAAAAAAAAAAAAAAAAAAAGTGTTAGCCAGCTTGATAGTACACATCTATAATCCCAACGATTCGGGAGGCTGAGGCAGAAGGACTGCAAGTTTGAGACCAGTCTCAGAAGCTTAGCAAGAGCCTGACTCAAAAAATAAATAAGAGGTCTAGGGTTGTGGCTCAGGAGACTGAGGCTAGAAGTTCAAAGCCAAAGCCACTAGACTGTTCACTTTGAAAGACTGAAATAAGTCATGTCCATGGTCTCCTTCCCAGTCAAGGGCACTACAGCAACGGTATGGTGAGAAGGTAGTTAGAAAAGGAGTATGGTGGGCTGGGGATATAGCTCAGTTGATAGAGTGCTTGCCTTGCAAGCACAAGGCCCTGGGTTCAATCCCCAGCACCACCACAAAAAAAAAAAAAAAAAAAAAAAAAAAAAGGTTATGGTAGCCCAGTCAAGACAAAACTAAAATAAGAGACAGTAGAAAATACTGGTTTTTCAAAGAAGGTTATTGCTTTTTGGAAGAAGATTGTGTCTCCCATGTATTCATTCTTTTAGAAAACTTATAGCCATACAATTGGTTTAATTCCATTTTTAAAATTTTAGTTTTTCTTTATGTATAATCATAATAGCTACCTTTAGGTAGTTATTATTACTATTAAGTGAGTTAAGATACAAAAAAGGATTTCAGAAATTGTAAGTCATATAAATTTGAAGTACTACTATTATGAGGAACACAATAAAACATTTTTATGGGCTTCAGAAATGAGCACAATAGGGTGGGGTTGTGGCTCAGTGGTACAGCACTCACCTAGCATGTGTGAGGCACTGTGTTTGATTCTCAGCACCACATAGAAATAAATAAGGTCCATCAACAACCAAAAAAAAAAAAAAAAAAAAAAAAGAAAGAAAGAAAAAGAAACAGAAGCACGGTAGCATGGTACTTGGCAAGGAGCAGTTGTTCAATAAGTGTGTGTTGAATGAATTTGTGCATAAGGTGACTAGAACTTTCTTACAAGAAGCATTACCATGTGTATCATAGATTATGTGTGGTGCAAATTCAGAAAAATTACTAATGTTCCTTTCTGGGTCTGACCCATACATGCCACAGAACTACAGTGAACGTTAATAAAATGAAGCCCTTAAAGTAGAACAGGGCCCCTAAGGAATGAGGCCCCTTCTGAAAGCAAGAGGTTCCATCTTCAATATATGAGCCTATCACAACAATATCACAAAAAGCCAGAATAAAGCTGAAAATTCAACCCGTAATATCCTCTTAAGAGTGGATAAAATTGTTTAAATTTTACAATTTTTATTTTGTTTTGGTGGAAATCCTCAAAGTAGAAGACCACTAAACAAATACTATCCCAGGAACAATGTAAGGAAGATGATGCCTGGAAACAGTGAGTTCTTTAATTAATAGGAAACATATCCTTTTTCTATGTGGGTGCTACGGTCTGAATGTATCAACCAAAATTCATATGTTGAAACTTAGTCCAAGGTAATGGTGGGTCCTACAGAAAGTGATTGAGTAATAAGAGCAAAGCCTCAAGAATTGGATTAATGGCTTTATAAGCACCCCTGGGTTCAATTCCCAATAACTCTCCCCACCACAAAGATGTTCATTAGACTTTTATATGTATTAATATTTCTCATAGTGCAGCCCATTAAAATAATGAAGAAAAAAAAAAAAGTACATTAATAAGAACCTAAAAGAAAATGGGTGTGGACTGGGGTGTGGCTCAGTGGTAGAGCACTTGCCTAACAAGTGTGAGGCACTGGGTTCAATCCTAAGCACCACATGAAAAATAAATAAATAAAATAAAGTTATTTTAAAAAAGAAAAAGAAAGTGGGTGTGAGGATCCCAGGGGAGTGGACAGTTACCATTCCGTGGTATAAGAATTTACTGACCATACCTGTCATCAGTAAAGTACTGGGAAATTAAATATATAAAACATTCCATGAGCTATAGGCATGGTAGCACACACCTGTAATCCCAGTACTCATGAGGCTGAAGTGGAAGGATCACAAGTTTGAGGTCTGCCCAGGCAACTAATTAGATCTTGTCTCAAAATAAAATAAGCCAGGCATAGTGGGGCACACCTGTAATCTCAGCAACTCGGGAGGCTGAAGCAGGAGCACTGCCAAGTTCAAGGCCAGCTTCAATAATTTAGGTAGGCCCTAAGCAACTTAGTGAGAGCCTGTCTGAAAATAAAAAATAAAAAAGTGCTAGGGATGTGGCTCAGTGCCTCTGAATTCAATTCCCAGTACCAAAAAATTAAAAAAAAAAGAAAAGGGGGCTTAAGATGTAACTCAGTGGCAGAGCCTTTGCCTCCATGCACAAGGCCTGCAGTTCAATCTCCAGTTTTACAAACAACAACAACAACAACAAAAAACTCCAAAACACAAAAAAATGACACATCCCATGTTTTCAAGAAACCAAATTAGAAGATAGCAGTATGCAATCTCCACTTCTGCTACTCATTTAATGTTCAATATGTACCAAAACAAAGTTAAATACTGTTTTATGAGTATAATTTCACTTAATCTTACAACAACCTTATGAAACATACATTATTACTCTCATTTTGCAGATAAGGAAACGGGTCTTAAGGTCAAAAAAATCTTGCCATTTGTCACTCTGCATTAAGCAGCAAAGATGGGGAAAAAAATGATGCATGTGTGTAACCACTACTATATTAGTGAACAATTACAACTATTATTACCACTTTTATAGAACTATATACAAAATTATACAAAGTAAAAAGGTAACAAAAAATGAACACTCAATTTTGGAGAGAGAAGATGGAGTGCAGTCATCCAGGAAAACTTTTACAAAGGAGACCTTGATCACTAAAAGACAAGTAGAAGTGCCCCAGGCAAACAAAGTGGAAGTGAACATGTCTGGCTGGGTTTACAGCATATAGACAAAGACACAGAAGCAAGGAGTAAATTAAACATTCAGAGAAATATAAGTAGCTAGGAAAGACTAGACTGTAGAGTTCAAGGTGAAAAGTAGTACTCTACTTTTGAAAGGTTGCTGATATTCAGCTAAGGGTCATCAGATGTCATGAAAGATGGTTTTAGCTGTTAGGGACTATTTCTCCTTAAAGAGATACAAATATAAGTATATAAAAGCAAAGAAGTATCCCCCAAACTATAAAGGACTATTTTCCTCAAAGTAAAGCTTGAGATTACCACTAAAACACAGACCCCACAAACTTAAAAAGAAAATGGACAAACATATATGTTTAAAGAATTTAGTTATTTAATAACCCAATCAACAAATGGGCTAAGGATATGAACAGATACTTCACAGAAGATCTACAAGCAATCAACAAACATATGAAAAAATGTTCAACATCTTTAGTAATAAGAGAAATGCAAATCAAAACTATACTAAGATTTCATCTCACCCCAATTAGAATGGCGATTATCAAGAATACAAGCAACAATAGGTGTTGGAGAGGATATGGGGAAAAAGGTACTCTCATACATTGCTGGTGGGGTTGCAAATTAGTGCAGCCACTCTGGAAAGCAGTGTGGAGATTCCTTAGAAAACTTGGAATGGACCCACCATTTGACCCAGCTATCCCACTCCTCAGCCTATACCCAAAGGACTTAAAATCAGCATACTACAGAGATACAGCCACATCAATGTTCATAGCTGCTCAGTTCACAATAGCCAGATTGTGGAATCAACCTAGATGTCCTTCAATAGATGAATGGATAAGGAAACTGTGGTATACATATACAATGGAATATTACTCAGCTATAAAGAATAATAAAATTATGGCATTTTCAGGCAAATGGGTGAAATTGGAGAATATCATGCTAAGTGAGATAAGCCAATCTCAAAAAACCAAAGGACGAATGATCTCGCTGATAAGAGGATGATGACACATAACGGGGTGGGAGCAGGGCAAGAATGGAGGAAGGAGAGACTGTATAGAGGGAAAAGAGGGGTGGGAGAGGTGGGGGGGAGGAAAAAATAACAATGAATCAAATATCATTACCCTATGTAAATGTATGATTACGCAAATGGTATGCTGTTACTCCATGTACAAACAGAAACAACATGCATCCCATTTGTTTACAATAAAAGTAAATTAAAATTTTTAAAAAGTGGATAAATAAATAAATAAAGATGCTTTAAAAAAAAGAATTTAGTTATTTAAAAGGGGCAAAACAGATCTCATCCATTAAACACATCATGACCTGTGAGCAGGCTACTGGGATAAAATGTGCTAACATGTTCCTGCCCTCAAGTAGTAACATGTCATCTAGTAAAAGCACTCTTTGTTCATTTCAAAAATACCTGCACGGGTTATCCCAAATTTGGCCATAATTTATTCTACCAATCTAAGTAAAACAAACAAAAAACAGAAGACACATAGGAAGTCACTTTCAATTCAACCTGTTTCTTTTTATTATTTCAAGTTCATGTTGAAGAGTAACTAAAGAATAATTAAAAAGCATTAGGGTCCTGCTACAGTTTGGATCTTGAATGTACTCTAAAAGTCCAAGTGTTGAAGACTTGGTCTTCAGCCTGTAGTGCCACTGGAATGTGGTGGAAACTTAAGGAGGTAAGGCTTAACGGAAGGAAGTCAAGTCATTGGGGGAGCACCCTTGAAAGACATTTTGGACCCTGGCCCCTCCTCTTTCTTTCTTTTTGTTTCTGGCACCATGAGGTGAGTGGCTTTGCTTTATTTACCACATGCTCCCCACTATGGTGCTCTGCCTTGCCACAGGCCCAAAAACAACAGAGGTAACTAAATGTGGACTAAAATACCTGAAACCGTGAGCCAAAATAAACCTTTCTTCCTTACGAACTGATTACCTCAAGTATTTTGTTATAATAATGGGAAACTGAGTAAAACAGACCTTTATATTTGAAATGGTTAATAAAAAGGACTGGGAAAGTAGTTCAGTGGTACAGGACTTGCCTAGCACGTGCAAGACCCTGGATTCAATAGTCAGTACTATAAAACACACATGCATGCACACACACACACACACACACAATTGGACATGTGCTTGAAAAAAAGAAGTTGTTTCTCTACAAAGTGTTCCAGGATATTATCCTTAAGACTTGATCCAATTAATTACAAGATTTTTTAAAATTTCATTGCTTTAAAATTAAATAATTTTATCCTTATTGCTTTCTAATTACAAAGGAACTGAGTATTCTGTAAACATATTCATGTTAAAGTAGTAAGTAACAGAATAGATGAAAGGGCTCTGTGAAACTTACCTAAATAATCATTGTGAACAGCATGAAAACACAGGATGTTCTATTGTAACTATGACCATTATAAAATGTCACATACTGTATAAACATTCATAACAGTATAATAATGTATTTTTTCATCCTATAAAATGAACCAAGGAAACTGTATCATTCGAAATAAGTCTAGGAAATGGAAGAATCTTTAATTTTAAAAAGTACTTGATTATTTTGTGATAAAAGTTTATTTTAAAAAATTAGATAGGGGGCTGAGATTGTAGCTCAGTGGTAGAGCACTTGCCTAGAACATGGGAGGCACTGGGTTTGATCCAGCACCACAGAAAACTAAATAAACAAAATAAAGGTACTGTCTCCATTTACAACTAAAAATATATTTTTTTTAAATTAGATAATGGGGGGCTGGGGAGATAGCTCAGTCAGTGGAGTGCTTGCCTTGTAAGCACAAGGCCCTGGGTTTGATCCCCAGCACCCGCCCCCCACCCCCCAAAAAAAAAAAAGAAAAAAGATAATGGGCTGGGTTGTGGCTCAGCGGTAGAGTGCTTGTCTAGCATGTGTGAGGCACTGGGTTCAATTCTCAGCACCACATATAAATAAATGAATAAAAATAAAGATCTATCAGTATCTAAAAAAAAATTTTTTTTTTTTTTAAATTAGATAGGTCTGAGGTTGTAGCTCCGTGGAAGAATACTTGTCTAGCATGTTCAGGGCTCTAAGTTCAAACTGTAGCACTGCACACACACAAAAATAACAAAATAAAATTAAAATTAGATAAAAAAATGAAAATATCAAAACATAAAACTTCCCAAAATAGAGTTAATTTCAAGGGGGGGGGGGTGTCTCCAAAATTATGCCCTTGTATATGCTATCTTGCTAACATTTAGCCTTTTTGTCTTCTGAAATTGCACATATTCCTAGTTGTTTGACTACTTCGACAACCTTTGAGATGAATCCTAAAGGTAACTAGAATAGTAGTTAAGGTAGTAGGCTCTGGTGCCACACTGTCTGGGTCCCTATCACACCTTTTCCTCTTGGGCAGATCTCATTGTCTCAAGTTACTCATCTTTAAAAAACAGAGGAAACAACAGTATCTCCTTCAGAGTAGGTGATAGAATAAATCTTAAAGCACTTGGACTAGGACCTACCACACTCTAAATGCTCAATAAATCTTAGCTATTATAAGCACTAACAGTCTTAAGAATAGTAGCATTCATTCTCTTTAAATATGACAAATATTCTGTGTCTAAAGTAACAAAGATTCAATGAGAATGTTTCTAAAACCAACATTTCCTCCAATAAACAGTCTTTTTATTCCTTTTCATTCTGGCAAACACACCCTTAACTTCTTCAGTGATACTTCTTTTCATCCTCTCCTTTCAAATGGTCCTCTATCCAAAATGTATAAACAGATATTGTAATTTTCCCAACAGATACTGAAGTTTCCATCTTTGTTTTAATTTTCCAAAAAATAAACCAATGTCAAGTTTCTCTAGACTTGCCGTAACATTTCAATCACTAAGGAAAATTCCAAATTGACCTCAGCTCTGCTAGGGTGTGATATGATCAATCTACTGTGTAGCCCTAATGTAAATGACCTTTTCCCAATATTTTTCCCAAAGATAAGATTTCACCTCAAAGCACTGTCAAACTGGCCAGAGTTGACTCTGTTCCCATTAAATGTAGAACCCAAACTGATCAGTTTAGATGACAAAAATAATTTAAATAATGGAGAAACAAAGTTTAGGTAAGAAATAATAGCACCATCATAAGCCAAAAGGAAGGAAAATATAGGGTAACTGATAGCAAAACAAAACCAAACCCTAGTTACTCTCTCTGATTATATTGTGGAAATTTATAAAATTGGTGAAAAAGTTTCACCTCTTTAGAAGCAAACTACCATATTAATACCCTAGTTTCAGGCTGGAGTTGTGGCTCAGTGGTATAGTATTTGCTTAACATGTGCGAAGCACTGGGTTCAATTCTCAGCACCACATATAAATAAATGAATAAAATAAAGGTCTATCAACATCTAAAAACAATATTTAAAAAATACCCTAGTTTCTTTCTTTCTAGTGATACTATACACCATAGTTTTGTTAAATACAGGTTATTCAAGTTTGGAAATTCAATAAAGCATTCATTTAAACAAAAAAAAAATGTGGAGAAGAATTGAGGACATTCTGTTATGTAGGAAAAGATTAAGTTTGTACTAATCTCTCCTAAATTAGAGGTAAATTCAAACTTAGCATGAAGAACTGAAGAAGAAAATTTCCTAAGCCATTCAACAAAAACATACTCTCGAGAAAATAATGTTCATTAAAAACAGATAGGCCTGGTTGCACATGCCTGTAATCCCAGCTACTGGGAGGGTGAGATGGGAGGATTGCAAACTCAAGGCCAGTCAGGGCAATTTAGCCAGATTGTTTTGTTTCAAAAATAAAAAGGGCTGGTGATGCAGATCAGAGCTAGAGCACTTACCCAGCATGCCCAAGGCACTGGGTTCAATCCTTAGTACCATATGCAGAGAAATTTCCTGTAGGGAAATTGGAGATTAATTACCTATATCTTATACCAACAGTTTATTTACTAGAGAGATTAGCTAATGATTAGTATAATATAGAATAGTATATTTACTAGAAAGATTAGCAATAATGAGTGCTAAACAAAAAGTTAAAGGCAAGAGCAAAGAGCTCTTATATTCCCATTCCTTTTTTTATTTTGGTACTAGGGATTGAACCCAGGGACACTTAACCACTGAGCCACATCCCCAACCCTTTTTATTTTAATTCTGAGACATGGTCTCACTAAGTTGCTTAGGGCCTTGCTAAGCTGCTGAAGCTGACCTTGAACTTGTGATCCTTCTGCCCCAGACTCCCCAGCCCCTGGGATTACAGGTGTGCACCACTGTGAAGCCTCTTTCCATCACTTCTTAATAAGAATAGTTATGTACAGGACTTGAGTGGAAAGAAAAGATTTATGGGGCTGGGGTGGTGGCTCAGTGGCAGAGCGCTTGCCTAGCACGTGTGAGGCACTGGGTTCCATCCTCAGCACCACATAAAAAGAGATAAATAAATGAATAAATGTCCATTGACAACCAAAAAATATTTAAAAAAAAAAAGATTTATGGCCAAAATGAATTATTTTAAATAACATATTGGTTAAATTTATTTTTAAGAAGCATTTTTAGAAATTTTAGTTTGATTTGAGGAAAAGTTATTTATCCCAGCTCTTCCTCTTTCAAATCTGTACAATGTTACCAGAACCTTAAATGTTCTTTTTAGGGGATCACTAGGGACCATACTTGTGAAATATAAAAGAAGGTTAGGATTCTAGATGTGAGGAAGAGGAAACAAAAAAAGATATTATTAAAATAAAAGAAAAATCATTATGTTACCCTGCCAAAAAAGATGCCAGAACACACATCCAAGGATCAGTGGACAGGACAGGGAAGGAAAGAGATAAAACTGGAATGCATATCTGTTAAATATGAATTCTAGCAACAATCTCTTTCCCAGAATGGAACTGAGGGAGATATGGATAAAGTACTTAAGATTTCCTCCTTTGAACTCTAGAGAAGCAAACTGGGTCATGTATGTAAGAACTCCCCTTTTTTATTAAGCAGATCTACTCTGTAGACACAGTCACTTCAAAATGCAATTTAGGGAAACAAACTAAGACCCTCAGTATAGAGGCAGCAATAACATCACAGAATTTTTCTTGGAATAAGTAATTTCCAATTCACTTCCCAACTGTGTTTGACCCAACAAACTAGCATTTTGAATTAAGTAGAAAGGTAATATGCCAAGAAAGATGTGGTAAACTAGAGACTGGAAAAATACTTGCCTAGGCCATAGACCATTTAATTGGAATGGATTACTGAAGAGGACAATGTTCCAACTTTGTTGAACAGATCATATAAAAATATCTTCCCTCAGTTTGAGACTGAACATTTTAAAATATGTTTTAGGTTTCCTAAAACCTAAACCCACAGCAATTCATTTTGGTTATGGGTATTAATTTGAGATCCTTTCTTTCCACAGAACAAAATTAATGATTCATCTGTCCCTGTAAAGAATTTGTGACTGAAAGAATTTTAAATCCATGCTAGGAAAGGCCTGAGGTGCTATGTGTAAAAGGAACTGTGGCAAAGCCTGCCTTCTTACAAACTACTGTCTCAACATGTTTTTCTTAGAACCGATAAAATTCCATATATGGAAGAAGACCTGATAGCATACAACCCAATGAATCTGGTGCCTAATGGGAGATTCCTGGTTCTCCTAGTGACCTTCCAAAAGCAACTGCAGTTGAGCAGAAATGCTGATATTCTCTTCTGCTTCCTCACACTCTAAGCAAAGGAAAATCCTTACCAGTTTCCCATTTATAACATTAAGAGGAAGCTCTCAATAAATAATGGGTTCCTATTGCAACAAAAATGGGAAGGGAAAAGTTTACGGAAAGAGTTTTAAATGGGAGAGAAGAGGCAAAAATCCAAAGGTTAACAGCATTTTTAGATATTCCAATAATGCATAAAATTCCTGACCTACATTTAGCTTGAATAGTAACCATCATACTACATTCCATTATTAGCTCTTAAGAGCTATGAATGAGTGTGTATTCAAAATAATGCAAACTGACTAAGGAGTTATGAAGCATAGCTTCTGCATAATCCTTAACATAGAAGTCGGGAAGGACAAGAACAATGAAAATGTAGAACAAAGAGAACAGAGATAGGGCCAGCAGAAACAGCAGCCCTTAATCACAGTCAATGACTGTACTGAAGTTTGCCTAGGTCACTGTTAAATCTGATATGTTCTTCAGGGATAGCAGAAGTATTGGGGAAAAAAAAGCAGTAGCTAAACATCATTGATACTCAGTTAATAGCTGAAATTTTAAGAAACAATGTCCTAAATATCAGATATACACAATGGGGATGAATCAGCTTGTGTTGCTGTACTGACCTACTCCTAAACTAGCTAGCACCAGTTTCTCTAGACAGGAAGACTGACACCCTAAACAAAATTTCCATCCAGTTATGAAGTACAGAAAGGGGAGGGGATTAACATTTTTGAACAGCTATTTCATACCAGGAATTTTATGTAAAACATTTTACATAATTTTCATGATCACTTGGCTAAGGAAGAAATTGAACTTTAAAGAATGTTATATTTCTGACATCATATAACTGTCAGAGATTCCCTTGGGTCTGATCTGCTCAGGGGTCCTTTTACTTGCCTTAGAAGATAGGCAATCGTGACCTGTTCTGATCGTTGTACTTTGATCACCTGTGGATTTCTGGATCTTTTCATGTCTCCTGGACCATAATAGCCCATTGATTCCCTTGCCTTAACTGTAACTCCCAGGGTGTGCGTACAATGGCTTATGGCAATTGAACAAATTATTACTACTGAGGGGGAATTACTGGGACCATGTTTTGGAAAAGGCATGGATAACCATGGGCAAGTTAAAAACACCTAAGAAGCAGAATTCTACACTGTCAGTACTAATAATTCTATCATCCTCACTACCGGAAATGATGAGAGTCCACAATAATGGATATTTCAACAGTAAATTAAATCTTCAAAATTTTTGTTATTTTGCAGCAACAGCTTTCTCTCTATATATTTTGTTCAAGCAAATATTAAAATTCATCTTCCTTTCCAAAATAAACACAACAGATTGTTATAATTCAACCTCCACTCAGAGGAACCAAAAGAAACCTAAGACAAAATATTTTAGAAAAATGATCTGCAAAACTGATCTATCTTACATGAATAATTAAGAAGATTTCTCACAGACTGTTTTGACCAAAGTCAAGATCGTTACTTTTCAAGTAAGAAATCTAAAGTAACTGTTGAAATTTTTCTGACAACCCAAGAATAATTTATCAAGTGCTTTTGGTTTTTTCACTATGCTTGTGTTTTTGAGGAATGTTGTTACTAATAATAAGTATAGTCTCACAGAATTAACATTCCTTACAGCTGTACTCTATAAACCTGGTAAATATCTAGTGCTTTAGCAACAGTTCCCCACCCAAGTTAAAAATACATTCCTTTCATAAAGAATTTTAGATTCCCCTGGGCGTGGTGATGTACCCAGATACTCAGGAGGCTGAGGCAGGAAGATCACAAGTTCAAACCCAGTCATAGCAATTCAGTAAGGCCCTAAGCAACTTAGGTAGACTCTGTCTCAATATTAAAATTATAAAGAGCAGGGAATGTGGCTCAGTGGTTAAGTGCCCCTGGGTTCAATTCCTAGTTGCCCAAAAAAGAATTGTAGATTTCTTCAAATGGATAAAATTATAACTTATTAAAAGATTAAAAATTTTATGTCCATGTCTCCCTGATCCTTTCTATTTTGCCACTTGCCCCCCTCATTCAGCACATCAAAACCACAAAAATAAGTTACCCCACTACTTTTAAGTACAAATCTACATAAGAGAGTTTTACAAATTATAGGAGTATAGCTGTTTGGTTCAGTGCATTCTCGCCCATTTATTAATGTTAATGAGGCATTCTTCTAGTTGTGACATTCATACCATGACAATGTTAGCAATATGAGATACTTGAAAACAAGTAGAGAAGGCATCAAAATCCACTTAATGATCATCGGTCCATATATAATGCTTTATTGTTTCAGGTGGCCACTTTTAAATCCAGGATGCTGTTTTCATATGGTTTTCCTGAATATTCTGCTCTCAACACAGGTCCTTGAAGGCCCTGAAAATGTGATGAAGAGTAACTGTTTTTAAAAAGAGAGGAATGACTCTGTTTGTCTAAGATTTCAGTGAGAAATCACTGACGAGGGAACACACATGAATTACACAAATGAAACACTTGATTAAACAAGTGTTTGGCGAAAGTCACAAAGCAGCCTTCTGCCATTACCCCCCAAAGAAAAATGATGAGGATTTCTAGGGAAGAAGAACCTTATCAATCAGGTGAGGGTAATGATAAAGGAAATAAATGGATCACAGGTCCAAAGTTCAAACCCAGAACCAAAAGGCTTATAGAACAAAGCTTAGAAGATCTCAACCTTGTAGTAGGCAAAGATTTCTTGGGGGGCTGGGGAAATAGCTTAGTTGGTATAGTGCTTGCCTCGCATGCACGAGGCCCTGGGTTCAATCCCCAGCACTAAAAAAAAAAAAAAAAAAATATATATATATATATATATATATATATATATTTCTTGGGCAGAAGACACAATACTATCCAGGAAAAAAAAATTTTTTTCTACTCATCAAAATCCTCCATGGAAAAAATGAACAGACAAACTACAAACTGGAAAAAATACAACACATAATCTGATAACACACTTGTAAGCAGGATATATAGAGTTATTAACAAACAATAAAAAACAACCCAGACGAGTATAGTGTGGAGGTGCGCAGCCCCCACAGGTTAAGACAGGAGGATTACAAATTCAAGGCTAGCCTGGGCAGCTTGGTGAGACCCTGTTTCAAAATAAAATAAAAAGGGCTGGGGGGCTGGGGTTGTGGCTCAGTGGTAGAGCGCTTGCCCAGCATGTGTGAGGCACTGGGTTCAATTCTCAGCACCCACATATAAATAAATGAATAAAATAAAGATCTGTCAACATCTAAAAAATATTTTTAAAAAGGGAGGGGCTGAGGATGTGCCTCAGAGGGTAGAGTGTCTCTGATTCCCAGTACTACACACAAAAATGAAAATAAAACCCGGTAAATAATAGTCAAAAAACTTGGACACTTACTAAAATAGATGAATGGTCAATAAACACATGAGAAGGAGCTGAGCATTTTTATTGCAGATTGAACCCAGGGCCTCAAACATGCTAGGCTACCAAGCTACATCCCCAATCCACATATTCTTGACATACTTCCACCTGATAACCCAGAAAGTATACTCAAGTATTTAACCAAGAGAAATGAAAAAGCATAATTTAACAAAAAAAAAAAAAAAAAAAAAAAGAGAAAGAGAGAAAAAAAAAAAAGAGAAAAAAAAAAAACCATAATTTCCTTCTTTCTCCTGATTTTTATACTAGTAGGAGGAATTATTTGGCATCTAAGTCCTGAACTTTGAACTTTCTTTGAAATATTAAGATTGCAAATCTTCCTTGTGAGAGTCTTACCCTAATTCTCTTAAAAACAATGAAGAAACCTCAAGTTACACAGTAATCAGTGACAAAATTAATTGCAATCTAGATCGTTCAATATTTCTCTTTTCCTTAAGTGATTCTTTTTTCTTGGAGAAAAAGACTGCTATAATACACCAACCTGTGTTGATCTAAAGGAGATTAGATACCAATTATAATGAAAAATGGGAGAGCAAAAGCTGATTTATCTGCAAATCTACAACAAAAAAATTTATCTGGTACGTTGGTGAATCTTTATCATAACAATAAATTAAGCTTACAATAAGAGGTTGCATATCTGGGGTTCCATCAGAACCAGGATTCCATTTGAGTTATCAAAGAAATTAAATTTGGAATATTTTTAGTGTTAAAATTTTTTAATGGCCCATGCTGTAATCTCAGCTACTAGGGAGGCTGAGGTAGGAGTCTAAATTCAAGGCCAACCTCAGCAACTTAGGGAGACTTTATCTCAAAATAAAAAATAAAAAGGGCTGAAGCTATAGCTCAGCGGTAGAGCACCACTGATTCAATCCCCACTACCAAGGAGAAAAATATTTTTATTACATTCTCATCAATCCATTCATTTGTATATAGTCAGTTTATATTAATTTTAACTCTTCATTTTCTATCCCGTATTAGAAAATCAAAATATGAGAGCAGAAGGTTTGTTTTTGTTTTGTTTTGTTTTGGGCAGTACTGGGGATTAAACACAGGGTTGTGTTACCACTGAGCCCTTTTTTCATTTTTCTACTTTGCAACAGGGTCTCAATAAAAATTGCGGAGGCTGGCCCTGAATTTGCAATCCTGATCCTCCTGCATCAGCCTACAGTCACAGGGATTACTGGTGTATGCCACCGCACTGGTGGTATATTTTTAATGTATAAAATATGTAAGGGGTTATTCTAAAAATAGTGAAATTTTTTCCCAAGATCATAGAGTTAATGGTTGTCCAAATGCATTGCTGAAATCCCCCCCTAGAAAAATCAAGTAATATCTATAACTATATGTAGAGGGCTAGAGACATCCTAAGGATACCAGAGATATTTCTTCAGACCCAATCAGAGGAAGTAGGTTGTAATATGAGAAATTAAAAGAATGAAAGAAAATGGGAAAATAGAGGAATAAGAATAGACTAATCTCCCTCCCAACCATAATCTCCTTACAGAATAGTGGAGAAAAAACATGCAAGGAAAACTTTCTTTCCCCCCAAAAAAATATATATAATGCTAGAGATGCAGCTCAGTAGTAGAGTTCGTGGTTTTGTACATGAGGCCCTGGATTCAATCCCCAGTACCAAATAAACAAACAAAAAATAAAATATACACATAAATATAAGTGACTGCAACAACCTGCCAGACCTGGTTGCAAAAAAACAGCCTGGCAGCATTTAAAATCCTTTTCTTTATTGTCCAGCATAAATGCTTTATGTCAATCTTGTATTGTCATTATTCTGTATCCTAAAATGAAATTAATAAGTATGAAAGAACAATGGATGTAACAGATCAAATAACAATGTAAATGGATGTAACAGATCAATAAAAACATCTGGGTGGGCAGTGATTTTCAGAAATTCACTTTAGTCTTTTTTGCTGTTTATTGCAGAATTTACATTTGCCCAGAGCCAGCATTAATTTTTTTTATTGTAAAAATAAACTCATTATTCTAGAATATAATTAATAATCTTTGAAGAGACTAATGCAGGATAGTCATCCTAGTACTCTGAAATATGGTATATGCTACTAATGGCTTTCAAAAATGTAGACATCCTTATTGCAATGAAAATAGCAATTTAAATTACTGGCCAACAATTAGAATAGAAGGAAGCAAATTCATGACATTTTTTAAAATACTGTTTTTTTAGTTTTGGAAGGACACACTACTTTTCTTTTATTTATTTTTATGGGGTACTGAGGATGGAACCAGTGCCTCACATGTGCTAGGCAAGTGCTCTACCACTGCTACAACCCCAACCCCCAAAACATTTCTTATTCAGTGAAACACATTGTGTATCATTTGAATATATATTTATTTGTAAAGGTGAACAGGGTTTGTAATACCCCCACAACCACTGCTAATACTGAGGATTGAATCTAGGAACACTCTACCAGTAAGTTATATCTCCAGCCCCACTGGCTTGCTTTCTCTCCCCTGCCCCCCACTTTCTTCCTTTCTTCCTTTATTTATTTGGTCCAAGGGATTGAACCCAAGGGCGCTTTACCACTGAGCCACATCCCTATCTACCCCTGCATTTTTTTTTTTTTTTTTTTTTTTTAATTTTAAGACAGGGTCTCAGTTGCTTAGGGTCTTCCTAAATTGCTGAGGCTGGTTTTGAACTTAGGACCCTCCTGTCTAAGCCTCCCAAGCAGTTGTGATTACAGGAAGTGGGTCACTGAGCCCAGCTTGCCACTGACATTTTCCAAAATTAAGATTAACATTAGAAATATGCCAAAATGCAAAATTTTAACAAAAAAACTGTGTAGAATAATGAATTTCTATATTATAAAATAGTAAATAATAAATAAAATTGTTACCAGGGCATTTAAGAAGTCAGCTGTATAATTTTTACTAATAAAACATTAAAATTATTAAAAAGTCAGTATCCAGAGTCTTGAAAATATGAAGTCTCATATGTTTGTTTACTGGAGTTCAAATATCATTTTCATGTTCCCATCATTGCCCTCTGGACACACCATTCCCTTCATGTAGAATATCTTCATCTTCTCCACTTCTTACACATTCTATTACCACTCTTCTCTCACCAGACCCAAACTACTTTACTAACATCACTCGATTCTTTAATACAAGTTCTCTCAGCATTTATCTATCACTTGTATAGAATAATTTGAATTTGTTTATGCACAGTTTATTAGTATTTATAAGCCCATTTTTGTTACTTCTTAAAAATAGGGGCTATGTCTGGGAATGGCAGTGTATACCTGTAATCCCAGGTACTTGGCTTTGTCTCTAAATAAAAAATAAGCCAGGCATGGTGGCACACACCTGTAATCCCAGCAGCTCAGAGGCTGAGGCAGGAGAACCATGAGTTCAAAGCCAGCTTCAGCAATTTAGGAAGACCCTTTCTCCACAAAAAAATATAAAAAGGCTGGGGATGTGGCACAGTGGTTGAGCACTCCTGGGTTCAATCCCCAATACCAAAAATAAATAAATAAATATAAATAAATAAAAAATTAAAAGGGCTGGAGATGTAGCTCAGAGGTAGACCTGATAAAAAGTAGGGCCCATGGGGCTCACAGTATTCCATATGTGTTGATTAATCCCCTGTAGCTTTGTGTCCCACATGAAAAAACAGAGGAGACGAAGACTGAGAAACATTAATTGGATGGCCTTCAGACAGATGCAACAAAAAATTCACATAATTTTCTTGAACATGAAGCCAATCATAACAATAAATCCTGTTAGTCTTTAGACCTTCTAGCTTTTTTACCCAAACTTATTCACCAAAGAGGCAGTCTTATAATGGCTAATACCAAAAGCTATGAAGTCTGATGAGTAATCTTATCTCTACCACCTACAAATGCTATAACCTTGGGCAAGTTATTTAATCTTCCAGGTCTCTCCCCCTCTTTAATTTTTCAATTTCCCCACATTTAAAATGAGGATGGAGCCCAGTGCAGGAATATGTGCTCAGAGTCCCAGCTACTTGAGAATCTGAGCAGGAAGATCACTCGAAGATCACCGAGTTTGGGACCAGCCTGTGCAACACAGTAAGACCCTGTCTCAAAAAATAATAAAATGCCACCTGACTCACAGATTGTTAAAAGTTGTGATAACGAATTGGGTGCACTGGCCCATGACTGTAATCCTAGCTACTCAGGAAGGTGAGTTAAAAGGATTATAAATTCAAAGTCAGTAATGGGCAATTTAGTGAGAATCTAGCTCAAAATGAAATTTTAAAAAAGAAAAAAAAAGTTGCTTTAATGCATATAAAGTCTTTAACCAAGTAAACTATCACAAGCCATTATTATTTATATTATTTTAATTTTTTAATTTGCAATTTAAGCCAGGTGCAGTGGTGCACACCTGTCATCCCAACTACTCTGGAGGCTGAGGCAGGCAGATCTAACTTCAAGCCCAGCCTGAGCAACTTAGCAAGACTCTCTGAAAACAAAACAAAATAAAAAAAGGGCTGGGGATGTAGCACAGGGGTAGAACATAACTCTAGGTTCAATCCCAATATTGCAAAAAAAAAAGAAAGTAAAAATTTACAATTTAAATACAAAAATGATTTAAGCTCTATAGCTCAATGTTTGCATTGTTATAGAGCAAATAAATTTGCTAGCAATTCTCATTTTGGTGCATCTGCCACTATTCACTCATCAGGAGTGGGCATGTGACCCAAGCCTGAACCACAGTCTCCATCATCTAGGTAACAGAGATAGGTCCAAGGAGTAAGCGAAGCAGAGTTAATCAGAGTCCTTCCCTGAGACTGGTAAGTGGATGCTAGAAGAAAAAAAAATTTTTTTCTTTACAGAGGCAATTAAGATAGGCAAATATATTTCTAGAATTGCCAGTACCATCTTAGTTGACTATACAGAATTAGACTCTCCACAACAGGAACTATGACAGGCCAAGATAATTTGAGCCTTTGGATCCTACTGTACCTAAATCTAGATCCATCCCCAGTCTCAGGAGTTACTTGAGGCAATGTATTCCACTTTTGTCCACTACACCTAAATCTAGATTCATTCTTAGTCGCAGAAGTTACATGAGGCAATATATTCCATTTTTGTTTAAATTTATTTAAAGGAGCTGGGCATGTAGTACATGCCTGTAATCCCAGCAATTTGGGAGGCTTAGGAGGACTGCAAGTTTGAGACCAGCCTCAGTAACTTGGTGAGGCCCTAAAAGCAACTTAGCAAGTTCTTTTCTCTAAATAAAAAATAAAGGACTGGAGATGTAGCTCAGTGGTAAAGTGCCTATGAGTACAAGCTCTAATATCCCAAAATAACTAAATAAATAAGTTTGAGGGCTTCTGCAATCAAATAATTCTTAATTATAAAAAAAAAAAACAACAACTCTATGAGCTGGGTGAGCTAGCACATGCCAAAGTCCCAAACTATTTGGGAGAGTGACGTAGGAGAACTGCTTTAAGCCCATGAGTTCCAGATCAGCCCGGCAACATAGGGAAACCCTTTCTCAAAACCACAACAACCAAATCTATATATTTCTTTTTTGGTGAAGATATTTCTTTATCCTATCCAGGCATAGTGACGCATGCCTATAATTCTAGATGCTCAGGAGGCTGAGGCAGGAGGATCCGAGTTCAAAGTCAGTCTCAGCAACTTAGTAAGGCCCTAAGCAATTCAAGGAGACCCTGTCTCTGAAAAAAACATAAAAAAGGGCTGGGGATGTGGCTCAGCGGTTAAGCACCCCTGTACAAAAAAAAAAAAAAAAAATCTATCCTAATTTAACTCTAACTTCAAGACCTGACCTGAGGTCTATATGTTTATGTTTATTGTCCTAGATAGAAAACTGGAATAATAATTAATACTTGCAAAGTTGCTACGAATTCACAGAAAAGTGGTGCTCAAAATACTACTCTAAGTGGTGAGAATAATTTATTATTCACATGATATCAAGCGTTTTTGAAAAGCTCCTGTACCCAAGCAAATTTATTCTTCTTCTTTTCCTTTCATAACTGTCTATAAGATTCCTAAATCTCTCAACTAATATGGTGGTTTCTTAATCTCTAATGTCATCTTCTAATGTTTTTAGAATAATGTAATGGATGCCTATTGTTTATGTCTGCCAAGCATCCATTCTCTTTCTGGCAACATCATCTTCATTAGCCTTTGAGAAAACCCACTTCCAGTTCATATGAATCAAGATCCAAGGTGAGTTCTTGATCTAGGTTTGGTCTATTGGAACATTCAATAACTGATGGCCATATGACTGGGACATGGATGAGTCAGGTCTAGAACTTTTGGCAGGAATGACTGAAAAGGAGACATCACAACAATATCATACTCTCCAAACTGATTATGGATTTGATATAATTTTAATCAAAATCTCAAAGGGTTTAAGAATTATTAAATCATGTTAAAATTTATCTGAAGAAATATCTGTAACAAAAAAATTGTTTCATTATTTTTCAGAATTTCTTGTCTGGTATCATAAACTTCAATTACCAGACATTAAACGTTAAAGCTATAACACACAATGTTCTATGTTACAAAATACTCAAATGGAATATAACAGAAAATTAAGCATCAGCCTAAGGAATATAAAATATTAAGCACATAAAAAAAGGCACATTTCAAAGTAATGAGGAAAGGACAGGTCATTCCTAAGGTAGCAAACAGGTAGCATGTGTATTGTACCCCACCTCAATGCAGACATCACTAACACAGCACTCATTCCAGCTGAACCCAGAGACGGCTTCAAATCTTTACATAGCACTTCAGGCTGCCACCATCATCTTATCTCAATTATCTTGCAAGAGGAATATCTAACAAATAATGCTGAGACAATCAGTTATCTATTTGGAAAAATAAAATTAAATCTCTACTGTATCCCACATAACAAAATGAATTCTACATAGTTTAAAAAATTAAACATGAAACAATAAACCATAAAAGGAATACATCAAAACTGTTGCAAAAGATACAGAAAAGCTGAGGGTAATGGGGGGTAAAGGGATTCATCACTCCCTTGGTTTCTGCTGTTTCTGAGGCCCAGCTGCTTAGCTCTTCCTGGAGTCCTGAGAATTGGGGTACAGTAACTCCATGAAATCTGATTAGGCTTCTGTGTTTTGAAACCCAAAAGCCTTGAATAAAGCACAAGCATATTCTTTTTCTTTAATTTTTGGAAGCCAATAAACTCCTTTTACTATAAATAAATAAATCTATACATTTGTGCAGTCTAACTCAATGAAAATTGAAGTTTTTCATCTTCTAAGTTTAAGTTGTAACGTTTTATATACATGATGAATAGAGAGAAAAATATACCACTGAACATTCTCATCTCTTTGAACCATCAATATTACTTTTCATAAAGCATTCTAAATTTGTAAATTTAAGAGTAAGAGGGTCTGAAGATGACAGGAAGCAATGTTGCAGAAAATTCAAAATAATAATTTAAAAAACTGTGTACCTCACATAACTATAACTAGTTATATGTCAAAATATTCTAATAATGTCTTAGGGCACTGAAAACAAAGCCAAGTTTGAATTATGTAACTCTTATTCTTTCTAAAAGACAAGTCTACTGACACCATAATCACTGGCAGATTGTTCTCATACAAAATTATTTCATAATTTTTTTTAGTTGTCGAATAACCTTTATTTTATTTATTTATATGTGGTGCTGAGAATCTAACCCAGTGCTTCACACATGCCAGGCAAGTGCTCTACCACTGAGCCACAACCCCAGTCCCTCATAAATTTTTATACCAAAATCAAACACAAATTTTGTGAAGGAATCAGTGCATTTCTATTTTTCTAGGCAAAAAATATTAAACTCAACTGAATACATCATCACTTCTCCAAAGAAACTCAAAGCTCCTTTTTCTAGTCTAGAAAAAAAGACTCTTAAAAAAGGAAGACTATACTCTTAATGTGACTAGATGTAGTATATGTAATATTTATAAACTAAAATTTTTTCTTCTTAAACCTTGCAGATAGTGGATATAGTTACATCATCTAAGCGCTCTATAAAAAACCTAAATTATATAAATGTAACCCTCCAAATTATTCCATTTTTTTTTTTTAAACTGGTAATCAGACTCTTATTGCCCTGAATAGAAATTTCTCTATATCCAATCTTCTATCATATCCTGCCATTTCTTCTTTTAAAACAGCGACTCAATTTTCTTTACTTTTTTGTGGGGGAGAGGCAGCAACCAGGAATTGAACCCAGGGGCACTTAACCACTGAGTCACATTTCCAGCCTTTTTAAATTTTTTTTTTTTTTTTTTTTTTGACACAGAGTCTCACTAAGTTGCTTAGGGCCTTGCTAAATTGCTGAGGCTGGCTTTGAACTTGTGATTCTTCTGTCTCAGGCTCCTGAACTGCTGGGATTACAGGTGTGTGCCATTGTGCCCAGCAAGTGACTCAATTTTATACACCAAGGTCTCTGTGAGATCAAATACCTATGCTTAATAATAGAGGCTCGTTGCAGAACTGTTTTCACAAATCTCAAATCTCTGGGTGCGTAGAGACCTGGACAGAAGCTATCTATGCAGGAAAAGGTCCCCAGTGGACTCTGCATCCTTTGTTAAGAATCACCCGTTTTGTTTCTTGGATTAAATCTTCCTGTTTGCCATGGGGTTTAAGGAAAAAGGTTGGCTCCTGGGCTAGGGTCTTGGCTCAGTGGTAAGAGTGCTTGCCTGGCATGTACTGGGTTTGATCCTCAGCACCAGATTAAAAAAATAAATAAGATAAAGGTATTGTGTCCATCTACAACTAAAAAATATTAAAAAGAAAGAAAAGGAAAAAACAAGGTTGGCTCTTATCTAAATTAGGACTAAATAGGGCTGGGGAGATAGCTCAGTCTGTAGAGTGCTTGCATTGCAAGCATAAGTCCATGAGTTCGATCCCTGGCACTGAAAAAAAAAAAAAAAAAAAAAAAATCAGGACTAAATAACTAACTCATCATCATAGAATTGAGTTAAAGGTAACAGTCTTTTTTTTTATTGGGGGGGAGTGAACTTTTTTAAAATTTTAATTTACTTTTATTGTAAACAAATGGGATGCACATTATTTCTGTTTGTACATGGAGTAACAGCATACCATTTGCATAATCATACATTTACATAGGGTAATGATGTTTGATTCATTCTGTTATTTCTTCCTTCCCCCCCACTCCTCCCAGCCCTCTTTTCCCTCTATACAGTCCATCCTTCCTCCATTCTTGCCCTCGCTCCCACCCCGTTATGTGTCATCATCCGCTTATCAGGGAGATCATTCGTCCTTTGGTTTTTTGAGATTGGCTTATCTCACTTAGCATGATAGTCTCCAATTTCATCCATTTGCCTGCAAATGCCATAATTTTATTATTCTTTATAGCTGAGTAATATTCCATTGTGTGTGTGTGTATCACAGTTTCTTTATCCATTCATCAATTGAAGGGCATCTAGGTTGGTTCCATAGTCTGGCTATTATGAATTGAGCCGCTATGAACATTGATGTGGCTGTATCTCTGTAGTATGCTGATTTTAAGTCCTTTGGGTATAGGCCGAGGAGTTGGGATAGCTGGGTCAAATGGTGGGTCCATTCCAAGTTTTCTAAGGAATCTCCACACTGCTTTCCAGAGTGGCTGCACTAATTTGCAGCACCCCCCAGCAATGTATGAGTGTACCTTTTTCCCCACATCCTCTCCTACACCTATTGTTGCTTGTATTCTTGATAATCGCCATTCTAATTGGGGTGAGATGGAATCTTAGTGTAGTTTTGATTTGCATTTCTCTTATTACTAAAGATGTTGAACATTTTTTCATATGTTTGTTGATTGCTTGTAGATCTTCTTCTGTGAAGTATCTGTTCATATCCTTAGCTCATTTGTTGATTGGGTTATTTGTATTCTTCGGTTAACAGCCTTTTTAAAAAAAAAATACTTTTGGTTGTAGAAGGACACAATAACTTTATTTTATTTATTTATTTTTATGAGATGCTGAGGATCAAACCCAGTGCCTCACACGTGCTTGGCAAGCGCCTTAACAAGTTACAATCTCAGGCCTGGTAACATTCTTTTAATGATAAAATTTCTTCACAACATGGTTTAGTGGAGCAAATTGAGTAAGATAGGAAACATGTTAAAGGCATTGTTCTTTCCAGTTCATTTATAAACTAAAAGTATTTTAAAAATAAAATAATAATAATCTTCCTCTCTGTTCCTACTGGAGTCACTCTCCCTCTTCAATGGTTATGACCGCTGGTTTGGATTACTTTTTACTACAACAGCTGTAGTTTTTTCTACCTTTCGTCTTTCCTCTTTGCTCTGCATCCAGTATATCCACTGCTGCCAACCCAAAATTCTGTTCCCATCATGTCACTTCCTGGCTCAAAAACAGATTGCATCAGTTCTCCATCCCTTCTATCTCTTCAACCTTTCTCCCACTCTGTTGGCCTTTTTTCCTTGGTGTATAAATATGTCCCAACTCTTTCCCACTCAAAACAGAATACGAAACAAACAACCACAAAAGTAAAACCTTCCTTTCATATATTATTCAACTATAGTCACTGCCTTTGCTTTTTATTTTTTTTGGCTGAGCTTTTTTATTTTTGAGCAGTGCTGGGGATTGAAGCCAAAGATTCACACATGCTAAGCAAGCACTCTACCACTGAGCTACACCCCAAACCCCTATTTTGCTGAGCTTTTTAAAGGCATGTTCTACTCACTGCCCTAGCTCCTGCCATCCTGCTGAAGCAGTTCTTAGGAGGACTCCAAGGATCTTAGTTTTCTAATTATCATATCTAATGGATCTTTAACTAGATCCTGGTTTTGTTTGCTTTTTCTTGAGATAGGGTCTATCTATGTTGTACAGGCTGGCCTCAAACTCAAGATTTTCTTGCCTTAGCCTCCTGAGTAGCTGGGATTTAGTTCTCAATTTACTGTCTTTAGACTCTTGCCTGTTAAACCATCACTATATCAGTTTCTCCCAAACCTCCTCCTACCCCCTCGGCCTTACCTTTCCACATTCCTCTCCTTTTACTCTGGCTTTAAATATAGGGGTTCTGCCAAAGGTCAAATGTCTCTCTGATATGTGGATGCTAACCCCACAAGAAGGGGAGGGAAAGAATAAAAGTTCAATGGGTTAGACAAAGGGAATGAAGGCAAGAGAGAGGGGAAGGATTATGAAAGACGCTGGAATGAATCTGACATAAATTTCCTATGTACATATATGAATATACCACAGTGAATCTCAATATCATGTATATCCACAAGACTGGGATCCTAATTAGAACAAGATATATTCCATGCTTATATAAATATATCAAAGTAAATTCTACTGTTATGTATAACTAAAAAGAATAACAACAAAAAGCTTAAAAAAAAATGTAGGGGTTCTACAGGATTGCATCCTGGTCCTACTTCTCTTTTTTCATCTGCATTACTCTCTCATGACTTCATTCACACTTCATGGCTTCACTTGCCACCTGTATCCTGACACTCATAAATAGTTCACCATAGTTCTCTGACATTTCTCTCAATTACAGAACTATACTTCCAACCAGCTACAGGCCTTTTCCACCAGGATGCTACACAAGTAACTCAAATTCACTTGATCTTAGCCAAAAGGCCGAGAAGCGGTAAGTAACTCAAATTCAACATGACTAAAACCAAATCTCTTGTCTCTCATATTCACCCAAACTAGTTCTTCCGTGTTCATTTTGGTCTCATTATTATCCAGTTTTCCAAGCCAGAAGTCCAGGACTCATCCTCAACTCCTTTTTCTCCTTAAGACCCCAAACATTTAGACTTCCTGTTTCTCTTTAATATTTTTTCATCCTCACACTACCCTAACTACTCTCACTCTTGTGACATTGCAATAGCATCCTAACTACTTTCCCCACCTCACGTCTTGAGCTCCATACTCCATCAGTCACCCTCACTTTTACACTTTCTCATCTAAAGCACTTTGGCAGCTCAGTGCCTAAACTTTTTGACAGTACACATCCATGAGTAAAAATCTGAGTATATCTTCAATGAGTAAATATCTATTAATGCACATATGTTATAAAACATACATAAATGTAGAAATCAAGAAAGAATATAAGATAAAAATATACAAATACAGCCCTGATTAAGCCATTTTAACATTAGTACTGTATGACTCAAAGTGCAAAATACTCTTAGAATGAAATTCGATACTGATGATATAATATGCATATATATATATGTATTTCAAATAGTCTTGACAATTTCATTTTTCAGACTGATTTTCCAACAGATATAATTACCTTAAAATGTGACAGAGAGCTCACATTAGGAGGGGAAAAGACAACTCTATCATTTTATTATCGTTTGCAGTGTGAGAATTATCTTCAGTCTATAGTTTGTGTAAATCAGTCACACATTCATTTTGTGAAGATTAATTTAGCAAAAGGCAGGTAATGTAACTTAAATCCACTCAACTAGAGTCAAGTAATCCATAATAAACTGCAATATAAGAATAGCAGGCAAATTATTAACATGACCACTATCAACTCATCTGCTTTTTGAAACATCCACTCTTCCCTTGGAACATCGCCTTGTATACTGAGTTTGTAATGGCACCACCTAAGAGACTGACAGAACCAGTGTAGTAAATATAAATGAAGTCCAATTTCTTCTTTTTGTCAACTTGCAAAAATAAATATAAACCGTATTAGAGAGACCACTGCTTAGCACTGCATAGACTGTATGATCTGGCCTCTGCCCATTTTCCTGCTTCTCTGCTTGCACATACTTACCATACCTTTCTCTGCTTTACTTCTCTCAACATAAGAGCGACTTATCATTTTCTTATCTTCAACATGCTGTCTCACGGACATCTACCTGTGTTTTCCAGATAATGTGTTCTCACCTGTATTAAAGCACTTAATGCAACCTGCCATAGTTGGTTCCTTACCAGTTTAAAAATCAGGGATTACTCCCAATTTGAAATTCTCAGTATCTTGTTTGCAGTTGATACTTAATAAATATTGACTGACAAATGAAAAAGGTTCAAATTCTTCTGGCTGGACTTCAAAGTCTTGCAATAATCTAGCTTCAATCTATCCAACTTTACGTTCTTCCCCCAAGTCCATACCAATTAGCCCATCACTTCATTTCCAATCATACATCATAACAATTTTGGCTTTTGCTCAGGCTATCCCCTGAACTTGCTTGGACTGACTTCAATCTACAGAAAAAGTCTGTCCCTCAAGTCTCAGTCAAAATTTCCTCTCCCTAGGAAGTCATACTTAACTCTCCCATTCCTCAACTGATTGTTCCCTTCAGAGAACTCTTACAGAGTGAGTACTCCACATTTTAGCAATTCTCCCCAGTTTCACTCTAAGTTTTCTGCTGCCAGGGACTATCTTCAGCTTCTTTGGCACTGATCTCACAGCACATCTGGCTGTCTGGTTGTAGATGTGGGTGGTACTGTACAGGGCAGAAAGCAGAAAGACCAGGCTCTACCACCAGTTCATAAGATGATTTTTTAATTTTTAATTTTTTTGTACTGGAGACTAAACCCATGGGTACTTTACCACTGAATTACATCCCCAGTCATTTTTATTTTGAGACGGGTCTTGCTAAGTTGCTGGCCTCAAACTTGTGATCCCCCTGCCTCAGTCTCCAAATCACTGGGATTATAGGTGTGTGCCCCCATGACCAGCTTATTAGGTGATCTTAATCATATAACTTAACATCTCATTTCATTGTTCATTCCTCATTTGTAAAATGAGGCTTTACTTTTTTTGTTGTTGGTACAAGGAATTGAACCCAGGAGTGCTTGACTACTGAGTCACATTCCCAGACCCTTATTTATTTATTTATTTGTTTGTTTGTTTGTTTTTTGTGGTGCTGGGGATTGAACCCAGGGCCTTGTGCAAGGCAAGCACTCTACCACCTGAGCAATGTCCTCAGCCCCTCTAGCCCCTTTTAAATATTTTATTTAGAGACAGGGTCTCACTTAGTTGCTTAGGGTCTTGCTAAATTGCTGAGGCTGGCTTTCAACTTTTGATCCTCCTGCTTCAGCTTCCTGAGCCACTGGGATTACAGGCGTATGATATCACACCCAGCAGCAGGCTTTACAATTTTTAAAATGCCAGGCAAGATACATCTTCTTGTCCAAAGGAAACATTACAATCTCTTCCCTAAAAAAAAATCAAGAGAAGTCAGTTGAGATCTAAATTAAAGCCTGGTTATGATTCCCAAAACTGTTTTTAGAATTTTCATAACCACTTTGTATTAGAATCAATCAACTTCTCATATTGTGGTAATAATTTGGAGAGCATATTTTAACATAAAGGAAAGGAACTCTAAGAAACAATCTGGCCACAATAACAGCTTCTCATGTAAGCATGTCTAATCATTCAAATGAAACCAAGAAAGGCTAATTTAAAAAAAAAAAAAAAAAAAAAAAAAAGTACAGAAAAATAAACATCCTTAGAGTTTAGTTGTTCTTTAAGAGATAACTAATAAGCCAGGTACAGTGGCGCAGGCCTGTAATCCCAGCGGCTCCAGCTCTGGAGTTTGAGACAGGAGGATCCCAAATTCAAAGACAGCAACAGCAAGGTATTAAGCAACTGCCTCTAAATAAAATATAAAAAAGGGTTAGGAATGTGGTTCAGTGGTCAAGTGCCCCTGAGTTCAATTCCTAGTACCCGAGGTGTTGGGGGGAAAGGAGAGAGAGAGAACTAATGAATACACATACAAAATCTCAAAGAAAATGTAGGTGCTGCGAGTGTTGTTCAGTGGTAGAATACATGCTTACTAGCATGTGCAAGGCCCTAGGTTAAATCCCCAACTCACCCTCTCCCCACAAAGAATGTAAAATGTTCTTCCTAGGGGCTCTCAACTTTTTAAATATCCAAGAAGAAATCAGCAATGTGTGAATTCAAACCAGTTTCAATTTAGCAACCTAAAACTGTCAGTGGCATTTGTTATATGTCCCTGACACATACAAAAAGAGCCATTATTAAATGTGATACTAAAATTTCAAATAATTTCAGATACGAAAATTATTTTCAATTCTGAAGTTAAATTTCACACCAGTCTATTTCTCCATACATTTAACCATTTACCATTTTCTTTTCAGTAGAGTCAATAAAACAATATTTTTAGAAAAACATTCTGGCAATTAAAAAATATTTTTTTTTTTTTGGTGCTGGGGATCAAACCCAGGGCCTTGTGCTTGCAAGGCAAGCACGCTACCTACTGAGCTATCTCCCCAGCCCCTAAAAAATGATTTTTCAACACTATTTCAGTGAGAATTTCTTCAAATTTTTGTTTTCCTCAAATATCAAACCTCAGCTGTACACTTTAAACCACCTTCCCTAACCCCACTGGAACCTTTTTCAATGTGTAGCCTAATTCATGTTTAGTTAATTTCATAGCCTTAAAATATAAATTCTAGAAACTTTCTGGATAAACCTTAAGTCTAGAGTAAAGGACTCAGCAAATTCAACATATAGTACCTGATTGTTTAGAGTTACCCCATAAAGCTTAGAATCTGCATTATTAAAAAGACTATCATAATAATAATATAATAATCTGATTATAAATACTATCTAATTTGCATACCTTTATTTCAATGCTAAGTAAATAGCTTAGCTTAGTCACTGCAAGTATACACTTAATGGCAAGTCTTACAGTATTGAGTACTAAGTGTAAAGGAAGAGAAAAATCAGAGAAAAAGGAAACTAAATGAAAATTTAAGGACAAAAGAGAAGAAAAACAGGAACACAAGATTAGAAAAAGTTGTTTGCATCCAAGAAACTCAAACTCATTCTTAATTCATTCCTCTAAAACAATTCTTTACTTTTTTTTTTTTTTTCCTGGTAAATGAAGTCTTGGGTTTTAACAACCTGCTCTCCTGGTCTGGAGTGTCTCTGTTAACTCATGGCATACTTCATGGCCAGCCCTGCCTTCTTCATTCACTATTGTTGTTCATGCTTTATTTCCAGGGCCTAATAAAGGCACTGAACACATAAACTGTCAAATGAATAACAACTGTTTGAGGAAGGTATTATTACCACCCTGATTTTACAGATGAGGAAACAAAGGTGTAACAAAATGAAGTAATGTGACTAGGAGTTACAAATCACTAACCAGAAACAAACCCAAGACTGACCACAAAGTCTTTCCATGTACTGTACTCTTACTGGGCAACTGAGCAGTATAACTTTCTTGTTTGTTTGTTTTATTTTATTTTTTGGTACTGAGAATTGAACCCAGGGCTTTTTTATTTTTTGAGGCAGGGTCTTGCTAAATTGCTGAGGCTGACCTCAAACTGTGCTCTTCCTGTGTCAGCCTCCCCAGTAACTGGAATTGCAGGCATGTGTCACTGTGCCTGACCAGAATAACTTCTTAATGTCTTGTACTACAGTGTCTTTACTGATACCAGTTCTTTTTAGGGAAGGCTCAATTTAAGCATCAATTTCTCCATCAACCTTTTCCTGGGCATTCTCAATCTGATTCCCCTTAGGGACCATGTAGACCTCTGTCTCCATTATACTGAGCTCTCTTCAGACTATTATTTTAACAGTACTTTAGCTTTTTGCTCTACTTAATTACTTCTCTCTCTCAACTCAAAGCTTACCCAGGGCAGGAATCAAGTATCTTGAAGTGCCTTGGCTCATAATTAATGTTGATTTGCTGCTAAACATCCTATAGTGCCTAGAACAAGCCACTACAAGAGAATGGTCTGGCCCAAAATGCAAATATTGACAAGGACTGGAAACCCAAGTTAGAAATTTCCCTCCTGGATTCATGTAGCTCCTCTCCTTTATGAAGAGAGGATCTATTAATTTCTCTGTAACCCACAAATAACAGGGGCTGAGGGTGGGAAGGAACTATGGAAAATAACACAAAATGAAATCTCTGCTCCCTATAAGAAGTTCTGTTTTGGGATGGGGGTATAGCTCAGTTGGTAGAGTGCTTGCCTCACAAGCACAAGGCCCTGTGTTCAATCCCCAGCACCGCCAAAAAAAAGAAGTTCTGTTTTGGGGTCAGGGCTATAGCTCAGTGGTGGAATGCTTGCCTAGCATGTGTGAGGCACTGGGTTCCATCCTCAGCACCACATAAAAATAAATAAATAAACCAGGCAAGGTGGCACAGCCTGTAATCCCAGCTGTTCAGGAGGCTGAGGCAGTAGGATCTCGAGTTCAGAGTCAGCCTCACCAACAGAGAGGCACTAAGCAAAAAAAAGGGCTGGGGACGTGGCTCAGTGGTCAAATGCCCAAGTTCAATCCCTGGTACACCCCCCCAAATAAATAAAAATAAATAAATAATACAAATAAAGGTACTGTGTCCATCTACAACTAAAAATAAAAAATTTAAAGAACAACTGTTTTATTAAGGAAAAAAAGTTGTTTTTCCAGGTGTGGTGGATCACACCCATAATCCCAGTGGCTCAGGAAGGTGGGGCAAGAGGATCTCAGGTTCAAAGCCAGCCTCAGCAATTTATGGAGGCCCTAAGCAGCTCAGCAAGACCCTGTCTCTAAATAAAATTTTACAAAGGGCTGGGAATGTGGCTCAGTGCTTAAGTACCCCTGGGTTCAATCCTTGGTGCTTCCCCCAAAAGTTCTGTTTTTATCCATCCTCACTCTGCATTCCCTTACACTGTCACAGTCATATTGTTTACCCAAACTTTTACACCTCTCTCTCTGAACTCCTAACTTACTGAGGGCAGTAATTAAGTATCTTTACATGCCTCTGGCTCATAGTAAACTAATAATAAAAGTATATTATAAACTTTTTGGAATACCAAAAATAGATTCTACCTTTTATCAATCTTTACATGTAGACAAGTCTCTAATTGTACCATTCTTTTGCTGGAATGTTTTCCTCAGACAGAAGATGCAAATTAGAAAACAAAATCACTACTAGGACTTTCCCCTTGAAGGAGTAAGAGGAAAAAGAGTGGAATAAATGTTTGATGGATGAATGAATGAATGAACAATCCCTAAAAATTCCTGGGATAAGAAAGAACCCTTTAGCTAGGTTGACTAACCTCAGGCAACCAAAAACTAGATTTCCTTGGCATGGGGGTGGAAAGAACATGCCTGAAATTCCCTGCCCACACCACAAAAACAGCATCACTGTGCCACTGTACTATGTTTAAGGCAAGTTTTTTCAAGTGTTCAAATACTGAATGAAAGGACAATATAGTGTGAAAAATGGAAGAGCTAAGAATAAACTTAATCCCCTCCAACCTGCAACAGGGTCTCAATATGTTGCCCAGACTGCCCTGTCCTGGGTTCATGAATAGCTGGAACTACAAGGCACATGACTAAACTCTATCCTTTAAAAGTGGCCTACTGGATACACACACTTTCAACTTTAAAAGTTTGGGTTATTAAATTACTGTTTTCTGTGATTATGTATATTTTGAGCAATTTTATTTTATACCCCTTGGCTTAAAAATGCAACATCATAAATCCACCATACTGACTTACCCACACCTAAAGAACAAAAACTGTTTGTCTTATACAAAATAGGAAAGTAGAACCTATGTGTTAGGTAAAAAAGCATTCAATAAATATGCTATTATGCTGCCCTGTGTAAACCTTTCTAAAAGCACATGTGGCCTATTTTAGACTAATGAATACTAGGAAGCATTTACTAGGTAGTTTTCATTTTACTGGTATGAGTAACAGGTTCAAATTATATCTAAACAAAAACTGGGGTTTTTGTTTATTTGTTTTTAAATAGATGTGAAGGGTTGAATTGCTTACCCAATGAATACTATATGAGTTATATGAAATTTTGTACTCTGGCTTGAAGAATTCATAACATTTAGCTAGAACAATTTCAGGATATATGTTTTAGAGTAGCAATTTTTTTACACACTCTGTAATTAAGCCACAATCTGTTATTTCACTCCTTTTATTAATACTAATTTCTGAGCAATGTCTAGCTTCACATATAAGTAGACTAGGATTACAGTAAAGCTGAGACACTGAAATTTCACAACTGCAGCACATTAAATAATTTCCTGGCAAACTAACATTTTCCAATTATTTACAAGCAGATTTATTAAAAAAGGTGAAAAGACTTCTGGCTTCTCAGTTTATAGAAGATTGCTCCCTCCCCACTCCTGTCCCCCAACCCTTCCCGGCTCTGCCAGGAATTTCTCCTGACTCATCTCTGCCCATCTTTGACCATTACTTCCTTGGAGAACTGGCTCAAGAGTCAGCTCGTTTTAAAAGTCCTCCCTGGCTAAGCCCATCTATCTCTATCAACTTAATTTTTAACTTTGCATTCCCTTGGCATTTATACATACTGTGCACTACAAAATCAAGTCCTCCCTCTAATGTATTTTGCACTTTTCTATTATTTCCTCAACTAGGAGACCAAGTAGGGACAGCATCTTCTTTTACATTATCTTTTACACAGTCAACAATAAATGTTTTTGGAATATTTGAATCACCAGTGAAAGGAAGCTGATCATTCAAAATTTTCTGAAGCAACCATCTCTTCACTTACAATACTCTTATTATCAAACACAGACATGAGTCCTCAAGGAGAATATTTTTTTTTTTTTGGGGGGGGGACTCATACATGCTAGGCAAGAGCTGTCTACCAGAGCCACATCCCCAGTCCCAGATGATGAGATTTATTTTTGCTTCATCCCATAAATTCACCATAAAATATTCAGGACACAGATCACATACATACTTAAGGTAAATAATAATCCTGGCTATCCAAACATTTCCTGTGATGTTGCATTTCGAGTTTCTTATAAAACATCTCCTAGTCTTGAAGCAGCACGCCTGTCAGCGGTAGGAAGCTGGCACCAGCCTCTTGCAAAAGGGGCAAAACTCTAGCTGGCAGTAAATGTTCAAACACGTGAGGCTCCACTGTTAAACAAGGCTCATTAACCACACGAACTTGCTGTTTCAGCTCTCTGGCTTCAATGAAGTGCTATGATCTCCTTTAGTTATTGCTGAGAGCCAATGATGGGTTAAATTCCCATAAATTAACCAGCATTTTGGTGGTTTACCCAAGCATACCGGTGGCATCGGTGTGGATAGTTTTCTTTCTCTCTTTCTTTTTTTTTTTTTTTTTTTCCATAGACCCGCCCGCCTGGGAAGCTCGAGTGGAGAGAAGAAAGAGTCAGCCCGGCACTTCTTAGCAGGCAAAAGGAGAACTACAGAACTCGAGACGATCAGCCTCCTCCTAGTTCTTAGTGTCAGCTTATCGTGCAGACAGGGGGGAGCTTCATAAGCAGCTGCTTTTTGCTAAATCTCAGTCGAGTTCCTCAGGGGCAGCAAGCCACGCTTCGGCGGCCGCCCAACTTTCCCTGCACGGAGCATCAGTTTTTCCACAGAGACCCAGAAAGGGGGGTCTGCTGGAGAGGCGGAGAGAAGCGGCTCGCCCCGCAAAGGGTGGCAGAAACAAAGTGCGCGCGGGTGAGCCTAGCCGTCGCCGCCCGCCCGCCCGGCCCCACTCACCCTCGAGCAGCACCTCCTTGCCCGCGCGCTTCAGCGCCTGCACGGCCTGGTCGTGGGTGGCCTGGCGCAGGTCCGTGCCATTCACCGACAGGATGGCGTCGCCCAGCTGCAGTGCCCGGCTCTGGTCGGCCGCCAGTCCCGGGAAGATCTTGGAGATGAGGATCGGCATCCGGTTCTCGCGGCCGCCCTTGATGCTGATGCCCAGGCCGCCCGCCTCCTGCTTCACCACCCGCACCCGGCGCACCGGCGGCGACGCGCCCGCCTCTCCCGTGGGGCCCCGAGGCAGCGCGGGCGGGCTCGGGGGCCCCAGGCCGCGGCTCGGGCTCCCGGGCAGCGAGTCGCCGGCGCCGCCGCCGTTCGGGAGGCCGTTGAAGGCGGCCGCTGCCGGCCCCAGAGCGGGCTCCGACTCGGCCGCCGCGGCGTCGCCCGTCAAGCTCAGACACTCCCCGCTCAGCTCGGCCACCACTCGGACCCAGCGCTCTCTCAGGAGAAGCTCCACCAGCCCCGCTTTAGTGGCCCGTGTCCACACCGCCATGGCCGGCCCCACTCCCGCCGCCTCAGTCGCCGCAGCTACCCTCATTCCAGTCAGGCAGCCTCCGCGCTTCCCCCTTCCCGCCCGCGGGGGCGGGCCCAGTCCCTCCCCCGCGGCGATTCACTATTCATGAGGGCCACGCCCACCTTCCGGAGGGACTCGGAGCGGCCGCTGCGGCCGCTTCCGGGAGGTAAAGAAGTTGTCGGGTCTCGCTCGCGGTTGGCCGGACGTCGGCAGCCTCAGCGCGGTGGGGCGCTCACATTCTCCCTCCGTTCCCCACATGCCCCCAAACTCCTGATCTTTACCAAACGGGCTGTCGGACACGAAAAGCAAAATCAGCACGAAGCACTTTGCAAGCCTGCAGGACTTGGGTGGCACGTTTATCTTGTATTGATTGGTTCAATCCGTATGTACTGAGAGCTCAGCAGTGTGCAGGCTCCTTTTGAAGCCCGGGAGATAAACTGAATAAAATGTACCAAGAGCTGAGAGCTTGTGGTCGAGTGGGAGAGAAAAACAGAACCAACCAACTAGGTGTGATACTATGTGGTTAAGAGACTATGTGGTTAAGAGCACAATTAAAAGAACATTTGGATGGGCCTGGAGTCAACTTCACAAAGATGACAATGGAGGAAACAGCTCAAGCAGAGGGCACAGCTTAAGCAAAGGTTTGAAGGTGTGAGTGTAAAACTCTCTCACCTTGCTTTGTAACCCATAAATATAGGGAACCACGTCTTCATAAGCCCTGCAGCCACAATAGTTGGGCCTCAAAGTAACTTGCAAAATAGTGTTTTAGGTTTTCCAGAGGAACAGATCAATGGGATATACAGATATATGGAGTTATTGTGAAGAAGGGCCAGGAGATTACAAAGGTTAAATCTCACACTCTGCCATCTGCAAATTGGAGCCTCAGGAAAGTTGGCTGCTGTACTTCAAATCCAAACCCAAACACCTAAGAACCAGAGACAATGGTGTAAGTCAAAGACCAAAGGCCTGAAAAGGGGGGTGGGGAAGGAGGTGGTTGATGATGTAAGTTCTGGTCCCAATCCCAAGGACTGAGAACTAGGAGCACTCAAGTCTGAGGACAAGAGGGATGTCCCAGCTCAAGCAGAATGAATTGGCCCTTCTTTTGCCTTTCTGTTCTATTTCAGCCCTCAACTGATTCCTTGCCCAAGTTGGTGAAGGCAATCTTCTTTATATGGTTTACCATTCAACTGCTAACCTCATTTAGAAATACCCTCACAGACACACCCAAAATAATAGTTTACCAACTATCTAAACAACTCAGCCCAGTCAGGTTAACACACACAATTAACCATTGCAGATGGTTACTTAGGAAGATGTCAGAATTCCAGCATGAACACAGTATAGTGTTAAGTGGAAGTCATAGGACAAGTATGAGAAATATTGAATATAATAAATAATATAATAATATAGTTGAATATTGAAGAGTTTGAAATGGACTGTAGATACGACTTTCTTAGCCTAGAGACCATCATCTTTATTGGGACACATGTAGATGAGCATCCCCAAAAAATGCATGCAAAATTGAACTCTAAGGTATTTTTTGGAACCTGTTACTTTTAATCAATTCACAGAGAAATCCCATGACCAAAGGCAATAAGCCACCACTACACACTGCAGAGCCTGCTAGACTTCTATTTGAAGAAGTGATGTAAACTACCTGCAGTTCAGCTCCATGGGATAGGAGAACTGAGGAAACTGAGGACCAGAGAGTTAAAGATTCTGGCCCAAAGTCCACACTGAGGAAGCATACAGACTTAGCTCTCCCAGCCTCCTGTTCCAGTGTTTTGTTCACGATAGAACTCAGACCTCAAAAATCAGAGGTTCCGAAATTACACTGTTGAGAAGGCAAGCTCTCAGAAAAATCATGAGGTCAATGTGACCTCTAACTTTCCTTTAGCAATAAGAGCAAAATCCCCATGCTTTTATTTGGGCAGGGGCAGGGGGCAAGCTGAGGGAGTGTGCACCAATTCCTGTAAAGGAGGTTGTTTACTTGCTTGCTCAGGAAGAACACAGTGAAGTTCTTAAACCATAGCCATGCATCACTCTATGAAAGCACATTCATGTGCAGACAAACTTCCAAAGATCCTCCTTACCACAAATGAAAACAATAAAAATAAAGGCTGGGAAGCATCTAGAGCTCAAATGAAGAAAGAATTCAAAATGAGATATTATTTTACAAAAAAAAAAAAAAAAATCATTACTGCAGAATTTAAATTGTGATTAGTAGAGCAAGATATTCTAAGCAGCAAATGTCAGCAAAAGCTTAACCCTCCAGTCCTCTCCTAAATCAACTGCAAGTGAAGGCAGGATCCAATGTACTTAAGAGCACCTGCAGTCATAGATATGTATGGCTTTGTTCCAGCTGAGGCGTGAGCCCCCAGAGGCCTGAATTATATGAAATTTCTGCTTATTAGAGAGCATTTGGCAGCTGACTCCTTAGAGTATGAACACTATTTTTAACATTTCTGCATATGTCATCACCCAAGGGTGGGTACTTGAGGACACCTTTATTAGCAAAAGGGAAGTGCTGGACATTCTTTCCAAGAGTATCAAGGACTTTTTGTCAATAGAGTTGGAGGAAGTCACATATCTAACTAATAGTAAGGACACTTACATAAGATAGCAAGTTATATAACAAAATATTTAACCCTGGGAGCAAAGAAGATAAAAGAGATTGGTATTTGGATCACTTGGGAGTGTTTCCTTTAAAAAAATTATATAAAAATCTATCCATAAAAAAATTCCCAAATCTACCTAGCAAGGCCCTAAGCAACTTAGCAAGATCCTGTCTCAAAATAAAAGGGGTTGGAGAGGGTTGTAGCTCAGTGGTTAAACACCCTGGGTTCAATCCCTGGTACCCCCCCCCAAAAAAAAAAAAAACCCAAACTATCAAGTTGTATTTACATAGGGCCTTCATTAGAATCCAAATGAACTTTTCAATATTCTCTTTCATCACCACTTTCAGGTCTGCTAAGCTCACCCAGTCATTGTCTCTCAGTGATGTCTGCCACATTCCTCCTTGAGTCCTTCCTTCTAAATGCCTCCTGCCCCTTTCAATCACTTTCCCACCTGGAAATAGACATGTTTCCTGACTACACAATTCTTGGGATTTTCCTTTTGAACAATTTATGCCTGGCTGGTTTGCCCAAGTAGATTATAAACTACAGGAGGACACAAACCACCCATCAACTTATTTTTACTCCCCACTATTCCAAAAATATTGCCTTGCTGAGAAAGAACTCATTAAACTTGTGATTGATTGAAATTCAGTGCTCTCTGTGCTACATCTTTTCAAATAATCCCCTGAAGGTTACTGGTTCCTTGCAGGGTGAAAATTACCATCTAGGAAATCTCAAGTAGTCAGTCAGTAGAAATCTACTTACTGTGGATAATGCAATCTGAAATAAAAAGGGTATACATCTGTTTCCACGGTTTCCTAAGAACAGCAAGAGAAGCTTAGACAATTCTTTGAACAGGCATGTTATTTTATCTACCTCTTAAAAAGGAAATGGCTAAGATAATTCCTAATAACCTTTCATTCCTGTCACATCAGAATCTATTCTCCTCTGCTCAAGCTGTTATCTTAGTATTTCTCAGAACAAGATCATTGCTCCTTTAAAATGGGTTGTATTAGCTCTCTGGGTTCTATAATTTCATCCTACCATTCTATGACTCAGACTGATTTTATGCTGTCTTGGAACCCAATGTTCAATTTTTTTTCCTTCTCCATCATAGAAATAGGATATAGCATAATAATTAAGAGTATGGTTTCAAATAAGTTTGGCTACTTATTAGCTATATAATATATAATGATCAAAGGGCTGAGGTCATGGGCTTCAGTTTCTTCTTCAGAAAAATTCAGATACCTTCTGCTTCTAATAGGGTTGTGAGGGTTGCCAGTTGAGTAGGTTGATGTACATGACATGCTGAACAGCACAGTACTATCACAAGGCACCAATCCCATTAAAAAGTACCAGCTGTTGTTATTTTTACCTGTTGACCTTAACCAGCAACAACAATAAAACCTTTGGTAGAAACTCTCTAGCTGAGATTCTATACTTTATCTAGGAATGGGTCTGCCATAATACCATTTGATTCCAGGCATAAAGGGCAAATGGCCAAATTAATTTCAGTGACAAACAGGTCTTGTATAAAGCTACACTCTGGCTGAAAGGAACATACATTGCCAAGAGTCCATCAAAGAAAAGAATTAGTGGATGTGGGGCTGCTTCCAAGGTTTGAGTGTTGTGTAATTTCACAAGGAAGGAGGGCTCCAGGCAAAATTGCAGCCCTTAGCAAGCCTGAAGGTCACTGCCACAAAGGCCGCCTGACGCCAGACAACAAAAGCAGGAGCTGCTCAATTACTACTAAGAAAGAGGCTAAAGGGATTTGAAAAGAAGCTTGTAAAATAACCAATCCAATATCCAACTCTGAAAAATTATTCACGCATAACTCTTCCCTAGTTAGAAAACAGTGAAATCAACAATCCTTTTTAATGGATAGTACTACCTTGCCTTCCAGGAGAAATAGCCCACAATAGTATTTCCTCTCCAGTGCAAACACATAGTAAAAGGAAAGGTGCATATACGCTTTAGCTGATGCAAGCACATTTTTAAATCCATCCTGCCAAGATAAATCACTATCCATCTGAAACCCGCAAAAATGGATTAACTATCTCATGCATTATGACTATGAAAACCCACATCTGCTAACCACATTCCTAATGGGAAGCAGCTGGTAGCAGTGTTATAGTGCTGTGACTTTCTTTTTAGGAAAATATTAGCAAGGACATACCAAGCCAGTTCAGCTTCATTGAATGCACACTTGGTTATGGAAAATCACCAGTGCTTTTTATTGACAATTATGGAAATTACATAATTTGCCATGAAATTCAAATAAGGTCTAAAAATAAAAGTCTACTTTCCCTCATCACCAGTTCTAACAGAATTTTCAGTGCCTCACAACTTTGCAGTCTTTTTTTTTTTTTTTGGGTGGTGGTGGTACTGCAGATTGAACCTAGGGCTTCATCCTTGCCCGGGCACTCAGTGTTAGTACTGAGCAGCATCCCTAGCTCCTCCTTTGGAGACAGGGTCTCACTAAGTTGGCCAGGCTGGCCTCAAACTTGTAATCCTCCTGCCTCAGCCTCCAGAGTAGCTGGGATTACAGGTTGTGCCACTGCTCCTGGCTACAACTAACTTTGTAGTCTTAGAGTGAGTTTCTACTCTCATTCTTCACATACCATTGAACACCATGTCATGTTTACTGACACGTATGGTATTTCTAGGCTTTAGGCAACAGCTTTGACTGCTTCCTGAGTCAATTTGTGCAATAGCCATTGTGAGGGTTGATGGTACCCTTTGGGAATCAGCTGCAAGATATGGATGTGCCTCATATAAACAACTGACATTTGAGCACACAATTCAGCATTCAATCTTGAGGACATTCAAAGCTCCGAAACTCTTCCACAGACTTTATTATGAGCTAAATTATGCGGCCCCCACTCCTGAATTCATAGGTTGAAGTCCTAATCCTTAACCCTGACCATATTTGGAGACAGGGTCTTTAAGTTAAAATGAAGTCATTAGGGTGGCTTCCACTCCAATATAACAATACAGTTATCTTTATGAGGAGATTAGGGAACAGACATATGCACAAAGGGAAGACTATGTGAAGTCAGGGAAAAGATGACCATCTACAAGCAAAAGAAAGAGGTCTCAGAAGAAACCAATCCTCCTATACTGTCTTGTTTCATGCCTCTTGTGCTGAGAATGCTCCAGAAATTCTTTTTTCTTCTCCCACCCACTATTCACCACACAACTCCAAGTGATTAACTCATGGACTACCTCCCAACTCCAACACGATCTAACCCTATTGGTGAGGTGCCCTTTCCCTGTGTTTGTGTCTAATGCAGCATTATTGATCTACTTGTTTCTCAACTATGCAGTGAAATTCTTGAGGGCTAAGACTGTATCGTTCATCTGTTGTTGGTGCATAGCATATAGTGGGCACCCAATAAATGTATCTTAAGTTCTAAAACTTCCCAAAGACAACAGACTGACTCAAAGCTAAGCCTAAATATCTAGATCCCTATGTCCAATATAAAAAGTCATTAGCACATGTGGCTGTTTAAACTAATTAAAATTAAAAATTCAATTCCTTTGTCATACTAGCCACATTTCAAATGGTTAATAGCCACATGTGGCTAGTTACTATCTTATTGTCCATGATGGATACAGAATGTTTTCATCATCATAGAAGGTTTCTTACACAGTGTGAATCTACATTATAAAATACCTTGAAATATAAAAAAGGCACATTAGAAAAAAGAGAGAAAAGGTTATAAATATGCAATCTATACAACCAAACAGCCAAAAAAAAGTGAGCAACTTCCTTAATCAATAGGAAGATGCAAGATAAAATGAAATACTATTTTCATCCCTTTGAGAATCTCAAATTAGTCTACCCATACATTGGGAAGGTGTAAGGAAATGAGTACCTTCAAACACTGCCAATGAGAATACAGCCAGTCTGAAGGGCAATTAAATGTGAAAGAAAATCGGCACAGTTTGAGCTAGCATTTCCACACCCAGGAATTATCCCCAAGCACCACAAATAAGCAATAGAAGACAATGTACCAATTTGTTTATCACAACACTATATGGTTAATACAAAAGATTGTCCATATTAGAGCTACATCAATGTTCAGGCAGACAAATGCTTAAACACCTTCTCTGCAGCCTATGAAATGGAAAATTCTTAGTGTACCACACCTGCTAGTCATCATATTTATAATCAGGTCCCTACAACTAAAAGAGAGTCAAGGGATAACCCCAACAGTACTACCCTTGGCCTCTAACAAATCACTGTATGATCACAGGAAAAAAAAAAAAAAAAATCACTTTTCCTCATGGTCTCCACTTCCATGAGTATAAAAACTGCTGCTTCTTCCCCTACCTTCAACAACTAGAAAATTTCACTTTTCTCTACAGTATATACTGTGGTTCAGAACAAAATTTCACTTAAAGTTTTGTGGGTTTTTTTTTTTTTTTTTTTTTTTTTTTTGGTACTTTAGATTGAACCCAGAGGCACTTTACCACTAAACCATGTCCCCTGCTCTTTTTATTTATTTATTTTTTAAATTTGAGACAGGATTTCACTAAGTTGCTGAGTTTTGGCCTGGAACTTGTAATCCTCCTGCCTCAGTGTCTTGAGACACGGGGATTACAGACATGTACCACCAATACCCAACTTGAAGAAAGTTAGTTTTGATGCTCAAAAGAAAAAGCTTAAAAAAACAAAACAACCCCAAAAGATGACTTCTAAAAACTTCCAATATTCCAAGATTTCAGTTTTCCTCAGTCTAATTTGCTACATATACTTCCATGGAAAAGGTGAATTGTCTAATCAGATATCGGATTACTAACTGGTACATGGTAAAAATAAATTTTTAAAGCATTTGAATCCTTTTGGAAGAAAGACCATTCCTAGGCTGATCTCATATCAAAACTTTTCTATAAAACCAAGTTTGAGCAGCACCCAGGAATACCCCAAACAAACATAAAGGCAAAGATCAAACTACTTCAAATATCCAGTTTACATAATTCCCCAATGTATGGGAAATGTACACAAAAGTGTTCTTCTAACATTAGCTTGTCTTCCATCCCACCCCCTGCTCAATTTCTCTAACTTGCTTCATTTTATCTAGTTTTCTACTTAAGAACAATTTTAAAGTCCAATGTTTTTTTATTTCCCATACCATTTATGGAAGTTCAAATCATAGGCTGGAAGCCTTGCAAAGAAATGCTTTCCACTTTGTTTTACTTCTTTACTCATGTGATCTGAGGCCTCTGTCAGAAGTATATCCTCTACAATCCATGAGCTTTTCTTTTTATTTTGTAGGGGGGTGGGTACTGGATATTGAACTGAGGGGCACTCAACCACCAAGCCATATCCCCAGTGTGTGTGGGATGTGTTGTATTTTATTTAGAAACAGGGTCTCACTGAGTTGCTTGGTGCCTTACCATTGCTGAGGCTGGCTTTGAATTCACGATCCTCCTGCCTCAGCCTCCTGAGCCCCTGGGATTATAGGCTTGCACCACTGTGTCTGGCTCCAGGAGCTTTTAAATATGGCTAAGTGGACTGGGGATATAGCTCAGTGGTAGAGGACTTGCCTAGTATATGTAAGGTCCTGGGTTTGATCTCTAGTACCACTAAAAAAAGAAAAGAATAAAAAAAGAAAAGTTTAAGTCAAATTGCAAATTAGACTCCAGTTAATAAGGATTTCCTGGATTTAAAGCTTTTTAAACAATGAAAAGTAAGCAAGTTAATATTTAAGGCATCCTAGCCTCCCACTAATCACATTTAATGTAAACCAGTGACTTGGACTTTGGTTTCAACCACACAAGACTTTTTTTTGTGGTACTGGGGATTGAACCCAGGACCTCACCTGTGGTAGGCAAACACTCTTATTACTGAATTACATATGTACCCAGGAGCTTTTATTTATTTTTTTATTATTTTTTTTTAGTTGTCAATGGACCTTATTTTTATTTATTAATATGTGGTGCTGAGAATCAAACCCAATGCCTCACACATGCTAGGCAAGTGCTCTACCACTGAGCTATAACCCCAGCCCCGAAGAGCTCTTTATTTTGAAAAATTTTGAAATTCTATGTTTGGAAAAATAAAAAATAAAAACTCTGCTGCCTAGGCTGCTCTCAAAAGTTATAATCTCCCTGCCTCAGCTTTCTGAGTAGCTGAGATTACTGGCATGAGTCACTGTAACCCTGCGACCCATGACATTTTTTTCCCAGGACCAGGATTATCCATGTTATTGAAAAGGTCATCGGTAGTCCAATCTAACACAGACTGGGAGCAAGTAAGAAGAAAGGAAGTCATTTTACACAGATGATCAAAACAATTATAGTTGTTTCTTTAAAAAAAAAAAATTGTTTTTTCTTTAAATTACTTCTATCACTGTAAAACCTAAAAAGGTGAGGCAGAGAAGTGCCAACCATTGTAAACCTTGTTGTATTTGTTCCCTCTTGTCAAATGGAGATACACTGTCCTTTTTCATAAATGATTGTGGGCTATTTGGCTCTCTTCTAACCTGTTAATTCTCCTCCCACACATCTGCCTTAAAATTCCCACGCTTATTTTCCTTTCTAGATTGGAGGGTAGGGTTCACCTTAGCAAAAAGGTTTTTCATCAGCACTTCACTCATGCCATCAGAATCCACATACTTTTCTGCCTGTCCTTCAGCCCTCCTCTATCCCCTGAACAAAACCTCACACACTAGGTTTTCCATAGGCAGACAACAGAATATATCCACTGAGATGGGAAAGAAATCTACCTCCACAGTTCAGGTTAACTATGGTTCTTACATTCTAACTTAAAGATCACACTGAAACTAGTCAATCATAACAATGTCAAAGCAGGTAGAAGGGAACAGAAAAGGTGATGTAGATGGTGGGCTCTTGAGTCCCTACCTCTCCTCCTACCCTCCAGCAAAATCCCTGCCTAATGTTTCCTTACCTTTCAAAACTGGCATATGACAGGTGAAAAGATGGGTAATGGCTGATTTTTTTTTCCCTTTAAAATAAAATGTCTTTTGGCAGTCAGCTGTTAATTTTATTTTAAAGGGAAAAAAAAAAATCAGATGGAGCTTTTCCCTCATAATGCTGCAGTTAAAATTCTTCCTTGAACCATGAGGCTGATTGTGGCTGTTTGTTAGTGGTGAGGCTATCTTTAATACGTCACCACAGTCCCCTGTGCTCCAGGGTGATGCCGGACATGTTCCCATGCCTTTGCATAGGCTGCACATTGGCAGGAAGAGGCAGTCAGCTCTTTGAAGATTCAGGCACATGGTAGAAAATAGAGGGATATATCACCTTTTTTTCTGAGTCTGAGATCTAAAGAAAACAGGAAACTGGAAAAGCTAGATGAGTTTATGGCTACTCACCACATTATCCCCACTGTGAATACCTTGGAGTTTTGTAGGAAATCTCTCACTCACTTTTACCCAGTGAAGGGAAATTAATGCCCAATGTTTTAGAAGATAACATTAATAATGACTAGTTCTAAAGAATAACTTTGTTTTATTATCATGATTTGTGAAAAGAAACAGAGTAGACAGTTCAAGGACACAGTGCCCTGTTCTAGGTTCCAAATTTCTTCTTTTTGATGGGTGGTGGGAGTTGAGCAATGATGTCATCCAGGGGCCGTTCTACTGCCACGAGTGTCCTTTCATCCAAAAGATCCATGAAGAGTAAGGGCTGCAGAGAGATGACAGTAAGGCCACCAGGAGTTATAATCTAGAGATAGTTCTGAACAGACAGAACTAAAAGATTAGCCTCATTCAAAGTTCAATGAAACTAAGTCTAACCATTTTTCCTGAATGTAGACTCAAAACAGTAGGAAAGGGCTGGGGTCCTGGCTCAGTGGTAGAGCACTTGCCTAGCATGTGTGAGGCACTGGGTTCAATCCTCAGCACCACATATAAATAAATGAGTAAAATAAAGGTCCATCAATAACAACAACAAACAATTTAAAAAAAAAACAAAAACAAACAACAACAACAAAAAACAGTAGGAAAGGTTGTGAGCTTTTAACTGAATCCATCCATAAAAAATCTGCATAATAAGCTCAATGGATATGTTTAATATACAGTGAAAAGAATAGAAAAAGAGGAACTCCCAACAAATTCAGTGACTTGCATTTGCTTAAAATTCAAATCATGGAACATTCTCTAACAAGAAGTCAAATTAAAAAATAGCTTTCACCCTTAAAAGATCCCCCGACCTGCGTACCAACATCATTTCCAATGAGGTTAGAGGTTTTGTACACCTGCCTCTAACCTAACCTCTCACCTACTAATTCAAGAACAACAGAATAGAGACACAGGGATAGATAACCTCAAAATGGTCACTTGTCTCCCCCAAACCAGGATCTCTGCATATAAAATGAAGGTGTTCTTTCTTCTAATTGTGGAGCTTATTACATTTTGATAATATCAGGAAGCGTCAGCCATGCAAAGTACAACACAAGATGTTTTACCTTATATATTTTAGAAATTTTAAAGGCATGGGCTGTGCGCCTCCGGAAGACATCTGATTCATTTGTGGGAGGAAGTGGATTGTAGAGTAAGGTTTTGTCATTTGGAAGAGGCTAAAAAGACAAAGACACATTATTTAAAATGTTAGTTTTATTGAACTTGCACAGACCAAAAGGACTGCAGTGGTTTTTCAGGCCAACACCATCATCCAACCACCACGTTGATTATTCACTACCTCCTTACTTTACCTCTATTTTCTTTACTTTGGGAAGACAACTGTGGAACTATTCCAGTCAAACTGCAGTGAAACAGGGCAGGAGGAGGCAAGAAATCACTTGGTACACCACACTGGCAGGATCAAAGGGTCCAGCTAAGGCTTCTGGCCAGTCTCATCAGTAACACTTTGTCAGAATGGAACAAATCAGCATGTGCAGAAGCTCAGCCCACACAGGCTCTGTGCTTTCTGGACTCTTCCCCAATAAGATCACAGACTGGCTATCTGACTGAAGTTCTCCCCAGGTGAAACTTCAACACAAACCACTCCCAATGATGTCACTGACACCTCAAGAGATGGCCTCTGGCCAAACAAATGATATTTCCATCTCTGACTTCCTTGGGAAATAGTTGTGCCCAGTTTGAGGAAGTGTGGACTTATCACCAGGGCTTGGGAAAAAGCCATCTGGGCTGAGTTACAGAGAGGCAAGCGAGTGGGAGGGGCCCTTCCTGTATCACTCATCTTGCAGAAGGCACTTGTCAGCCAACTCTGCTTCCCACACCCACAAGACACAGGGCCCATAAGATGAGTTTCAGTGACACATCCCTATGCACACCTCCTTTAGAACCATCTGCTGGTTTCCCCATGCTCCTTCCACCCCCACCTTCACAGATATACCAAATCAGCCAAGGTTGGTTGTAATCTAAGCCTGAAGTTCAATGCTGATATGGCCATAGCCCACAACACTCTCCTAGAAAAGCAAGCCCCTGCCCAGTAAAGACATGTATTTGGAGTAAATCAAACAGCAGCTAGCAAAGAAAATGCTCACATCTGGGCTGGGGAGATAGCTCAGCTGAGTTTGATCCCCAGTACCGCAAAAAAAAAAAAAAAAAAAAAAAGAAAAAGAAAAAAGAAAATGCTCACATCCTACCTAAATCACAGTCATGAAGAAAGGATTTTTCTGACTGGACTTTTTCAAGACTTTAAGACCAATTCCTCCCCGCTGTAGGATCTTCAGCCAAGGGATACAGTGGTCAAAACATCAGTCTGTATCTAATTTAATGAAACCACATTATTCAGCCACCCCAGGATTTCATGTTGAAAGTAAGTTTCCCATATCAGTGATGTTCCATGATAAGAGTCACCTTGTGAATATCAACCCAACACTTTCCTGTTTAAGTTTGTGTGCTCACTGGCAAAGTAGAAAAATAGTTACAGCAGGAAACACCAGCACACAAAGGCTAACCCCTTCCCTGAAAGCCTCCTGAGAATAGGAATGCAAATAAGGAAATCTGTCAAAAGCTGCTTTCCTCCAAAGAATATACTAGGAACCTTTATTCTAATTCTTTCTCTCACTAGCCTCTTTGTGAATTTGAAGATTCCTAAGTGAAAAACATTCAGGGAAAGGGTAGTGTAAAACTCACCAATGACTTGTCAATGATGCAGAACATGTAGGCATCGTGGAGGAGGATGTGCATTGGTCTCTTGGGGTGAAAACTGATGTGTGTGATGGGAGTATCCCTTTGAAGCCAAAGATGGTGAAACCCCTGTTTCTGGATATTCCGGCTCCACTCTGTGTATTGTTTTTCTGGGATACTGTACTCAAATACCTGACAAAAGTAATGATTCATTTGTGCGCTCAGTTTTTTTAAAAAAATATAAAGGTAAATTACAGAATAAGAGAAAAATTATCCTGTAATCCTCTTTTTTTCTGATATGGGGGATTGAACCCAGGGGTGCTGTACCACTTGTATCACTAAGCCACATCCTCAGTCCTTTTTATTTTTTGAGACAGGGTCTCAGCAAGTTGCTTGGGCCACCCTAAGTTGCTGAGGCTGGCTTTAAACTTGCAATCCTCCTGCCTCAGCCTCCTGAGTTGCTGGGATTAGAGGCGTATGTCTCCATACCCAGCTCCCCTGCATTCTTGGTATCTCTCTTCCAAGACAAGAGCAACCTTCAATTTCTTTTCCTTTTTCTTTTTAAAGTGGTACTGGGGGACTGAACCCAGGGGATTTCCACTACTGAACATCCTCAATCATTTTTAATTTTTTATCTTTGAGATAGGATCTGCCTAAGTTGATGCTGGTCTCAATCTGTGATTCTACTAACCCCGTCTCCGCAGGTGCTGGGATTACAGGTATGTGCCATCACACCCAGCTAGACTTCTATTTCTTGCTCACATTTTTTCAGAGACTTTTATGCATGTATGATGGTAAAATACTATTCTTTACCATACTTTTTAAATTTATCCTTACACTGTGGAGACTGGCACCTACTGATACATACACAAATCAATAAAGCCCCCCTTTCTCTTTTATATTTAAAAAATTTTTTTTAGTAGACACAATAGTTTTATTTATTTATTTATATGTGGTGCTAAGGATTGAACACAGTGCCTCACATGTGCTAGGGAAGCACTCTACCCCTGAGCTACATATAACCCCAACCCTTATATATTTTTTAATGAAAAAAAAATTTTTTTTTAGTTGTAAATGGACACAATACCCTTATTTTATTTATTTATGTAGTGCTGAGGATCGAATCCAGTGCCTCATGCGTGCAAGGCAAGCATTCTACCACTGAGCTACAACCCAGACCCCTTATATTTTTTTTTTTTGTGGTGCTAGGGATTGAACCCAGGGCCTTGTGCATGCAAGGCAAGCACTCTACCAACTGAGCTATCTCCCCAGCCCCTTATATTTGTTTTTAACAGACATAACAGTTATACTTATTTATGGAGTACAGTGTTGCAATTCAGTACATGTACACAAAATATAATAAACCATGGTAATTGGCATTTCCATTTCCTTGAACATCATTTCTGTTTGTTGGGAATCTTTATGCTCTCCTCTAATTGTTTTGAAATATACAACTAATTTTTAATTGTGCCCTTTTGAAGAACACATAATAATCAACTCACTTTATGGATTCATCATGATTTACTTATCCCATCTGCTATATGGATATTAAGTTGCTTATAATCTTTGGCTATTCCGAACAAGGCTGCAATTAATTCTCCATTAAAATGTAAAAGACACAACTGAAGACATATAGGAAGAATGCCTAGAAGTAGAAATTCTGAATCAAGTCTATATGGACTTAAAAATTTTGAAGATACTGCCAAAATGTCCTCCAAAAGTGTTACACTAATTTATGCAATTCATCAGAGGGCTGCTTTGCTGATAACACTTTATTAACTCTGTAATCTTTCCTAATCAAACAGGTACACCAGTTTTAAAAACTGAAAAACTTACAGAACCAATGGGCAGTAAAAGATGTCAGGTAAACATTATTATGTGCGACAAAAACAAGGCTGCAGCTTCACTATCTTTCAGCCCTTGGTCAAGGACTAAATGAGAGATTTGTTTTTGGACAGAGTTTGTGTATCTGAGTGTAAAAACCCATCGCAGTAATAAGAAGCATTTGCCTAAAGAGCTACTCAAATGTGCTCCCAGATCATATTTAATCTTTCTAAGAGTTCATTGGCGTATGTGATGATGTTTCTTATCTCCACTTCACAGATGAGACAGAAGTATTGATGATGCCTGATTTCCTCACCTGAACAAGTAAAAATGGATTATACAGGGGCTGGGGCTGGGCTGGGATCAGTGGCAGACCACTTGCCTAGCACGTGTGAGGCACTGGGTTTGATAACTAGCACCACATAAAATAAACAAAATAAAGGCATGTTGGGGCTGGAGTTGTGGCTCAGTGGTAAAGTGCTTGTCTAGCATGCGTGAGGCACTGGGTTCAATTCTCAGCACTACATATAAAGAAATAAAATAAAGGTCCATTGACAATTAAACATATTTAAAAAGAAAAAAGAAAAGTTTAAAAAAAAAAAAAAAGGCATGCTATCCATCTGCAACTACCAAAAAAAATTTTTAAAAAGGGGGGATTATACAATTCTTTAGTCACTTTAATTCTCAAAATCTTATCATGCCATATCCAGTTAAAGACCTGAGCCAATGTCATCTGTTAGTCTAAAATAATCAGTGGAATGAGCACATCAAAATTCCTTCATCCTCCTGTGTTTCTGTGCTCTAAAATCTGTTTCACCAGGCAAACTGCCTGTCAAACCAATGGGTACTGCTGGCTTATGAGGAGTCCAGACCACACACAGAAGCTTCTCTTCATACAGGAGAAAATACCTGTAGACACACCTTCTGAGAAAAGTTCCTTCAACCATTCATTACCTCAGCTTCCAGGTTATTATCTAGTAGAAGGGAATTAGAAAGCACTAAATTTTTTCTTACCTGCTGGTCAGAATGAGCAATGACAAGGTTGTTGGTAATGGGTGCAATGGCCAGAGCAGTCACTGGAAAATTGTAAGCAGGTACTGTGCAGTGAAGCTGGGAAAAAAACAGAAAGAAGGGGTAACTCTTTAGAGTACCTTTTCTCAAGAAAGGCTAGATGATGTAGGTCTGTTGTTTTTTGGTGTGTGTTTGTTTATCTATTTATTTATTTATTGGTACCAGGGATTAAACTTAGGGGAACTCACACTGAACCACATTCCCAGCCCTTTTTCTGTATTTTATTTAGAAACAGTCTCACTGAGTTCTTAGGGCCTTGCTAAGTTGCTGAGGCTGACTTTGAACTCGAAATCCTCCTGCTTCATCCTCCTAAGCTGGTGGGATTATAGGCATAGGCCATGATGCCTGGGTTGTTTTTGTTTTTTTGATGCTGGGCTTAATCCCAGGGGCTTGTGCGTGCAAAACAAGTGCTCTATCACTGACCTATACCTTTAACCCCTGAGTAGGTTTTCGTTTTCCTTTTTTTTTTTTTTTTTTTCAAAAAAAATTGCTCCTTGGAACTCAAAAAGAATTCTACAGAAGTTTCCCTAAACTTTAGGCATTTCATCATCAATAAACTTGACTTCATTTTTATTTTAAAAGAATGTACATGTAATATTTAGAAAACTGACAGCATCTGCAAAAAATTCAAGAGGCAAGCTTTTCCAGCCAGGTGTGGTGGTACACACCTTAATCCCAGCTACTAGAGAAGATGAGGCAGGAAGCTCTCAAGTTCAATGCCATCTGTTGCAATTTAGAAGACCCTGTTTCAAAATAAAAAAATAAAAAGGTCTGGGGATGTGGCTCAGTGATAGAGTGCTTTAGGGTTTAATTCCCAGTACCATCAAAAAAAAAAAAAAGAGTACAGCTTTTCCTTCTAAATAATGTCTGAATGAACTGCTCATAAATATGCCACTGAACAGGAAACCTACAGCTCTAGTCTACACTGGGTTTAAAAGAAATTAATGCCTAGGAAGGATATTTATGTACAAATGCAAAGTATGTGTGCATTACACAGAAATGTTCTTTTATTTTTGATGCTGGGGACTGAATGAGCCTTTCACATACCAGGCAAGTGGTCTACCACTGTGCTACTCCCCTAACCCACAAACATCCTTTGAAATAGCAGGTGAGGCTCCAAGGCAAATGTTCAGTAGATGTTCCTGTCACCATATAATAAAGATCAAGTTCTGTACACAGTAACACACAAAACTATGAAAACGTATTTTGGTGTCTATAAACTTCAATGCTTACTGAAAGTTTTGAATAGTTCTGATTTTAATGAGAAAGATGAAGACTTGTGATAATTTGTAACTCAGGGTATGAATATCAGTTTTATTACTGATTGGTAAAAAAATGTTATCCCATTATTGTTTTTTCAAATTTCTGGTTCTGTTTGATTTAAAAATACCTTGAAATTATGAGGCGAGCCATGAAAGGAAAACTATTATTTTCTCCAACCAGTTTTCCATGTATATCAGAATACTCCCTCCTTCAAATGGACTCATTATCATTACCCACATGTCCTTAAGTTAGAATTTCAATGTATGAATAGTTTCACTGTTTCCACTGACTGATTTAACAAAATAAATAAAAAATCTAAAACAGGACATATTTTTGGTTAAAAAACAAATTCTAAGATGAGTGTTGTGGTACATGCCTGTAATCCCAGCAATTTGGGAGGCTGAGGCAGGAAGATTACAAGTTTGAGGCCAGCCTTGGAAATTTGGCAAGACTGTTTCAAAAAAAAAAAAAAAACAACAAAGAAAGGGTTAGGGGATATAGGTCAGTGGTAGAGTGCTTGCAGAGCACGTGTGAAGCCCTAGGTTCAGTATTCAGCATTGCAAAAAACAAAACAATAACAACAAAAAACCCCGGATGCTGCTATGAAATCCTGCACTCACCTTTAGATGCTTTACATTGTACACATGCACTCCAGCACTAGTTCCTGATGCAGCTAGCCAATTCCCATCTGAACTGACTGCCAAAAGACACATGGCCTCCACTGTCCCTGTGAGAGAAAGAGAACAATTAAGTATCTGAATTCACAATGTCCACAGCCAGCCTTCCCCTGAAGATGATGACAGAAGCCAACCAGACCAAGAAGAGTTTTAAATCACTTTTAGGATAATTTGTTGAGATTTTTGCAAATTAGTTCTAAATGTTAACTTGTCTACTTTTTAATTAGCCAACCCTCATGTAAAAAGACCAAAGAGGAAAAAAAAAATGAAGACATCACTTGCTCAGATCTGAGTAAGACAGTTTTTGTGCCAAAATATGTGCTACATGAACTCCCACAAACAATGAAAAAGCTTTCTAACAGGACATACACCAGTGGCTAAAGGATGGGTGGGGATTCTAAAAGCATAAGTCTAATGAGTTTTGTAATAAAAAGCATATAAGGTACTTGATAAATGCTGTCAGTTTAATTTATCTGACCCCTAACTAGGAGGTTTCTCTGTATGTTTCTAGAGCAGCTTACAAATAGGCAGAGTTAAAGTCCAAAGAGTTGACTTCTCAGGCTGATGGAGACTACATGAGAATGAAACAGGTAAAATCCAAGGGATGGGAAAAGTCCATGAGAAGTATCCAATTGCTAATTTAGCTGGATGCTAAATCTAAGGCACAACAGTTGACTCAGCCATAGTCACACTCACTCAAGCAACTCATGCATGAAAAAATGGTTATAAACACTAAATGAACGCAGGTAATGAAACTGTGCGCAAAAGGATATCTTCACTTTATACAAACAACTAAACAAAAAGTGACATGTCTTCAAAGTCCCCACACACAAACACATTAGAAAATGCCAAAAAATAAAGGGTAGTTATTGGGGCTGCAGGAGAAGATGGCGGTCTCCACAGGAGTTAAAGTTCCACGTAATTTTCGCTTGTTGGAAGAACTTGAAGAAGGACTAAAAGGAGTGGGTGATGGCACGGTTAGCTGGGGACTTGAAGATGATGAAGATATGACACTTACAAGGTGGACAGGCATGATTATTGGGCCACCAAGGACAAATTATGAAAACAGAATATATAGTCTGAAAGTAGAATGTGGACCTAAATACCCAGAAGCTCCTCCATCAGTTAGATTTGTAACAAAAATTAATATGAACGGAATAAATAATTCCAGTGGAATGGTGGATGCCAGGAGCATACCAGTGTTAGCAAAATGGCAAAATTCATATAGCATTAAAGTTGTACTTCAAGAGCTAAGACGTCTAATGATGTCCAAAGAAAATATGAAGCTTCCACAGCCACCAGAAGGACAAACGTACAATAATTAATTTTAGTGAATCTCAAACTTGTCTTAAATCAACAACCTTCTACTCATATTAATGTCTTGATTAAATATCACAATGCAAAATACCCACACATTAAGTAAAAGAATTCCAGCTGGTAAACATGACCGGGACATTTGTAAGGATATATTTAATATATGTACACCCATTATGTTTTCAGGTAACAGGAGGAAAAATGTAGCACAATTTTTCTTTCTCTTGTTAAGGCACTGTCATTTAAACATGAACCTGGAGTACTCGAAATAGAATTCAGGTTTACAAGAGGAAAGCATGGGAAGAAGTGTCAGATGGCAGTGGAAACTTGTGTGTTTCTGAAAAGTAAAATCTCAAAGAAAACAGAAATGGCATGCTTTATCCATCTTGCTCAGTGAAAGAGCTGCAGTTGAAATTGTTTTAAGTAGCAGGTACAATGAATATTGTCACAAATTGTGGTAATTTTTGAAGTAGTGTGGGTGCTGACTACTAGTAGTATCAAAAATATGTTCAGGATTGTTTTGATACCTGTATTTATAATAAAAAATGTTGGGGGGGGTCCATGAATTTCTGTTAAAAGCTGTTCCTGTGTGTTACATGTAACAGACATGGTAAATATTTGTTTACAGTCTTTGTTTAATAAACCATGCATTTAAGTTTAATTGAAGTCAACAAAAAGGAAATAGGTGTATGGATATGTGATTTTGAGATTAAAGTTAGTCTTAAAATGTAAATAAAATGTGGAATGTGTCCTCAAAAAAAAAAAAAAAAAAAAAAGGGGTAGTTATTTCTGGGTGAGGGGATTAAAGATGATTTTTAACTTTCTTCTTTCTCTGCTAACGAAATTCATAAGAAGGATGATAAAACTTCTCTGGCTCTAAATAAGGAATCAAAAACCCAGTGAAAAAAGAGTAGGTGTGAGGAACATTTCAGATCTCCTCCAGCATCTTCATCTGCCAGATACCTCCTCCTACTTTAAATTGCAAACATGTGAGTGAGTGTATTTGTCGGGTGGGAAGAGCATGCAGGAAACCCCAACACCGAGGTCTATGAAGAAAAAAAAGTTACATTCAAAACTCTAACAACTCTCCCCCATGGCTAGTTATCAAACTCCTACCTGACTGAGGCTGGAAAGTATGGAGGTGCTTGAAACTTCCTTCCAACAGCTGAAAGATATGTAGAGACCCTTGATTTGATGCCACAAAAAGCTTTTTTGAATCCTCAGAAAACAAAATCTGAAGTGCAGAGCGAAGGAACGCTGGCATTTTGGAAACCTTTGGGAGAACCAATAGCAAAGACCAGTGAGAAAGAAGGTAGACCTACAGCCCAGTGAAAATCATCACATCCAGGCTTAAATTACACTAACACCTCCCATCTCTAAGCAAGTCAATCAACTCAGGCCCTGGAGCATGCCTCCTGTAACTTGTGTGTCTCCCTTTTCATAATGACAGCAAATGCTCAACTTCCTGCAATGGAACACTAAGCTATATATGAAACCACTAAGCAGGAAAGCATACACTTTACTGCTACCTCTGGCATCTTCCTACCCCTCTCAAAATATAAATCAATTCAAAATAACAATAAAAGACTGTTTTGTAACAGCTGTCTCCAAATAGCTTTTCACTGAGCAAGAATTTTCATCCAATTCATTTCCACCTCATGCAGAAATCACATGTCTAGGAAGTTTTTTATGCAACCACACATTGGACTATGACTTACCCTTTTGAGGCTTATGTTGTCATGTTCATAATTCAACCGATAGAGGAAAACCCGAGACACCGTGGAATAGGCTATCCAGCTTCCACATGGGGAGATACAGCTGCAAATAATGTTCTCAGGCCCCTGACAACAGTAGGAAGCAAGACTGAGAGTGTAAAAATTTCTCATGCTTTTGCCACTCTGGACATTTCCACAAATGCCTGTACATAATTCTCATAAACTATGTGTCACTATTATTTCAAATCTTTTTTTTTTTTTTTGCAGTGCTGGGGATTGAACCCAGGGTCTTGTGCATGCAAGGCAAACACTCTGCCAACTGAGCTATATCCCCAGCCCTCACTATTAATTCAGAAGCAGAGAATCTAACTGATGTGACTTTGATTTCCAAATCCAAGAACAAAGGTCTATCAATACTGTGTACTTACCTGCCCCTTTAAGTAATTCACAGGTAGCTTTGTACTAAACCCCAACCCCAACTTAGAAACCAGAGCAGGGAGGCATTTAATGCAGAAAAGCTTGGGAGGATGGTACTGGTTTTCTGTTTTGCCTATTAGACCCTGCTTTTAAAATCTGCAAGAACAAATGAAAGGGCTGGGGTTATGGCTCAGTGGTAGAGCGTTTGCCTGGCACATGTGAGGCACTGGGTTCCATTTTCAGCACCACATAAAAGATAGATATCATGTCCATCTACAACTAAAAATATTAAAATGAAAAACATTTGGAGAAGAAAGAAGAAAAGTACAATGTAACATTTATAGAATTTTTTAAAACTCAGAAAACAAAGTGATGATTTCCTTCCTTCTTTTTATCTTGCAGTAGTGGGGATTGAACCTAGGGGCATTCTATTGTTGAGCTTTTTATTTTTCAGACAGGGTCTCACTAAGTTGCCCAGACTGGCCTTAAACTTGCAATCATCCTGCCTTTACCTCCTAAGTAGTTGGGGTTTACAGGCACATGCCACCATGCCTGACAATTTCTTTCTCTCTCTTTCACACACCCTAAGAGGAAAGGATATGGAAAAAAGGCTAATAACTAAACAATAATTTCAGATGATGAGAATAAAGAGGTGGTAAAAATATAAACTACTGATATTGGTTGCTTTGTTTTTCTTTGGTTTGTTTTGGGAATGCTAGGGATTGAACCTAGGGTTTGGTGCATGCTGGGCAAGGACTCTGTCACTGAGCTATATTCCCAGCTCTTAAATTTTATTAGACTGTGATCACAAATATTTGTGTAATTAAAGATATTTTTAAAAGAAAGATAAAAGCAGTTTGTAGATGCAGCCCTATTAATGTAAAGAGGACATATACACATACACCCAAAGGTGGAAACTTTTTCTGCATATATAAGTTGTTGGCAGTGCTGATCCCTAGGAGGGTATAGTGGGGGAGGATCATGATTCATTGTTTATCCTTTGTACTATCTTACTATTTTCATAACAATATTAAGAGGAGGGTAATAACCAATTTCTTTTATATATTCATCTAATAAATACTGAAAGTCCAACTTATCATCACAGGGCAATCCAGCTCTGGATTTCCTTCATTCGAACAGTTTTAGAATTTACGACACTTACAAAGTGAACAAAGTAACCCTCAAAATTCAGAATGGGAAAAACATTCTAAATGTTTCCAGGGCCTAACCACAAAGGGTTTGTAACCCTCCTTACCTTTGTCTTGAGATGCAGTAAATGATCTGCATTTTTAGAGAGCGGAAGGGTATCCCCATTCTTGCCTGAAATAAGAAGATTTGCCTGAATTTTTTCTTATCAAAGGAAGATTATTTGTACATTGTTTTCTTCTTAAAAAGTAATTTCTTGGTAGAATGGACTGTCTACCAGTTGAAGCGCACAACTTTAGGGATATATGGAGAGAAAAGCAGTGAGTACTTCTATCCTATGATACATCATCGAACATTTGAAAGTCTACTCCCCAGTGGCATGCTGGTGGGTAAAAGAGGAGTTTGCAAGATCTCAACTTTACTCCACTTTAATAAGAGGACTCACACATTTCCTTAATAGGACTCAAAAAATTCTACTAGGTTGTCACTCCAGCAAGATCCACGTGACCTTTGTTTCAATGCAGAACTGTCACTACCCATTATTGCATTTTGTCATTTTTTTTTTAACAGACTGCTGCCATCTCAGTCAAGCTAGGGCAAACTGTGACCCTACAATCCTTATCTATTATACTCTGCAGTGTACCGTATAGACGTTTAAGCTTTAAAGAGATGATCCAGTATTCTATGCAAGATTTTTTTTTTTTTTTTTTTTGTTCCAGGGATTGAACCCAGGGGCACGCTTAACCACTGAGCCACATCCCCAGCCCTTTTTATGTCTTATTTTATGTCTCACTAAGTTGGTTAGGGCCTCACTAGGTTGCTGAGGCTGGCATTGAACTTGTGATCCTTCTGCCTCAGCCTCCCAAGTTGCTGGGATTACAGGTGTGCACCACTGCTCCTGTCTCCTACTCAAGATTTTTTCACTATAATTTGTGTATTTATTTTTATGCATGGAAAAACCATAAGTTCCCTTCAACACAGAAAAATCTCTTTGCATAAGTTGAATATAAACTGCAATTCTGATTTTTAGTATTCTCTCTACAGTTATCTCTTCTTTCTTTTCTTTTCTTTTTCTTTTTTTGCAAATTGGGAATCAAACTGGGGGCCTCATATATAATAGACAAGCACTCTACAGCTAAGTCACATCTCCAGTCCTATGGTTTTCTTATTGGGGGAAAAAAAGCTTTCTCCTGTCTTACCTGTTGCCACTGTGGATCCCAGTCGCCAAAGTTCCAAGTGATGAGCAAACTGGAAGAGTAGAAGCTGCTTCTTTTTAGAACAAGAAATGAGACATCGCTGTAAGGGAGAATTGAAAAGTTATAAAAAGGCCAGGGTCATTTTCTGCCTCAGTACCAGATGCAGCAGCGACTTTTTAGCACATTTTGAAATCCACTGACTTGATAAACATTTCATTAACTACTACCACAGGCCAGGCCCTGTCCTAGGATTTAAGAACAATTAGTGACTAAAAACTGTTACTGCTCTCAAAAAGCTTCTGGTTTAAAGGGGACATAAGTAGGCAATTCCAATCAGACATGATGGCACAACTCTATAATCCCAGCTACCAAGGAGCTACAGCAAGTAGCTCCTAAGCTTTAAAGCTTTAAAGCATGGAGCAATGAATAGAGTTGCTTTTCAAACAGATCAATGGAGAACAGCAAGTATGAGGCCAGTCTCAGCATTTAGGGAGACCCTATCTCAAAATAGAAAATAAAAAGGACTGGGGATGGAGCAAAGTAGTAGGCCACCCCTAGGTTCAATCCCCAATACCACAATAAAGAAACAATTATGCTACAGTATGCTTAAAAGCTTAACATGCCTGAGTACAGCATACAATGGAAAAAAGTGGAAAGGACATCTAACCTAGCCTTGTGGAGGTAAAGATAAGAGCCCAGATGAGGTTCGCTGGTAAAGATTAGTCAGGCAAAGGAGGCAAGGCAGGATGTTCTAAGGACGTCAATGGTAGTGAAGTAGTTCAAAGGTCAAAGAGAATTCAAGGGAATAAAAACACACTTTTCAGAATGGCTAGACTGTTGGGGTGGGGATGCTACAAATGTGTGAAAGAAGAAGCAAGGGAAGCTGAAGGACCAATCTGAGATCAAGACAGGTCAATATGCCACACTGAAGAATGAGGTCTCTATGCTGCAAGCAACAGGGACAAAAAAGCTTTAAAGCATGGAGCAATGAATAGAGTTGCTTTTTAAACAGATAAATGGAGAACAGGCTAGAATGACCAGATGGTAATGAAAGGAGATCACTAAGGAAGCTACTGTAGGGCTGGTGTTGTGGCTTAGTGGTACAGTGGTTGCCTGGTATGTGTGACGCCCTGGGTTCAATTCTCAGCATTGTGTATAAATAAATAAATAAAATAAAGATTCATTGACGACTAAAAAAAAAAAAATCCTAGAAAAAAAGGAAGCTACCGTAAAGGAATCCAGATCAGAAAACATACTAACCTAAACTAACAATGGTAGCACAAAGAAATAGTTTCAAGAGACACTAACAACTATGTCCACCCTCGTCAAATCATATAAACATGTATACTTTTATATATCATGTAACTCAAGAAAGATGTATGTATGTGTATTATATATGTGTATATGTATACGTACATAATGACAATGGGAGACGGTAAAGTTGGTGATGAATGGAATGTGGAAGCAGGTGTAGGGGAGGACTACTCACTTATGAAGATGGGCACCATTTACCTAGAAACTCTGGAAGCTTAGATCTTACTCTTTTCACTCAAAACAATAGAGCCCTCCCTTAAAAATAAACAGGATACCATAAACCACAATTATTTGAAAAGGAAATTATTTCTCCAGAAGTATACAAGGTGTTGCTATGAATCTCCTGCCCCCAAACATTATTGCAGGAGGCTTGCATCAGAAATAGAAGAATAAAGAAGACAACTATTAAAAAATCCCATAAATTTACCCAGCAAGTAATCTTACAGGACAAAGGATCAGGGAGATGAGGGGCCAACAGGGGATGGGATGATACTTACATGAGGAAAGGTGATTTTTCGGAGAGCAGCATCATAATTCTTTACCTCCACCTTCTCCATGAGAGGACGAATAACCAGGTGGGTGTCAGTGCCTGGGCAAGGCGGTGAGGAGGTTACAGAATGAGAAGTTAAGTATGAAAATAATCAGAGCTGAGCAGAGTAAAGCAGCAGCCTGACAGGGAGCAGGACCCACCTCCAGAGATCAGTGCAGTAGGGCTGTGGGCCACTGCACGCACATCGTGTGTGTGGTGCTGGAATGGTTTTGTCCGCACCCACTGCTTCTCACTGCTATTGGAAGTCACGGAGACCAGTTGAAAATGGAATATTGTGCCTTCGGCTGTGCCCACCACAAAACTGTCTTCTTGCTGAAAAATTACATCATGAGCAAGTACATGTGAACAAAGGAGGGTCCAGATGTAAAAATATTCTGAGACTTCTGTCTAGGCAGTTTAGGGGAAAACTCAAGCCCAGAAGTAGAAGGGAGATTCTGGGCGCTTTTTCCTTCTGGAAGTTAACAATTCCACTAGAGAAGCAAGGTCATCTATAGGTGACGATGCGCCCCCTACTGACAAAATTAACAATACCTCCAACTGTTTAAATTTTACAGTCACACACTGCATGTTTCAGTCAACAGGCTACATTCACAAAGGACAATGCTCACGTAAGATTAAAACGAGTTCAAAATTTTATATTATTTAGTGACATTATAGTCATCAAATGTTGTAGCATGAAACATCACTCACGTGTTCACAGTGATACTGATGTAAACAAATCTGCACTGCCAGTTGTGTAAAAATACAGCACATACTATTAGGTACACTACTTGTGTATTGTAGGAGGCCGTATCTACAGGTTTGTGTAAGTACATTCTATTATGTTCACATAACACCAAATGACCTAATACCATATTTCTCAGAACATGTCCCTGTCATCAAGCAACACATGACTGTATACAAACTAGGCTCTTTACAAAAGAGAATAAACAAGAAATACATTAGATCCTTCTGAAATTTAAATTCTAAACTACAAAAGAGATACCTGAACAAAGAAATCTATACCATGTTTTTTAATAGGAATGTTTAGCATGATAAAGACATTGCCATGAAGAAAATGCAGAAGTTTTACATAATGTAATAAAAATGCCAATTGTACTTTATAAAAAGACTTTCACTTGAAACTAAAAAAAGGTTTCTAGAATTCATATAAAGAAATAAATAAAAAAGACCCCCAAACCCAAATACACAAACAAAAATCCCAAACAAGAATATAACAAGATTATACAACAAAATAATTGAAAGTGGGGATTCATATAAATATTTGTTTATCAACATTCACAGCAGTATCATTTATAAGAGCCAAAAGATAGAAATAATGCAAATGACAGAAATAACCCAAACGGCCATTAATACATGAATAAACTAATACGGTGTGTATATACACACAGTGGAATATTACTTAACTTTAAAAAAGAATGAAATTGGGGATGGGGTTGTAACTCAATAGTAGAGTGCTTGCCTAGCATGTGGCAAGGCACTGGGTTTGATCTTCAGCACCACATAAAAATAAATAAAATAAAGGTATTAGATCCATCTACAACTAAAAAAAATTAGAAAAAAAAAAAAAAAAAAGGAATGAAATTCTGATAAAAGCTGAATATCCCTTATTTGAAATGCTTGGGACCAAGTATTTTAGATCTCAGAGTTTTTTAGACTTTGGAATATTTGCATAGACTTTACTGGTTGGAATTCAAAATTCCAAAATACTCCAGAATCTAAAACTTTTTGAGTGTTGCTCTTTATTGATGGTAGGGAGGCAACGTGTGGACATTGAGAATGGACAGAAAAGTGACTTGAACTTGCAATCCTCCTGCCTCAGCCTCCCCAGTCCCTGGGATTACAGGCACCCACCACCATGCCCAGCACCATGCGGTTATTTCCTAATGCCCCCAAATAGACAGGATGCATGAGAGCACTTGTACAGAGAGGAAACAGTACTTCTCAAGATTCTTCTAGGCTGCTTGTGCCCCATCTACTAGCAGACTGGATTAATTAGGAAAGGGGCACCTGAAGAAAACCTTGTGCTGATCTTTCAGAGAATTCTGTGATCATTAGATACCACAGAAACGGTGTGGGTATTCAGACGCATTTTCCCAACCTCATCTTCTTCCAATACAACATCCAAATGATGCAACAGTGTTTGTAGTGTGTCACTAACTCACACCACAATCCCTTCCATTTAGACATTAATTACTCAAAACTGGGACCCTACTCACATCTGCTACAGCAATGGACTGCACATCAGCATTTGCGATGAGATGGCTCTTGACAAGTGTCCCAGTAGCTGAGTCCCAGAACTGCACTTTCCCAGCAGAGTCCACACTTATGACTGTGCCATCGGACAAGAAGGCCACACCCCATACGATACACTTCCGCTTAGACACACCCATGTACTGCCTGTCCACAATCATCTTACGAATCGCACTACCTGAAAAAGAAGAAAAGCACACCTTTGGATATAACTCATTTCTCCTTCAGTTTTCAAAAAACGCTTGTGGCAGGCATGGTGTAAGTTAGTTGCCTGAACATAGTAAAGAGTAGTCATGTTGAACAGAGTCTTGAAACTCCAAAATGGTTACCTGAAGAGGAGAGGGGAGAGAGGGAGGAGGGCAAGATGGAGAACACAAATCCCTTGGAAATGAGATATGTGGGACATTCACTTCAATCTGGCCCATTGCACACATATATTACACTCTGCTCTTTTCTAAAACCCCATGCATGGGAAAGGGAAAGAAAGCAAGGAAGACAAAATTTGGGGAGCTAGAAGGTAGACTGGATGGTAACTGACTTAGCAGAACCCTGAAACTAAGACCCATGTCAGTCATGGGAAAAACCAAGAAGCCATCTAATTTCTACTATAGAATTCTCAGAAATTGATAACTCTAGACACTCTAAAAACAGGTAGAATGAGACAGACTTCATTACCCTATGCACACGTATGATTACATGAATGGTATGAATCTACATCGTGTATAATCACAGAAATATGATGTACCCCATTTGTGTACAATGAATCAAAATGCAGTCTGTAAAAAAGTCTTTTTAAAATTAAACAAAACAAAACAAAACAAAAAAACGGTGAAAGCAGGGGCTCAAAGGAACAACAGGTTGAAAGTAAATTTAAGGAGCTGGTGGGATTCTGAGAAGCCAGGCAACTCCCTAAACTCAATCTCAACAGACTGGAGAGTTACTCTCTGAAGAGGGATATAGGAAACAACTGAGGCGGGGAGTACTATATGAAAAACAGGATTAAGTGAAAATTTCTAACTGAATATCAAGTACACCAGTTTTCTTCTCTTCAGAATGCTTAAAAGCCAGAACTAAACTCACTTGGCAGGAAGAAAAACCACTTTTGAGGGAAGAGCTCAAAGGTAAAGCACATGTTCAGAATGCACGAGGCCCTCGGTTAAGCCCTAGTACAAAAACAAAAACAAAAACAAAACTTCTGAGGATGATGAATGGCCCAAGAGAAAAAGATCTAAAGATCCTGATTTCAGAAGTTCCCCAAACAACTTAGATTGTCTTTCAGGGAAGCCAACACTCAGCAGGCCCCACTGATGTAATGGTGAACACTGGAACCGAGGAAAGCTTCTAATATGAAAGGCAGAGGCCACATGAACTAATGAAAACAACAATAAATGAAATGAGGAAACTGGAAGTGTGAAGAATGCCTGACAAATAGTATCATCAATAGTCTTAAAAAGAGAAGAGTTCATTTATAGTTTAAAAAAAAAGAAAATGTTACGAAGAATAATATTCAGGGCTAGAATGTGATCAGTGGTAGAGCGTCGGCCTAATATGCACAAGGCCCTGGGTTCAATCCTAAGCACCCATTAAACAATTTTTTTTTTTTACATAAAACAAAAGAAATGGAAATGGCAAAACAAAAAGTTCACTTGAGGGGCTGGGGAAGTGGCTCAGTGGTAGAGCACATGCCTGGCATGTGTGAAGCCCTGGGTCCAATCCCTAGCACTGCAGAAAAAAAAAAAGTTCACCAAAAGGATTAAAATAGAAAGATATCAGGTATGGTGGTGGACACCTGTAATCACAATAAACAGTGCAGGGATCTGGGGGGCCGAGAGAGGAGGATCCCAAGTTCTGTGTCAGCCTAAGCAACTTAGCAAGAGGGTCTCAAAATTTAAAAAGAGTTGAGATGTGGTTCAGTGGTAGAGTGCTCCTGGGTTCAATCCCCAGTACCATGAAAATAAATAAACAATAAAGATGACAAACTTATAATATTAAAGTATACTAAAATATCAAAAAGATAAAAAATGGGAGTGAAAAAATAAGAAAAATCAGAAGACCCAATATCCAAATAATAAAATTCCTGAAAGAGAAAATGGAAAGAAACTCATCTACAAAATAATTACAAGAATTTCATCCATAACTGAAGAATAAATAACATGGATTTTGGATTAAAAGAACCTCTACAAGGTATCCAGTATAATTGATGCACACATCCCCCCCCAAAAAAATTTACACATCAAGAGCACAATTATGAAATTTCAGGATGAAAGGACAAAGGGGAATGAGGATGTAGCTCAGTAGTACAGCACCTGTCTAACATGCACAAAGCCTTGGGTTTAATCTCCAGCATAGATAAATAAATAAAGGGGATACACTAAAAGTTCCCATAAAACAAACAACCCAACTTAGGTGTTTGTATGTAAAAAGGATCAATTCTCAGAATGGCATCAGATTTCCTAACATGGAAACAGGGAATCATATACAACAGAGAAATAAAAGTGACCAAAAAATCTGTGAAAAATCAAGTTTCAGATCTCATGGTGGCTAAGACAGACAAGAATAAATCAAAAGGTCTAGGATAGACATATTCGAGGACACAAAAGTAGCTGGGAAAGTTGGCAAAAGCCTGTAATCCCAGCAACTCAAGAGGCTGAGACCACAGGTTCAAGGCCAGCTTTGGTATTTTAGCAACACTGTCATCAATTTAGCAAGACTGTCTCAAAAATTTTTTTCAAAGGGCTGGGGATATAGCTCAGTGGTAAAGCAACCCTGAGTTCAATTCCCAGTACCCTCTACCCCACAAATAGACCCATACAATTAGCAGAAAAAAAACCTCAGATGTGTTTGATCCTAATTCCCCCAACTGGGGAAAAAAAAATCTTTTTTTTTATACTGGGGATTGAACTCAGGGCCCCTCATGTGCTAGGTAAGTGCTGTATCACTGAGCCACAACCACAGTCTACAATTGAAAGAATTCAAAGATGAATGCGGAGGGGACAGAGAGCCAGCGAGGGAGGATGCTAAATAAAAAGTAAACAGGAAAGGAAACGTAATTTACTATGAGAGTAGTATTTATATAGTCATAATAATGAAAACATTGACTACTAATCTGAACAAAGTTACAACATAAGCATAAGGGGAGATCAGCAGAAAGGGTAGGTATCTGACAAGGTAGAAGTCAGTGAATAATGATAAAAACTGCAAAAATCAAAATATAGTATTGTAAGCTGTGGACAGCATAAATACCAAAAGAATCAGTCAAGAGCCTCAGTGGTTGCCTTTGAGGAATGGGAGAAAGGATACAAGGGAGTCTCCTTTTTTGTAATAAGTTTTGAATGTTTTGACTATATACATGTATAACTGTTAAGAAAATTTTAAATCCTAAGCATTGGGTGAAAAGAAAAATGAAACATGGTTTGCCTCCATATCTTGGGAGTACAGATGTGCCCATGTAACAAGGTGTAGTCAATGTCATCACTAAAAATTCTATTAGCCAATATTTCAGGCCAAGAACAGGAAAAAAAAAATCATGGTTCTATACCTTTCTGGTCTCACCAACTATGCAACCAAGACCTTACATTCCATTTTTATCAAGGACTGGGATATATAAATAGGCATTCTACTGATCACTCATACTAAATGTAGAATTTGTTATGGATGAATTCTACTGTGAATTCTTTTTTTTTTTTTTTTTTGCAGTACTGGGGATTTGAACCCAGGGCCTTATGCTTGCAAGGCAAGCACTCTACCAACTGAGCTATATCCCTAGCCCCTACTGTGAATTCTTATGATGAAAAAAATAAGGCATTCCACTAAGCAGCAGAGCAGTAGTAATCCAAGAAAAGGGTGAAATGCTTGGTACATGTCTCAGTTTGCCTATCTGTTTTTGGGGGATTGTTGTTTCTTTTTTTGGTAATGAGGACTAAACCTGGGGGGCACTTTACCACTGAGCTACATGCCTAGTCCTTATTTTTTATTTTGACATCAGGTCTTGGTTAAGTTGTGGAGGCTGGTCTTAAACTTCTTATTCTCCTGCCACAGCCTCCCAAGTTACTAGGATTACCACTGTGCTGGTTGCCTTCTCAGGTTTATGAAAAGCTAAGTCCTCAACGTCAATGACAGCATGACAAGTTAAGCCTTTGGAAACTCAGAAATGTGAATCTGACAAACAAAACCCACATCCCAAATGAACTGAGAAAAACAATCACCTGATTTGACATCAAATACACTAATGTAGTCTATGGAACCAGCTGCAATGTGGGTAGCAGAGGGATGCCAGCTGAGACTCAGGATGCGACCTTGGGATTTGTACAACAAAAAAGAAAGTGACATACACATAAATACTCAGCAGAAGATAACTGAGCACTCCAGGGCTAGTGCTCTACTGTCATTGCTCTCCCATCCACCACACTCCTGTGAAGCACTGTTTTATAACAGATAAGAAACTGCCTGGGATTCACAATGAAATATTTGATATTCTAATAATGTACAATGATTGATGGGAGTGTAAATGAATACAATCTATTGAGGGTACTCTAGTAGTTAATTAACAAAATCTAGAAGTGTGTATTTTGGGTGCCTGGTAACTGCACCATGAATTGATCAAAAAGAGATAATGGTATGAATGTTCAAAAATGTCTACATCATGAGCTTCATGCTGCTATTTTGATCAATAACAGACTGCATATATGACGGTGGTCCTGGAAGATCATATTGCCTAGTAACATCATAGCCATCTTAGTTTGTGTAAGCACATACTATATTGTTTATGACATTACCTAATGATGCATTTCTCCCACCCCCATTGCTAATCAACACATGACTGTATAAGAATTTTCACTGCAGCACCTGTTGTAAAAAAATAACATCCATCAATAGGAATTCGGTTAAAGACATTATGGAACACTATAAAATAAAAAGCCATGAAGACTGACATCCCTGACACAGAAGGATGTCTGTGATTTATCAATTGAAAAGAGTAAGATGAAAAACAAGTATAAGAACTTTTCTGTGTGTACTTGTTTGAATACATTAAAACAAAAAAGTCTAGATGATTAGTTTCAAAATGTTGCCTTCAGAGTGGAATGAGATGTTCATTTTCTATTTCACACTAGGTTAAAAGTGTATTATTTATTAAGAGCGTGTATCACCTTGGTAATTAAAAAAGAACACTCACAGATACTAAAAACAAAACAAAAATCTGATTAGCAGAGAATAAATATTACTAATGGACACAGAATACTGTTACTATTCTCTAAAAGAGGATCAGCAATTACATCCCATTACAGGTTTTTATAAATAAAGTTTCATTAGAGTACAGCCACGCTCATTCATTCAAGTACCATTTATGGCTGCTTTTAAGCTATAGTGACAGAGCTGGCAGAGAATATATGATCAGCAAAGCCTGAAATATTTACTAGCCAGTCCTAACGAAAAGTGCTTGCTGATCCCTGCTCTTTAGGTCAGTGCTGATCCAGTTGAACTAGGATTAAGAACCACAGCTCTTAATGATGAAATTCTAGTTTCAAGACTTTATGCACACTTGGTAAAACTTCACAAAAATAAGTGATAGTTAACAAATTGATGTCCACAGAAGTGTTAGTGTTCCTAATTTGGATTTTTGTTTTTTTTTGTATCGTTACTTCACTATGTTACACAATAGGATGGTTTCTAGTATATTCTCTGTGCTCAGATAAAATTAGGATGTAGATAAAATATTACCTGTAGCCATGGGAAAATATCCCATCCCCAGTGGCACAGAAACATAACTTCTTGTTAAGGCTATTCACTGCCCCACCAAAAACGACCCTTACTTTTCTGCCGATCAAAATTTCTTTCAAACTGGATTTTGTCTGGGGTGATTTGAAAGAGTTTCACAGATCCATCTTCACAGCCAACCTATTAGGGACAAAGAGGTAGAAAACAGAGAAAATAAACATGATTTTACAACTAAAACACATACACACACCTCATAAATATATAGATAATTCTTCTCCAAAACTATCATTTGCCCTGAAACAAAAAGTCTGTGGGAGAAAAAAAGTATTAGTATCTAGAAATTGACAGTAAATCCCTGACAGTCTTCATATCCCTAGCTAGAAAGCAGGGTGGGTGATATTAATGTTCTTATTGGTAGCCCAATTCGTGCACTTGACACATAACAAAAGTAGAATTTTACAGCGTATCTGGTAGAGACCCTAGCCTAAATAAAAGATCTACTAACCGTATAATCTAAAAGTGTATATTACCTTAATATACAAACCAATGCACATTTTAAAAAATCACAGACACCACAGAAAATTAAATCTCTGCAAACACTTACTCTAATGGCAATCATCCGCAACATTTTTGAGAAACTCAATTGAAACACAGTCACACAGGTTAACTTGCTGAAAAATCTCCCAAAACTTTTAATACTTGAAAGGATAAAACAGAATGAGAATAGGTTCAAGGTTAGCAACTTAACAAGACCTGTCTCAAAAATAAAACATAAAAAGGACTGGAATGTAAAGCACCCCTGGTTCAATTCCCAATGCCAAAACAAAAACAAACAAAAAAACTTTAAATGTAATACATGCATGGTACGTGTACATATATACATGCATAGGATTTTCTATGCTGTATTCTGAATCAAAATTTATCACAAACACACAGCACACCAAAACAAAAACTAGTCTCTACATCTCCCTGTTCAAATGAACATAGCTTGGGAAATACTGAACAGATTAACCCTCTCAACTAATTACCAATTAAACGAGGCCCAAGCTAGCAGCAAAAAGAAAGCAAGATGACAAGGGATCCTTTTGGGGGGGGAGGGTATCAGGGATTGAACTCAGGGGCACTAGACCACTAAGCCACATCCCCAGCCCTTTTTTGTATTTTATTTAGAGACTGGGCATCCCCAGCCCTTTTTTGTATTTTATTTAGAGACTGGGTCTCACTGAGTTACTTAGCACTTTGATTTTGCTGAGGCTGGCTTTGAACTCAAGATCCTCCTGCCTCAGCCTCCCGAGCCTCTGGGATGACAGGAGTATGTCCAACTTCCTCTGTCACTTTCTGTCCCACCGTTCCTGGCAACAAGGGATTTTTAATCCTCAATATTAATACCAACGGCTGGGATTGTGGCTCAGTGGTAGAGTGCTTGCCTAGCATGTGTGAGGCACTGGGTTTGATTCTCGGCACTGCATATAAATAAATAAAGAAAATAAAGGTCCATCAAAACTGATATATATAAATATATACATGTATATTTATATATAAATTGTATTAAAAACAGCAATACCAATCTTGGGGTAAGACTGGAGTTTCTATGTACCATAATACAACCTTATTCACCTCATGAACACAGGGAGGAAAGTCAAAAATGGGCACAAGAGAAATCTCAGTTTATCAATAGTTGCTTACTGACCAAAAGTTGAGAGCCACTGGGGCTGGCAGTCATACTCCAAATAGGTCCTCCAAAGGCATCCAAGGCATACTTGACATTTAATGCCTGTAAGTCATACTCAAGGATCTCTCCATTGAGTCCAGCACTAAAGAGTCGCTGTCCTTCTGCCCAACACAGAGCTTCTGTAGCTCGAGACTCATGACCTGGAAAAAACTAGAGAAACACCCAAACTTAACCTGTGAGGAATTCATCAGTCACCAGCATTGACTCTGAGTGGTTATAGGCAACATGGTGAAAATTATTTCTCTACAAATAACTAGTGTGGGATTTTGTTCTATCAGAAGATCACATCTATTAGACACTTTACATTGTAATTTTTTTCAGGTTCAAATGTAGTTACTTAAAATCACACTGTATAACATTGCTCCTTTTTTAAAAAAACTAGATCTAGTTCAATAAAACCCTTTCACCTGGCATGGCAGCACATGCCTATAATCCCAGTGGCTTGGGATGCTGAGGCAGGAGGATCAAGAGTTCAAAGCCAGCCTCAGAAACTTAGTGAGGCCCTGTCTCTAAAGAAAATACAAAAAAGGGCTGGGTATGTGGCTCAGTGGTTAAGCACCCCTGGATTCACTCCTTAGTATCAAAAAAAACAAAACAAAACAAAACAAAAAAATCCTTTCAGCAGAATAAAGTATACTCAAGTTTGGTTAGATGTATTCAATTGTACTCAATGTATCCGATTTCTTAAAAATTAATGCAACTACCTCGATTGGGTGATGGTCTTACTGCATGTGCATGCATATGCATACATAGTTTTTCTGTTTTGGATTTTTGGTTTTCTGAATTATTTCTCAATAGGCAGTTACAACTATGCTGCACAAGGGATATCTTAGTTTTTAATAAAAAAGTTAAAAAAAAATTTAAGTGTATAGAATATGGATACGAAGAAACATCATACAGTTGTACAATGTACTTTTATCCTAAGTTGTTTTTACAAAAGACTGGAAAAGTTTATAAAATAAAAAAGTTACAGAGAGTTTAAATTGGGGGGTGGGTGGTTATTGAGGATTAAACCGAGGGCTTTTTAACCATTGAGCCACATCCCAAGTCCTTTTTATTTTTTATTTTAAAAATGGGGTCTCATTAAGTTCTTAGTGTCTCAGTGAGTCGCTGAGGCTGACCTCAAACTTGCAATTCTCCTGCCTCAGTCTCCCAAGTCACTAGGATCAGACATTTACACCATGTCCAGCTAAGGTTAATTTTTTTACTGAATGAACCTGAAAAAGGAATTGTCATTTACTAAATGATAGGAATAGTCATGTACACGACTAACATGGTTCCTATTCTAATAAGATGTGAAGTTTAGCAGGGAAGGACACCAAACAAATACACAAATCATATAATTACAATTGTTATAAATGACAAATGGAAGAATCAAGTATGCAATAAATATGCATAGAGCACATTTTTCACACTGTAGAAGGTAACCTACCTGTGGAAGGCAATAAGAGGCAATTTTTATACTTCTATTAGTTCCTCAGGGGTCAGTTCAACAAGTCATTCCTTCCTAGGTTTCCTAAACCCACCTCTCACAGTAAGGTACTTTTCCACTAAGGTTTTATTTATAATAACATTGTTTCAACTTATTTTATTAATCAGAAACTGTATACTGATCTTTCTCCCACTTGTCTTTGAGCTTTGGGAAGACAGGGTCTCTGACATATGTCTTAATGCTCAGTACCTGCCACTCATTCATTTAGAAACATTTACAGATGCCTAAATTCCAGGCATGAGGCTGCTGGAAACTAAGTACAATCATTTACCCATCTCTTCTCTTTTGAATCGAATTAGATGTTGCACCTGAAGAAAATTAGTAGTCGGTGTCCTTGAAAACAATGGTGCTGCCTAACAGTCCTCTGTGTATAACCAAAGGATGTTTCCTCTAATTAAATGTTCTTTGTTCCCAAATATAGTATGGCATTTAAGTCAACATTCTCTCAGACAGCTAAACTTAGGAACACATCATCAGAGTTTCTGATATTAAGGAGCTGGGGTTGTAACTTAGTGGTTGAGTACCTGCCTAACGTGTGAGGCACTGTGTTCCATCCTCAGCACCACATAAAGATAAATAAATGCCCATCTACAACTAAAAAAAAAAACTTTAAAAAAGTTTCTGATATTAAAATGTTTCATCATTTCTTTTAACTGACAATGAGACAGGTACTGACACAACCAGCAGGAAATGTCTTCTTATCAAAGTTGCAATGGTCTACACAATTTCCCTTGTGGCCAAAAGATCCAGTAAACCTGTTTCCAAATGACAAGCAGTGATATGCCAATAATCTAGGTAGGATTTTTCTAACCAACATCACAAAGGTCAAAACTCTGAGCTTCTCATGCTGGGGCTGTAGCTTGCACTAGGATTGTGGCTCAGTGGTAGAACACTTGTCTGGCATGTGTGAGGCCCTGGGTTCAATTCTCAGTACTGCATATAAATAAACAAAAGTCCACTGACAACTAAAAAAATATGAAAACAACAACAACAACAAAAACTCTGAGCTTCTCTGTCAGACAAGAAATCTCACGGTTATTACAGAAATTCTGAAGTTCTAAACAACTACTATAAGCAGTAGGGAGTCATTTGATTTCTTTGAATATAAGACACACAAGTTGTAGAACTGAATTTAAGAAATTAACATCTGAAACACCAAATCAGTCTCCTGAATGACTTACTTTCTCTTGAAAGTAGTTTGCTGACAAGTTATAAATTTCCACAGTGCCATCTGTTCGTGAAACAGCCAATCTGTTTGACTGATTATTGTAAGCCACACAACGGATCCCTGGTGGAACATAATTAAAGAAACGTACTCGATGGACCTTAAATTCACCCATTCCTAGGGAGGGGGAAAAAAAGTCATTATTGTTAAACATTAAGTGTAATATGTCACATGTACTCATTTCCATATTGTCACTATTCTGGATGAAAGGCTCCAAGTAAATCTCACTGAAGTTCATTTCTAAATATCTAATTAAGCTTTCGTGCCACATGTAAGAACCTATCAATCTCCAGAAGCTCAGTATAGTTTAAATAAGGATGCTTCAGCAAATAAACTCCAAAGGGCCCTGCTCACAGTTCCAGAATTCCAACCTCTTGGGATTTTTACTAAAATCTGCATTTTAGTAAGCACCTCCCCCCAGTTCTACTGAATGTTAAGTCTGCAAATTACAGACCCAAATCTAAGGTAGTGACATGAGGTTGATACTTCAGGGGGAATCCAGAGTTCCTTAGGGAAAGAGGCGACAGAACTTGGTGATTTACTCTGGCTGCCTGGTCTAGCACCTACCCGGCAACACACTACTGGATCAGGGCAGGTCCGCCCTTCTCTCATCCACCTTCAAGGTTAGAAACCCATAAGTAGAGCGCGCGCATACGGCCTTGCGGAGCCCGGCCAAGGGAGTCTGGAGAGCGCGTGAGTTCTTCGCCACCTCTTTCCTTCCTCCCAGGGTCTACGAATTAGCCTCCACTCGACCTCGAGACAAGGGAATTGGCGATCTCTGCGGGGTACCGGCCCCCAGAGGGCCGCACCCCTTCTGACTCGGTCCTCACACCTTCTTCCCACGCCCCTTCCCCAACTCACCGCGGACGGACGACCGCCTGCCCCGGAGCTCGCCTCTCTCCGCCCCGGCCCACGTGCGCGCGCGCTCTCAAGCTCTGCCCCGGAAGTGCTCCCGGCTCGAGGCCGGAAGTGCGCAGGCAGTGCTCGCGGCGGCGGCGACGGCGGCGGGAGGTTCGGTTGTCGCCCGTTGGCCGCGCGGCGCCGCGCTCGGCGGCCGCCATTGCAGGTCAGGCCGCGGGCAGGGGGCACGGGAGGCCGCGGGGAGCAAAACCCAAGTCGGAAACGGGGGCGAGGGCGCGAAGGAGCGGGAAGCTAGGGAGCCGGGGCCGGGCGGGGCGCGCGTCTCGGGGAGAAGAATGGCGAGCCGAGGGGCGGGGATCGGCGGGGCGGGGGAGGGGCGGCGGGCAGGGGGAGGGAAGCGGGGGGGCAGCGCAGAGGTGGGGGTGAACCCACCCGGGCCCGGGGCGGGAGGGCTGAGAGACGTGGGGCAAGGAGCAGTGGAGTCACGGGAGGCGGAGGGAAGGAAGGAAGGGAGCGAGCGAGCGGGGCGGAGCGGGAGAAGAGCGGAAAGGGTGGCCGAGCGCGGGCGGAGGACGGAGAAGGGGGCGGCGCGGGCCTGGACCTCGAGGTATGTGCGGGAAGGGGCTCTTCCCCGGGTTGGGAGGGAGCCTAGATCGCGAGACTCGCAGGAGTGGGATGCAACTGGAACCCAGAAAGGAGCGGGAATAGTGACCGCAGGGCTGGGGGAGGGTGATAGGATTGTGAGGTTTGTTCCAAGGGACATTTTAAATCATGGGGGATGGAGAGACTGTAGGGAGAGAAGACTAGAGAGTGGTTGGAGAGCGATCCCAGGTTCTTTTGTGGGTGGAGTGAAGCCGGGAGAAGAGTGGGGTGGGGTCCTGAAGAAGCTTAGAATTTCAAGACTGGGAACAATTTAAATAATGAGGGTAGTAGAGGAAGACCGTTTAGAAAGGAATCTTTGGGAAGAGGGTGAATGATAAGGCCACTCTGGTGGGATATGTGGAGGAAGACAGTTTAGGGAACGGGAAAGGAGAATAGTTCCTGTGGGTGGAAGGTGAAGGGGTTAAACATGTTGGCAGACATGTGAAAATCTGGGGGGTAGTCGAGAGCGGGTTGGAGAAAAGGGGGGAAGCGGATTGAGGAGTTCCAGAAAGTGGACTGGAGTAGAAATAGGAAGTGCCCGTAGTTCTAGTTGAAAGGGTGGGAGGGGGCCAAGGTTGGCAAAGGTCGGGGGAAATGGGAGGAGAATCCATCAGGAGGATGTGGTGGGCTAGAAAATAAGGGGGCTGGGGAGAGAGGGTATTGTGGCAATAAGAGGAGGAAAGGTTGAGATGGGGCTGCAGAGTAGCAGAAGATGGAGAAAACTGGAGTAACTCAAATCGACTGAAGCCATCTTTTTCACCCATTGTCTACAAATACCAGTAATTGATTCCCTCCAACATGGGAATCCTAAAATGTGATGGCAAAGTACCACGTGAATGCATAGTATGTACACATGTTTTTGAACACACTCTTCACTAATGAAAAGTTTGGAAGCATTCAGTTCCATCTATCCTCCATAGCCCCTTTTTGGAGGGAACAAGCATCTCATTTAAAAACAGGATTTTAGACTTAGTAACATAAGCCTGTCAAGAGACAATATCCCCTTAGAAACTGAGACCATTCCCTTCAGTCACAAAACCACAATAACACTGCTAATAAAGGTAATCTGTTTTCAGTTGTATGTAAAACTTTGTCAGTTGTTCATTTGGTGCAAAGGCACATAGAAAAATAATCATGATAGAAATTACTTTCCAAATCTTAATCCCTAAAGCAGTCTGGTGAATCCTGGCTGCAATGTATGAATTGTTCTTATTATGTAAATGCACTCTTATTCTGATGACCTGCTGCTTTTATTGGATTTTTAGTCCATTACATTAAAACATGTTGTAGTGTGAGGACATCCTATTAGACATAACAAAAAAGTGCCAAGTTCATTCTGGTAATCAGTAGCTTGACCCTAAAGACTTAACCTTTTCTTCTAGGCATGTTTTATTTTTACAAGAAACTTTTGTGATGGGTGTTTTATGCTTGATTTATTGGTCAAGAGACTTACACGGTTAAATTATCCATTGTCATACATAGGATCAGTGGCGTAGAATTCAGGTTGACCTAACAGGTATATCCCTAAACAAAATGTAGACCCTAGGACCAAACAAAAACCTCAATAAATGCTATTGGCGTAGCAATTTGTAGATGTATTTTCTGTCATATACTTAAAACTGGTAGAGCATATGCTTACCATGCTCAAGGTCCTGGGTTCAGCCCCAAACACCAATCAATCAATCAATAAAATTAAATGATTGGAAATGTTCTAAGGAAAACTTATAAAACATTTGACTTCAGAAAAATTTATTGTTTGTATTTAGGTTAAATCATTGGGTCAAAGCCCTTTGTTTTTCTACTAATTATATATATTTAATTAGATACTTCTGCCAAAGTTTATTTTGGGAATAGTTACCATTATGAGGATCTCTGACAGGATCTTTTCCAAAAGTCAGACGTTAGTAATCTTTTAACAAATACTTAATCATTCAGAGAGCAAAAGATAAGAGAGTTTAGATTTGTCAAAGATTAAATGAATCCATGGCAAAGAATGCCCTCTACCCTCTTTTTCCTTACTAAGGAGCAGAGGTTTAGGGCAAAGTTTTGAATTCTGAAAGTGACATTAAATCAATTTCTTCACGTATTGGATATGGATGAAGCAGGCTTGTTTTTAACTGCCTATCCCACAGATGTGTTAGCTACTTTGGGAGCAGTTTATAAAGTTACTTTTTGCTATTGTAAGAGATGCTGTGAGAATGAGGCCAATACTTGTAAAGCAACTGGATCTCCTACAGAAGTAGCATACGAAAGGGACTGGTGAGAGTAGAAAAGTTACAGCCCATGTCCTAGCTCTGCTGCCACTTACTGCGTGTGTGAACATTTGCCAAACCTTCAGTTTTTCTAAACCTGTTTCCTCAGTCTGTAAAAGGGAGTGAGAAGACCATTCCTACCCCATAGAGTGGTTGTTAGGATGAAATGAGAGAATTCATTATGTGTTAGGAAAATTTGCTGTGTGAAATGGAGTTTGTTTTGTCTTTTGTATTTTTAATACTGTGCCTGGACTGCTCAAGAAGTCACATGGTGGTGTTTTGACTTACAGGGGTTTTGTTTTTTGTTTTGGTAATATTTACTTCCCAATAGAGTTAGAAAGAAGCCAAGTGACATAAGACATACCCAAATTGATCTGATTCAAGCCAAAGCTTTTGGGTTTTGGTTAGGGTTCCCATTGTGGATCTGGATTGGTTCCTTGAGTGCTGGTTCCTTTGTAGCTCTGATTTACTCAGGGACCTTGAAACACACTGTCCTCTGAGAAGCAACAGTCCTGGCTTTACCTCCACACTAACTTAAGGGCTGGGGTTGAGGTAGGACAAGTTTAGTTAATTTTCATTAAAAAAAAAAAAAAAAAAAAATATATATATATATATACATATATATATATTTGTAGTTGTAGATGGACACAATACCTTTATTTATTCATTTATATGGTGCTAAGAATCAAACCCAGTGCCTCATATGTGCTCGGCAAGTGCTCTGGCTACCTTAAAAACAATAAACTTTTTAGCATTGAAGAATGTTAAAATTTTGAACATAATCTAATGCATATTTGCTGTAGTGTAATTTAACTCATTAGCCTAGAAAAATCAAGTAGAAAAACTTTTTTAACCTCTTCTGAGATTGGGAGTAAGAGGACATAATTTATTGCAGGGAAAAGAGGTTTAATTTTCTCTACACCTTCCCATCTCTCCAGTTTTGGCCTATGAGGCTGATACTATTCTGGAATCTAATGAGTTTGAATGATCTTTTTTAAAAGCTACATAACAGAAATTTATTACTAGTTCTACAGTTACTCTATCAAACTGGAATTATTGTTTGTAACCAAAGACATATTGGTTATAGTAGAATCTGGGATTGAACTGTCCTGGGAAGAGACTTGCTGGGGGAACTCTCCCGGAACACTCAGTTTTGCAGTTTGATACATAGTCTATTCTTCATGCTGCCTTCAAATGTTGCTCTTGATAGAGCTACAGTTTCTAAATAAGCCAAATCTTAGACCAAACAACTAGAAATTGCTTTAGGTGTTTCATTGAGATTGAAGACTTTGAAATCTGTTAGAGAGAATTTTCATTGTAATTTTAGTATATTTGTTACTATTAATAGGATTTGACTTGTACACATTTAAGTATTTCTTATCCAAAATTCTTGAACAGAGTTTCAAATTTTGGAGTTTTTCAGATTTTGGAATATTTGCATAAACTTTCATTAGTTGAACATAACCTAATGTGAACCCAAAATGCTCTGAAGTTTGAAACTTTTTTCCTGGACCAGGTATTGAACCCAGTGGTGCTTAATCACAGAGCCACATCCCCAGCCCTTTTGATTTTTTATTTTGAGGCAGAGTCTTGTTAAGTTTCTTAGGGTTTTGCTAAGTTGCTGAGGCTGGCTTTGAACTTGAAATCCTCCTGATCTGCTGGGATTATAGGCATGTGCCATTGAAATTTGAGACTTTTTGAGTGCTGCCATTATACTCAAAGTTTCATATTTTAGCCTGGTATGGTGGCACATATCTATAATCCCAGTGACTGGGGAAACTAAAACAGGAGGATCCAAGTTGGAGGCAGTCTCTACAATTTAGTGAGACTTCGTCTCAAAATAAAAAAATGGGGATGTAACTCAAAGGTAGAGCACCCCTGGCTTGAATCCCTAGCACCACAGACAAAGTTTTTGGGTTTTGGAGACTGTCAGATTTTTGGATGAGGGTCATTCAATTTATGTTATACTTTTTTCCCACCTGTATTTTTTCTTTGTGTGTGTGTGTGTGTGTGTGTATATGTTTTGCCCACTTGCAAGGAAATGGGGACAGACTGAGCTGTGTGTTCTCATATCATCTCTTACTCCCCACCCGCATCATGGGGATTGAACTAAGGGCACTCTACCACTGAGTTACTTCCCCTGCCCTTTTTGTTTTTTTATTTTGTGATAATACCTCACTAAGTTGCCCAACTTGGCCTTGAACTTGTAATTCTTCTGTATTAGCCTCCTGAGTTGCTCAGATCACAGGTTTCACCATCAGGCCCAGTTCTCATATCTTTTTAAATCCGCTGCCCCCTAAAATACATACTTACAGTCCCTGCTATCTCCAACAGATGTATCCTTAGTTCAGTACCCAGCTTGACAGTTGCCTAAAAATCTCCATGCAAGAGAAGGAATAATAGTATTCAGGTATTGTAGAATTTTTTAAGGCACTAAAGTAGAATTTTAAAATTCATTAAAGGGATGCCTTCCCCTAATTTTTACAATTGTTTTTTAGTTGTTAATGGATTTTTATTTTATTCACTTATATGTGGTGCTGAGAATCAAACCCAGTGCCTCAAACATGTTAAGCAAGCACTCTGCCACTGAGCCACAGCCCCAGACCTATATTTCTTAATTGAGTAAATACTCCCTCATGTACACACATTATGTAAGTATAGCAAAACCAGTCCACAAGTTCCTTTAGCTAAACTCTTACCAGCTGGGCTTGTATTTCATTTATACATACATCAGAAGCATACCAGATGATCTAGCGTACGTCATTTTTTTGCCAGCTTGAATAGGGTATGGCAACTGAATGGCAAGGCTATGGGCCACAGAATTACTTTCAGGTGCATTGCTCTGTGTCTTGCAGTATTAATAGACATACTCAGGACTTTCTCCTTCAATGCTGATTGTAATCCCAGGGATTGGCATGCAAGTGCCACCCTATCCCAGGGAACAAATATCTGTTTTCCTTTGTCCACTTAAGTCACTGTTCTGAATTCCTTTTCTAACAGGAAATTGTCCAGGAAGTGAGAGATGCACTGAAAATATTTTTGTATCCACTTTTCCTAAGCAGTCCATACATACCAATCTCAAGCTTGTGGCTGAAGGATGTAGAAGTTGATTTGGGTTGTTAGCAGATAGTTTCTGTCTCCTGCTTGAGCTTCCCAGAACACATTCACCTATGTGAAAACCTTGATTTTCTTAAGCCACCTTATTTTACTATAACTTCTCAAGGAAATATACGGCATAATTATTCATCAAGAGCTTATTCGTAAGAACCTCTCCTTAATCTGTTGTGTTATCATATCAAGCCTTTTTTGATTCTTGGCTAACATGCCTACCATTTTCTAAGTTATAGTCAAAATTCAGCTGACAAAATGCTGATTTGCTTATCCCACCCTGTGAAAAATTAGCTTTTTTTTTTTTTTTTTTTCCAATAGAACTTGAGGTCTTCAAAGCAATTTTTTTGTGTTATATTTAGTCATCACAATAGTTCTGTGAGTCATTAATCTAGTTTTTAACCCCATAGTCATGATCAAACTGTAGAGTTCTATGCTCACAGGATGGAATCTGAATTTAGGCCTTCTGATTTTGAATTGTTACACTTTTGCCTTCAAGAAATCTGAGGGTTGGACTTGGCATGGTGGCACACACCTGTAATCCCAGGACTCAGGCCACAGTAGGAGGATTAAGTTCAAGATCAGCTTCAGCAATTTAACAAGACCCTAAGCACCTTAGTGAGACCCTGCCTCAAAATAAAAATTAAGAAAGGGCTGGGGATGTGGCTCAGTTGTTAAGCATCCCTGGGTTCAATCCCTAGTACCAACAAGAAAAAGAAACCTGAAAGTCGGGTATGATGTCACAGGCCCAGAGTCCTAGGTACTTGGGATGTTGAGACAGGAGGAAATTTTAAAAGGGGCTGGGAGCCCCTTTTAAATCCCAGTGACTCAAGAGGTTGAGTTGAGGCAGGAGAATCACCGGTTTAAGACCAACTTCAGCAACTTGGAGAGCCCTCATTTCAAAATAAAATAAAAAGGGCTGGGGATGTAGCTTAGTTGTGAAGGGTCCCTGGCACCTTTAAAAAAAGAGAGAGAGAGAGAGACTACTGGCAGTATACTTTTCTCTGGAGATCTAAAATGAAAAACATATTAATAAACCTGTTCAGTATTTTAATCAGGTGCTTACTGAGCTTGAGCAGTTACACCTATTAACTTTCCATAGTAAAGTTGATGAACACTGGACTGATAACCTTCCACTAAACTCCATATGTACATTTGAAAGATTTAGAAACTGTAGTTTTGGTCCCTCTTCCCCTTAACCCTTGTGAATCCAACCCTTTCCAGAAAGACACAAGTGCAAGTGAAGCCAGTTTTCTTCAGAGAAAATGTCCCAACTTCACTCATTCTTGTAGAGTACTTCAAACTTGCCACCAGATGGTGCTGTGGTATAAAATGAAAGTATGTCAATGTTGGGATATTTTCATATCTAAGTGAAAGGTGACCAAAGCATTTGTTGAAAGTCACATCAGAAGTCAACAAGGACTGTAGCTCAGTGGTAGAGCACTTGCCTAGCACATGTGAGACACTGGATTTGATCCTCAGAACCACATAAATTTAAAAAAATAAAAGATATTTTGTCCATCTACAACTAAAAATATTCTTTAAAAAAAAACTTAATAAGATGGTAGTGTGGTGCATGCATGTAATCACAGCAGCTCGGGAGGCTGAGGCAGAAGGATTGTGAGTTCAAAGCCAGCCTCAGCAACTTAGCAAGACCCTGTCTGTAAATTACATATAAAAAAGGGATGGGGATCTGGTTAAGTGCCCCTGGGTTCAATCCCTGGTATCATAAAATAAAGCGATCAGCTTACTAAAATGAGTGCAGTAGCCAGTAATCTCAGCAGCTTGGGAGATCAAGGTGGGAGGATTGCAAGTTCAAGGCCAGCCTAAACAACTTAGTAAAACCCTGTCTCAAAGACCTGGGGATGTAGTTCAGTGGTGGAGCATTACTGGGTTCAGTCCCTAGTATTGAGGGATAAAAAGTTAGCTTACCATTCACTAGTTATGTCAGAGGACTTTTTCAGTTGTCATGACTTTATTTTTAGTTTAAGAAAGGCTCTTTGAACCTAGAAATTAAAAGTAACCAAGTGGTAGGTCTGACATTTATATCATTACCAATGAAAAAAAGTAACACCTAACAATTCTTCAGTTTTTTAAAAGCATGCAGAGTAGAAAATAGAATATCCTTGAGAAAGGCGAGTGAACAGGATTCAAGAGTGGTCCCTATGGTGTGTATCCTGGGTTCATATTCTGTTTGACTTAGTAGCTCTACAACCTTGAGGACAATTGTGATACCTATTTTTTCCATTCTGTAGTTGATGGTGATTTGTGTGTATGTGTGTGTGTGTTGAAGATTGAACCGAGGGCCTTGTGCCTTTACCACTGAGCCACATCCCCACCCCAGCTATCGAGGATCTCCAGCAACCTTGTCTGAATGTACAGAAAAAGTAAGAAAATTTATCCTTTATGGAATTGGTATGGAACAAAGTAATGTGTTTAAAGCATTAGAAAATGCCTACCTAACACACAGGTGGTAAATATTAGCTGTTCTTTTGTCATTGGCTATTATTTTTTTCTTAAATATTTTTTTTTTTTTCTGTTTTTCTCTACAGTTTATTTTCAGTTGCTTTTTAAAGAAGGAAAGCTCATGGTGCAAATTGTTATTTCCAGGTGAGTACATTTTGAGGTTTTATTCAGCTTAAATAATTAGGGTTATATAGGTTTCATGTCTTTCTGGAAGAATCAGGGTCCTCAGGTGCATCTTGCATTAATGTTTGCATTCACATCTATAGTTCAGTGCCTAGCACTGCCCAGTTTCCCAAGAGCTTGTGCTCAAGAGTTTCTTTGGACCTTGAATGGTGGTGTAGGACAATATTCATCCTTCACCCCTCAAAAATATTGTAACCGCCAGCCCTTTGCTTGCAGTACGGGGGCTGGAGGCCTGGCAGAATGGGTGCTGATGGAGCTACAGGGGGAGATCGAGGCTCGCTACAGCACCGGATTAGCTGGAAACCTCCTGGGAGACCTACATTACACCACTGAGGTGAGGGGGCTTTTCTTTCCCTGCCTAATGCCTCAGGAAAGTGAGCTACACCAAGGTGGTGCTCCCAGGACCCAGAGTGAGGACTGCCCTCAGGTTTGTTATTCAAGGTCTAGCTAATCTGCAGAGCTATCTCCTTGTTCTTCCCCCACCTCTGCAGTAGCAGGGAAATTTAGCTTTGGGTTTTCTGGAGAGGTCACATTTCTGAAAGTGGAAATTCTCTTACACGGGGCTAGAAAGAATAAAAAGGGCACAAGGGTGGGTCATCCGTTGTGGTTGCTCAACAGTAGTAGAGCCAAACCAGGGAATGGAGGTGCTAGCATTGCCTGCCAAGAGCAGCTTTAAAAGGCACCTGAGTTGAATGGCCTTGCCCTGAACCTCAGGCATCTCGTTCTTGTTCTGCCAAAGGGAATCCCTGTGCTGATCGTGGGGCATCATATCCTGTATGGGAAAATCATCCATCTGGAGAAACCTTTTGCAGTCCTTGTCAAACACGCTCCTGGGGAGCAGGACTGTGATGAGCTTGGCCACGAGACTGGCACCCGGTACCTGGTGACAGCACTCATCAAAAACAAGATCCTTTTCAAAACCCGCCCCAAGCCCATTATCACCAACGTCCCCAAGAAAGTATGAAAGAACCCCGGATTTTCCCTAGAGAGCGGCCAACTCCTTGGACTCGTGCTCCGCTGCCACCTCGAGGACGGCTCGACGGTTCCCTGGGACCACAGGGGGGTCCTGTTCTGAACACAGGCCACCCACTGGGTGTGAACTCGGATCCTTTCCTTATGGCAGCTGGTTCTCTTGGTGGAAATCTGGCCCCATTTCCAAGGAACCCATCTCCTTTTCCATCTTCATCAGGCCCGTTGGCTTCAAATCCAGCACCTTTCCCTGTTGGTGCTCGTGACCCAAGCATGGCTTCTTTTCCAAGAGGGATGAATCCTGCTGGCACAGGCGCGGTTTCTTTTCCAAGGCCCAGTGGCCTCTTGGGCCCAGGCCCAGGACCAACTCTAAACCCTAGAACGGGGGCTCTTCCAGGCCCAGGGCCTATGTCTAACCCCAGGTTAGGAGGTCTCCCAGGCCCAGGTCCTATGCCCAACCCAAGGGCAGGTGGTCTCCTGGGAGCAAGTCCTGACCCTAGAAGTGGTGGCTCCTTGGGCCCTGGATCTGGGCCCAACCTGAGAGCAGGTGGCTTGTTACCTTCTGGGAATGGTCCTCCTAATCCTAGGCCAGTTAGCCTTGGTCCTGGACCAAGTCCCAATCTGAGAGCAGGCTTTTTAGGTACAAACCCTGCCCCTAGGTCAGGTATGTTTCCAGGCCCAGGCCTTGGGCCCAACCCACGAACAAGTGGTGTGGGTCCAGGTCTTGGTCCCAACCCAAGGGCTGGTGGCCTAGGCCAAGGCCCAAATCTGGACACTAGAGCAGGTGGCCTCCTGGGTACAGGATCTAGTCTTAACTTAAGAATGACTGGACCTCAAGGCCTAGATCTTGCCCCTATTCTAAGAGCAGCAGGTCTTTTAGGAGCAAACTCAGCTTCTTTCTCACAGGCTTCTGGAAACATGGGCACAAGCCCATCCACCATGGCAAGAGTGCCTGGCCCTGTAGGCCCAAACATTGGTCCTGGCTCTCGAGGAATTGGCCTTCCAGGGCCAAATCCATCTCCCATGTCAAGGGCTCCTGGTCCCATAGGCCCTAATTCAGCTCATTTTTCAAGACCAGGTGGCCCGATGGGGGTAAATGCCAGTTCCTTTCCAAGGGGAACAGGTTCTGGGGGACTGAACCCAACTGCCTTCTCTCAGTCTTCTGGGACATTGGCTTCCAACCCTGGTACCTTCCAAAGGTCTGCTGGCCTCCAGGGCTCAAGTCCTGCAATTTTCCCAAGAGCCTCTGGGCCACTGGGCCCCAACCCAGCCAACTTCCCAAGGGCCACTGGCCTTCAGGGTCCAAGTCCAGCTGCCTTCCCAAGATCTACTGGTCCATTAGGCCCAGGTCAAGTTGCTTTCCCCAGGTCAGCTGCTGGGCACTTGGGTTCTTCTCCAGCAGGCCCTGTGGGTATGAACCCAGCTCCTTTTGCAAGGCCAGCTGGGGCCCTGGGTCTAAACCCAGCATCCTTTCCAAGGATGAATGGCCCTGCAGGTAAGAGTTTGGTCCCATTTCCTAGAGTGGGGAGCCTCCCTGGCCCAAACCCAGCTGCTTTCCCCAGACCAGGTGGTCCAATGGCTGCAATGTACCCAAATGGAATGTTACCCCCTTAAACACCACTTTGTCTCCAGGACCACCTTGTTTCCAGGCACTGTGGTTCTGGTTAGGACTATCTCTTAGGCAAAAGGGTTGATATGGAGCTACTGTCTGAAGAACATAGCTGGGGCTCAAGTTCAAATGAGCCATCTTTATCCTCTGCTTTTCTCTTGACTGAAGGTGAAATGTTATTTGTGGGACACTCACTGACTGTGGCAGGAGGGAATGATCCTGGCCTCAAGAGAAAGAATCTCCTGCCTTCCAGAAACCTGCTGTGCTTTTGTCCCACAGCTTTCTGCCCCTTGTTTCTTACTAGTTTCTTGAATTGTTCTTGTGGACTTTTCCTCAGGGATACATTGGCCTGCAGGTCCCAATTCGTGTGTAATCCCCTGCTCCCCACTGGAGAATCAGCTCACTGCTCTCTAGAGATGTGGCATTGGTGAACGGACCATGCTTCAGTAGCTCTGACCTGGGCATCTTGGACCTGGTCATCCTCTACTGCCAGACCTTTCCCTGGGGGCTTGAACACAGAACACAGGGAGGTGGACAACGACTTCACAGACCCACCAAATAAATTTCTGCTTGAGTGACTGGGCCTGCAGCTCCTTTCTCCTGGGACTTAGAGACAGCTGGATTTAAAGGCTCCTCTGCTCATCCAGCTCCCTCTCCACTGGTACTCCCAATCAAAGAACCTCAAGATTTAAACTGATGTGGGTGGGAATTGGGGTGGGGGTGGGGGTGAAGGGGAGAAATCACTGTGCTTCGTTCAGCCTGATGTGAAGGATGGTTGGTGTTTTTCCCACATTGTATCTTTTCTTACTGTTTCTCTAATAAATGGGATGAGAGGGCTTCTGCTGTCACTCCATTTTTTTACCTGTTCCACAGGAGAGGTTACCCTCTGCTTCTCATTGTTTTGGCTTGGCCACAATCCTACATTACTTGCCAGCTAAAATGCTTCCACTTAAGGAAGAAGCAGTTTTTGGATTTTAGCTCACTCATTTGCCAATTATTTTACCATAGACCCCGCACCACCTCTACAATAAAAGCCACTGTGGGTGTGCAGTTATCAGTATAGGATTCTGGATTCCTCTTGTCAAGACAGCTATAACAACTCACCTACTTTTGAGTTCCACTGATTAAACTGTTTCAACTTCCAGTCCTTTTGAAGCTGGAATAAAGGGCCTAAACTTTCTTATTAAGTACAAAGAAGTAGTAGCTGAAGGAGACCTGCTATTGTAGTTTGGATGTGAAATGTCCCCCAAAAGCTCTTATGTTGAAAGCTTGCTGTCCAGGGCAGCAATGTTTGGAGGTATAAAGTGATTGAATCATGAAGTCTCTAACTTCATCAGTAAACTATTTTACTGATAGATTCTTTTTTTTTTTTTTTTTTTTTTTTTTTTTTAATGGAATTGAACTCAGGGGCACATCCCTGCCTGCCCTCCCCACTTCTCTTTTTTTTTGAGACAGGGTGTTTAGTTGTTTAGGGCCTCACTAAATTGCTGAGGCTGGCTTTGAACTTGCAGTTCTCCTGCCTCAGCCTCCTGAGTCACTGGAAATACAAGGCATATGCCACCATGTCCAGCACAGATTCACAGCCTTATAGGCTGTTGTGGTGGAAACTTTAGTAGGAGGTGGGACCTAGTTGAAGGAAGTAGGTCACTGTGGGTAACCCTTTGAAGGGTGTATTTTGTCCAGACCCCTTCTTCTCTGAATGTCTTTGTTTCACAGCAGTGATGAAGTGAACAACTTTACCCACTCCCCACATGACCCCCACCATGTTATTCTGCCTTACCACATCCCCAGAAACAGTGGAGCCAAGGGACCATGGACTGAAACATCTGAAACTTAAAGCTGATTTATGTCAGGAATTTCAGCACATAAATGGAAAGCTAACACCAGCATTATGTGAATCTTTATTTTGACAAATAAGTGCAGTATAAAATTTTTGACCTGAAAAATTAAAAAAAAATAATTAAAAAAAAGACTTCAAGGCAAATGACAGAAGCAGCCCTTCTTGGTTTCCAGCCACAAACAGGACAGCAACTGTCATGTGACCCGGAAGTGTTCCCATTTTGTATCCAAGGCTTTGGAGGAGGCCAGGCTCCAGGCTGATGCAGCACCATGGGGTTGTCAAAGAAGCACCAGGAGTGAAAGAGGCAGAAGGACCACAGAGGCTATGGGCACCCAGCACCAAAGTGTTAGCAGCAGTGGGGGGAGGGTTGAATGTGGGAGCAGGCGGTGCAGGGCAGGAGCCAGGCTCACTGCAGCACCCAGTGGAGGAACAGCAGCCAGGCCAAGCCCTCCAAAGGGGTATGAAGCAGGAGTAGCACAATGACAGCTACAAGGCTGCTGCCAGCTGCAAAACTAGTGCTGGAGGTGCCTCAGCAGTCATCATCAAGAAGACCAATAAACTTGGGTAACACTGGAACTGAAACCCTTGGAAATCAATGCCATCAAGAAAGAGGTGGGCATGAAGGAGCCTGTGGCAACTGATATCAACCCCATGGCCTTGTGACAGCAAGAGGAGCTATAGAAGCAAGTAGCTGCCAAGGAGAAGCATCTGTTGGACCAAAAGTTGGGTTAAGCTGGGTATGGTGGTAAATGCCTGTAATCCCAGCTGCTAAGGAAGCTGAAGCAGGAGAATTGCAGGTTCAAGACCAGCCCAGGCAACTTAGTGATACCCTGTCACAAAATTAAAAATAAAAAGGGCTGGGGATGCAGCTGAGTTGTAGAGTACCCTTGGGTTCAATCCCCAGCACTGAAGCAGGTAATCAAAAGTTGAAGAAGATAAGACACTAGGGAGGATGAACCCTGGCTTGACACCACAGCCTGTCACAGCTGCAGAAGAATCTAACAGAACAGGACTGAGCTGCTGAAGGAAATGGTCCAAGTTTAGTGTCAGTACTCTAGTGGAGGAGTTTCAGCAGAGTTGGCCAGACCTATATAGTGCCTGGGACCTGCAAGGCCTCACTGTGGAGCATGCCATTGATCCTTCCAAGAGGGGATGACTACAGTCTTCACTTTGAGGACAGAGGTGTGCTACAGGAGGAGGATATGCTGGTGAACTTGAACCTGGTGGATAAGCAGGAGGCATAGAACATAGAACTGTGGAAGAAGCAGTCTAATGCCTGCCTCATTCAGAGAAGAGAGCATGGACTTGGCACAGCAAAAACCTCCCTATGTCCTGACCAAGTTCAGTAGTAGCTGGAGCAGGAGTGGTTACAGTCTCATTTGAACCAGGGCTTGTATGCTCAACAAACTTTGGGAACTGGCTGAAAGAGATCTGGACTTGGCAGGGCTCTGGCTTGCCTCCAAGTACTTCACACCTAAAAAGACTGACCCAGGATGAAGAAAATCTCTAAGGAGAAGGAGGTGGTAATTTAGGCAAATGACTTGATATCTTTTGGGGGACTAGACTCATGCTAGGGACTTGTGTTCTTGGCTGCAGGGGAGTGCCCAGAGCAGAGCAGGTGTCCCCAGAGGATAAGCAGCCTGTGTCCCAGCCCCCTCCATTAGATACCACGACATGGAGAAATGGATATCAGCCTCAAGACAGTGGTGAGAAGGTAGTAGAGACCATGAAGAAATAAAGTGGATCCCAAGCAGAAGAGGACCATCCTGTTCAGCACCACCTTGGAGTTCTGTCGTACCTTTGGTGAGATCCCCACCTACTGTCTGGCTGGCAATCAGAAGGAGCTCAAGGACTGAACAAGACTAGAAGCAATGGTGGCTCTGAATTAGACACAAAAGAGAACATTGGCTAGAGCGATCAGTCTGGGTAAGAAGCCACCGCCATCCTGAGCCAGGACTCTTGTGAACAAAGGGCTGGCCACTGCCCTGTTCCTGTGTCAGAATAAAAGACTGCTATAGACCACAGTGCAGAAGGTGGCCCTGGTAAAGGCCCCCAACAAGTCCCTGTCCTTGAGGTGTACTGTACTGGGGACAAGATGGCCATAGGTGATAAGGAAAATTGGTGGGAGGAGTACCATGGCTTCATGCAGGACTTGAAAGAGGATGGCTACAAGCCCAGTGTGAAGATTGAGTAGGACTGGAAACACACCCAGGGAGGCTTTCTGGCACCTGTCCCACCATTTCCACAGGAAGGGCTCAAGCCATAGGAAGATGGGAGTGCTGGATGAAGAAGGTGGACAAGGATGTGGCTCCTGAAGAGCTCCAGCGACATGCCCCCTGGACACCATGGCTTTGCTTTGAGAAGCAGAAGGCCCAGAAGATACTGTACATCAGGCTAGGTAGCATCAGCAAGAGTAGAAACATGAACACCATCACCAAGTGAAGCTGCCTCCCTTCTAATCCCATCCCAACTTTAAAGTTCCCTTATTTAAAAAGCGGGTAAAAATAAATATGTTTACAAATTATTGTGAAAATAATAGAAAAGAGGATTACAGTTCTCAAGGAGGAAAAACCAAAATGTGTCCAGTTATATAAAGGCTCTTCCCTTGCAAGAAATGGGGATAAAGCTGAAGACCCAGTTTGGTTTTGTTGCTGAAAAATGTACAAAATAACTTAGAAAAACCAGTCGAGGTCAAATGTTGTGAGCACGCTACCTATACTTGCCTTCTTTTGGTCTGAGGAAAGGTGACCACAGTGCAAGGCAGAGCTGATGGTAGGACAGTCAGGAGTCTTCCATCCAGAGTCCATCATCCTGCATTAACCTTCAAGTAAAAACTGAAGAAAAACAAGCCCTTAGTGAAGTCTGAGCTCTGCAGTTGGTTGACCGGATTTCCTCCATTGTGATGCTCAAAATAGTTTACTTCTTGGCCAGCAGAACACGGAAGAGCCTGGAACAACTGCCTTTGGCAAATGCCTGCTGCTTCCCAGTTATCATGGCTGGGCTTGACATCAACCAGCAGTTTTATTAGAAACTTGAGGTCTGTGTGATGTAGCAACTTGGCTACACCTGGAAATCTCTTGAGCTCATGGGAGAAGAAGGAAAGCACCAGGGTTTGCCCATCTGGGGTTCAGAGCACACTGTTTTCCTTTGTAGGAAGCACCTGGGTACACTAGAGGATTGCCCCCTCAACTACTCCACTTTAGTGCTGGTGCTGAGGAGTTAGCTGGCTCCCCTGGAAAAGGGTGTTCAGAAAGACAGCAAGTGGACAACCCTTAAGTCAAAGGCTTAGTCAATCCCAGGTTTCAAACCCAAAAACTGAACAGTCTATTGCAAATCACTAGAAAATGGCTTCCCCTGGCTCCCCAAAAGCAGAGGGACATCAAACAGTCTTAGGGTTGTGTGAGAGAAACCTAGAACCTTAATATATAGGACCCAATTCCATCTCCTAGTTTGGTTTCTATTCCAAAGCAAGCAAATGCAGTAGTGACTATCCTTAACCTGGCTGTAAGGTTTCCCTGCAGAAGCTGCTGAGTAAATGAACAGTCTCAAAGATGACCAGCTTGAATCTGAGGGTTCACTTTGGCAACGCTGAATAGCTTTCTGTTGGAGATGATTGTCGAGAACAGTAACTTGAAAGTCATGTATGCTCAGAGATTGTCGAGGAATCTGTCCAGTTCCAGGATGGTAGCTGGTTTGATCAGAGGCTTCCAATATTCTTCCAGTATGTGAAAAGAGCAGGCATGCTATTGCATGGCGTCCTATAAGAGCCCTAGTTACCATCTTAAGAAACTTACCCATGATACTGAGGGTAGAAGAGGTAACTCATTTTATTCCTCAAAAAAAAATGTGCCTTTGAAGAAAGTGAAGTAAGGAGGATGGAACATCTAGCCTTAGAGCTAAATCTGAGAGGAATTTAGGAGTGTACAGATTAAAATACCCAAGACCTCACTTCTCACTTCCTTTTTTTTTTTTTTTTTTTTTGTGGTGCTGGGGATCGAACCCAGGACCTTGTGCTTGCAAGACAAGCACTCTACCAACTGAGCTATCTCCTCAGCCCTCCTCACTTCCTTTCTGAACACATAGGGGTTTGATCTTCCTGGTAGTTGGCTAAAACATTTTATCTGCCCAGCAGAGATCACAGCAAGGTTAAAGTCTGTATAGACGTCTGAGCAGTTTTCCAGGTGGAACACCTTCAGCCCAAGGCTTCCATGTAATCCCGTGATCCTTAGCACCAACACAATCTATTTGTTCCTCCAAGCAAACTTCCCTTTTTAATAATGTACTTTTAAAAAGCAGTTCAGTGCTGGCTTGACTCATCCATGGGATGTGGAGATGAGGAGTGGGTTAAATCTCATGAAGCACCATTCCCAGACCCTGTTTTCTGATACCCAAAGATCAAGCTTCTGGGCCTTGAATCTCAGGCACATTCTTACTGCATTAATGACTAGTTGGGAGTTGGGGAAGGAGGGGACACTAACTGGCCCTGATATCTCAGTGGAAATTCTTCCCACCAACTCTGGTTATATTAAGAAAGACTAGGAGGATCCCTTCCCACAGGCTGTTGTTCACTTACCTATCATAAGTTGCCACTGAATAGAACTTACTACTTGGTTTAGCACACTTCTGAATTCCCTCTGGATCCCAGGGGCAGGACATAGAATCATTCCCAGAGGCTATTGTCTATGTGCAGGAGGAAGCAGACAAGCAGCCTGAAAATATACAAGCCCCCTTTGCCCTGAACCTGAAGAATTAGGTGTCACCCTCCTCTGGGCGAGCTGCCCAGGCTATATTATGGTCACCATTCTTTGCATTTCAGATTTGTCTTTCAAACCATTAAGAAACTAAAACACAGCACTCCCTCTTCCCTCCCACCCCGTCTTTTCTCTTTCATTCCCCTTCCCTCCCATACCCATTGCACTTTTCCCGCTCTACCTGGGGGCCTATGTCACACCTCAGCAAAAGCCAAGCTATACTGCTCTGGCTTCTTCCCACATCGTCTGGCAATGATAGCCAGATAAAGCATTAGGAGGGCCACCCAGTAGCAGCCATACAGGATGGCCCCAGAGACAAGGAAGGCTAGCTCAGTCTCACTGAACAGGTCCTGGCAATAAGCTGTGTAGGCCAGCCCCCCCAGAAGAACTGCTACCCAGATGGACACAGGGATAAGACCAATGAAGTTCACCACAATGGTTTTTCGGCCAGACGTGCCCCAGCCAGACTTGTTGATGGTAGCAATGGCAAAGATTTTGGCTGGCAGGAGGCTGGACATATAGAGAAGGGAGTAGAGAGACATGAAGATCATCTCCGCATTGCCCCGAAGGAAGCAGGCATATGTAGCCTTAATAATTCCCACCAGCTGCACTGTCAGCAGGAAGAGAAGAATGTTCCAGATGCGACCACGGTAGAAAAGCTGTATTACTGTAGCAATGAGGAAGAAGGGAAAGAAACCTGTGACCACTGATTCGTAGGTCATCCAGAGGTGGTGCTTATGGAACCACAGAGAGTTGTAGAGCCACTCGCGAAAATAAGACTTGCTCCAGCGGGTCTGCTGGTTGAGCCACCGGAGGTACTTGGTGGGGGTCTCTGTGAGGCACTTGGAGCGTGCTGTATACTTAGTCCGGTAGCCAAGACTCAGGACTCGGTTGGTAAGGTGCCGATCATCCCCAAAGCTGCACTTGCTGCCTAGGAACTTCTGATGGTACCAGTCCTCCAGGAATTGCTGGAGAAGGCTATTACGGTACATGCCCAGTGGCCCGCTGATACACTGCACACAGCCAAAGTAGGACTGGCAGGCCCGCTCCACGTTGAAGGCCATCCAGTACCGCACGCTGCTTAGGAAGGAGATCCACGAGTCATATTTGTTGAGGATCTGTAAGGGAACAAATATGCTGGGCCTCCTCATCTAAGGACGTGAGCCCTAGAGGAGTCAGGCACCAGAGATCATGAGGCCTCCCTACCATGGGTTCTGTGGCCCATTGCTCAGATTCCTGGCCATCAGTTCTAATCCCATCAGACCTAAGAAACCCAAGGCTCAGAAAACTCAACCATACTCATTGACTCTCCCCAGCACCAGTTCTACCTCCCCACTGTGTCATCTGCATTGATTTTTCCAACAAAGCCACCTTCAGTCTCAGAAGGACAGATGGTGGCAGAGAAGGACTTGAGAAAGAAGCAAAACCCCACCCCAGCCACCTGTTCTGCTCCTTCTACAGTTGGAAAACTTCTGGAAAGATATGATATATTGCCTGCAGTATCCTCTAGAAGATGATCAGCCTTTCAAGCTTACCATATCACCCAGAGCTCTTCAACCCAAGTTCCTTAAAAGCAAGGGCTTCTGGAGGCCCTAACTTGGGAGCTGTCTGCTACCCTACCAGCCCAAAAGGAAACACTCTCTGGGATCTGTGACCTCAGAATCCTTCCTGCAGCGTAGGCTCTCCATAACTATTTGGTAATACCCACCCCCAACACACACATTGAAAAAGAACAGGAAAGGAATTGGGTAACAAGTTAGGTAAGACCTTTGTTACTAGTGAACACCACCAGAGGGGAACCTCCCCCCAAAAACTAGCAAGTCAAAATACCCATTTCCCAGGTATATCCTATTGGATTAGGAGAGTCTGGATCCCTACCCCCAGGAACCCTGGTTGCTTCTTACTTGAACATCTCCACCAACACCCCCTACTTGGGGATCCTCCTCTAGGACTCGAAGCATCTCCATGGTACAGGCCGGGTCCAGCACAGTATCAGAGTCACAAACCTGCAAGGGAGTACACAGCCCATTTTGACCTCAGGCCTGCACACATACCCTCCCCCTCCACAAGGCTGCTCACTGCCTGAGGGATATGACCCCCTCCCTCATGATTCACTTCCAGCAGAAAGATCTAAACCAGATAAAAGGGAAGAGAGGAAAATAAGGTAAAGGTGAGTTCACATACCAGGCTTGACAGCCTCTAAGCTGAGAGAAACCCAGTAGACTGGCCTAGAAAGGGAAAAATGCTTGGCACTGGGTAAGTTTTTGCCCTTTCAGATCCATAATCCATAGAAATGGGCTCAAAATATTTCTTTGGGGTCCTTGGGCAGAAATGGGGAACAAGCCACTGAAATCAGAGACAGGACAGTGGGCTAGACCAGGGCCAGCAGACATTCCTCAGAAAGCTGAGAAATAGCTCCTGTCAGGCTAATCCCTAAAGTGATCTCTAGGGTAGTTGTTACTGGTGTCTTCATTTCAGCCCCTGGGTTCCTGGACAACCTAAAGCCCCCGTGGCGAGGATCTGTCTAGCTATCCATAAGTCCCTCCATGAAACCACAAACATAGTCCCCATATATTCTGTGCTCCCTCAGTACAGATTCCATTGACCAAGGCTTAAGATTGGGACACAGGGGTTGGGGATATAGCTCAATTGGTAGAGTGTTTGACTTGCATGCACAGGGACCTGGGTTCAACCCCAGCACCACAAAAAAAAAAAGGGGGACATTATGACTGAAGAATGCTCTTGCCTGGGATTTACTCTTTGAATGCTTGTGGAAGCCAGCAATAGCTGCCTCAAATCAGATCCTGGTCCTCTGTTTCTCAGAAGGTTCATGGCCCAATGTGGTCCTATTATTAATTGAATCTGGGCTCCAAACACTTAACCCTGATGACTTACTTCTTGTGTCTTTTCTATATTTTCTAAAAAGACACTGAGATAGTACAGAGTCTAGATAATCATTAAGCAGGGGAACTGGTTTATGGGCTTCTAATTGAGCTCTATGGTCACAGTTCTCAGAATAGAGTATCCACAGGTGAAACAACTCTGTTCACAGCCTACAATTCTTTCATTGAAGTTACTTTATATATAAAGTCCTGGGTTCAGTCCCCAGTACCAAAAAACTAAATAAAGGTTCCCATCAGCCTTCAGGGAGATGGCTGCCTCTGACACCCCAAACTTTCCCAGTTTTCTCTGTGTCAGAAGAGGGTGGCTACAAGTGAGGAATGGTAAAAAGCTAAGGAGGAACCAGGCACAGCCATCAGTGCCAGGCTGAGTCCCTCACCTGTGCTCCTTCCTGCCTCCTTATCAGACACATCCTTACATCCTGGTACCCAGAAGATCCCAGCTAGCCTTTGGCCAGAATCAAAGCCTCCTCAGCCTACAGAACAAGCTACCCAGTGCTGCTGGTCTCACTGCCACTTCCTGTCCTCACCCTAACCCATTCTCCATGCTGCTCTACCTCCTTCATGGCAGGGAGGTGGTTTTAGCTGAGCAGGGAAGGAAGAGTCCTGAGCTGCCTGGCTTTCCCCACTGGCAGGGACAAGGTTCTCTCCCACAGAGCGAAAAAGACACACCCTCAGCAGGGCTGTTGGAAGGCAGGCTGAAATCCATCAAGCTTCATTGGCTCTAGCCCAAGGCTGCCTTAGGCAGTGGTCCCAGGGCCATAAAGAAAAAGGTATGTCTCAGGTGGGGGCCTGTTTGCAGATCCACCAGAGTGCACAGATGACTGGGGAAGGGAGCCATGTGGCAGAGCAGCTTTGGGGGTTCTGTGATTCAAGGGAGTGGATGACAAAGTCACTGACTTGAGCATATATCAGGGCTCAGGGCTTTTTATAAGCTTTTGAGTTCCCAGGAAGTTTTCACAAAGGCCCCAACTCCAGGTGCACTACAGAATCAAACAGCCTTCTAGGCTCATATCCCTCCCTCCATGGCTGGGAAGGTCCTTGGGCCTAGGAAGACAGAAAAAGACAAAGGTATCGACTCTTGCACAAGGACATACCTTTAAGGAAAAAAAAAAAAAAAAATAGTGCCAAACAAATTGTGCACACTAGTTCTAGGTAAGTATACAAATAGAAAATATAAATAGTACCAGAGGCTTCATCATGCTGTCAGCGAGACTGAACAGCACACAGGTGGCTGCCAGAACAGCTACTATTCTTTCAAGCACTTATGAAGCTGTGGGCAGAACTCTACAGCAGGTAGAGAAGGGCAGAGACCAGAACAGGCAGTGTGGATGCTGTGAAAAATTCTGGACCAGAACCTAGAGTTCTGGGATTTCAATTTCTGTGTGGGACTGAATATGTGATTTTTAATCTTCCCAATTTTCTCTAGGTAGTATTATTTGAAAATTGAAGCTGTATCAACCATGTCAACCTAATAAAATTTCCAGGCTAGTGTCAGTGAAACACACACTTTGACCAGAGCTGGGTAGTCGCTCAGGGTTCCAGCCCTGTTAATGCTGCTGAGAAATGAAGCAGTTAGATGACTCACACCCTGTGTCCCTTCACTCCTGCCTCACAGACATGAATTTGACAGTAGGAAGAGTGGGACTTTGGGCCTATAACAAACATTTGGGTACTTTGGAGCCGGATTTCTTTTGCTCTTCTCACCCCTATGTTGCCAGTGGCCAAGGAGTATTGCTGAGGACTAAGAGCAGACCTGAGACAGCTGCCTGGCTCTGCACCTCACTAGCAGTATGACATTAGTCAAGTTACTTTCTGTACTTCAGTCTCACCTTCCATGAACAGAGTTAATAATACTAACTCCTGGGAGTATTATGAGGATTAAAATAGCTGCTATAAGGGACTAGGGTTGTGGCTCAGTGGTAGGGCACTTGCCTAGCACATGTGAGGCCCTGGGTTCAATCCTCAGCACCATATAAAAAAAAATAAAGGTTTAAAAAAAAAAAATAGCTGATATGTCCAAAGCACCCACAGCAGTGCCCACAACGAGGTGAATGCTGTTGTAACAGTTTTCTGCTCTTATTGGCACACCAACTCAAAGAAGCAGAACCAAGCTTCTAATCCAAACCTGCCTGACCCCAGGGCAGCTTCAGAACCGTTATGCTTCGTTCATTGCAAAGGACGGGTGTGCACAACACAAGGGACCTAAACTGGACGTAAAACTCCTGGAAAAGAGCATGCCCCATTGGCCCAATATGTGCCCATCGACACCCTCTTAGGGAGTCACCCTTACCTGGATATAGTCCACGGAGTCGCCAAGGGCCTTAAAGGCTGTGTACATGACCTCACGCTTGCCTCCCCACTTCTGCATGATGCACGAGAAGGTGCTGGCCCGTACCACTGCCCGCACTCGCTCCATGCCCTCCTGCAGGCTGGCCTCAGTCTCACCCTCACCCGCCTCGTGGAAGTTGCTGCGCCATACAAAGAAACCAGCTTGTTCAGTGCCACCCAGCACCTCATGGAAGATGTCCAACATGTAGGCATCCTCCTGGCGATTGCCATCCACCACCATGACCACCTTGAGGTCAGGAAAGGCGATTCGCTGGGCTGAACGCAGGCACTTGCGTAAGTAGTCAGGGTCCTCCTGGTAGGCCGCGATGCAAAGCGCCACCGAACGCTGCCGCTGGCAAGACAACTTTATTGGCCGCCCTGCTCTGCGCATGCGCCGGTGCTCCAGGAAGGCAAACAGACTCTGGATGAGCAGGTGCAGGCCCAGGATGGCGCCGTACAGGCCAAAGGACAGGTAGTGCTTTTCTGTGTGGATGAACTGGTAGCCTGTCACGTAGGCTGCCAGGATGCCACCCAGCACCGCCAGGGCAAACAGGCTGGTGCCCACCACACGCAGGGCTGTTGTCAGCTGCACCGGCATCTAGCAGAAGGTGGGAGATGTGAGGTCAGGCAGGACACAGTATTTCCAAACATTGGGAGAGTGGGCATTCTTGGAGTCTGGCCCAAAACAGGGGAAATGGCCCACTAATAAAACCATTATTACCACTTACTGAGCATGGCTAAGACTGGTGACTCAGAAGCCAGAATACTAGGTTCAAATTCCACTTCTGCTATCTGTGTGACCCCTTTGTTATTTCATCTGTAAAATGTGGGCTGCAGTACTAATATCATAGGATATTCAGGGGGTGAATGGGCAACAAATGTAAAGAAAGCAGACAAACCAGCTGGGCATGGTGGTGCACGCCTATAATCCCAGTGGCTTGGGAGGCTGAGGTGGGAGGCTGAGGCAGGAGGATCTCGAGTTCAAAGCCAGACTCAGCAACTCAGTGAGGCCCTAAGCAACTTAGCAAGACCCTGTCTCAAAATCAAATATAAAAAAAGCGCTGGGATGTGGCTCAGTGGTTAAGTGCCCTGGTTTCAATTCCTGGTACCCCCCGGCCCCCGCCAAAAAGCAGACAAACCAAAGGCCAGAGTTTTGTGCTACCCCATAGATGGCAGAATGGGATCTGCCTGACCAGAAGTCTTAATAGGTAAGCTTCAGTGGGGTGAGCCTGAGGCATTCCTGAGCAAAAGGGAACAGCTTTGCAGACAACGTGGTAGGAGTGGAAGAGTAGCAGCCAGTGGCTTATGAGCCATGACCCCTAGAGAGGGTGAGTGACTCCATTCTAGGAGACTGTTCATTGATAAAGCACAGCATAATGCCCTTGAAGAAAGTGGGGAAGGAAAAGATGAGGGGAAACAGCAGGAAACAAAAGTTGGGGGAGGATGCGAAGGGCTTCCCTTTCTCATGGCAAATTCAGCAATAGAAACTTCCCAGGATTCTGCTCTCTCACCTTTTTCTCATTTACTTGAGAGGCAGGAAAGAAAGGGAAAGCCAGGGGAAAAGCAAACAAGGGAAAGAAGAGGAAATGAGAGCTGGGGTGTGGACAGCCCTCCTGGAAGCGCCAGAGGGAACCGCAGCCACCACTGCAGCAGCCTGAGAGAGGTGGCTGCCTGGAGAGCCCCATCCGCTTGGTCCTAGTGCCCTGGTGGAATCTCCCTGTTCGTCCCTAGGCTGGCACTTCTGGAGATGATGCCAGGAGGCTGGGTTTCTATTCACAGCCAAATCAGGGCTCCCAGCATCTGCCCTGTGGAAACTTGGTTTGAGACGAGCTCCACTACCTCCTGGCTGCCTGAGCTTGCCTGGGTTCTCTAAGACTTGGTCTCCCCACCTCCACACACACATAGTGGGGGTTCTAATGGTTCCTTGCTTCATAGGTCTCAGGTAAGTAGTAAATAATTTCCCTGAAAATGGAAACATGTCAGCCCTACAGGGCTGCCCAATAGTAAGGCTAATTGTGAGTTCCAGTGGGGGACAGCAGCATGAAGAAGAGGTGGGAAGGACAGGTGGACAAGGACTGCTCCCTGCCCTCCATTCTGACCTAGGCCTTCTCCCCATTTCCTCTCCTTACCACCTGCCCTCCTGGAGAATCCGCGTTTCCACCTGGAACTCCAGACAATGATGTCTCATTTTCAAGCTTGTTCCAACTCTAGGACTCCCTGAAATGCAGCCACCCACCCCAACATAAAATCACCTTCCTGCCAGCGGACACCTCACATAGGAGTGAAGAACAAGCAATCACAGCCTAAATCAGCCAGAGACTCAAGACACCAGCAGCTTGGATCAGAAAGCTGTTGGCAGACTCGCCTCTCCGGGAAGCGCGGCCTCCGGGCTCTCTGCCCCGCCTGGCCGGCGGTGTGCTTCCTCTGCAGGACTCCAAGCCCTCCCAGTCCTCCCTCTCTGCACGCGCCCGAGGCCCAGAACCCCCTGGGCCTGCATCCACCGCCCAGGAGCGCCCCCGCCCCCCGCGTCCCCTTCTGGGGGTTACAAGATGTGGGGGCGCCTCACGGCCAGTCTGAGCTCTGAGCAGGAGGTGCCGGGCCCAACCCAGCAACCTGCAAGGCCCTGGCGCCCCGCCTGGGCGCAGTGACGGAGGCTGTGCCCACCAGGTCAATGCGGTCGCGAAGGCACTCGCCAAGCTTCTCACCCGGCTTGGGCTTCGCCTACTGGAGAAGGCGGCGCGGGCCACACCCACGTGCCCGTTTCCCACGACCCAGCCGGGAAGGAACGCGAAACCCAAGGAATCACAATCCGACCAGACCCTGTTCATCTTCCCGGGCCCCAGCTACCTTGGCAAAAGTGTGTCTGCAGACAAAGGCTGCATCCCCGGTGTCGCCAGTCCCTTCTTTCCCCGGGCGGGACCCCTCCCCCACAGGAATTAGAGGCACTACCTCTGTACTCTCCTCTCAGAGGACCCAAGAAGGTCCTACTGCCGGATACCCCATGTCCAGTCAGGCACTGGTGCGGTCTCTGGTTGAAGTCCCATGCCCGGGCTGTCACCCCCAAGTCGGCGGAGGCTGGGTGATTCTACAGCCTGGAACGCCTCCCCCCACCCCACCCCCATACCCTTCGTTTAGGAGGGGTTCACGGTTAGCCGGTGGCTAACGAGCACTCGGGTTCAAGGTCATGAGGTTGGGGCTTTCCCCAAAAACCTGTCCCACCGACTACAGAAGGAAAACCCTCCAGCCAAAGACGCACGCTTCCCTGTCTGCCGCCCCCCACCCCCAAACTTTGAGGGACTGCCTGGTCTGCAGCGTCTCTCCCGCTGACAGGTGCGCCCTGCTGCGGGGCCCTCGTGCAGCGGGATGGAAACTTATGCGCGCGGTGGGGGCTCCTTGCCTTGCGCCTGGGCGCCCTCGGGCTCCTCTGAGCCGGCAAAGGAAAGGCAGCTCAGTCCGGCGGACGTGCAGCCGTGGTTCCTGCAGCTGACCCGCAGGAACCAGGGCGCCGGGAGTCTTGGTGTCCCCACAGGTGTGAAGACCCGGGCTGGCGTGGATGGGGGGAGGGGTGCTTCAACCAGCCTCGTGTCCCGCACGGTCGCCCGCCTGCTAATTCATTCACAAAACAGTAGCCGCAAGGGAAGAAGGGAGGAGAGGCTGGAGGAGGAGAAGCTGGAGGAAGAAAGGGAGGAGGGGTCAATGGGGAAGGGGCTGCAGGAACCGCGGCCGAGAAGCTCCAGCCGGCCACCCGGCACTGGACACGGTGCCCTAGGGCTCGGCAGAAGAGATCCCCTAAGCCCGGCGCACAGGGCCCTCAGCGCAGCCCCGCGCGGCCCGCCCTCCGAGGTGGCCGGCCCGCGCTCACCGTGCCGCCGGCCGCCCGCGCTCTAGTGCTCAGCAGGCCCGCGGCGGCTCCATGCCCCTCCTCTGGCTCCTATCGCCGCCGCGCCTCCCTCCACGGTGCGCCGCTGCCGCCGCCGCGCGCTCCGACTGACGAGTGCCGGCCCTGCAGAGCCGCCTTAAGTACCCAGCGCGTCCTCGCCGGGAGAGGCGCCCTCCTCCAGCCCTGGGGCCGGGAAAGTTGGCAAGAGTGGGAGGGCTCCCCGAGGGCACCCCGTTCCTGGCTGGGTGGAAGGGAACTCCACAGGCCGGTATTTGGCGGCTTGTGGGGTCCCGCGTGGACAGAGGTCCTCTGGCGCGCAGCTACGCACAGCCTCTGCGCCCTCTTGGGTTTCCCCAATGTGGCCGGAGGCAGAGCTACTCCGCGCTGGTCTCCGGGCCAGCTGCCCAGGGGAGGCGGTCATTGTGCCCAATTTTGAACCTGAAGCTTCGCTAACTTTCGAGATAACCCATAGGGACCTACTTACCTCCTTACTCTCCGTCTCCTCCTCCAAGCCCCTCTTTCTAAGCCTTGAAAACCTACTCACCCTGCAAAGCCGGCGAGCAGAACAAATCTCCCCGCTCCCCCGACTTTTGCACGCCAAGGGGCTGTTCGTTGTATAGAAGACTCCCTAAAATCAAAGCAGCAGAACCTTCCTGATGGAAGAGAATAGTTATCAAATATTAAAAGGCTGGTCAAAGAAAGCGTTAACAATTGTGACCAGCTTAGCTTTGAATCCCGGAGTGGGGCACTGATGACATTAATGCTGTCTGCAAATGCTGCAAATGGTTTAGCAGGAAGCTTGCAGGTTCCGGTGTCCTAAAGCCAAAACATTTCCTCCTCCCCTTTTTTACACCTTTATTTCAGATATCCATGACCTCCTAAATTCCCAACTGACCTCAATGCTAGTAGTTTCCAAGCTGGGGCTAGACTTGACTGAGATGAAAGGGAGGGGGTAGGGGAGAAGAGGGCATTAGCTGAAGAAAGTTTTAGAACCAGCTGCTGACCCTGAGCTTTTACATCTCAGAAAAGCTTTTAAGAGAAATAAAAACTAGTAAACAATGAATTTGCATGTCCTCCGAACACGCCCGAGGTAACTTCCATCCCTTTCCAAACTGCAACTTTATAGGCACATGAGCTGCAGTTTATAAGTTGCTCCTCCCAGAAGTCTTGGGGCGCACGGACTTACCTGTCCACCCTCACTCTGGGCTACAGAGCTGAGCATCACAGGCAAAGCCTCCAGGCACTCGCCTGGCTCCCATTCTGCAGCACAAAAATCAAAACCATTTCACACTGCTTGGGAAATAACTAAAAAGTTATTTATGGGTTAAGCAGGTACACTAAAACAAACAAACAAACAAACATAAAACACTACCCTTTGTACATATATGACCACAAGACTGGTGGGATTCTTCATCATGTACAACCAGAAAATGAGAAATTATGCTTCATTATGTCCAATGTGTCATGGTGCATTCTACCATCATGTATAACTAATTAAAAAACAAAAAAATTAAAAACTAGTATTGAGGGCTGGGGAGATAGCTCAGTTGGTAGAGTGGTTGCCTTGCAAGCACAAGGCCCTGGGTTCAATCCCCAGCACCACAAAAAACAAACAAACAAACAATCCACAATCGGAATGGGTTCTGTACCTCAGATAACCCGGGGGACCCTCCTAAAGCTAGCAACACCAAGATGCAGAGAGAAACAGTAGCATGGGGAAGAGGAGAGCTTGGGAGTCAGCCATCTGGTTCTGCTATTAGTTGTGTGGCAATAAGCCTCAGTGTCTCCATCCCAAAACGAAGTTGTCATGAGGATTGTTAGAAGGTTTGAAGACACTGGTTGAGAGAAAGTGTTTAGTAAGCTCCCGTTAAACTCAAATAAAGAGGCTGCCCGTGCTTATCCCTCTAGAGTACTCAGTGATAGAAGTCCAGGAATCAGTGTTTCAATAAATGAAAAGTATCTTGTCTCTATTGCATTATAGTCCCCTGGATCCCTGGGTTACCTGCTCCGATTGAGAGGCATCACATAGCCTGGAGATGCCAGAGACCTGAGGATCTACCTCTTTCCCCACCCCCAAAGTTGCAACCTATAATAGTCTGGATCAGGGAAAGCAAGCAGGGGCTTGTGAAAATGGATGCATGAGCCTTTGAGGAACGAATGCCCCATGTATAGGATCATTTCCCTGCAGAGGAAGAGCCCAGAATCTCCAAGAGCTCTGTTTTCAGGAGAAGCTAGAAATCCAGACTTTTATGTGAAATATACTTTTTAATTCAAATGTTGAAAAAAGTACTCTGCAGGCCAGATAAAATGTGTCTGAGTCACAGCCAGCCAACTGGCTTCTTGTAAGTGTCCTGTTGGTTAGCGAATGGAGAAACCGGTTTTGAAAGATCCTTTCTGGTCTCAGCAAGACAGCAACATGATTTCTCTGGGTGCATGTTCCTTTCCCTGGGGCTGGTCTAGGACTTTCTCATGTCTGATTAATTTCTAAGGCTCCAACTATGACCCACAAATGCCTTGTGGTCTCTCTTGGTAGACTCCAGAGTGGGGCTGGTTCAGCACAACATCACTGGTCAGTTAATACCTCTGAAATGAATAGCAGCTGGAAATAACATCACAAGGACAGTAAACCCTCTGCCCAGACCAAGAGGCTTTGCCCCTAAATGGCTTCCCCTGATCTGCAGGGCCAAGGGCCTGGTGTTATCAAGCAGATAAGAGAGTCTTTACCTTTGTGGTGGATCTATGCCAGGGAGGATTTGCCTGCAATTAGCACCCAGTTTGAGGTGCCCTATTTGCATTCTTTCCTTCCCAGAGAGGTGGGTATGGGAGTCTTTAAGGGGCGACAAAATAAAGCTTGAGTTTATCTCTTTTTACCACTGAAGATTTAGAAATAATGCTAATTCCATACCCAATCACTTACAAATATGAATTCAGATGCTGCCAAATTGACTTTTACACTGATTCAGAGGCCAAGCCTCCCTACTTGACTCTAGAAGATTCGTACTGTGCTTGCACCTTCGTTTAACAATTGTTGAAGGCCTGCTCTGAGCAAAGAAGGGTGTTCTGGTACCCAGAGTGCTTGGCTAGTTCCTGCCACCTAAAATGTTACCCATCTTGAAGACAAATAGAGTTGAAAAACTAAGTCATTACACAAAGTTTAAATATGGTAAGAGGATTCAACTGGAAGAGGTTGAGAATTTCAGGAAAGAAAAATCTCTGCAAGCTGCAATGGGCTGGGCAGAGTTCTGTAAAAACCTGGGGAGTTGTTAAGGGCATTCTCAAAGCTGTAGAGGGTTTGAGATAACTGAAGCTGACAGTTCTATAAACAAAAAATTTCACCTTTCAACTAATTTTCAAATTCAAACTCACAAAATGCTCAAATCCCTTGCATTAGGAGTCTGCCATTCCATCTCTGTGTCACAGGTGCTTGGAGCTTGTAACCTTGCCAGGAACCAGGTACTCCCTCAAGCCTTCTGTTCCACTCTGCTGGCCTCCTAGTGAGTGACTTGTGGGAGGGAGGATCAAGGAAGAGGGATTGTAGTTCCTGGGCTCCCCTCGCCTTCTGACCTCAAGCTTCGGTGCTCCTCCCTGGCATTCAGCCCACAATTTCTAGCAAAGCAAAACCGAATGAGGGCTAGCAGCCAAGCTCCCCAGGCTTCCTCAGTCCCTCTAGGTTCATCCTGTTACCCTACCCTGGGCCGACCACCATAAAAACCTTTTGAAGGTAATAAAGATGGATTTAAAATGGCTTCCAAAGCTGGGCACAGTAACATGGGTCAGTAGGTAGGCTAAGGCAGGAGCCCAGGACTTCAGAGCCCACCTGGACAATAGAGGGAGAGCCTGACTCAACACACACACACACACACACACACACACACACACACACACACAAATCCCACATGCAGAACATGGCTTCGATATAGTAAAGTTTATGTTCCCTCCACTGACTAAATAGGGTTTTCTCTGCAACAGTAGCTAATACATAATTCAAAGTGGAGTGTGCCCTGACTACAGCAGAGCAGCTCTGCGGAACAAAGTTTCAATTACTTTCCCCTTACTGACAAGTACTCTGCTATCGGTACCTGTTTCTAGGTGCTCTGTTTGAAGAAGCAGACTTGAGGACTTATCTGTGCTGCAGTTACAGTGGTTAGATTTTAACTTCAGCTCCTCTGTCCTTTGATGAGAAAATCCTTATCATTTCAAATCAAGGGGACTTTGCTCCGCTGGAGGCACAGTGGTCAGTTCCTGCTCTTTGATGCAGCCTTGGAGGTCAGGACTAGAAGGCACACCAGACTGATAACCAAATATCAAACCAGACCTGAGGCTGGGCACAGTGGTGCACCCTTGTAATCCCAACAAATTCTGGAGGCTGAGAGGTAGGAGGATCACAAGTTCAAGGCCAGCCTCAGCAATTTAGCAAGGCCCTAAGTAACTTAGTGAGACCTGTCTCAAAATAAAAAATAAAACGGCTGGGGATGTAGGGTTCAATGACAAAATGTCCCTGGGTTCAATCCCCCCAACAAACAAACAAACAAAACAGACTTAGGATGCTTTTCTTGGAATTTTAAGCAGGGAAAACTCTCCTCAGCCATTTTTCTCTTCCCTTCTTCCCTAGGTGAATGTGGGGAAAAAATCCAAAAGGCAATTGTCGGGCTGGGGAGATAGCTTAGCTGGTAGAGTGCTTGCCTTGCAAGCACAAGGCCCTGAGTTCTATCCCCAGTACCGCAAAAAAAAACAAACAAACAAAAGGCAATTGTCAACCATAATCTACCTTCCTGGTGAAATGTTTTGGAGTTACTAAAAATTATGTTCATGAAGAAGATAGAAGAATATGCCAAAATGCTATGATGTACTGTTAAAGATAAAAATTGTTGTATATGAATGAACAAAATTTTTTTTATGAATAGTTGTATAACACTTCTGTTGTTTTTTTTTTTTTTTTTAATTCTGTGAATTAGAACTGAAGGTAGAGCTCAGTGGTGGAGTACTTACCTAGTGGGCATGTGAGTTTGATCCTCAGTATTGAAAACAAAAACAACTCATGAATTAAAAGGCAGGAGAGAAGTTCTCCCCAAATATTAAAATCAGACCTGATATTAAGATCAGGGTTAGGCCTGGTGCAGTGGTGCATATCTGTAATCTCAGCAACTCCAGAGGCTAAAGGAGGAGGATTGCAAATTCAAGCCTAGTCTTCGTAATTTATGAATACCCTGTCTCCAAATAAAGTTAAAAAAAAAAAAAAAAAAAGGCTGGAATATAGCTAGGTGCCTAGAATGTTCAATTTCAATGCCAAACACACACACACACACACACACACACAAGATCAGGCTTAATACTGTTTTATTAGTTTGTTTGGGTTTTTTTTGTTTGTTTTGTTTTGTTTTTTGGTATGGGGAATTGAACCCAGGGGTGCTTTACCACTTAGCTACATCCCCAGTCCTTTTTATTTTTTATTTTGTGACAGGGCCTCACTCAGTTGGTAAGGCTGACCTTGAACTTGTGACCTTCTTGCCTCAGCCTCCGAAGTCACTGGGATTACAGGTGAGCACCACATCTGGCATATTATTAGGTTTGATATTATATTAAGATCTGGTGGCTAAACAATAGGTTTTTTCACTTTACCTTTTTCTTGTATTCTCTGAATTATCTATTTTATTAATTTTGTTATAAGGTTATTTTAAATGATCCAAATTCTGAGTTTACAGAATTTCCTTCTGAGCTGGGGCTGGTGGGGTGCAGCTTACATGACACATGGGTTTATGTGAAAAAGGTTTGGCAACCTCAATCTGTGACAAAAGCAGTGAATGAAGTTGGGAGGGTCAGGATATGAGATTGGTGGTTGTCTTCCTTGTCATTCCCCACGCTGGCCCTTTCAGAGACTTTAGCAGGGGAGGAAGAGCACCCAGAGCTCTGCCAGTTCTTCCAGCACCTTCAAATGGATCATAAAAAGGCACTTGGCTTGGTGGGCACCCCAGCTGCTTGCAGTCCCCACTGCCCTCCTCATACAGGACCACGGTGATCCTTGGTCAGGGAGGAGGGGCATGCTAAACAGGGGATTGAGGAATTCCCTAAAAGGATGATTTCCCTAAAGAAGCATTTCCAAGAATGATGATGTCAGTGGTAGTGTCCTCCTGCCCAAGGAAGTCCCAGAGAGCCTTTTCCTCTGGTGTTGTAAATCTACCCCATGCAAGTACCCACGTGCCTGTCCACACCCACACAAGCACATAACTCACTGTGACAAGTGCACACATGCACACTCAGTTACCCAAGTGCACACGCATTTCCCCAAACCTTGGAGGAACTCAATTCTAATCTACAGCTCAAGCTGCCAGATCTGTAGAAGGGGAACAAATCTCTTAATGTTCTGATTTCATTTGCCTCCTGTCATTAACCACAATTTTTTTTCTGATACTAGAGAATGAACCCAGGTGCACTTTAACATTGAGCTACATCCCCAGTCCTCCTTTTTATTTTTTATTTTGAGATGATTGCTAAGTTGCAGAGACTGGCTTTGAACTTTTGATCCTCCTGTTTCAGCAACACAAGTCACTGGGGTTATAGGCCTACACCACTACCCCAGCTCATATCAACTATGGTACTTTTTTTTTTTTTTCCTGGGTACTGGGGATTGAACCCAGGGGTGCTTAACCACTGAGCCACATCCCCAGCCCTTTTTACTTTTTATTTGGAGACAGGGCCTCACTAAATTGCTAAGGTTGGCTTTGAATTTGTGATCCTCCTGCCTCAGCTTTCCAAGTCACTGGGATTACAGGCATGCACCACCCTGCCGGGCCCCATCCACAGTTCTTAAATGTGCTGGTACTTTTGCTCTCCGTCTTCTCTTTTTTTCTTTTTTGGTTCCAGGAATTGAGCCAACGGATACTTAACAACTGAGCTACTACATCCCTAGCCCTTCAGTCCTTTGTATTTTTTTGACAGAGGGTCTTGCTAAGTTGCTTAGGGCCTTGCTAAATTGCTGAGGTTGGCCTTGAACTCATAATCCTCCTGCCTCAGACTCCTAAATTGCTGGGATTGCAGGCCCTGCCCCACTGCACCAGCTCATGTCAACCACAGTTTCTAAGTGCGCTGGTACTTTTGCTTTCTGTTTTCTTCCTATTTTTTGGTTCTAAGGATTGAACCAAGGGGCACTTAACAACTTAACTGAGCCATATCCCCAACCTTCAGCACTTTTTATTAAACTAAAAAAGAAAGAAAGAAGAGTTTTTCTGGTACTGGGGATTGAACCCAGGAGTGCTTAAGCACTGAGCCACATCCCCAGCCCTTTGTAATATTTTATTTAGAGACAGGATCTTGCTGAGTTGTTTAGGACCTCGCTAAATTCCTGAGGCTGACTTTGAACCTGTGATCCTCCTGCCTCAATCTCTCAAACTGATGGGATTACAGGCTTGTGCCACCACACCCAGTTCTGTCTTCTTTCTTGATTAAAGACATCTTTCATCACAATGCTGAACCCTCTTTAAAAACATTTTTTTCAGTGCTGAGGACTGGACCTGGGCATGGAACATGCTAGGAAAGCGCTCCTACTGCTGAACTAAAGCCCCGGACCCATAAAAACATGTACAGAAGAACTAAGGATAGGGACAGACACCCATCAGTGGCTGTGTGAGGAGGTTCCCCCCACCAACATATATTCTTCTTGTAGCAGATTTGGGGAGCAAGGATAACACACACAAGTCAATGCAGTGATTCTCAGTCTGACTAATGGTTGCACATTAGACTTTTAAAATATGGGGAGCTTTTTCAAAAACACCAAATGCCTAGAACCCTTCTCAGATTGATTTGCTTGGAATTGCTGGGGGTGGGCCCCAGGCTTGAATATTTTACATTTCACAGGTGATTCTATTATGCATCCAGGGTTAAGAACACATTCCCAGGGTTCTCCTCAGCTGAGATTTGCAAGTGCATTTCTGGCAGGGAGAGGCCAACAGACAGCCAGCTAGTCAGGTGGTAAGCCCTAGAGCGTGGAAAAAGAGTGTCTACCTATTTTTCTCTGGCACTGCTGCCCCAAGTGTAGGCACCTGTTTGAACTAACTGACCTTAAGAATTTAACCTGGGCTGTGCTTGTGGTTCAGTGGTAGAACGCTCGCCCTTCACGTGTGAGGTACTGGATTCGATTCTCAGCACCACATAAAAATAAATAAATGTATTGTGTCAACCTATGACTAAAAATAAAAAGAATTTAACACTGAACAAATGAACTATCAAGCAGGAAGGAAGAAAGTAAAAAGAGAAAGGATGTGGATTTGAATTAGAAATTAGGAAGGAAAGCCAGGGAGAAACACAGGAGAGCAGGAGCAGATGGGCGAGGTCAGTGTCCAGGTCTCTCCAATGCACCAGGAATGGGATTTCAACAACCTTTTCACTGGCAGAGGTGTTGCCTGCTGTCTTCCAGGAGAACTAGGCTGGCTGGGGGTGGGGGTGGGGTCCGCCAGCCCTGCCAGTGGGAGGACAGAGTTGCCAAAACACCTAGGATTAACTTTTGTCATCTAAATCATAAACTTCTACACTTTGGTGACCATCCCAACCAAAAAAGTGGGGAAGGGTGGTCTCTAGAGGTTCATAGGGGACCTGAGCAGCTTTTTTCTGGGAATAGAATCCCTGGGAAGACTCTCCTTTGACCCTCATGGCTGACCCTACAGCCTCATTGTTTTAAATCTCTGAAGAGCACCCTTCTGTGGGTTCACTGCCCCCAGTTCTTGAAAGCATCACCATTCCCTTCCTAGTGAAGAAGCCTACTTTCAGTCTGGCCTTGCTCTAGGATTCACACAGTCGCCATGCATTTTGAAGTTTTGAAAGTGGTGTGTGGTCCAATAAAGGCTGGGGTGGGAGGTTTGTTCTGGAGACTGCGGAAGTGAGAGCAGCTTTGTGCTCCCCAGCGCCAGGTGCTACCTGTGCTGTGATGTCTAGAGCTGCACATTAGGAAAGCCCCACCCAGGCACTGTTCCAAGCTGGCTCCAGCTCTTAAGGCAGGCGGTGAAGATGACGTCTTACCTCATTTAATAAACCCCTTAGAGGCCCCGCAGCTTTCCTAGTCTTCGTGGAGAAGTGCTCCCATGCTTCCTGGGCGCTTTGCAAACCTCCCTCTCTTGAAATACCTCCATCGGTCCCACAGCAGCTCAGACCCAGCTTGCTGGTTCATATTATGGCCTAGGGAATGAAGGAAGAAGTTTCTCTGCTCCGCTGAACTCGTGCCTCACCTCTTTGCTTGCTTGCTTTCTATTGGCAAGAATTTACCTTTCTGGATCTTACTTTTCCCTTTTCCAAAAGGAGGGTCATTCATCTAGCCTACTTTTTCTCTCTAAAGGAATGGTTCAGGAATGGAGCTATTAACATATATGATTTGAGCCTCTTCCAAGGAATAACAGTTAAAAATAATGCGTTATGAGGGTGGGAATTTAATTTAGTAGTGGAGGGCTTGTCTCGCACAGGCAAGGCCCTGGGTTGGATGCTCAGCACCGAAAGAAAAAAAAAAAAGAGAAGGAAAAAGTAAAGAAAAATAATCCATTGTAATTCTGAAAATGAAATCTGAGAACTAAAGCCCTGCTTACAGGAGATGAAAGGGCTAAAACAACCACCTTCAGAAAGGACGTTTCTGGGCTTTGGTTGGAGGTTCATGGGTAGACTTGCAACATTCTCTAAGTAACACACTTGGGACATGGCTCTCTGCCACCCCTGTTCTCAGGAAGTCAGTTTTAGATCTCTATTACCTTGATGACCCCAAGGAAGAAGAAAAAAGTCACCAAAGTAGAGGAGCAGGTGGGCAGGAGAACTTTGATAACCCTGGTCTCTGGCTTCTAAGAAATGTACAAGGTCAGACACAGATGTATAATAAGTGCCAGTGTCTGATGTAATAACACTATTTTGAGGGAATTGGGGGTGAACTTACCTTGATATAGGTGGTCCATGTAAACAAGCAATTACTGCTTTCTTTATTCTACTTCCACTAAGAACAGATGTTTGCAATTTGGAAACAGATTTGGGTAGTAGCAAAGCCTAGTGGTGAAAAGCACAGCTTTTGGAGTCAGACTGCTTGGGTCCAAGTACTGGTTTGGCTACTTCTTACTAGCTATGTAATCCAGGGCAAGTAATTAGAGTCTTGTGTGCCTCAGTTTTCCCATCTGTGAAACAGATAATACCCATCTTGCAGGCCCATGCATGAGGATTAAGAAGGTTAATACGTGTGAAGTTCTCTACAGGAGAAACTGCAGTCAGGATTACTATGTACAATGATGAGGAACCACAACCACTGTTCTTCCTGGAGTTTAAGGGATGAATCCAATACTTTGAGGGGCCATCAGAACATATGTCCTTGAAAATTTAGGAAATATGGTCACTCTGCTAGAGACACTCCAGACCCCATCAGAAGGCATTTCCTACACACTAACAGCAGAGTATCAGTTCTGGCAAAAACTCCTTTTTATAGACCTAGTTTTAGGATTTCTCCCTGGGTGAGTACTTTGTAAGCCAAAGCTGGGACATGGTGCTGCTGATAACTGTACTTGCAAAACATGCTAGTGTGCCCATGTTGGTGGTTTTGGTACACAGAATACCCCAGTTTCTGGAAATTTCCTAATTCTGAGTTATTTGGAGAATGTGTCTGTGCTTTGTTTTGGAGTGTGTGTTTGCCCGACTGGGGTTTGAACCAGGGTCTCATACATACAAGGCAGGCGCTCTACCACTGAGCTACATCCCCAGTACATTTTGTGGGTATTAAAGTAATGTCAGCTGAGGCTGGGGGGAAATGTAGACCAGCATAGACATTTGGGGGGATGTTTTGGTATAACATTTAAAGTGTTCAGACCTCTTTGATCCAGCATTCCAACTTCCTAAGACTTATCATATAGAAACACTTACCTATGAAAAATTATGTTGGAGAATCATTGAAAATTAGAAACAACTGACCATCCATAAATACTTAAGCAAGTTGCAGTTCACCCAAACAATGGAAGACATGCCACCACTGTAAAAGGGATCTGTAAGCACAGAGATGTATTTCTAAGATAGATGACTAAGATATATATATATATATATATATATATATATATTACACACACACACACACACACATATATTCACATATATACATAGAAATGTCATTATTTATAGTGGCAAAATATGGTAACTAATAAAGATTGGGGATCATGTCCCCAATCTGTCAGTTGTAATCCTGGGGTAAGAGTGGAGATGAAATTATGGGTTTTTTTTTTTTTTTTTTTGGTACTATGGATTGAACCCAGGGATGCTCTGCCACTGAACTACACCCCCAGCTTTCACTAACTTGCTGAGTCTGGCCTTGAGATCTTCCTGCATCAACCTCTGAGTTACTAGAATTATAAGCATGGGTCACCATGCATGGCTAAGACTCAGGTGACTTGGAGCCAAATCCCACCAAAGGGGGGCAACGATAATTTGCCTCTCCATTCCACAAGGTGGTTGTGAGCATCAGATAAGCTCTGGATGGGAAATGAATTTCCAAACTAAAGGAAACACAGAGCAACTGATCTTGCTGCTCTGTGTTTCAGGGACAGGGATGACCTCTCCAACACTGAGTGGGCAAAGCCCCTCCCAGGGCCAGCATGAGGGTCTGTGTTCCCTCTTCCCTTGCCAGCACATGCACCCAGTACAGTCCTGAGCTGACCAGTGGGGAAGAGGCAGCAGCAGTTACTATAAGAAGCCAAAATTCCCAACCCCCAAGTGGAAATTCAGTTCCAAGCGGAGTGGCGCATGAAGCCCAGGGTGCTCTGTACTGCAGGAAGCCTGCTGCATGTGACTGCAGCAGGACGGAGGCTGCAGAACTTGCTGGAGGAGCTCTTGGAGGTTAAGGCTCTTGTTGGTGGGAGAGGGGCTGGAGTTACAGATTCTGGAAGGAGACCATGTCAGGGAAGAGTGGCCAGTTTTCACAGCCCACCTGGCACTCTGCTGCTGTTTCTTATTCTCCCAGCTGAGAGTTTGGATTTCTGTACAAAAACTGCAGAAGGAAGCCTACCTGGTTTTGTACAGGTCAGATGGATCACCCCCCACAACTTATTCTTACAAGCTGATCAACTCTCCCAGGGGGCGGCCATCCTCCACTGCGGCAAACCGCTAGCGAGTCACAGGCAGGTGGCAGGCGGTGCTTCATGCAGTCACCCTCTCAGACAAAGAGACGGGCGGGTGGGTGGACCAAAGGCAGATCCACACATTTGCTTTCCTCTTTCTTTTTGCTGCCAAAGAAGAGGAACTGTGACAACATACAGCAACGAAGCTGAGCTGGGGCGGAATCGGGGAGAAGAAGGAGGGGTCTGGCCACTTTTGATTGAAGGGAGGAAAAAAGTGGCTGTATGTAGTAACACGTATTTCCTGTTTTTTTTTTTTTTTTTTTTTAATTTATTTTTATAGCACTTATCACCTTGGCCTGAAAGCACTTTCCAAAAACAAGCTCAAGGGGCTTCAGGGAGAGAGATCTGTGGCTGCCCCTTTGCTCAAAGTGATCATCTTCCTCACCTCCTCAACTCCCCTCTCCTTGAGTTCAGGCTCTTCCTCCAACCCTCCAGACACCCCGTCACCTCTGGGCCCTTTACCCAGAATGCCTGTCCTCAGCTGTCTCCACAGGTGCTCCTTCCCACCTTTACTCACAAACTTCTCAGCAAGGTCATCTGAAGATGACTTCCTCTGATCACACTTCTCCTCCTCTCTCCTCTGAACCCTGCTTCCCACCTGCCTTCCCAGGCATCTCTCACCATTCAGCATCCTATCCATTTCACTGATCCTATTTGTTGTCTGTCACCTTCCACTAAAGTGACTACACAAGCTTCCTGAGGGTGAGGATTTGTCTGTTTTGCTCAGTGCTGTGCTCTTAGGGCCTGGTACAGCACCTGGCACATAATAGGTGCTCAATAAATTGCTGTTACCGTCTGTGATTTGCTCCCTGCCCCCCTGGTATGTGGATGAGTCCCCGGTATGTGGATGAGTGAGCAGAGCCATAGGAAAATAAAGGAATGGAAGAGAGAGATGAACAGACGCAACAGAAGACAGATAGGAGCATATCAGGAAATGTGGAAAATGTAGTATGGGGGGATGATAAAGAGCAAAGCAAGACTGCTGATTAAATAGCTAAGGATTTGTAGAAGGGCAAATTTGTGCCAAGGAGAAAGAAAAACAATGCAGAGAAGGAAAGCCTTCCAGAATGTTCAGGAAGGCTAACCTGAACAAGCAGGCGATTCCTGGGCAGAAGCCTGGGGCTTGGCTGCAGTTCCTGCTTTGGGCTCATGCATGTCTCTTGCCACAGTGCTATCAGCTGTAGGCCAAGGGATGTGGACAGGGAATCAGGGACAAGGAGGAAGAGAACAGGAAGGGAAAGAAAGGAGAGGAGGAGGGACAGGTCAAGCAAAAGACCAAGGGAGTGCTACAGGGGAGTCCAAGTGTCTAGATACTGGACAAGGGAGGAGCTGAAGGTGATTACCCGGAGAACCTCAATGGCAGATGTAGAGAGAAGGAACAGGAAGAAAGCAGCTTCTGAGGGAGAAGAGATGATGGGAGGCGGGTGGAAAAACATGCCTCAGAGGCTCCACTGTGTAGGAAAATTTCTTGCCATGTGTCCTGGGCCCTTGTAGTTCTATGTCTTTTAAAATTGGTTTGGGCACACATACACATGCATGAGTGCGCGCGCACACACACACACACACACACACACACAAATTTGAAAGAATTGTTTAAAAACTTGGAAAATTTTAATAATTTAGTCATGTTTAGAAGGGTTTCACTAAGGAATCTTCCCCTCAAAGTCAGAAAGAAAAAGTCACTCTCTTAGCCAGGTGCGGTGGTGCATGCCTGTAATCCCAGCAGCTCAGAGGCAAAGGCAGGAGGATTCTGAGTTCAAAGCCAGCCTCAGTAAAATTGAGGTGCTAAGTAACTCAGTGAGACCCTGTCTTTAAATAAAATACAAAAAAGGGCTGGGGATGTGGCTCAGTGGTTGAGTGCCCTTGGGTTCAATCCCCAGTACCCTCCCCCCAAAAAAGTCACTCTTCTTAAATTGAGTCCATCAAAATCAATAAAGAACTGATGGGCTGGGGAGATAGCTCAGTTGGTAGAGTGCTTGCCTTGCAAGCACAAGGCCCTGGGTTTGATCCCCAGCACCACACACACACACACACACACACACACACACACACACAAAAAAAAAAAAAAAAAAAGAACTGAGGCTTTTAGTCTCTTGCCAAATAGTTCAAATTAAGACATTTTATAAATGGAAACACAGGGACTAGGATGCTCTGAGAGGCTCTCAAGGTTTTTAGACTAGAGAATTTCTCAGTCTAATTGAAGTGATCAATTAGGGTATGTCCTCGGAACTAGAATGCATTTGATGCATATAAAGTAATAAGTATGATCAATCATCGAGAATATGCAATCTGGTTATCTGAGTGGGTTTTGTGCATGCTAGAGGAAGTCCAAGAAACAAGCATTTTTAGGTGCACCTGGTTGGTCCAAAGGAGATTCTTCCCTGATCTGAAAGCTACAATCCTGATTTTCTAGACATTGTTTATTTGGAGAATAGAAACAAATGCCACTCCACTAGCTAAATAAAAATATTCCTTAAAGGTGTCTAACTACCTCTCTCTAAGCTAACCATGACCCATAACTGTATATAAGTCGGCCTCTTGAAATGGTTGCTTACCAGAAAGATTCTGAGATTACATGGTGTGTAATCTGGCCAGAGAAGTATCCCGATGTTAACTGGCAAATTGCAAGTTTATAGATAGATCCTTTGGTCACTTGAGTTCAGTCACAGAAATTGTGTTTTGGTTCTCCAGGGTCTGGATAGCCTAGAAGGCAGGGATAAAGTCCTGTGATAAAATTCCACGCCTACCCCTACAGAGCAGAGGACTGATTAAGGAACTCTGCATTAGTCTTGTTAAAGCGTGGACAATGGGGAGGGCTTATCTCAAGTGGCCAACCAGTTTCTCCTTTTTGTCATTTCTTTTAGCTTTAATTAAAATGCAGTGGCCAAAATGTATAAATAGAGACTACACTGCTACATCTGAAATCGTTTCAACAAACCTGGCATCAGGCCACCAGTGTGTACCCACTTGCCATGTGCATTTCACATCACTTCATTGTTAAAGCACTCAAGCTTTCAAAGGAAAAGCGGACTGAACGGAGGACACCAATTCTGAGATGCTGTGGCTCCTTCCCCCTGATAACCAGGGCAACTCCCTGCAAACAGTATTAGAGTGAGAGGACATGGCGCCGGTGGACAAACAGGACTTACTTTTTTTCTCTGGAAGATTCAACCATTTGACCAGTATATTTTCTTTACTGAGGATCAAAGCCTGCTCTTTCTTTACTGAGGATCAAAGCCTGCTCAACTCCTCGGCTTTCCATTTCAATACCAGAGGACCAGATTCAGACCTGTTGCTCTAAGCCAAGATAATTTTATTCCACTTTTATGTTTTAGACACTACTTTTTTTCCCTGACCCCCAAGTACATCTCATAATCAGATGCCTCTTTAGCACCAAGACAACTAGCTCTGCATATTCCTTGTTATCCTGTTTATCCCGAGGAAGAATAATCTCACCATTAAAGAATATCAAGATATACAATGGGTGGTCAACTCCTCCTCAAGTAGCAAGAGAATGGTCATTTAATCAAATTCCATCAGTCATGTTAACATTATATTTCCATTTGGAGACATCTTTTTTTGGTGGGCGGGGTATAGGGGATTGAACCCAGGGGCACTTAACCACTGAGCAATATTTCCAGCCCTTTTATTTTTTACTTAGAGATAGGGTCTCCCTAAGTTGCTGAGGCTGGCTTTGAACTCACGATCCTCCTGCCTCAGCCTCCCAAGCTACTGGCATTACAGGCATGTGCCCTCACACCTGGCTCCCAGTTCTTTTAATTTTTTATTTTGACACACAGTCTTGCTAACTTGCTGAGGCTGGCCTTGAATCTGGGATTCTCCTGCCTCAGCCTTCTGAGTCACTGAGGGACTGTAGGCATGTACCACCAGTGCCAGCTAGGACACATCATCCTTTAAATTCTACAAGACAGTGAAAAACGTGAAGATCAATGAGATTTATAATATCTTTTCTTTTAATGGCACATGCTTCAGGCTCGGTGCTAGACAGCTAAATAGATGCTTTAGGATGGCTGGCCTGAAGACCCAAGTGATCAGTGTCACCTCAGGGTCAGCCATATTGCCAGTGCCAAAGAGGCAGTGGGGCCATCTGCTGGAAATCTTAGGCACTGCTCTGGCTGCTGGCTCCTTCCCGGACTCCTCCAAGTCCCTTGAAATCAGGTCTATGGCAAGACCATGATCTTTTTCTCCAGCTTCTGTGGTGGGAACAGGAAGTTTCTCATGATCTCATCCAGTTCCTCCAGGGCCAGCTGGGCATGAAGCCTGGCCACATCATCAGACTCCAAACGCACCACATGCTTCAACAGGTGGTAGAGATCCTTGAGGACATCCCTCAGCACCTGTAAGAGAGAGACAGGGTCATGACCATCTGCCTACGAGGAGGAAACCAAGAGACTCCCTTAAGAAGATAGTGCATGGCCCTTGAGTTGGAGCAGCAGGGAGGGGTGGCTGTGGCACTTGTCCTGAGACAAGTTTCCCTTGTGTTTCTCTTTACCCCAATGTCTCACTGCATAGCTTTTGGGACTGCTGCTCCTCTTTACTCTAGGATCAAGGGTACATCCCAGACCCATCCCTTCAAATCCCAAAGCCTGGCAGACACTTCTGGACCACACATGAGCAAGGCTGTCCACTCTCAAAACAACTGATTACCATCATGTTTCTCTCAAGTCCCCAGAAAGCCCTCTGCCAACATCCACACAGGTGTTTACCTTATGAAACCCAGGAGGCTATTTCTTTGCAATTATGCCTTCATTGTCCCTACTTTTACAATTTTTCACCACAGTTCCATTTCCATGCTTTCCCCACTCATTTTTATATATATATTCCAATTGCAACTCTGTGAAGGGAAACAAGAGGACCACATGGACAGACCCATACCCATTTGTCACTACCAGTGCTCTGATCTCACTGTCTGACATGGAATTTGGAAGGGTGCCAAAATCACCTGCCTCCAGGACCTACTACTTCCCTAAAAAAATCCTCCTGGCTTGGGAGTGAGAACTGCTGGCAAAAAGCAGATTTCAAAGAAATAGGGAAACTCAGTAAGGGAGACTTAGGGACCATCTGATCAAACTATGGACAGAAGATAACAGGTCACAAGGAGTCATCTGACTTGCCTACAGCTAATTGCAGGGTTACTTCTGGTCTACGGTTTATAGCCTCAAAACCTACTGTTTTTTGGATTAGGTACTATATTAGGTACTTTCTATATATTTCTTAATTTTATGCCAGTCATATAAAGGAAGGCTATCAGCTCCATTGTATAGATAAGAAAACTTATTAGAGTTAGCAGGTTAAAGTTAACTCAGACAAAAATTGGTAGAGGGTTGGAGAGGTTGCTTAGTGGTTGGGGTGCTCGCCTAGCATATGTGAAGCTCTGGGTTCAATCTTCAATGCCCTCTTAAGTTAAATTAAATTAAATAAAAAGCTGGTAAAATCAGGTTTCTAATGTCCTGAGTCTGTGTTCTTATTTTGTTTATAAATATATATATATATATATATATATAAACTTTATTTATTTTTTTAATGTGGTACTGAGGTACCCAGTGCCTCATATGTGCTAGGTAAGTGCTCTATCAGAGTCACAACCCTGGTCCCTTATTTTGTATTTTTATTGAAAAGCTAATACAGTACAAAACACACACACCGAAATAAATAAATAAATAAATGAATGAATAAATAAATAAATAAAATAAAATAAAATATCCCACATGCATACACATTAAAAAGTCAGGCTCTTGCTGGGCACAGTAGCACATGCCTATAATCCTAGTGATTCTGGAGGCTGAGACAGGAGGAATGGCAAGTTCGAGATCAGACTCAGCAATTTAGGGAAACCCTGTCTCAAAATAAAAAAAATATATATATTATTAAAATTAAATATAATTTAATTTTAATTAAATATTATATTTAATATTATATTAAATATTAAATTAAATTAAATTAAATATTATATTAAATATTATATTTAATTAAATATAATTTAATTTTATAAATATTAAATTTTTAATAAATTTAACATAGCTCAGTGGTAAGGCACCCCTAGGTTCAATCTCTGGTAAACAAACAAACAGACAAACAAATAAAATGGGTTCTCTTTTACTCCAGATTCCTCAGAGGACAGCTTCCACCCCATGTTGGGGATCAAACTAAGGGTCTTGTGCAAGCTAAGCACATGCTCTAGTACTGAACTACACCCAAGCCCCCTTTTGTTCCTTTTTAATATTAAATTTTATGAGCATATTACCTATTAAAAATGAACAGGCGCTGGCTGTGGTGGCACACACCTTTAATGATAACTACTCAGGAGGCTGAGGCAGGAGAATTCAAGTCTAGCCTTAGCAACTTAGCAAGACCCTAACTCAAAATAAAAAAAATAAAAAGGACTTGGGAGGTAGCTGGATGGTAAAGTGTCCTGGGTTCAATCCCTAGTACCAAAAAATAAAATGAAAATAAATAAATAGGCATACATTTAAGTGAATTAACTACTAAGCAAAGATTTTTGTTAAGCCATTTAACAGAACAGAACATATTCTTAAAAGGCTTACCACCAGGAAAAGGAAAGAGAAGACAATGTGCCTTTTACAGGGTAACGGCCCTATAAAAGCAGAGAAAGTGATGAGCATTCAGAGGAAAGGGAAGGCGCATTTTAGCCACAGTTAGTGAACTGAAGATGGCAAGTAGAGATGAGAAGTGAATGTGGTGAGCGGCAAGCATGTGGTCTGGTCCCAGGGTCCCTGGGGCATTTCACATAAGCACACGTGTGGCACAACATCTTGGACTCGCTATGGGCATATAGAATGAGCCTTTCCATCTTTTGGTGATGTTTGTAGTGTAGGTATTGGGGAACTGGAGGAAAGCAGGGGAAAAGGCTACTTGGGACCTGCCTTTGTCACAGCTGGTCTCCCTCTGGCTGTGTGGACCCTGTGTCCAGCTGTGTGGACCTTCTTTATTTCCTTTCCTGAGCAAAGCTCCTTCCTACATCAAGGCCCTTGCACATGCTGTTCCCTAGTGGAAGATGTGTGCTTCCTCTTCACCCTACAACTCTTCCACCCTCTGCCTAAACTACCATTGAGTCCTCAGGGATTCCTTCCCTAACTCCACCTAGCTAAGCCTTCCTACCCTTCCTGTGGTTCTGTTTGTAGCCCCCATCACAATTATGATTTAAAAATTATTGGGTGATTATTTATTGGCACTGGGGAATGAATACTGTGTAATTTTAAAATGTTCTTATAAATCATAGGCACTACTGACACTGAGGCCAGATCTTGCCTTTTTCACTCTGGTATAATAGCCATAGTGCCTCATATCTGCACATGGCAGATATCATAAAATACCCAAGAATGAAGAAGGCATGTATGTCATTCCTGATCAGTCTCTGACTTTGTAAAAGCCCAAATTCTAAGAATATCTACTGAGTAATGCCAGACAAATAGGGCTGGCTTCATGACTATGTGACCTGTGAAGTCACACTAGATTCTGTGGTGAGGGGCCTCATGCTGCTTGGTTTAATGATCTGCTATTGCAATCTTTTTTTTTTTTTTTTTTTTTTTGCTATTGCAATCTTGAAGTTATTAATTTTGTCTTTGAACTTGTGCTTTGTAAGTGAAGTTCAATGAGACAATGGAGTATGAATGTGAGCAGAGGAGATTGGTGCTATTTGTGTGTCAGTGCATTTGCCTATAGGTCACCATGCCCATGAGCACAGGATTCTGGTGTACTTATGTGCGGGACAAGACTCAAGCAAGTACAAGGTCAGCTTGTCAGTTACACATACAAATAAGCAAATGGAGGTGCTGACAGCCTGGAGAGGCCATACTTTCCACTCCAACTAGAACTTGCCTCTAACACAGAAAGATGGCAATAGCTTTCTAAGAAACGTGGATGAACAGGAACCCCATCAATCCTTTTTTACTCATTTACTGGCATGTTTTAGCCAAATATTAACACCAAAAAATATGACGTAGAAGGAAGAAGGATACCTACAGTGTGTGTTTTTTTTTTTTTTTTGTCCTGGGGATTGAACCCAGGGATGTTCTACTACTGAGTGGCTGGAATTACAGGTGTGCACCACTGTGCCTGGCCTTTTCATTTCTTGTTATCTTTAAAGCAAAGATAGTGTTGGTAGTAGGTGCATGTATCATACAAATTCTGTAATTTTGGTGATTCTGCCTACAAGTTAAAGGTTCTTACATTTGCATCTCGCAAAATAAAGATGAGCAGTAAACTGATGCTGGTAATTTCACATTTTAGTTTCTCTCTACTTAGAATAACATTAATAGCAAATAATAAACACTGTGACAAGTTGAGAGAGAAACTGTAGAAGAAAGAAAAAAGTTCATATTTTATTACCATTAAAGGAATTTTTTTCTTTTTCTTTTAACATTTTGATTTTGCACTGGGCTGCACAGATTATACAGTCAGCCCTGCAGACCACTCTCCATGCTCCTTGTCCAATGTCACCATGTTAAGTGCCTCAGTCACTTAACTGATTGGGGGCCAATCTCACAAAGATGCCTGCAGGGTGGTTATCTCTTGGGCTTTCTCAGAGAGCTGCAGAGACAGAATGGGAGTTAGGTGTCCTTGCCCTAACTAGGGCACTATCCCTCCTGCCCTCTTATAACTTATCTTTAGGTGAGAAAGTTCTTTCCTCAGGCTGAGAGCGAACATGAGATGATTCCCTGGAAGACAATGACTCCCTGCAGCTCTCTTCTCACTACTACTCACTCACGCAGTAATCATTATTCAGAGGGCCTCCCTCCTGCCCTGGCAGTGTGCTGGTGACAGAAAAGGATGAATAATGCATACACTGCCCCTCTGTCAGCCACAGCGGGGCAGGGAGAAGGCACACACTCTGAGAGAGAGATGCACACAATTTTGTGGAAGTGAAGGAAGTCATTTCACCTCTGGAGGTGGAGGAGCAAGGCCCTGTATATGAGAAGGCCTTCATTCTCAAATTAATTGGGTGGCACCAGGGAAGCTTTGGTGAGTCTCTTCACCTCCAAACCACCTCAAACAAAGGCAGTTTCAAAGCAAAAGCAGCTTGAAGACAATTCTCCTACACTTTCCAGTGGATTACAGCTCAAACATCTCACTTGTAGAAATTCCAGAGTTTCCACTGTTTATTACATGCTCATCTTTTGTCTCAACCCTACAGGAATCTTTCACCTGGTGAGCTGCACATTAGAGATTTTTTTAACCCCAGCCTCCTAACAAAAAGTAAGGTGGCTTCGCCTTAATAAATCGGAAGTTCTGAAGTATTCCATTCTTTCTTGGGTGTGGGTAGGAATTTTCCCCTTGGGCACTGCTGTGTCCTTAAAATAACAATAATATTTGTGCAAACACCACTTCAACTGTGAGGGATGCTGCCCTGTTAGCAGGCACCGGATCTCCTTTTTAGGTAACAGGGTTAAGCAAAGGCTCCTTCTTAATTAATGGGTCTATCTTAGCAACCCACCCTTGTAGGCTTCTCCCCAATCCCTGTAACTCTAGGGATCCCATACATCACAGGACTTCCTCTGGACTCCCCAAGGATCAAAGCTTCCTGCCAGCCGGGGATTGTCACCAAATCCCATGGATCAGGGGCTGAATACAAGGAGAGTTCAAAGGTAAAGTTACTCACAGGAGCCTCTGAGGTGGGCAGGATATAGGCAATCCAGCAGAGGCACCCTCTCATTAACACTTCCACACACCTGCCATTCATCCCTGTCTGTATCAAACCCAAGGATTCCCCAGGGAAATGGGGAGAGGGAGGGGTTTAAGTGTGAGTGGAGGTGGCTGCCTCTCATCCAGGGAAGAGCTGGCTCAGTTTTAGTGCAGCAGGTGGTTCAAAGAAACATTTTTATCATCTAAGAAAGCTCTTTGGCCAGGGATTATCACCTCCCCCACCCCGCTTTCTTTTTGGTGATGCTGGGAAATCAAACGTGGGGCCACATGCATGCTAAGCGTATGCTCTACCACTGAGCTATAAATCCCTAGACCCTGGCCAAAGCTATCTTAAAGAAGTACCCAGATTCCTTGACTGAAAACTCTTTGGAAGAGGCTGTGGTACCTTATCAAGAGAATTTAGAGAGTGTGGTGTCCTCGGATAAATACAGCAGGTGCAGGTTCCCAGAAACACACAAAGCTGAAGCTTCCAGGACAAGGGCAGTGTTTAGGGTTAGATGTGGCTGAGAAAAGCCCAGAATAGGCAGAGCTGATTGAAAAGGGAACAGTGTGAGTGAAAAACTGCCTTAGGCACACAGGTGCACTTTCAATGGAAGAGCAGGAAAACAGTTTGACTCTTTGAATATGCTGGACTAGGACATCCCTGAAGTGGTTTTTCTTTGAGTTAAAATCAAAAGAAGAAATAAATGGCAGATATCTTTCTTCTTTATAGTTCCAAAATTTATTTATTTGTTTCTAAAACCAAATAACCACAATCCAAAATATCTGGAAAATAGAGGAAGAAAAAAAGTATCTCCAGTCATACTACCTCTCTAATATGAGCTCCATTAGTAAGGACATTTAATAATGAAGAGATTCATTTGTATGAATAAACTGTGCCTGGTTTATAAATTTGAGGCCAGCCTTAGCAATTTAGTGAGACCCCGTCTCAAAAAAATAAAAAAGGGCTGGGGCTATAGCTTAGTGGTAGAGCACCTCTGGGTTCAATCCCTGGTACTGTAAAAAGAAAAAAAAAAAAAAACAAAAAACTATATATATATATTTCATGGTGGTTTACTAATGGAACTAATGGTTTACTAATGGTTCATAAAACCGCTATTCTTCTGTCATTGTTAAAAAATGATTACAAATAAGACACTTACAGGAAGAAAGACTCATAGAAGGATGTGTTAGCAGAGGCTTTTCCATCTATAATTTCTTTTTCTTTTTTTTTTTTTTTTTTTTTTTTTGTTTTGGGGATTGAACCCAGGGCCTCAGGTATGCTAGGCAAGCACTCTACTCCAGAGTCACACCCTCAATCTATCTATAATCTCTTAACATTTGAGGGGGAAATGGGTTCCTGAATATTTAAGGATAAAAAGTTAAATGCTAGCATACACTAATTGTACTTAGAAATTCAATTTTCTTTAGAATTCACAAATGAGGCAAAAAAGATCAGAAGGAAAGAAACTAAATTCCACACAATCCCATCAACCACCAATGTCTACCTTTGTGGCTAAGAAATAAGTACTGGGTACAAAGACAAAAGAGGAATAACAAGAAGTTAGACATTGAAATAAAAACCAGAGAGCTGGGCACAGAGGAGCATACCTGTAATTCCAGTGACTCTGGAAACTGAGGCAGTGGGATTGAAGGTTCAAAGCCAGCCTCAGCAATTTAAGGGGCCCAAGCAACTTAGCGAGACCCTGTCTCAAAATAAAAAATAAACGAAAGGCCAGGGGATGTAGTTCAGGGGTAAAGCTCTTAGGTTAAATTCCTAGTACCAAAAAATAAACAAATAAATAAAATATGCATGCATACATACATACATACATACATACATCAGGAGAGAACAGGGGGAAGAAGGTGAACTGGAGTCAGTAGTTGGAGCCTATCCTGGCAGAGAAAACGATTCTCTAGTTTGGGACCAAGAGGAGGAAGAGAACCCAGAACCTGATTTCTTCTGTTTAAAAACATGCTGGAATAAGCATTGGATGTAATATGAATCTGTCAGGAAGCTCCTAGCTTTTTTTAAATAAGGGGTCTCAATATGTTGCACAGGTTGGCCCAGAACTCCTGGAATCAAGTGATCCTCCTGCAGCAGTATTCTGAATAGCTGGGGCAACAGTATGGGGTTCCTACATCTGGCTTTGGTCCAACTCCTAAGAATCCTCACTTTGACCTCTGTGCCTCCATGTCAAAACCTGTGTGATTTTGTGTTTGAGGGAAGTGAAAGTGAATGGGTGAGACTAGTTATGGGGCAGGGAGTCCAGGATCAACAATAGAGAACAACTTAGCAAATATGTCCCAAATTGTGTGCAAGGGACTATGCTAAGTGGGGGAGGCAGATATGTAGAGCTGAAACCCAGTGGGCTGGAGGCAGGCAACCTGTAAGGTGAATCCTGGAGCTTCCAATCCTCAGCTAGGGAATCCTGAGCGAACATTTTCCACCTCAGAACCTGGTGATCTCATCTGTAAAATGGAGATACTGCTGCCTCTTTTTGAAGGTTTTGTTGTTGTAATAATTTATTTCCAAGGATCCAAGGACATGCTTATGGTGGGTGCTAAGGAAGTGGTGGTCTGTCAGTCTCCAAGACAAATATGAGATCCTATGAGGCCAGAGCAGCATCCAGCTTGTTACTCTCATTATCACTGAGGCCTAAAAACCGTGCCTGGTAATTCTTTGAGGAAGGAATGAACAAATGAATGGATAATGATAGCTAATCCTTACATAGTACTTGGTATGTACCAGGTATGGTTTGAGACAGCTATATTAACATTTAATCCTCACAATGCAATGAAAAAGGTACTATTACTATCTCCAATTTCCTCAGGACCACACAGGTAGTAACAGGCAGAGCCAAGATTCAAACCCTGGCAGCGGGTCTCCCATGTAGCTGGGACCATTTTGTCCTCTGTGCCCTCTGTCAAACCTGGAGCCGGTGTTCATTTTTCTTTTCTTTTTTTTTGCAGTGCTAGGGATTGAACCCAGGGTTTCATACATGCAAGGCAAGTGCTCTACCCCAGCCCATTTTATTTTAAGGCAGGTTCTCTCACTAAGTCATCCAGGCTGGCCTTGAATTTGTGATACTCTTGCCTCAGCCCCCTCTGTAGCTGGGATTACATGTGTGTACCACTGCACCAGAAGAAGCAGTGTTCTTTATTAACAACCACGCTATTTTGCATCTACAAGTGGTTGCTGTTTTTACCATTATAAAGTGGGGAGCATGAAGCACATATACTGCCTACCTTACAAGCTTGTGATAGGGGTCAACAGAGATAAAGTATGTGAGAGTATTTTGCTATCATAAGCAAAGTGATAATGTAATTCAAAGTATTATTATCACCACATTGAGGAAATTTGGTTTACCATTAAGGAGCTAAGAAAATAAGGGGAAAGGTACATCTCTGAAAACAAGTAGAGGACAGAGCCAAAACTAGGGGGCCACGCAAACCAGTAAGTGAACGGGAGCTAGAAGAGGGAGAAGGGGATAAACCAGGAAAACACTCGATGCTGAGTGCAGCATCGGGGCCAGCGTGAGTCAGGTGGTGGTGGTGTCAAGCGCATCGGAACACTCTGACTGTGCTGCTGTGCAGAACTCAGGGCACTGGGAAGAATTCTGCTAGGCAAGCAGGAAGGAGATGGACTCAGGGTTTGGAAGGCAAGTGGCCTCTCTAAGATAATGGACAGGAAACAAACTAGGGGCAAAATGGAGGCAGACAATCTGGACCTCATTCAGGGAGCTTTGGCCTGAAGGGGAATAATGCTTCACTGAAAAACTCAAACCTTCAATTTGATGGGTCTATGAAAAAGAAATTAGTGCCAATTGAAACAGAAAGCCCAGGCTTTTGAGACACTTCACTGAAAGCACTGGGGAGGTCAGCAAAGAAAGGCAGGATTACACACGTCTAAGGGATTTCTATCCATGCCTGACGGATAGAGAATCTCACACATGCTGAAGTCCAAGGTGACATTATTACCAGCTGGAGGTTACCAAGCCTTTCAAAAACCTTTTATTTTCAAAGTATTTTTCTATGCTAGACCTAGAGATAAATGGCACTTTCACCCTTTCTGGATGTATCTAGCTGTTAAAAGGCGAGAACATCTCAACTATGAACTGGAGATGGGGTGGGAAGGGGATGGGAGATACTGTGCATGATTTTTCATTGAAGAGAAAGGGAAAACATTTAACTGGTCAAGTGCCAAAAATGCTTACAGGGATATAGACAAGCAAGGCAGTCTGGGGAAAGACCAAGATCACAGCTGGCAGTTAGCCCCTGGTAGGGGCGACAGATCAGGGGTCCTAAACAAAAAGTGAGCAGTCAGACTTCCTGACCCAGCTCCTGCTGAGGCATGCTACCCAAGGCTTCAGCCGGTCACAGACCCTGTGGCTCACTGTGGCAGGGACAGGAGTGGCAGCTGCCATAGCAGTAGAACAGTGATGGCAGCATCTTTCAGAATGTCTTTAAATAGCAGCTTTCCTGCACCCCCATAGGCACTGAAATAGAACAAAGGTGACAAGGAAAATGGCTAAAGCCTGTGCAAAAGCAGCGGGCTGAGGCTTGTTGGGGAAGAGATCAGCAGCAACATCCTGAGAAAGTGATTGCAAGCTCAGTTTGCTTGCTTGCTTTTTTCTTTCTTTCTTTCTCTCTCTCTCTCTCTCTCTCTGTGTGTGTGTGTGTGTGTGTATGTAACTGGGGCTTGAACCCAGGAGTACTCTGCCACTGACCTGCATCCCCAGTCCTTTTTATATTTCATTTAGTTTTTGGAACCAGAGATTGAAACCAGGGGCACTTAACCACTGAGCTGTGTCCCTAGCCCCCCAATCCCTTTTTTTCCAAAAATATTTTCTTAGTTGTAGATTAACACAATACCTCTATTTAATTAATTTATTTATTTTTGATGTGGTGCCAAGGATCAAACCCAGTGCCTCACACATGGTAGGCAAGTGCTCTACCACTAAGCCACAACCCCAGCCCCCCATTTTTAATATTTTATTTAAAGACAAAGTTTGCTGAGTTGCTAAGTGTCTCACTAGTCTACTGAGGCTGGCTTTGAACTCGTGATCCTCTTGCCTCAGCCTCCTGAGTTGCTGGATTACAGGCATGTGCCACCATGCTTTACCCTTCAAAGTGTAATGCTGGGGGAGGGGGGAGGCTACACTGTCTCTGGCCATGAGGATCTCCATGCAGATACCTGCTGAGGGCAGCACAATACTGTTTCTTTTCTGCACCTAAGACTCCAGTGTGGAACTAGACAGCACCTGAAAATGGCCATTGCTACCACTTATTGAGTGGTTACTACACCTGGTTACTACACCCAGTCACTGTGTTAAGCTCTTTCTACACATTATCTCATCCAGTCCTATGAGGTAGGTATTATTAGTCCCAGTTTACAAATCAGGGAAAGGGGTTTAAAGAGATTTGTGATTTGCTTGAGGATACACAGCTAGAATCCAAACCTGTATCTTTCTGGTTAAGCTCTATAAACCCTACTTTTAAACATGTGTATTACTAGGAAATCTGATATGCAGGAAGATACTATGGGGAGAATTTGGTCGTTCCCTTGTATCATCAAACTTAAAACAAAATTTTTTTTTTTTTTTTTTTTTTTTTTTGCGGTGCTGGGGGTTGAACTAGGGCCTTATGCTTTCGAGGCAAGTGCTCTACCAACTGAGCTACATCCCCAGCCCCAAATTTCTTTATTTTCATGGTGCATGGCTGGTGAGGGAAAAGGGGCTGATTCTAAGGCATGGGTTTCCTGTGGGGTGCCAGTTAGGGTTGGGGCATCATGAATCATCCCAGGTTTACCCTGGTCACACAGCCTTGAGTCTAGCTTGGCTTGGTCATGCTCAATGGGTAGGGGAAGCGTAGGCCATAGTCTTAGGGCATTTGATCAGTGGAATTCAATGCTCTGTGTATGACGATTCAGAAATAAGGTTAAGGGTTAGACCAAAAATCAGAGAAAATTAGTTATGAGGCATCCCTCAGAGACCCTGGTAGGATCTGTATTATGTGCTAATCTATACATGGCATGTACCATGCTGAAGAGCACAAACCTCACCTCAACCAGAAAAGTACAACTACACTGCCCAGAGGGTCTACCACTGCATCTGAGTGATTCATGGTTTCTAGTCAGGGAATCCCCACCCTTGCTGCACATTAAAATCTGCTGGAGAACTTTTAAAATGCCTGAGACTCACCTTACAGCTAAGACTCAGAATCTCGGAGGTTGGGCTTAGACCTTCTTAAAAAAAAAACAACAACTTTCTTTTTATGCCCCCCAGCTGACTCTAGTAACCTAATAACACGTAAGTGTTCCCCAGGAAAACTCTAATAATATAATAATAGTAAAGATGCAGTAAGGTAGAATTTTGGGGAAAAATACTGGATAGGAGACTCAGTAGGAGATGCACCATGGTTTCAAAAGAAGAGGTCACCGTCTTGGTTCTGCTTATGAAAAAATCTATCAATTACAAGGGTGAAATGATGTAGACACAACCTATTCTACTTCTTAAAACTTTCATAGTTATCAGCAAAGAAGTTTCCTTTTGGAGTGGTATATATATATATATATTGGAATTGGAAGACTTTAATATTGGAAGACTTTAATATTCAATTGGAAGACTTTAATATTCAAAAAGTCTTTCATACACATTAAAAATATAGGAAATTTCATGAGGACATGAAGCTTCCAATTCAGTTTTTGTGGCAACTTTTAGAAGAAGAATTACATATAAATACAGTATATTTTACTGTTCCCAAACTTCATAATTTTATACTGTGATTTATACAGCTTCTCATGTTTGACTTATCCCACCTTGCTCACTTAACACACCCTAAATCTGCACCACTTCAGAATATGAAAATAATAATAAAAGAGAGTAAGCACATTGAGAAGTAATCAGAAAAACATATGACTCATGAATTAAGACTGAATATTTTCCTCAATTATTAGGAGAGTTTGTTCTTAAACATGTGTATGTGAAGCCTGATTCTGAAGACACAGAAAGTCTCAGGCTATTGACATGAATTCCGTAGGAAAATGAAAGGGCAATGAAAGCTTCCTCAGTTGCTGGGAAAGCTGACATTACAGCAGAAACCTCTGCCCAGTGGAGGAATTAAGGGAAACACACATGCTAAAATTTCAACAGCTTGTATATCTAGCAAGGAGAAGACAATTCTGAAATGCAGACCAATCCTGGTTATGGATCAATATTCATTCTCTCACTCTGCCTCAGGACTCCTTCCCCCAGCTGATTTGGGGACAGCATATCTATAACCCAACTATAACTCGCACCCTACCAAAAAAAATACCAAAAAACAAAACTTTAGGCATTTCCAAATAAGGGAGTCAAAATTTCCTCCTTAAGAAAACTTGTTCAGACAACTTCAGTTCTTGGGAAACCTGAACACTGGAAGAGTTTGGAAGTCCCAGACTTTCCAGTTTAAGATCTAAGTCTATTGCAAAGGCAGTACAAAGAAACTCAAGAGAAGCGTTCCATGCCTCTTATAGAAATGAATTCATGCACTCTCTCCTCCTCTCATGAAGTAAAAGTGGAAGAGACTATGGCTTCCTGCTGCCTGTAAACTGATCACTACACTAATCCCGAGCCAATACTGTGAAGTGCTATAAAGCCAGAGAAGTAAGGGCTAATTTTACCTGAGAAATCAGAAAAGACTTTTTACAAAGGATGTAACACTGAGGATGAAAGATGAAGGCAAGTTTATCACACTTGTAGGTGGGGGGAAGAAGGCATTTGATGCATGAGAACATACGGACCAAGACATGGAGGCAGAGTACTGCGGGCTGCCATGAGGGCTTTGGGGCATCTGGGGGACATGTGGGAGAAAAAGCCATAGAAAACAGATGGGTCCAGAGTATGAAGGGTCTTATAAATCTTGCTAATGAGTTTGGTCTTTATATTATTATTTCTTGCTTCCTTCCGAGGTGCTGGGGATTCGAACCCAGGCGGGTGCACATGCTCAGCAAGCACTCTACAGGCTGAGCTAATCGCCTGCTTGGTCTTTATATTATCAACCACAAAAACACTGAAAAAATATTACCTGAGGATTGACCTTTAGCAGACTGGCCCTTCAGGAAGATCTCTCTAGTTTCCTCATTATTAGTAACTGAATGAATATCAGTTGATCCAGGAGAATCAGAGAGAAGAAAGCCCAGTGGTAAAGGAAGGAAGTCCCAGAAGCCCATCTTTGTTCCAATACACCTGTAACAGTTCAGCTCTTCCTCAAGTTTAGTTTCAGGTCAGTTCTGAGGAGTTTCTTCAGAGCAACCAGGCTGGCAGTAAGACAGCCCTCAGTTCTATTTCTAATGGCTGTGTGACTTGAGCATCTAAATGTGCTTTCTTGGCTTCAATTTTCTTATCTGTAAATAAAGTTAATAAGCATATTTATCTTATAGGGTTTTTTCTTTCTTTTTTTTTTTTTTTTTTTGTTATTAGGGATTAAACCCAGGGGTGCCTAACTACTGAGCAACTTTAATAAAAAAATTTTTTTGAGACAGGGTCCCATTAAGTTGCTTAGGGCCTCACTAAGTTGCTTAGGCTGGCTTTGAACTCACGATCCTCCTTCCTCAGCACCTCAAGCCACCAGATTAAGGTGTGTGCCACTGTGCCCAGCACTCTTGTAGGGTATTTAGAAGGACCCAGGGAGATATTGGATGTGAACAGCTTAGTAGCACAAAGTGCTTTTAATAAATGCTAGTAATGTTATTACTAAGTACCAAACCTTGGAGGCCATGGAATTTATTTGGAGCACATTTGCCATGAGCAAACCAACCATGGGATGATGAGCAATGAGCTGGAACAAACTTTGGAGCATTAATCTGGGAGGTTATCCTCTGTCACCCCAAGGAGAGAGTACACTAAGGACTCCTTCCTTTCAGTGGATGGAGCAGAGATAAACGGGTTTTGCAACCTAGAGGCCCATCAGATTATCAGCATAATCACTCTCTGAGGGAGAAACAAGTCCCAAGTCAGGCTGTAGGATAGGAGGAAAAGTTCCAACATGCTCTCTCCCCAGCCTGGCAGTCCTGAAGGTGTTTGGTCTCTTTTGGTTTCTTTCTGCTCCCTGCTTTTTCCAGTTATGTGTACAGTATGGGAAGTTGCTGGATGGTGTAGTCTGTGGTTGGGCTGTGATTCTGACAAAAGATAGGGGAACACAAGGAAAGGCAAAAGAAAGACCAGGCTGTTTCCTCTCTCTGCTCTCTGAAGAGTTGCTGGCAGGTCCTAGAGGTCAGGGGACCTTGGTCCAAGGCTGGCCCAAACACTGGCCTATTGCTCTCCCTTCATTCTTTTGGATAGTCAACACACTGAAAGCAGGTGTTTGGCTTGTATTCCTTTTGGATATCATGGTTTCCAGGATCTGAAGGAGCCATCTGTTAACCATGATCTGTGAGGGAAAGTCCAGGGGACTTGGTTTCTGAATCCTTCAGATGACAGGGACATAGAAGAGGTAAGGATAAGTTCTGAAGCTGCACTGCCTGGGTTTGTCTACTGCTCTGCCACTTGACAGTTGTTGGATAACTTATTTATCCTCTTTGTCTTAGTTTTCTCATCTTTCAAATAGGGATATTACTCATACCTATATAGGATTATTATGAAGATTGAATGAATTAATACAAGTAGAGCACTCCGATCCAAGTGCTATCATGTAATAAATGTTCAAAATCAGAGTTTTGGGTGGTTTTAATACACATTGAACTTTTCAAGAATGCAGCTATCATATAAATTGAGAGAGAGAATATGTTAATTTGTTTGGAATTTTGCCAAAAACAATTTACCATTTTGGAAAAATCAGGCTATTCAATGTCATTTATGGTACTTCTGAGTTGTCAATACAGGACATCTGAATTAATCTGTAGTCATTAATTTGAGTGATTCTCAATATGAGAGCAAATGAACAGTTCATTATGTGTTAGAACTGGCCTACATAGTTGTACATTAAAATACAGTTGAGGCATTATATTGGTTTTAAAAATATGCATGTAGGTTAAGGTTACGAAGCTATATGTTTTATTTTAGCAAAATAAAGGGAACACTACAAAATATTTGCTATTATAATAAAAGCTCACTGAGTCTGATTTAAAGGAGACTGGCAGAATAGACTTTTGCAAACCTGGTGCCTGATCTGTGTGCCAACTCACCTTGCTGATGTTACCTTGGATAATATGACAAACCTTGTTCCTGATGATGAGTGAATTAAAAACAAGGAAGAGTGGGGAAGACATGATACTTCTAGCACTTGGCCAACATAAGTCACCAGCAACAACAGGACATGAGTGCTCATTCTTCCTGGCATTAGACTTGGAAAATTATAACCACAGTCTTTCATGAGCTTTAGTTTCCTCATTCATAAAATAAGATGGTAGGATTCTTTCCCAAAGCATGTTTCATGGAACATTATTACTTAGCATGCTTATGACAACAAAAGGGTTCCTTAGTAAATAAATTTAGGAAATTATCAGTTTTCTTTGCTATGGAACTTCTTAGACTTCTTAACAGGCTAAGATGCTCTGACTCTCCAGAAAGGGAACATAGTTGTATGGAGCACTTACCAAACTTAATTTGACCATGAAGACCTTATTTCAAAGGAGCAACTCATGCCAAGAAAAAGTCTCTAAAGTCTCTTCTACCTCTAATATCCTAAAATTCTGTGACTTTGAATTTCTAAACAAGACAATCTTCTTGGTCATTTTAGATCAGAATAAGAAGAGTAAAAAGGAAGCCATTCTGCAGAAAATAAAAGATCCTAAGTCTGATGCAGAAGAGGAAGACAAACCACAGTCTAACATATGTAGATCTATGTAAATGATTATGCAGAAGAAGAAGAAAGGGAGCAGAGTTTTAAATGTTAGGGCTTCCAAACTGTCACTTATGTCATCACTAGAAAAGGCTGAACACTTATAGTTTAGCAGTAGAAGTAAGGTACTAAGTCCTTATCTTTTCAGTTTTATTTCGCAAATCTATCACCATCATGCTGATTTGGCCAAATCACTTAAGGAAATCTGTGGGACTATTCCCTAGTCCAAAGCGCTGACCAGGGCCTCAAGTTAGTTCATACAACATTAGCTGGAACATTAAGTATCTTCCCTGGAATTTCAGCATTTGGGGCCAGGTCGGGAATCTGAGTGTTGAAGGGAAGATGTATCTTTGGATCAGTCAGGGGTCATGCTGCTGTCATAAGAAGAAAGCTGAACTCTGGTGCAAGGGATAAAGCCCAAGTACAAGAGAAGTAGAGATTAAGAGGTGGAGTATTTCTGCTCTGTCCTAAAACCCCACTAGAATGATAGTAAAAGACTTTAAACATAGTATTGTTATCCAAAAAGAACTAACAAGGCAAAAAACCGTGGGGAGAAAAAGCAAGGTAAGGGGAAGAGGAGACTCTTGAGTTGTTGATAAAAGCACGCCATCATTTTACCTCCTTGTTCGTCAGCAGTGGCCTTGCAGAAGACTATTCCTGTCTGCCTGGGCCTGGCTCTCTCCAGGTCACCAACTTTACTCACACTGTAACTGTCCTTAGCCTGGCACCATTTTCTTCCTGACATCCGCCCAGCCCTGATCTCTCAGGCTCCTGACCCAGATACTGGGAGAAATATGTTCCTAAAATCTCCAGGGTCATCTAGCTGTAAACCCTCTTCAACTTCTGAGGGTAAGTATGAGTAGCTAACCCATCTACAAAGCTTGTAGTTGACTGACACTGGAAATCCTTGGAAAAACAGGCATTCATTACTGACTAAACATTCAAATTTTAATGTGTGGGAATAAACATTTGAAAAGTTGTGCTTCTGTTCTGACTGGCTCTTTGGAAGTAAAAGACAGCAAATGAAGCTGGGCTTGGGACAAAACAGAATAAGACAAGCTTCTAAGTATACATAACAGGTGTAAAAAGCCATTAAAATTTTTAGCAACAACTTGCCACAGATATGCAATGAAAACTTTGCTACTCACGAAAATATATAGTTAAAATAAACTAGAAATGTAAGCGTCTCAATGCAATTGACTAGAATGTCACTTTAAATATGTTCAGCATGGGAAATTAAGCCTATGACTGTTGGTGTGTTTCTACTCATCCTTGGTGCAAGTACTTGCTTAAAAATATATTTTTTTGGCTGGGTGCAGTGGCGCATACCTATAATCCCAGTGGCTCAGGAAGCTGAGGCAGAAGGAACACAAGTTCAAGGCTAGCCTCAGCAACTTAGCGATGTCTTAAGCAACTTAGAGAGACCCTATCTCAAAATAAAAACTAAAAACCCAAACAGGGCTAGGGATGTGGCTCAGTGGTAAAGCGCTCCTGGGTTTAAGCTCTAGTACCAAAAAAAAAAAAAAAAAAAAAAAAAAAAAAACCTGTGCTTTTTTTTTTTTTGGTGGTGCTGGGGATGGAATCTAGCACCTTGTGCTTGCTAGGCAAGTGCTTTACCAGAGCTACAAACCCAGTCTTTGTGGCTCTTATTTCTTTCTTTTTAGGTATTTTTATTTATTAAGAAATTTTTTTCCTTTGTGCTCTTTATTTATAAGCAGTAGCCGGGCATGGTGGCGCACGCCTATAAGCATGCCAGCAGCTTGGAAGGCTGAGGCAGGTGGATCAAGAGTTCAAAGCCAGCCTCAGCAACTCACCCTAAGTAACTTAGCAAGATCCTATCTCAAAATAAAAATGGGCTGGGGATGTGGCCCAGTGGTTAAGTGTCCCTGGGTTCAATTCCTGGTGTTCCCCCCTGCAAAAAAAAAAAAAAAAACCCAAAAAACAAAAACAACAAGAAAAAACACCATGAGCAGCCTAATAAAGTTAGGAGACAGCTAACTTTTTTAGCTGCTAATAGCAGCTAGAGCACAGACTTAAGGGTCAAATGGCCTGAGTTTAAAACCCAGCGCTGACACTTAATGTAACAGTGAGACCTAGAGCAGTTGGCTTAATCTCTGTGCAGTTAGTCTCTGGAAAAATGGGTATAACCACACCTACCCCCAAAATTCCTGAGAGAATAACTGAGATAATTGATAAAGCATCTAGCTCAGTGCCTGCTTTCTGAAATCAGATGACATTCCTCTTCTTCTAAAGGTAATAAAGAAAGAGAATAATAGTCAAATCAAGTCCAAATACATGCTGTCCTTTGGTTCAATAACTACAGAACATCTAAGGTCTTATGTTTTCCCAGTAGAGTAGGTCAGTATTCATCATGAGAAAGAGGAGATGGCACTCATTAGAGTCTTGAACAGTCTAAAGGTTGAATTCCTAGTAATAAAGTTTGTCTCCTAAAGATTAAGATGAATCATGGTGAGAGTCCAGCATGATAAAGGGTAAGGTACTGGGGCTGGGGTTGTGGCTCAGTGGTAGAGCACTTGCCTAGCACATGTGAGGCACTGGGTTTGATTCTCAGCACCACATTAAAATAAATAAATAAATAAAATAAAGGTATTGTGTCCATCTACAACTTAAAAAAAAAAAAAAAAAAGGGTAAGGCACTAAAAGTTCCAGCTCAGATTTAAGCATTACAAATGTATATCTGTAACTAAACAGTGCATGTTATACTACTAATGTGTATAATTTTTATGTTTTTATGTATCAGTTAAAAATAATTTAACTTAAAAAATTTCAGCCATCAAATAAATTATCTTCATTCATATTGATATGATTTGATAGATTAATATAACTTATCTTTGGTGGGTTAAAAAATCATTTAAGGGGCTCGGGATATAGCTCAATGGTACAGTGCTTGCTAAGCATGCATTAGGCCCTGTGTTTGATATCCAGCACCCCACAAAAAATTAAAATTTAAGGAACCACCCGGTTATAGTAGAAGTGATGGTGGTGGTGGTAGTAATGATGACAATCATAATGATAATTAGTGGTACTCATCATCAAAGTTGTCTTGTACAGCTGGGAGCAGTGGCACACACCTGTAATCCCAGTGGCTCAGGAGGCTGAGTCTGGAGGATAAAGAGCTGAAACCCAGCCTCAGCAACTTAGTGAGGCCCTAAGCAACTCAGTGAGACCCTGTCTCAAAATATTTTTAAAAAGGGTTTGGGATGTGGCTCAGTGGTTAAGCACCTCTGGGTTCAATCTCCAGTACAAAAAAAAAAAAAAAAAAAAAAAAGAGTTGTCTTGTACATTTACAACTCCTCACAGTTTGTAGAGTTTCACATGTTATCCCATCTCACTCTTGACACATCTATCAAGCACGTAGGACAGATGTGAAAATGACATTCAGAGAGGTTCATGGATTTGCATCAAGATCAGAACTTGCACCAAGTCTAAAGTCTGAAAAATTATTCTAGGCTCCATCATTATTTTCTCTATTTAAATATGAGAACTGATGTCTTTCAAGGTAAGCAGGTCAGAACTATTGCTCCTCTTAGCTTCCTAAGGCTAGAGGATGGAACATGGGGGAGGAGAAAAAGAGGAGGGAGGAAGTAGAGGAGGAAGAAGAAGAGAAAAGGGAGGAGAAGAAAGGGGAGAAGTCCTCATTTTTATATGTGTTTTTTTTTTTTTTATTGCTTCCCACATGAAGCCTTCTATTTGCTCAAAAGAATCAAAGTCCATAGAAGTCATTCTGGGAAAGACACTGCACTGGCCCATTTACTGTGCCCACAGCACAAAACACACCAAATGTTGTCCAAATAACTTTCAGGATAACAAAAAAAGGAAGGGAACTTTCCATTTGGCTCGTCTGTTCACTTAAAACTTGCCATTTGTGCTGTGTCAAAGATTAAGCATCATATCCTAGTTCCCATTTGGTCTGGAGAGACAGGCACAAGGTGAACTAGGGACACAGGCACTAAATCTTCTGGATGGACCATGAGCACCTTCTGTAATTAAAAAGCAGAGTATCATGCCCAAACTCTATGCACTTTTTTTTTTTTTTTTAAACCCAGGGTAGCCTTCTCTCACAGAAATGGAACAAATGCAAGTCAGAAGTCTGAGTAAGGAGGAAGTGTTTGGGGGTAACCGACATTTTATAAATTCACAATATATTTTTAAATCTTTCTATGCCCCTGTCTCCTGTGGCGCTGTGAATAACATCCAACAATAATAATTTTGTATTAAATACCTGGTCTTATTAATATCAACCCTGTAAACAGCCATGCCCTCCAGATGAAGCAAGGTTAGTAAAACCACCATTTATAATGGTATGAGAAAGAGGCTTCTGCCATCTTAGTTTAATACTGGGCCTCAAAGGAAGGAATTAAAGTCACTGCAGAGTGGAGACATGGGTTTGGGTCATAACCTGACCCAGCAATCAATTAATAACTAATCCCAAACTCTATTTTTGTGTGTCTGTGTGTGGTGCTGGGGATTGAACCCAAGGCCTTGTGCGTGCAAGGCAGGCACTCTACCTACTGAGCTATATCCCCAGTCTATTCCAAACTCTTGCTCCTGAAAATGCTTCTAAAGTTTTGCTTCCCCTGCCTCCACCCCCTTGGTACTGGGAATTAAGCCAGGAACTTTACCACTGAGCTACACTTTCAGCCCTTTTTATTTTGAGACAGGGTTTTGTAGAGTTGCTGAGGGCCTTGTTAAATTGCTGAGGCAGACCTCAAACTTGTGATTCTTCTGTGTCAGCCCCCTGAGTAGCTAGGACCAGAGCATGCTCTACTATGCCCGGCTTTATGGCCTGACTTATGGATGTTATCTGAAGGTAGGCCAGTGTGATGGGTTAGTGCTCAGCTATTACTGCCCCAATTATTGTTTTTGTAACAAATTCATAAAAACAGATGTTCTAAATTTTAATAATGAGTAGAGTAAACAAAGTCACTTGCAAAGATCAAACTTGTGAAGAGCAGGTGGTTAAGAACGCTTTCCTCATTCTGTTGCTTACGATCATTTCTCTGTGTTGAAAAGGCCTATTTTTAACATTGAGACCAACACAAAGTGCTCGCCTGGACATGTCTCCTCTCCCAGGTATTCCTAGTAAGCTTATTTTTCAGCAAGGGTAAGGTAAAATGGGCTTCAAGAGGGTTCCTTCTAGCTTGTAATGAAGCTTTAGGCTATATTACAAATAGATACAGTCATAAAACTATAACAAAGCTAAGCAGAGAACAGGTTTTTCAGTAAGAAAGTGAGTGTAGTGTTTGCTTCCAGTATGAATACTGGGTTGATTATGTAAAACTCTGGCTACTTTGAAATATGAAAGAAGTGAAAAAAACCTCATGAGTCAGGTTGGTGATGTGTTCCTTCTTGGTTCCAATCTATCTGCTCTACTGCTCTTTCCAGTTGCTATAACCACAGAGGTCCTTGGCCAGCGTATCCACAAACAACAGAGAATTCACAGAAACCAGGTATTATCTTTTGGCACTCCATAGCTTAAGAGATGGTGATTAGAAGGAAATAAAAAACATAAAACTTCATCAACAAAGCAGCATTTTCATTTCAGCTGTTCCTGGGGGCAAAACAGAGCTGTAAAGAGAAATCCCAGATTGAAAGCTTTGTGGTTATCTCCGCTTCTCATTAAAGTGCCCCTGATTATAATTACACCTACGATTACAAGATTTAACACACCTGGTCTCAAGGATGCACTAGGAAAAAGAATCTTACATTCATCCCACCCCATTTCCTTTTCTTTATTCACTGAGTAAGCACAATTTATAAGTTTCAGTGAAAGCAGACTAAAGATAGTTTGGAGAGTACAAGAGAGGTTTTTCATTCACATGGCATTTGGAAGGTGACAAAAATTCTCCATGGTCACAAATTATTTTAGTACTGGTGAGACAAGCAATGTTGCTTTCATTGGCTACACACAGATGTGAGAAATCTGGAGTTTCTATTTCTTCTCTCTGATAGCCAGATATTTTACTTTACTTTACACACATATATTCTTCCTCTGTCTCCCTCTCTCTCACTCAGGAAGGATGTGTGCACTTAAAGAATTTGCTGTTGCTCCTGGGGGTTGAACCTAGTATAGCATATTAAGCACAAGCTCTACCCCTAGTCCCTCAGTTTTGTAGATTAATGCTGTGATTTAAATACTTTTTTTTTTTTTTTGGGTGCTGGGGATCGAACCCAGGGCCTTGTGCTTGCAAGGCAAGCACTCTACCGACTGAGCTATCTCCTCAGCCCAAATACATTTTTATTTTGAAATAATTTTAAACTCAGAGAAGCTGCAAAGATAGTATAGAGGCCCTGTATTTTCCTCACCCAATCTCCCCAGTTGTTAACAACTTACATAACAATGATATATTTGCTGAAACTTTTGGAGATCTTAATAATGAATGAAAAACACTGTCCTTTCTTAACTCCCTTTTCTACAGTAGATTCTCAACAAGAGTTGTATGTACCCTATAGAAATTCATTTAATTATATGAATTATCAAGGTGTGCTTCATACATCCCTGTCCTCATTAAGGTCCTGGATGACAACCTGAAGCTTTCAACCTCCAGGTGAGAGCTTTCAGTTTCTGAGTAATTCTACCTCTATAGAAGTTCTATGAGTCAGCCAGATCAGTATTTCTCATTCCCCACTGTGTCACTATTAGTCACCTTTCCAATATCCATTTCCTGCCATCTTCTTTGCTAAAGAAAATGCAATTTTGTTCAGAGCAACAATGTCCCAGCTAAATTCACTGTCAGGCTCCCTTGCAGTGAGGAGTAATTATATGAGACAGTTCTGGAAAACAGCTGGCGGGGGTGGTGGTCCTAGGAAACTATTCTAGTTCCCCAGAAAAGGATGTAAAAGTGCTCAGGGCTGCCTTTCTCCTATCTTCCTGCTTATTCATTTATATGGGCTCCAATGGCCACAGCTGCAGCAGTTAGCCTGTGCTCACGAGACAAATGCCATGAGGATTATAGAAATACTGGTCCTGTTGACACTGGAGCTAGTGAACAGCACCTACCTATACAATTTTTTTTGTGAAACGAGAAAAACAAATCCTTTCGTGTTTAGGCCACTGTATTGGAGTTTTTATAATTTGTAGCTGAACATGTTCATAGTAGATCAACTCATTCAATACAAACCTTAACCTATACAAGGCAGAAAGGAGAGAAATGCAGTTGAGGATAAAGATCAGGGGAGCGGTCATTTGGAAATTCAATGGTCTGAGCTGAAACAATAGCAAGTAGACATTTACAGAGAAAATGTGCCTGTGTAGGAAAGGAAGGGGGATAACTAATGAGTCCATGCTTTTACAAACAGGCATTAGGCACTTATATGGTAAAATTCTAACATGAATAAAGCCTCTGTGACAAAACAATCACTCTTATAATGGCTTCCCTAACACTTGGTTAAATACTGATGTACAAGCCACAAAAGAGCACTGTGGATGCCAGGAAGTGAATTATTAATGTAAACACTCTAACTGAAATCAACTGGGAATGAACTGCCATTAAAATCAAGAAGAAAATTAATTTTGAGGTTACTCAGTCGTAGCACACATATGGATATATAAACTCTCTTCCTGTATTGGCCAGGCACTGGGGAGAAACCCAGCCAAACCCACTTAAGGAAGGAAGAAAGTTTAATTTATGCAGCAATGAAAATCTCATGGACTGAACTTAGAGCTAGAAAGGAAACATCTTAAATGAAGCTCTTCAGTAGTTCAGTATGAACCATGAAATATGTCAGGAAGACAAAGTCACTTAAGTTCAGACCACAGATACAGGGTTAATGTGTTCCAGCTAGCTCACCTTGGAACTTGCCCCTATAAGGAGAGTGCCAAAATTCAGGGCCTTTATCTGTAAACTCATGTTCTGGTTTTTCTGTAGGAGTTACTGGATTTGCGCAGCATGCTATATAGGAAACAGAAGCTCTTAATGAAGACACAAACAATACCATTTTCCTGCTACAAAATCCCTGTTGACAAATTCAACAGGAATTCAAGAGTCCATCTAAAGAAAAAGCTTGAGACTGCCTGGTAAAAGGAAGAAAACTGAAGTCAGAAAACAACGAGGTGTGGAAGCTGCACTCAGCCACAGACTGACTTACCTCAGTAGCTTTCTGGCTGAGTCCTCGAAGCAGCAGCACAATCACATGGATTGCAGCTCTGCGTACTTGAACTTCATGGTCGGTTTTAGCCACAGCAATCAGGCAAGCTGTCACCTAGGAGAGTGAGGGAAGAAGTCAGTGAAAATCAGGATTGCACAATTATCTGTAGCTTTTCAACTGTGCTCTACTCACTCCACATTCATCAAGCGCAATCTGGTTTAGAGAGGGGCGGATTAGTTTCCTCAGCTTTAATAAAGGAGCTGAGATCTAGTGGTAGAGGTCTTGATGCAGTCTGGCTTTTCTGGAAAAGGACAAAACCTGGTTTGGAATTCAGAAGGGAAATCAGGGAGTGGGAAGGAATACACATATATAATATATATTTAAAAAATGGTAAGGTCAAATGAATATTTCCTTAAAAAGTAGGAAAAATTAGCCAGGTGTAATCCCAGCTACTCAGGAGACTGAGGCAGGAGGATCACAATTTCAAGGCTACTCAGTAAGACACCATTTCAAAACAAAAAATATAAAGGGCTGGGGGAGCTGAGTGTGGTGGTGCATGCCTGTAATCCCAGAAGCTGGGGAGGCTGAGGCAGGAGGATTTTGAGTTCAAAGTCAGCCTCAGCAACTTAACGAGGCCCTGGGCAACTTAGCAAGACTCTCTCTAAGTAAACAATTTTAAAAAGGGCTGGGGATGTGGCTCAATGGTTAAGCACCCACTGGGTTCAATCCCTGGTAACATAAATAAAAAAGAAGGGTAGGGGTGGGGGATGTAGCTCAGTGTTAAAGTGCCCCTGGGTTCAATCCCGAAGTACTGCAAAAATAAAATTTTTAAAAAGTGGAAAAATGGTTATGTGCCCCTTTGGGGACATAAAATCAAAGGAAGGAAACAGTTCAAAGCACAGCTGCTTCTAGAGAATGAGGAACGTGGAGATTTAGCTAAGAAGGGTTTCATAGCTCAAGGTCTGACATAAACATGAATGTACCATTGATGAAAGTTTCAGCCCAGGGATACAGAAATAGAGAAATATTCAAACTGATCTCCTTTGGCATGTATGTGCAGACACCCAGTCCTATATCTAGTGTAAACCCAGTCAGCAGGGGCCAGTTTCAGAGACTCCCGGCCTGGCCTTCTTCATTTTCAAATAGGTCTTTCTGTGCTCAGTTGCTTTCAAAGACAGTTCTATAACAGAAAAGAAAGGCCAGAAAGTACTTGCAAAACATGATGCCAAATATATAGCTGATAATTATGTATGTCATAAAACAAGACAGTTTCTATACTCTGTACCAACCATTTTATCCCTACTCAGTTCCTTGTAGACACAAAAATATTCTAAAATTTCAATAAAGAAACACCACTAACAATAACAATAAAAACAACAATAAACTTTTCCAAGGTACTCATGTAAGATTTAAAAAGAAAAAGCACAACTTTTGTAAGTATGACCGATGCAGCAATAATCTAAAGGTATGTCTAAATTATTCAACTGTCCCTCATGTATGTTTGTTACTGGATTTACTGTTTGCATGTATTTCTTGGCTATCAGTAGAGGGATTTCTAACTATGATAAGAAAATAGTCAGATTGTGTGTTTGGAAACACATATAAATAAATATTATGTTTAAAGAATGGTGAGTACAAGCACAAATGAGGAAATAGGCTTGTACAGAAATTTTAACTACGCAGGTTGTATTTTTCACAGCTTTCAAACAGTTGGGCATAGTTCAAAGTGTCTAATTAATCAGTGGTGGCAAAAAGATTAGAAGAAATAGCTTGTTCTTGAATATAATTGCATCTGTGAGGTGCTGGCATTTAATCAAATTGAGAATCTATTAGATAAACTTGCAGTTTCCAAGGAAAGAGAAATCCCAGAAAACTCAATTTGTTGGGGGCTGTTTTCCAATAAAATTCAGTAAACTGCTTTTGCCTTTGACCTGGGACCCCTGACCCTAAGGCCTAGCAGTGGCTTCCATGCCTCTGGCATTAACGGTAGAAGCAATTCAGTCCTCAGAGGAATTCCTTGGGCCACCTCCAAACGGGCAATGATATAATAGCTACCTCCACTTTCAGGCTTAGTATTTACAAGGTAAGAGCTGAAGTCAGAGAAACAAGTTTGAGCTAGGTCAGAGTCCTTCATATTTTTTTTTAACTTTACATATATTTTTTAGTTGTTGATGGACCTTTATTTATTTTTTTATATGTGGTGCTGAGAATTGAACCCAGTACCTCACAAATGCCAGGCAAGTGCTATACCACTGAGTCACAGCTCCAGCCCCACCAGAGTCTTTCTTGACACACTAAAGTTTAGTTTATTTTGTCTGATAACTAATGTAAAAAAGCCAGCCTAAGGTCACACCACAGAGGCTCCCAAGTGTTTGCCCGTTCCCCTTGAGGTTTACCTTGGGCCCATGATTCCACATTTGGCAGAACAAGGTTCCTAACCTAGAACCCTGTTGGTGTCTGTCTTTGCCTCCTCTGACCTCTCTATGCTGAGTGGGACATGCTTCTGCCTAGGCTCTCAGTGTAAAGCTGGCTCTGACTGTGAGACATTAATTTCACAATTATGATATCTAGGCAACCAGTGCCCTTCAAGGTCGATACTTTTTTTTTTTAAATTTAATTTAATTTCTTTCTAAGGCCAATTCTTGATCCCTGTAGCATCTTGAAGGTATAGGGGAGAGAGGAGCTGGCAATTATAGGCCTTGCTGAGGTCAGCTAGAATGGCCTCCTGCTTGCTACAGGCTGCCAGTGACTTATGTGCCAGGCTCTATCAAGCCCAACTACAATGAAACGTCCTGGACAATCTGGAGGAGGCCAGAGAATGGAAGAGGTCCACAAACCTTCTCAAACCTCTGCCACCAGGACCAAATCCTATGAAATATGGAAATGCTGCTTATAAAGAGTGTTTTCAGGATATCAGGATTTTAATACAGTCTTGCAGATATCATCTGGAGTAAGAGCAGCCTCCTCCTCCAGCACTCATGCCAGGCAGCTTTCCTGCTGCTCTCCTGCACGTGAGGTCTGTGAGACAGACCCCTTGTCTAACACCAGAAGCAAGGAGGATGCCAGGCTGCTCCCTTCCACCTACCCAGTGGGAACAAGTCACTCCATAGCTAGTTTCTTACCTCTAACTCCAAGGACATACTCAACACTGCCTTCCACCTCTAAAAGCCTTGGTCAATATTAGGTGGATGATGTAAGGTCTTTACTAATGTATTAACTGGAGTAATATTTCCATTCTCTGCTTCTGAGTCCTCCCAGAGGGCAGAATCTGATTCTGTATGATCTTCATGACACTTTCCCTGAGGGTCAATGTACCTAATCTAATAAGTGATATTATGGAAGGCTTTCTCGTCACTGGGCAAATCATGTAAATCATATTCACTTCTGAAAGCCACACAGACAGAAAGATGAGGGCTGCTCTGGAGACATTAAAGGTCAGCTTAAGCAATTTAACACTTCACAAGAGCCAACGGAAATACGGAAAAACATCACTCCCCAAACAGCTGGCACACACCAAGCATAATCAGAACTATAAAAATAAAGATAATACACGTGGCAAGATTACCCAAAACTGCCAGGCATGGTGGCACCCGCTTGTAATCCCAGCTACTTGGGAGGCTAAGGCAGGAGGATCATAAATTTTAAGTTAGCCTCAGCAACTTAGTGAGACCCTGTCTCAAACAAAATAAAAAGGCTGGGATGTAGCTCAGTGGTAGAGTGCTTGCCTAGCATGTGTGAGGCCTTGGATTCAATCCCCAGTACCGAGGGCTGGGGGAAACACCACCACCATCACCACCACCACCAACAAAGAAACCCCAAATTACCCAAAAACTGACTTTGGAAAACTCCAGGACAACAGGTACTAGAGTTGAGGTATGTATGGAGGAAGCATGACTTCAATTTTCCAACTGCATCTCTGTCCTTTTCCTAAAACTTCCTTTGTTAAAATTTGATTGGTTTGCTAACTTGTCTTAAAGTAAACCACTGGTGAACTAAGAAACTTTAATAGTGAAGGTAGTGTAACCAATAATTATTATGAGTTCTGCTTATTCAATCACTGCCAGGAAAGAAACCATGGTGTCTACTTGGGCTTCATTGAGGTTTCCCATAATGTCTGTCAGTCCTCATCTCAGGAGTTGACATATCCTCAAACTGTGTGGGCCCTGTCATTTAGGAAACTACACTGATGGTGGCAAAACTGGTAATAAATTCAGATCATGTAGTGGGATCAGCTTTGTATTAGACCTCAAAGCTCAGGTATGTGGAATTTTAGGCACAGCATTAAAAGTAGACTCCTCCATGGACTTGTCACCTGTGGCACATCTTATTTGTTGGATCGAGGACAGGTCTCTTACTACATTTCACTTTAATCAAATTTACAATTTAAAGAATGTGATAAGATAAAAGCCCATTAAGATTTGGTTTCAAGCAACGCAGCTCTTGGCAAGAACAATGAGAAACTGGGGGAAAAATGCTCCCTAAACAGGGTAAATCTTGACATCAACAAAGAAGAAAAACTTGAATTTTCAGTGTGAAGACTGTGGTAGGGGTGAGCCTACACTTTCAGTGCCCTCGCTACCAACCAGCACTGTGGGGAGCACAGACAGTGCCCACAGTTGGACCACCCAACATTAGGACAGCTCTCTTCTGATGCTCATGTGCTATATAGCGAGAGGAAGGGCCAATGCCTCCAGATCAGATCATGTTAGAAGAGACTGCAGTGGCTAGTTATGTTCAACTTTATATCAAAATAGATCATGCTTCTCCTCTTCCTCTTCCTGGTTAACACCTGATCAGTGTAAACTTCCTGATACCCCGACATGTCTAACTCAGGGTCCTAGCTCTGTTTCCTCAGCCCCTTGTGTTTGCTCATTGCATAATTCTGGTCCACTGTCCATTTCACACTCTATGAGATTTCCTTAAGGGAAGAGACTAGGTCCTTTATCTGTGTCCTCTAGCACTGCTGGCATATGACCAGTGCTTACAAAGGAGAAGTCCTTCAAACTGCAGTCAAAGACGAGTTTCTTCAAAGTTAATGTGCCTTCTCCACCAGTGCACACTGGAGTATTTCTGAGACTACAAAGCTTCAAGAGTTTTCATGAGACATTGAAAGAGCTGTCACAGAAGACTCAGCAATCTAAAAAGAGTGAGTTTCACTAACTTATTTCACTCTGCTCTGGCTGCTCATGTTACTCGTGAGAAAAGTCTGTACAAGGCCCCATTTGGACTGGCCACTACCTTTTTAATGACAGCTCCTATGATTCTTTCTCTTGCCCTCTTCCCTCCAGGTATGCTGGCCTTGCAGTTACCTATATGTCAAGCCTGCACCTGCCTCAAGGCTTCTGTGCTTGTATCTGGAATGCTCTCTCCCCAGGTATCTGGATCTCCCCGTTGCTTCCTTAGGTCTTTGCACAAATGTCATTCATTGGTGAAGTTTTCCTTGTCCCTCTGGTCATGTACAATAAGTTCCCTTTGTCCCCCTAATCTTATTAGATGTACCACCCTGATATGGTATGGATCTTCTTACTTGTTGATTGCATACCTCTCCTCTCCAGAATGTCAAGGCCATGAGCACAGGGACTTTATTGTGTTCACAGCTGGGTCCCTAGCACTGCATACATGGCTTGGTTGTATGCCTAATTTATTGAGCATACAATAAATATGCTCAATAAATATCTGTTGAATGAATAAACGAATGAAGAACTACTAAGGAGCCATGCCAAAGATCCCACTTTTCTGTGTGAATGGGCTAGAGTTTTCTGAGGACTAATAGCTGAAATGCTAAAACTGGCACCCCTCCAAGCATGTCCAGACTTGCAGTCCACCCAAGGTAGCTAGTTTGGACTGATGACAAGGCAAGCGTGGGATGCTACATAAGAAGGAACATTTAAAAAGAGGAGACAGAAATTATATGGGATGGAAACACCTGGTTTTTCAAATCAGAGAGAATATACTGCCTTCTGAAGTTCACTGCCAAAAGCAAGCTCTATTAAGTCAGAGCTACATGACTCTTCCTGCCTGCAGCTTTTCTCCTATGGCAGTGCTCTTCACTTCCAAAACACAAAAGCAATCTTACAAAGGAACAGAAAACATTGAGAAACAATACTGAGGAGTGGGTAAGAGCACGAGTTCTAGAACTAACTGCCCACATTCAAACACCAACCATGCCACCTCCTATTTGCAAGACCTTGGCAACTTACTCAGTTTCTCCGTGCCTTACTTTCCTCTGTGAGGAGTGGATCAGTTGACAGGTAAGGCACTCAGAAGAGTATTAAGGGTTTTCTATTATGTCCTATTTTTTTATTTTTACTTTTTTAGGTATTGGGGATTGAACCCAGGGCCTTGCACACACTTGGCAAGTGCTCTATTCCTGAGCTACATCTCCTGCTATTGAGTGTTTTTTAAACATGTAGGTACTAGTCTTCCCAACCGGCCTTATCATCTTCTTCATTTGATGCCAATCAGCCAACACTTAGCACCGACAAATATTCCAAGCATTGCGATGGGTACTAGGGGATGTGAAAAGGTGAATAAAGACTGGTTCTGCCTTTGTTGTGCTCACAGTTTATTATTGACTGTGAAGACTCCTGGCATTGATACAGCAGAAACAGCCTAGGTCTCTAATAGTAGGGCAGGGTCTCTGGATTGGGATGTGCTGGCAGACACCTCCTCCACAGCAGGCGGTCCTCACCTTAATTTGAAGGTTGAGACAAAAAAGTCTGGGGATATCTGAATGGTGCTGTTCTATGAGTCAGCACCCATGGCAGGCAAATGGCCATTTACCTATTGCACTTTACTTCTGAAGTCTATATAAGCAATGCTTGATTCTTGCTGTGAGGCAGGAAAGCCATATAATAACAAAGCCCTTCATGACATGGTCCCTGCCTGACTCTCTTGTCTCAGCTCCTGCCAACAACTAGCTCCACCCCTATTCTACTCCATTCATCTTCGGGATTGTCCAAGGCCTCTCTCATACCCTCCCCCCCATGCCTTTGCACGTGCCGCTCCCTCTGCTGAAACGGTCACCCTGCCTTCTTACTTAACTTCTACTAGTTTTTCAGATTCAGCTCTGAAATATTGGTCAAAACCATCAAATATGTCCCAATACCCACCCCATCAGCTGTCACTGTAATCACTGATCATTGTGTCTTCCACCAGATTCCCCATTCCCAGAAGACAAGGTGGTAATGAATGGGCTTTGTAGCCCTAGTCCCCAACAATAGGCCTAACATATTTCAGATGTTGAAGGACACTGGTTACCCCATTTTTCTCATTTCCTTGCTGCTCATCAAAATGTCTTTACTCAGCTGTCACCTTCCCAGTAAGGCATAACTGGATACCTATTTAAAATTGCCACCTCCCCAGCACCTAACACTACAATCCTGATTACCTTCTCCTGCTCTACTTCTCTCCTCCTTTTCATAGCACTTATTATCTAACATTGTATTGATTATGTATATTCCTTTATGTCTGTCTCTTCTCACTGGAATGGGAGCTTTACAAAGATAGGAACCACTAACTATTTTGAAGAGTGAAATATCTTTGGTAATTAGAATACTGCTTGGCATGCAGTAGGCTCTCAGTAAAAATTGAACAAATTATTACATCAAGCATATCCATCGTCTCTAGATTCTTGTAACCGTACTACACCATAGGTAATTCAATTCCATTTTCTAGATCAAGAAAGCATGGTCAGAGTCTTAGAGTCATTTGCTCAAGTGAACACAGGAAAGTAGGTTATGCAATTGGACCTTCATTTATTCCTATTCCCAAGAGCACCTGGTTATTTATTTTTCTTTCAACAGGTCTGTAGGTTTCCAGAAAGATGATGCTTCTTTTTTTTTGGTACTGGGGATGAACCCAGGGGTACTTAACTGCTGAGCCACATCCCCAAGTTCTTTTATATATTTCATTTAGAGACAGGATCTTGCTGAGTTGCTGAGGCTGGCTTTGAATTCGTGATCCTTCTGCCTCAGCCTCCCAAGCCTTTGGGATTACAGGCATGTACCACTGTGCCCAGTTTAAGATGACACTTTTTGAATGTTAAATATCTGCTTTAGATCAATCTTCTTATCAATCAAACCAAGAAATTTCTCCAAATTTCTGACAGCAAATCATGTGCCACCAATATGCGATGTTCCCTTAAGACAGAGAAAGGGAAGAGCTTAAGGATATGAAAAGAAATAAGAACATGTGCCAGGCATGGTGGCACCTGCCTGTAATTCTAGTGACATGGGAGGCTGAGGCAGGAGGATTTCAGATTTGAGAGGCAAGCTTGGGCAATTTAGCAAGACCCTGTCTCAAATAAAAATAGGGCTGGGACCTAGCTCAGTGGTAGTGTCCCTAGGTTCAATCCTCGGTAGCGTTAAAAAAATAAATAAATAAAAAATAGTAGTAATAATAATATTGTTCAGGTTTGTTAATTTTAGAAAATGTATGAATTGCATCAGATCTGAGCTGATCCATTTGGCCTTGTGACCAAAAAGGGTTAGAGTATTAGACCAAGGTTTTTCTATAAATACAGATAAGACTCACACATAGCCCAGAGACCCAGGGTAAAGGTCTAAAGCCTTTCTCAAGGTTTCTTCAATTCTGTTACCTCAGAATAAATCAACTAATAAATTTCTTTTCTTTGAACTCAGGGCCTTGTGAATGCAAGGCAAGCACTCTACTGACTGAGCTATCTCCTGAGCCCCATCTAATAAATTTCTAATAAATCATCTTTCATTGCTTAAGGTAAGTGAAGATGACTTCCTGTCACTTGTAAGTAAGAGATTCTTACTTAGGGTTGAGCATTCCTTATCTGAAATGGTTAGGACCAAACTTTTTTTGGATATCAGATATTTCTTTTGGATTTCGGAATGCTTGCATATACATAATGAGTTAGCTTGGAAATTGGACCCACTAGACGTCTAAACACAAAACTCATTTTTGTTTCATATAAATTTTATCCACAGAGTCAAAAGGTAATTCTATGCAATATTCTAAATAATTTTGTGCATGGAACAAATTTGATGATGTGGGGAATTTTCCAATTGTAGTATCATGTTGGTGCTCCAAAAGTTTCAGATTTTGGAGCGTTTGGGTTTAGGATGAGAGATGCTCAACCAATACAACTTTCAATACACACAAGAGATGAATACAGCCTAGGGAAATTAAATGACTTACTTGCCCCATCTCACAGGGAGGCAGTGGCAGAAGTGGAAAAAGAACACAAGTCTACTGACTCCCAATCCCAAGCTATGTCCATAGGCCCAAGAGAAGAGAAGTATTAGAGGGGAATAAATATACAGCACCTCATGGACCACGGGACCCAGCAGGAAGTCTAGGCGTTGGCACAGCTCTCCCAGGTTGGCTAAACTGCTGGCCCTGTGCATACCATCTGGATCTCTCACTCCCCTCAGGAAGGTGTGGATCAAAGGTTCTCGGTACTTTGAGACCATGTCCCCTGTAGAGAAAAGGAAGAAATCAAAATCTTTTAAAATAAAATTTCAACTCTTTATTGCAGCAACAATGATATTACCATGGTATACTGAATGATGTCTTATACTTTTCAAAGCACTTGTACAAGCATTAAAAAAATCACTGGGGCTGGGGTCATAGCTCAATGGTACAGTGTTTGCCTAGCACATGTGAGGCACTCAGTTTGATCCTCAGTGCCACATAAAAATAAATAAATAAGATAAAGGTACTGTATCCATTTACATCTAAAAATATTTTTTAAAAAATCATGCTTTAGAAAAATAATTGATTTTAGGGAAAATATTCATGAGGTATGATTTTGTGAACAAGTGAGCATGATCCCAATTTTACCTTAAAAAATCTATATGTAGAGAGAAAAAATATGAAGAATATAATCCCCATGAGGTTAGTACTTTTCTTCAGAGAGACAATAGGGGAACCTTTTAAAATTCACACACACACACACACACACACATATATATATATATATATACACACACACACACACACAAGAAAAATGTATGTATTACAAATATACAGCTTAATAAACTTCGCAAACCCCACACAACTGCCATTCACCCATAGTTACACAAATACCAAATGTGGCTCCCAGGTTAGACCCTAGTCATCAGCCCAGTACACTTCTTACACTATCACTGTTCACAAATGCAAAATGAATGAAAAGACGAGGCATTCTGGATCCTAGAGCAATAAAATTAATTCACTCACTTGACAAATATTTATTGAGAGGCCTAGTGAGTGCTTGGCCCTGTTTCGGACACTTGGCATATGCCAAGAAGCAGGAGGCAATGTTTCCTGTCCTCGTGGAGCCTACATTCCAGTTTAAAATATATAGTATATGAGATGGTCATAAATGCTATGGGGAGAAAAATAAAGCAGATAAGGTGAAACAGGGACTAATGGAGATGCAGACAGTCTTCAAAAAGTGGTCAGGGGAGGCTTCACTAAATAGATATTTAGGCAGGACAGGAGATGTCAGCTCTGTGGATATTGGGGAGGAGCATATAGGAAGAGAGGAAAATAGGAGCAAGCCTGGCTTGTCTGAGGGACACTAAGGAGGCACAAGATGAGGCTAGAGTGGTATAGGGCTGGGGTGTGGTGTGGATCTTGAAGGTCCTTGCAGGGTACTGTAAGGACCTGGACTTTTTCTCTAAGTAAAACAAGAGGTCTTTGGAGGATTTTAAACAGAGAAGTGCAAGAAGATCACTCTGGTTGCAGTGTTGGCAACTCCGGGCCTGTGTGTGTCAGGGATGGAGCAAGGAGACAAGTTAGGAAGCTAGTGCAATAAGATGCTGGAGAGGGCATGGTGACTAGACAGCAGAGGTGGACATGCTCAGGGCCTGGTTCCATTCCCAGCACTGCAAGTAAAAAAGTATGGAGGTCATGACAGAAGTACATGCACTGTCACAGAGAAATTTCCTCAAGACATTAAGTGAAAGAAATCAATAGAACCAGCATATTCCACTTATTATGAGGCGCATACACAACTTCTTTTACTATTAACACACCAAACTTACAGGTTTAAATATCTATATTAAATATACAAATGCACAGAAAAAACACAGAAAGGATATACACTAAGATAAAGGGCCTAAAGAATTTATCCAAGAGAGCTAAAATAAAACTTAGGCTAATACCTAATTCCTGTTTTATATCCCATGTAAGATATTTTCAACTATAAGGGAAATTATATTCTATTTTGCTCATAGTACTTCCCATTTCTGAAATTAGGAAGGGGCGTGCTTGTTCTGTGGTGTAAGATGTGGATCCAGAGTTAAGAGATCTGTGTTTTAGTTTGGGGCTGTTGACAGCTAGCAGTGTGATGTAGGTCAATTTGCTTCACCTTTCTGGACCAAGTGGAGATTAGTCATTTAGAAAGATCTCTCTGGTCCCTTCAATTTTTAAGTGTGATCAAAGGCTGACGAATCCTTTAGTCATCAGGGGAATAAGATCTAGGAGACCCAAGAAGGAAGAAAAGGCACATATTCATGGGCCCTGGGGCAAGGATTTGATGTGGTTAAAAGAAGGTTCCTTTTTGGGAAGGAAGGCACAGAAAAATGAAAAAAACTTTGGAAGTCCATAAGGAGGGGAAATTACAGGTTGAAAGGGATAAGGACACATGAGAAACAAGTTAATGTTTAATAATATAGGGACTTAAAGTTAAAAATAAATGGCAAAGAAAAGGCATACTAAATTTATTTTATTTTATTTTCTAGTACTGTGAATTGAACCCAAGGTAGCTTTACACTGAGCTACATCCTCAGTCCTTTTCTTTCTTTCTTTGTTTTTTTAATTTTTCATTTTGAGACAGGGTCTCATTGCCTATGGTCTTGCCAAGTGGCTGGAATTAGTGTGTGCCAACATACCAGCCTAAATTAATAAATTAATTATTATTATTTTTGAGTGGTGCTATGGGCCAAACCCAGGACTTCCTGCATGCTAGGCAAGTTCTCTATAACTGAGCTACATCACCGGCCTAATTTATTAATTTATCAAATATTTATTAAGTTGTACCATGTGCCAGCTAGTGTCGTAGGCTCTAGGGAACCAATTATAATAAAAAAAGATACAGTTTGTGCCCTCATGTCTCTCAAAGCTAATTAAAAAGACAAAAACAAAAACAAAAAAAACCCCAAACTGACCAAGCAAAAAACCGGAGTGAGATGTACAAAAACGGTGACAGAGAACTTAAAAAAATATATACATATATACATATATGTATACATACATGTATACATATATGTATATATATTTAGTTGTAAGTGAACACAATACCTTTATTTTATTTTATTTTTTTATTTTTTGCAGTATTGAGGATTGAACCCAGGGTCTTGTGCTTGTGAGGTAAGCACTCCACCAACTGAGCTATATCTCCAGTCCCCCTTTATTTTATTTTTATGTGGTGCTGAGGATCAAACCCAGGGCCTCATGCATGCTAGGTGAGTGCTCTACACTGAGCCACAACTCCAGCCCTGAGAGATACTTTTACTAGTAATGTTTGATCTGGTTTCTATTCTATTAATAACAGAGACAGCATTATCTTATTCACTCAGCTCCAAAAACATAGTGTTCCTTTTTTGACTTCTCCCTGTTACCCTTCAGTCAGTCAGTTCACTTACAATTATACCTTCTTCATTTTCTTCCATAAAAGATTTGAGGAAACTCACAGTAAGTAATATTGAAACCATGTATCATTAAAATAAATATTTTAAAAGCTCTATGATGAGTGAGAGGAGTACAGACATTACAAGCTAGATGGTTATTGCAAATGAACATAAAACTTAGTTTAGTAATTCCTAGTAGTTAAGGACAAAAGACAATAGAAAACAAAGCTTTCATTATCCAATAAAAGAAGGAACATCACTTCACTACAAGAGAAAAAGTTTAGGAAGAATACTAAGAGGTCTCATTCATTTATCCAGCAATCTTAGTTGAAGGAATGAATATTCTACCTGTGTTCTTGGTACTTGAGATAAGATAGCATGAACAAACAAGTGAAGTTCCTATCTTCATGAAGCTTACTTTTAGTGGAGTAGAAAAACAAGAAACCATGACTAAGTATTCTAGTTGTAATCAAGGTTGTGAAGTAACTAGGGAAGGGGGATTGCTGAGAATTGGGGGTGAGGGCTTTGAGAAAAGTTCTCAGCACAGAAGACCTGAAGGAACAAGCCATGTGATGACCTAGGGGAAAGGCAAAGAATAGTAGACAACAGAAGTTTATATTCAATGTAGAAATAATATGGCTGCTTCCTATATTGACTCACTATATAAGTAAAGAGCATATCCATTACACTAACACAATTACAAATTAATGTTCCATTGATGTAAATCCTGGTCCTACCTGAGCTTCTCTATTCCTTTCAAAATGGGCATCCATTCAACTGCACAGTCTACCAACCCATAACCCCACTGTACCTAAGAACCAACCCAGCAAGAGGGTGGGCCTCTTAACAGCCTGCATTGTACCTGGAGCCACTTGCTACCTTGTTCTCCAGTATTGGACTGGAAAAGCTGATTGCTCACTGCATCTACCTTGACTTTTTTAGCATCCTGCTGTCATATTCTCTGCAGACTGGATCTCCTTTAGATTTTACATACATAGATGAGAGCTGTCATACCCTTGTTCAAACTTCTTGTTCTTTAGGGGATTTACAGATTTGCCCACATTTTCTGGGGTTCTGCTAGTCTCTAACTAATCTTTCCTCTCCTGTGTGTGGCTGGCGTCTTATTTACCCTGGTCCCCAGGTGGGAGCTCCCCTGACTAGGTTTCTATGGAGAATAAAACAAATGCACTTGGTCGAAAACAAGTACTGAATTTAAAGATCCTATATTAGAAGTTCTTAATTTGGCTCCAGGCATTCCTAAATGTCAAATTTTGTTGTGTATCCCACTGGCATTCTCCCATTCTTCAAACAGCACTTAAATTGTGTTCAAATACCCACGTTTTACCATCCCTTCCTGTGTAATCCCAGTCATGGTCCTCACTGGTCTAAAAAAATTATGGTACACATGCGTCCCTTTGCCTTAGCTGGTTTAGGGGTGGGCATGTGACCACTGTTTGGGACAATAAAGTATGAATGAAAGTCTGCGACAAGACTGAGAAAAGTTGCATGAGGACACATGAGTAGGGTTGCCTCAGGGTTGTTACAGCCAACTTGAAGTCATGAGGGACTAGAGGATAATGTCTATAAGTGAGGTTGGCTGAGCAGAAAGATAAAAAGAATATGAGTCTTGAATGTCACTTAGCTGAACAATTACTTATCCTGGCCTTTTTGTCATATTGATAAGTCATTCCTTATTAAGCCAGTAGACTTGGGAATTTCTGCTATCTGCAGTCAAAAGCATTCTAACTGATGTATCATGAAAACTGGAATGATCCTTAAAGTTGTAAAGCCCTTCTATGGCAGTTCTGTGCCTATTAATACAAAATACCAGAAAAGTTAGATTTGCTAAAACAAAGAAACTTAAGACAGTACATTTTTTAAATGACTCAAAAGTCAATTTTAATTTTTTTTTTTTTTTTTTTTTTTGCAGGGCTGGGGATTGAACCCAGGGCCTTGTGCTTACAAGGAAAGCACTCTACCAACTGAGCTGTCTCCCCAGCCCTAAAAGTCAATTTTATACCCAATGTAAAACAAAAGAAAAAAATTAATTATAATTTTTCCAATTATAATTTTTATTGGGATAATAACTTGGCATACAACAGGTCTCACCACATCAGCAAATATACACATGACTTTCCAAAGAGCTAAGTCATCTTTACACATCTGTTAATCTACTTAAAAAGAAAAAGAGATGAGTAATTATTTACAGTAGCAGCTTACGTGAAGAGGTTTATGCTGAGTGCATTTCACAACTCTTGGGCAACCTATTTATGAATTAAAATGTGGGGCCTTGGTTACCCACTATTCCTTAGTTTTTGATTAAGCAACAAAACAACAATTATCTCATCCAAGAGGGTTTTTTGCTCCTTGCTTATTTTTTAAAATATTTTTCTTTATCCAGATAAGATGTTCCTATTGCTTCAGTACAAACTTATTTGGACTGCCAGACTCCAAGATCCTTTTTAGGAGCTTTTGTCTGGAAGTTGGTACACACTTGCCCCCTAATAAAAGTGAACACTCATTACTATCCTGTTGTCTCCTTATCCATGAAACCGGAGTTGGAGAGACCATTGTCTTTTTTCTCAGACATTTCTAAACAGCTCAGGAAACACAATGAATCTAAGCCAACTTTTAGAAATCAGACTAGAACTGAGAGTGGTCACGCATGCCTGTAATCCAGCAATTCAAGAGGCTGGGATAGCAAGTTCAAAGCCAGCCTCAGCAACTTAGTGAGACCCTGTCTCAAAATAAAATATAAAAAAGGCTGGGGATGTGGTTCAGTGGTAAAGTAACCTTGGGTTCAATCCTGGTTAAAAAAAAAAAAAAAGAAAAAGAAAAAGAAACCCGATTAGGTCCTAGTCACTGGGGTTTATTATCATAGTTTAGCTCTAATGATTTTACTTTGTAAAATGCTAATATTAACACCTGCCTGTTTGCATCTCCAGTTCTTCTCAAAAAGTCAGCAATAATCAACCCTACTGAGAAGCTGTGTGTTCAAGGAAGTCACAGAAGAATCTAAATTTGTTTGAACAAACTTGATAAAAACAAGATGCTTTGGAAGGTGAAAAATCAAGTACATAGTGAAAAGAGAGAGCTGAAAAAAATTTTAACCCATCACTTGTCTGTCTCAATTACAACACTGTGAAAAAATTTTTTTGACAAATTAGGATTCGAAAGATTTTTTTCATCAAGACTTTCAATGGTACTTTTTCTCCCCCAATGGTACTATGAAGTTTAGATTGATATATTCATTTATGCATATCAGATCCTATTTCTTCCATGAAGGATCTGAGATGACTTGTAACACCACAGTGAAGAGACAGTATCAAATGTGAATTAACACTTTCAGGTCAGGAAACCTGCTGATTTCAAGGACCCAACCATTCCCTTAGTTCAATGAAAGAGGTCATAAAAGTGATGAGAGCTGGGTGCAGTGTCACACGCTTGTGATCCCAGCTGAGGCAGGAGTATTACAAGTTCGAGGTCATCCTGGGGAAATTAGGAGACCCTGTTTCAAAATAAAAAAGGGCTTGGGATGTACTTAGTGAGTTCAATTCCCAGTACAGGGGAAAAAAGAGTGACACTGAGAAAAGTTGAGGGAGAAAGAAAATCCCACTTTAGCCAAACTCTTACATAATTTTTGTAAAATTCTGTTAATATCTTAGGGCAGATGTGGTTCTCCCTTTTCTCCTATTTTTTTTTTTGTTTGTTTGTTTTCATTTTTGTTTTTGTTTTGTTTTAAAGACATAATAAGTAAACACAGAAAAAATTTTTCTTAACAACTCTCTCCTATGTACCAAAAGGAAGTAACTAAGGGGATTTCCTATATTCATAGCTACAGGGCAGCTGGGTAAAGCCAATTATGTTTTCCTAAGATCGAATGATCATTTCCAGTCAGTGCTTCTCTATAATCAGAAGTTTACATGTATTCTGCGTAATGTCTTAATCCAACGTTTCTCAAACACAAACATGGGCATTGAAATTGTACAGTGCAACTTGATTATAATGTGGATCCAGGTGATTCAGAATTATCATTAAAGTGAAAACATAAAAATTTTAAAGTTCTTTTAGAGAGTTCACAGATCCCTGAAAAATTATTAGAATTTAATCTCCAAACTTCAGTTTGTGAAAATGTCCTCCATCTAGTCAATTCAATGAAAACATTTCATTTGTATGGGTGAGGGACTCTATGGGCATTGGAGATTTAGAGATGGAGATTTTGTCCTTGCTTCTAGAAAAGCAGAGGTACTGAGTATCATGAAACTAATAGGAGCAACAGGGCAGCTGATTTCTTTAGGAGGAAGACTTCATAAGGAGGAGGAGGCATCTAAAGCTAATCATTTGGTTTGTGGGCGTGGTACTTAGCGCCCTGTATATGCTAAACAAGGACTCTTACTCTGATCTACACCTCCTCCCCCCACCAGGACTGGGGATTGAACCCCAGGAGTGTTTTGCCATATTCCCTCCCTCCCTCCCTCCCTCCCTTCCTTCCTTCCTTTCTTTCTTTCCTTCTTTTTCTTTTTCTTTTTTTTTTTTTTTTTTGGTACCAGGAATTGAACCACCCAGGGGCAGGCACTTAACCACTGAGTCACAGTCCATCCCTTTAAAAAATTTTTTTATTTGAGATGGTCTAAGTTGCTTAAGGCTTGGCTAAATTACTGAGGCTGGCCTCGAACTTATGATCCTTCTGCCTCAGCCTCCTGCACCACTGGGATTATAGGTGTGGGCCATCATGCCTAGCTCATCCCCAGCCTTTTAAAATATTTTGACAGGTCTCACTAAATTGCCTGGGTCAGCCTTGATCTGGTGATCCTCCTGCCTCAGTCTCCTAAGTCACTGGGAGTATAAGTGTGTGCCACCATGCTTAGCTCCATAAACAATCTTAAAGACTGGTTAAGAGTTTTCATAGGGACGGACAAGAAGAGTGCCTCAGGTAGGACTTGTGTCAGCAGAGGCATGTGAGCAAGGTAAAAGACAGTAAGATAGATGACATATTAAGAAAACAGCAGCTGTACCAGGTGACTGCAACAAAGGGCACACTGAGAGGTGACCACGATCACATATAGGCCGGGTCAAATCACAGATGGCATGTTAAAATTTGAACAACGGGGGAAACTGATGATACTTTTTTTCTTTAAGGCAAGGAAGTGGGTTAATTTGAGAAATATTCTCGCTTGAATTTAGTTAAGTTGGAACTTACACATGTGTTCAGTGAGGGTGGAAGTCTTTGTTCTTGATCAGAATGAAGTTTGCATGGAGAACCCAATAATTAACCTCCAGTTGGACAATTTCTACTGCACAGCCTTTAGTATACTCTTAAACTTCAAAGAGCCAAGTTACTAATCTACCAGCCAAACACTATGATAATCTTTTAGAGATCGAACCTCTCTTCCAAATGAATGTTAGCACAAATAGTACTAGGAATGCTCTACTTATGAGGGTAGTAAATAGAATGATAAGATGCACAGAATGAAGGGAAAAAAATAACAGAATGAATCAAACAACATTACCCTATGTAAATTTATGATTACACAAATGGTATGCCTTTACGCCATGTACAGAGAAACAACATGTATCCCATTTGTTTACAAACAACAACAACAAAAAAAAGATGCACAGAATGACTGAAAACTTTCTAGATTCTTTGGCAAGAGAGTCTTTTTCTACAATATGCACAGAAGAATCAGGTCATGAATGCATAGATGTTATAGGATGTGGCCTCACCAACTCAGAAATGCTGATACTTTTTCATTCTCATCACATGTATAAAAGTAATTTACTTTTCCTCATGCAATTGACATATCCTAATATCTCCTTCAGTTCCTGCCACCAAGTTTCAAAAGTAAACATTGAGACTAGCAATGAAATAATCTGAAAATGAAATTAAGAAAAAAATTCCATTTACACTTGCATCAAAAAGAATAGGACACTTTAAAAAAGTTAAGAAAGGAAGTACAACACTGTTGGAAGAAATTAGACTGGAAAGATACCTTATGTTCATGGATTGGAAGTTGTAATATTGTGATGATGACAATACCTTAACGTTGATTTACAGTGTCAATGCAATTCCTAAGCAAAATTCTAGTCACCCTTTTTTTGGTTGTTTTTGCAGAAACTGTCAAGCTGTCCCTAAAATTCATATAAGAATGCAAGGGATTCAGGAAAGTCAAACAATTTTGGGGGGAAAAAAAGAGGACTCACATCTTCTGATTTAAAAACTTACTATAGTCAGAGGCGGTGGCACATGCCTGTAGTCCCAGCAACTGGGGAGGCTGAGGCAAGAGGATGGCAAGTTCAAGGACAGCCTCAGCAACTTAGTAAGGCCCTAAGAAACTTAGTCAGACTCTAACTCAAAATAAAATATAAAAAGGGTTGGAGGGCTGGGGAGATAGCTCAGCTGGTAGAGTGCTTGCTCACAAGCACAAGGCCCTAAGTTCGATCCCCAGTACCGCAAAAAAAAAAAAAAGGGTTGGAGATGTAGCTCAATGGTAAAACACTCCTGGGTTTCATTCACCAAAACAAAACATCTAGTCTATTAAAAAACAAGGGGGTGGGGGTTAAATCCCTGGTATGGCAAAAAACCAAAAACATAGCTCAGTGGTAGAGCACTTGCCTAGCATGTGCACAGTCCTGAGTTTGGTTTCCTAAGACCATCAAAACAAAAAGAAAGTGATAAATGCAACCCATAGAATGGAAGAAAATATTTGCAAATGATTATCTGTAAAGGATTTGTTTCTTGAATCTATAAAGAACTTTTATAATACAATAGAAAGAAGATAACCCAACTAAAAAACAAGCAAAGGGTTGGGCATATTGGTTCATACCTACAATACCAGAGATTCATGAGACTGAGGTAGGAGGATTGCCAGTTCGAGGTCAGACTCAGTAATTTAGCAAGTTTCGGTATCAAAATAAAAAATAAGGGGCTGGATTTGTGGCTCAGTGGTAGAGTGCTTGCTTGGCATGTGTGAGGTCCTGGTTTTGATCTTCAGCACCACATATAAATAAATAAGTAAATGAATAAAAAAAATGAAAAAGATCCATTGACAACTAAAAAATATTTTTAAAAAATAATAAAAAATAAATAAATAAAAACTACTGGAGATGGAGCTCAGTGGGGAAGTGCCCCTTGGTTCAATCTGCAGTACACACACAAAAAAAGGTAAAGGATCTGAACAGATATTTCTCCAAAGAAGATAAACAAATGACCAGTAAACACATGAAAAGGTGCTCAATATCATTAATCACTAGGGAAATACAAATCAAAACCACAACATGATATCACTGAGAGGGCTATAATCAAAAAGGCTGACAATAACAAACACTGGTAGTAAAAACTGTATTCCTCATACGTTCGTTGATGCTGGGAATGTAAAATAGTGCAGCCACTTTGGAAAACATTTGGCTGCTCCTCAAAAAGTTAAACATAGAGCTACCATATTGCTTAGCAGATCCATTCCTCTACTCAAGAGAACTGAAACACATTACCACATGAAAACTTTTATACAAATGTTCACAGCAGTTTTACTCATAATCATCAAAAAGTGGAAAAAATTCAAATATCTGTCAACTGATGAATGGATTTAAAAAATGTGATATATCTATACAATGCTTTAATACTCAACAATAGAAATGAAGTACTAATACGGGTTATAACATAAATGAACATGGAAAATATTATGCTGAGTGAAAGAAAGACCATGTGTTATGTGATTTCATTTATATGAAATGTCTACTATAGGTGAACCCTTAGAAAGTAGCTGTGTATGGTGGCCTACGCCTGTAATCCCAGAAGTTTGTGAGACTGAGACAGGAGGATTGTAAATTCAAGGCCAGACTCAGCAATTCAGCAAAATAAAAAGGAAAAAGGGCTAGGAGCATAGCTCAGTGGGAAAGAGCCCTTGGATTAAAAGAGAGAGAGAGAGGGAGAGAGGAGGAGAGAGAGGCAGGGAGAGGGAGAGGGACAGGGGGAGAGAGAGACACATACACACAAAGAGGAAGGAGAGAGAGGGAGAGAAAGAAAGTGGATTAGTGACTGTCTCCCTGGTAATGGGTCTGGTAATGGGTATGGTAATGAGGTGATGAAAATGAAAAAGACAACAAAAATTGTATACTGTATGAGTGGAATGTATGGCATATGAATTTTATCTTCCAATAAAGTTTTTTTCTAAGATAAGTAATTACTGAGTAGGTGAGGAAGAAGGAAGGCTGGAGAACCTATATTTCAATGAAGCTGGTAAAAAAGAAACAACTCATATAAAAATATTCACATACTAGAAGAGAAGAGGTCCACGTGGAAAAGCAGAAGCTGATAGGAAACACACTCTCCCTTCCATAAGTTCAGAGCCTGCAGGCTTGGAGCTGACCTTAAGGACAGTTCACGAGGGTTGCTTCCCTAGAACATCAAAAGGCAGGAGACCCAGTTTCTGTGGTGATATGCCTACTGCAGGAACCAGGTCCTGCCCTCCCTAGAAAAGCAGAACCCAAAGCTTTCCAACTGCTCTATGACTGGCATTGCTCTGCTAGATCTTTGTCTTTTAAAATTTAATTTAAAAATTATTATTATTTTTTGGTACTGGGAATTGAACCCAAGGGCACTTCACCACTGAACTCCACCCCTAGTCATTTTTTCTGGGGGAGGGGTACTAGGAATTGAACTCAGGGGCGCTGGACCCCTGAGCCACATCCCCAGTTCTTTTTAAAAAAGTTTTTATTCTGAGACAGGGTCTTACCAAGTTGTTTAGGGCCTCACTAAGTTGCTGAGGTGGGCTTTGAACCTGCGATTCTCCTGCTTCCAAGATGCTGAGATTACAGGTGTGCACCAATGTGCCCAACACTGACAGATCTTTGCTTTCTTATTTGTCAGTAAAGAATGGTGACAGTCTAATTTCACTCTATACTACATTGGAGCTGGCAGTTTGAAACACATGTTTTAAACAAAATATTAGTGTAATTTAAAAGTCTCTTAACAGAGTCAAGAAATTTGTTAAAGATTTTTAGATTCCTGGAGGTCCTACGCACAGTGGGCCAGCTGGCCCAATATCCCATCTGTAGGTATGGCTGCATCAAACCACATTTGACAAACATTAACCAAGGGAGAGTTAAGACCTCCTGCCAGAATTTAAAAACCTTTGTGCTCCAGCCTTTTTGTTAAGTCCAATCCAAACCTCATTGACTCTTTTTATTTTATTTCTTCTCATGGGCCAGATGGAAGGGGAGATATATAACTGGAATCTTTTTCAGTAGATCTTTGAGTCTTAACCTCATCTTTCCAGGCTCTGGCATTTCAATTACAGTACTTAAATCCGCCCTGTAATCTAACTAGTTCAAGTATGTCCTTCCTTTCCTCAGAACTGTTCTGTACTTTCAGTGTGATTTTACATATTTTTGGTAAAAAAACAAACAAACAAACAAACAAAAAAAAAAACCAGGGTAAACATGTGAAATGGTCAAAGGATACAACATGTATTTGACTTTACTAAATCAGTGACTAAAAAAGGGACCTAGGCCTGGCATGGTGGTGCATGCCTGTAATCCCACCGGCTCAGGAGGCTGAGGCAGGAGGCTCATGAGTTCGAAGCCAGCCTCAGCAACTTAGTGAGGCTCTAGGCAACTCAGTGAGACCCTGTCTCTAAATAAAATATTAAAAAGGGGCTGGGGATATGGCTCAGTGTTTAAGCGTCCCTGGGTTCAATCTCCAGTACCAAAAAAAAAAAAAAAAAAAAAAAAAAAAAAGGGCACAGATGAACTCCTTTTCTCTCATTGGAATTCCCATTTATTTGGAAACTCAAGTTTACAGATCCCTAGGGATGGAATCCTGGAGAGCCATTTATCCTCACTGAAATGTTCTTACTGATCTAGACCATGAGGAAACAGCAGACAAAATACCGTTCTAACTCTGTGTGTCCTTTTTAGTTCTCACTATCATTACTCATTTTTCCTGCACTTCAGGGCTTAGAACACTCCTTGATTACTCAAAGAAACATGGCAGGAAAATGACTAGTTCCTTGTAATGTTTCATGAATGCAACTCACTGTGCCACGTGTGGGCTGGTGTCAACAGAGACCACAATTTCTGTCAAGGTCTGAAGGAAATTAGATAGACATGGCAGATCCTGACAGGCAGGATTTCCTCCCGAAAGCCTTTTAGAAAATTAAATAATTTAAATACAATTAATTTTTGATGAAATTCATCATTAAAAAAATTCATAGGTAAATTCTGATCTACTAACAATTACTTTTCAGCCTTGAATTTCCCCTGCAGCTCTGGGGAAATCATCTCTTTTCTGATGTTGGTTTCCCCTCTTCTCCATATAGCCATTTATGAACAGGAGGAATATTTTAGTTAATATAAAATATGTAGCTACGCTGCAGCCCAGACATATGATGCTGTGGAATAAACCAACAGTGTGTGCATTTAAAAGCCTCTTTATGTAGAGAATGTGTGTGCGCATTATTTTGCCTGAACCTCACAAGAATTTGAGGTAAGAAAAAAACAAAAATGAAAACAAAAATACTGTTAGCTCTGTATCACAAATAAAAAATAAGTAAAATAGAAAAAAGGCTGGTCCCAGGCACATAGTTACTGAAAAGTAAAGTTCTTAAAACCAGATTCCTGTCTCCCAGGCAGAGGGCTCCTTCTACTGCCATTAGGACCTTTACTGGGCTCTACATTAAGAACAGCAGGAGCTTCTGTTCTAAAACAAAGGACAAAAATGCAGCCAACTGATTGCCCCATATCTCTGACATTTCATAGTCCTTGCAGTTTTCATATTTCTTTGTTTAACTTAAGAAGGCATGGGTAGGGGTGAAGTCAGCGACTTATATCTTTAAAAATGGTGACCATAAAAAATAAAAGAGCACAATGGGAATAAGCATCTCTGGTTCACAGGCAAACCGAAGAATTATCACTTAATAGTCATGGTTAAGGGCTGGAATCCTATTCATTGTAACCTGAAGAGAACAAAAAATTCCCCTCATCTTTCTTATTTTCTAAAGTATAGAAAGAACTGAACACTTGAGATTTCCTAATAAGAGATGACTGATAAATGGTGTTGTGAAAGCTGCTAGACTCTCATACTGATGCATACATGCATATATTAGGGCACTACAGAGTGCTGGAGCCAAAGCCATCTTCCCTCTTGATGGGGCTTGCCACGCAGGCGGGTTACAGTAGTCACTGGGCAGGAATGCTGGGTAGTCCCTAGATAGATTTCCCCCACTGGTGTCTACATGTCAGGACCTACTTTTCTCCCTATGGCTAACTCGATCTGCTGCTTTTGGTTTTTCATTTAAACTGTTATCCTTTATAAGGTAATGTAACCAAGAAGTTCCCCTGAACTAGAAGCAAGCTAGGAAATTTAGGGGCTCTTAGTTCTCCCTTTCCTGGTTTTAGTTTCATTGTACCTTGTTACACAGACAGCATAAGCAGGAGTGATTTATTTTTATTTAGTTCTAATTTTTTTTGCTGCACTGGGGATTGAACTCAGGGCCTGCCACTTGCTAGGTGAGTGTACCAATGAGCTACATTCCCAGCACCTAGGAGTGATTTACATGCAAATTGTACATAGATGACTTTGACAGGCTTAGATGAAACCACGGGAAGATACCTGTGGACAAGATATTTAAAAAAACCAAACTTGTTATGTGATTACTGTTGGTACAAGTAACCTTCTAAAAATGTTTTAAAGATTCAGAAACTTCTTGCCTCCAAATATTTCTTCTATTAGCAAATTGTATTGCCTCAGATTCTATTTAACCATTCAAACTTCATTCCTTTGGATTATATAGCTTCCTTGTTAAAAATGCAAATAATCCCAGGAAGGGCAACACAATAGAAGACTGACATCTACCCTTTACTAAGTGGTAATATATCTGCCACCTGTAATCCCAGCAACTCAGGAAGCTGAGGCAGTAAGATCACAAGTTTAGGGCCAGCCTCAGCAACTTAGGGAAGATCTAAGCAACTTAGTGAGACACTGTCTCAAAATAAAAAATAAAAAGGGCTGGGGATGTGGCTCAGTGGTAAAGTACACTCCCAGCACTGCCCCTTCCATTAATATACCTGCCATCCACTTTTTACAAACTGGCAAAGAATGAGAAAGATTTGAAGTTAGGACAATTTCTGAAACTTGATTACTTTCTAGTGATCATCAAACCTGAGTAAGGGTCTATAGAGGGAAGTTTTAAATGAGAGAAGAGAAGGAAAAAAGAGGAGGACAAGGGGCACTGAAGGAGAGGTAGAGGCCCTACTTTATTAGTCAACTTGCAAAAGGATGTTTTCTTTCCGGATCTTCAGATAACAGGGTGATGTGCAAATAAGAATCATAGATAAATATCTTTCAGACAGAGTAAAACAATGTACAGGAAATGCTTTGTATCAGTGGATTTTTGGCAACTCAATGAACTAAAGTAACACAGAAACTGAAAGTTCGAAACAGGAGACGTCAAGATTTACATAGTTATGTATTAACCAAGTTACTCATTCCATCTCAACAGCTCATTGAACTCCAAGACAGATTTAATTGGTGTATAAGGTTTCAATTTATACCAAGTTACCCTACAAGGAAAATCTGCAATAACCAACTCTTCTGACAAGACAAACAGATTAGATGTCCTGAAAAGAATGCTCCAGGAAGTAATAGATTCTAGAAACTTTTCTTAAAGGATGAAATTAGCAAAGTAAAGTCCAGTAAGAAAAATTTCAGGTTTATGGCAAGTTACATTAAAAGATGAAAGAGGAAAAAAAAAACTAGGTATTTTAAGTGAAGGAGACTATTTACAATTCTGTAACAATGAAAGCATTAAAACCATTCAAGTGATTTAATTAATTTAATTTGCTACATAAATGTTCAAATTCGTTAAATCATGCCCAAAGAGTGAGATAGTCTCTTAATATTGACAAACATGATTCAGGAAGTCTGAGGCCTCAGTCTACAACTTCATGCTTAAATTATTAACAGAACATCCTAAACTACAGGGAAAATAATTCCTATGACATTAAAGTCCAGTAAGAGAAAAATCAAGTTACATTTTCTTCCTAGAGGAAACACCCTCTTTCAGATCATTGGTTTACTAACTTTCAAATCCATAAGTCAAAATGAATACAAAAATCTACTTCAAAACTTGCAAAGAGGGCTGGGAATATAGCTCAGTTGGTAGAGTGCTTGCCTTGCATGCACAAGGCCCTGGGTTCAATCCCCAGCACCACCACCACCAAAAAAAAAAAAAAAAAAAAAAAAATTGCAAAGAGAAGAGCGAATCAGGTGCTTCACTATCCTGTGTTCTTTCACATCTACACTGAAGCAGAACCCAAATGAATGCCTTAATTTACTCTAAAATGAAAGAGGGGAGTGAGATGAGAAGACAAAAGTATGAGGACACTAAAAATAAAAAAAACCCAGCAGAATAAAATGCTGAAACATTCAAGTATAATTATGTTTTATCTTTAAAGAAAGGACATCTTGCCAATGGCATCTTGTATATACTGAGCCAGTGACTCTTGCAGCTGGTGATTTTTAGAAAAGAACTGCAGTATCTACTTGAATCTATTTAAAGAAATCTAATTATAAAAGGTAAGATTGCTGCTTTTTAGAGTGGGATATAAAGCTTGATTTGGAGAGAAAAAAAGAACGTAAGAATGATTTAGAGAGAATTTCTAAAGAAATGTGGTGAAAAGCAAACAATGAAGGACTGCCAAAGAAACAAGTACATGAACTTGCATAATGGTTACCTAAGAATGGGGTCAGCAGGCTTGTTCCGTTAAGAGTCAATAGTAAATACTTCTGGCTTTGGGTCATACAATTTCTGTTGCTACTACTCAGCTTTGCTGGTGTGGTATAAAAGCAGTCACAGGAAATATGAAAACAGGTAAGTATGACAGTTGCATTAAAACTTTATTTATGGATGCTGAAATTTGCTTTCACATAATTATGACATTTTCACAAGATTATTCTTCTTTTGCTTCTCCCTACCCCAACCATTTAAAAATGTGAAAACCATTCTTAGCTTATAGGCTATACAAAAACAGGTAGCAAGGTAGATTTGATCCTTGGGCCACAGTTTGCTGAAACCTGGAATTTCCACACATTAAAAACCCCTTGGGCTTTTGTTACAGAAATTAATCCCCGGTTGCTACTGAAGTCAACAATGTACATTCAACCCCTAAGAGTACATGCCAATATCAGGCATCTGGTTTTCTAATTCTAAAGCATAATTTGATTTTTACAATGTCATTACTTTATTATAGTGTAGTTAAGAGTATGATCTTTCTAATCAGAAAGATCTGGCTCTTTGTCCCTGATCCAGCACCAGCTAGCACAGTGATCCTGGAGAAGTCACTAACTTCTTTGAACTTGTTATCTTTCCTATAACATGGCAATTTTAGAAATAGTATTAATAGGAATTAACTTGTAGGACCACTACAAAGATTTTGTGAGACTGTGCATATAAAGTGGATTAGCCGGGCATTTGCCATGTAATAAGTACTTGACTTTGATATTTTTATCCAAGAGTAGGACAGGGTGATCAACATCTAATAGTGGATTGATGGGCTACTTACTAGGCTTGGCTTTTGCCTTGGGAGAATGAAGGAATAAGATATACTCATTAAAAATAATAAGAAAAATAATATCAACTAATATTTCTTTACCCCGACCATGGTTCTGAATGCCTTACATATCTCATCTTATTTTAGTATATGTGCTGCCGAAGCGAGCACATATCTCATCTTATTTAGTTTCATAACCACCCTGTCAGGTAGTTGCTATGATTATCCCCATTTTATATACAAGGAATGGAGAGGGTCTACCCTGTTCAGGTGAAGATCAAAACTCAAGGAGTTATGACTCCAGGGTCACAGTGCACAATCCTAATAGAGAAAGGTAAAAGCATGGCCAAGGTAAAGTCCATAGGTCAAATTTGTATTTATCTGTGCAACGGCTGCGCCTGTAGATGCTCTGCCCTCTCTATTTTGGTATCTGCCACCCTGCTACAGGAGTTAATTCAGTGGTAACTATATCTCTGTAATGACACTCATGAATTTGTAGGTGATTCATACATATTATTCACTTGGACTTCAACAATTCTATGAGAAAAATAGTTGTTGGATGGATTATAACTCCATATCTACTAAATGTTAAAAAGAAAAAAATGACAGTGTCTCATTTCTTCCTCTGATTTACTTATGATATCTACCTTTTCTCACTATTCTTACAGACATATCACTAATTAAATTCTTGAAATACTACAGCAGCCTTCCAGCTTCCTCTCTGGCTCCAGGCTCTCCTTCAGTTATCTTTCATGACCCTGCCAACCACCCCTCAGGTCTTTCATCATGTTGCTTCTTTTAAGGATGGACACTGGTTCCCAAAGGCCCATTACTTTCAAGTTCTATCTAGCCTTACCTCCCCGGGGTATCCAACATGATCTGCTATGGGGAGACCATGTGCATCCCACTTCTGCTCTGTTTTCATGCTTTCTCTCTTATCTAGGGACATCTTTTTAAATTCCTTTCTCATATGTAACCCCTCATTTAAGATCCACTGTCATCTCTTGTCCAGACTGTTCCAATAATATTCTGATAGGTCTCTCTGCTTCAAGTCTTGTCCCATTCTAAGTCATCCCTCAGAGAGTAATCAAAGTGATTTTGCTAAAATGTAATTACAATGAATTCTTTCCTCCTTAAAGGTTTTTAGTGGTTCCCAATTAAAGTTAACATAAAATCCAAATCCCTTAACACAACACATGTGGCTTTTCATGATCCTGGCTCCTTGAGCTAAGTCAGGTTGTAGAACCTGGTCTGAGTTTAATGATGGATGAGAATGATGATTTCTTCTCTTTTAATTTTATCTATTCCCAAAGCAGAAGACATTCAGTACAAAGATTATGAATAAGATGAAGATTCAGGTGGGTGGGCTGGGGTTGTGGCTCGGTGGTAGAGCACTTGCCTAGCATGTGTGAAGTAGTGGGTTCAATTCTCAGCACCACATATAAATAAATGATAAAATAAAGGTCCATCAACAACTTAAAAAAAATATATATATATTTAAGATTCAGGGGCTGGTGATATAGCTCAGTTTGTAGAGTGCTTGCTTGTCAAGCACAAGGCCCTGGGTTCAATCTCCTCCACTGCAAAAAAAAAAAAAAAAAAAAAAGATTCAGGTGGGTGTATAAAGCTCCCCCCATCATTGCCTATCTTGGATCTTAGGAAATGTGCTAAAATTTAACATGTACAGAGTAGAATCAAAGCAGTTTGCAGTTAAGGCTAAAAGAAATGAACTAAGATTTGAACTGCTGCCCACTGCAGGCAAGACGAAGTTTGTCATTTGAGTCTAAGTCAATTACCTGCTTAAACAAAAATTTTACACTGTTCAGAGGGCTATAATAGAATCCATCATCTCAGAAACATAATATTCATAATGTCCAGAACATAATCCAAAATTACTCATTATATAAACCTATAACTCCATTCTCAAAGAAAAAGGAAATCAACAGAGCTCAACACTGAAATGACACAGATATTTTACTTATCAGATAAAAGTTTAAAGTAGCTATTGTAACTATGCTCAATGACATAAAGGAAAACATACTACTTCTTCTGTGATTTTTTTTCTTTTCTTTGGCACAAGGGATTGAACCCAGGGGCACTTAACCACTAAGCTGGATCCCCAGCCCTTTTTATTTTTTATTTTGAGACAGAGTATTGCTAAGTTGCTGACGGTTTCATTAGATTGTAGCGCCTAGCCTTGAATTTGAGATTCTCCTGCCTCAGCCTCCTGAGTTGCTGGGATTATAGGCATGCACCACTGCACCTGGAAGAAAAATATATACTTCTAATCAAGGAAAAGTTAAGAAATTTCAACAGAAAAACAAAAAATATAAAAAGAACCAAATGGAAATTCTAGAATGAAAAATATAATATCTAAAATTGAAAAATCAACTCCTTGAGCTAATTAGCAGAATGAAGACAATAGAGAGAAGTCTATGAACCTGAAGACAGATTAACTTTATACTATCCAATTTGAACAAGATGACAAAGAAAGAGACACAGAGAAGATTGAAAGGGGGTATAAGGGGTAGGAGATGTGGATCAGTTGTTTAAAAAAAGTAGATTGGAAAAAAATAAACAAGAGTCTGAGGGACCTGTAGGACAATACCAAAAAAATTCTATCATTTGTAATTATAGTCCCAGAATGAGGACTCTTAAAGAGGTAGAGTTAATATACCAAGAGAGGAGACTAAGAACAGTAAGATAGACTGGGGAGGAGGTCACTCATAAAGCATGTGTTTAGCATGCACTAGACCCTGGGTTCATTCTCCAGCAAGAAAACACATACATACATGCATGCATATGTACATGCACATATACATAAAATATTTGGTCAACCCAAAAGAAAGAAGGAAAAGAAAGGGAAACAAGAAACAGAAAACAAATAGCATGAAGATATACTAAACTCAAATGTATCAAAAATTACATTAAACAAACAGTCTCAACTGTTTAAAAGACTAAGTTTAAAGAACAAAGATAGGGCTGGGATTTTGGGTCAGTGGTAGAGCACTTGCCTAGCACGTGTGAGGCACTGGGTTCGATCCTCAGCACCACATAAAAATGAATAAAATAAAAGCATTGTGTCCATCTAAATATATATATACATCTATATATATATATATATATATATATATATATATACTAAAATATATATATATTTAAAAAAAAGAACAAGGGCTGGGGATATAGCTCAGTTGGTAGAGTGACTGCCTCATCAGCACAAGGGTTCAATCCTCAGCACTGCAAAAGAAAAAAAAAAACAAAAAAAAAACACAAAGATTATTGGACTGGATTTTTTTTTTAACAAAGTAAGACCCAACAATATAGTGGCTACAAACACCAACTTCAAGGGGTTGGGGTAGAGCACCTGCCTAGCACATGTGAGGTACTGGGTTTGATCCTTAGCACCACATAAAAATAAATAAATAAAAGAAAGGCATGTCCAGGCTGGCGATATGGCTCAGTTGGGAGAGTGCTTGCCTTGTAAGCACAAGGCCCTGGGTTCAATCACCCCAGCACTGCAAAAAAACAAAAACAAAAACAAAAAACAAAAACAACAACAACAACAAAAAGCCATCTTCAAATATAAAGACATAGAGAAAGGGATAAAAGCTGAAAAAAAGATATACCATGAAAACACCAACTATAAAAAAACTGGAATGACTATATGAAATCATAAAAATCAGACTTCAGAACAAGGATAGACAGGACATCAAGGTGATGTCACTATTAGGTACTGACTCAAGAGAAAAAAATACACAAACTTTCACACAAAGACTTGAATCAGAATATTCATGGCAACTACACTGATAATAACTCAAAATTAGAAACAACCTGAATGTCCATCAATAGATAAATGTATAAACAAATTGTGGTAGATTCATTCAAAGCAATATTACTTAGCATATAAATAGTGAACTATGGATAATTACAACAGGGATGAATCTAAAAAACATGCTGAGCAAAAGAAGTCAGACACAAAAGGCTACTGCTGTGGTTTGGATATGATATGAGTGTGTCCCTCAAAGATAAATGCCCTGGAAGCTTGGTCCCAATGTAATGGTATGGAGGGTGGTGGATCTCTAGCAGGTGGGGCCTAGTGGAAGATAAATAGGTCACGGGGAACCACCCTCACATGGGATTTATGTAGTTCTTGCAGGAGTGGACTCGTTCTGAAGAGGAGTTTTTATAAAGGAGGGAGCCTGACCCTCTCTGTTGTTTCTTCTCTCATCATGTCACTTATCTCTTGCATACACTCTCTTGTACACTCTGCTATGAAGCCCTCCCCAGGAGCCAATGCCAGTGATGTGCTCTTAGACCTCCAGAACTATGAGCTAAATAAGCCTCTTTTCATTACAAATCACTCAGTTTCAGGTATTGTGTTTTAGTAACACAAAAATGGACTAAAATAGGGATATAATGCATGATTCCATTCACATGAAACTCTAGAAAGGAAAAATTTCATCTATACAGTCATAGGAAGCACATCAGTGGTTGCCTGGAGTAGGAAGTGGAATAGGAGCTTAACCGGGGCAGGAAGGAACATTTTGAGTTGATGAAAACATTCTCTGTTTTGATTAGGATGACAGGTATATGGGTTTATACCAAATCTAATTAAAATGTATCCTTACAATGGGAGCATTTTATTATATGTAAATTATACCTCAGTATAGTTGATTTCAAAGAAAGCAAATAACAGAGTAAAAGTAAGACTCTTGTTTCATATATGGGGGGAGCCCATACGCAAAGCCCATATATGTTTGCATATTTCTATATGAGTACAGGCAATGGTGTTAAAAAAACCACATACACCATGCTAATATCATGGTCTACCTTAGGGGGTGAGATCTAGGTGAGAAGAGTAAATGTGATTAATATTTGGGAGAGACTAGATTTTTCTTTGTATACCTCTGTATTGTTAGATTTGTGGCAATAACCATGCACTAATTTTTTGTTTGTTTTGGTGCTGGGAATTAAACCCAGAGCCTCATGCATGTTAAGCATGCATTTTACCATTAAGCTACATCACACCCCAGCCCACATGTACTACTACTTTAGAAGGTGTGAAAGTTAGTGTGTACTTATAGTTGCCTATATTTATAGCTGCCATCCCCAAACACAATGCTGTTCTTCTCATCCAGAAATATGAGGCCACTTCCCCTCCCCTGGAACCTGAGTTGGTTTTGTGAATTAGTTTGCCAACAGAATGTGGCAGAAGTCATACCAAGCCAGTTCTAGGTTTAGCTTTTAAAGAGTTCTGGCTTCTCCAGGAAGCCATTCACCATGCTGAAAAGAAGTCTGGTCTAGACTACAGATGATGCACGTCCACACACAGGGACAGATAAGCTACGTGGAGGAGCAATGAGATGCCCTGTTAAGATCCCAGGTGAATGTGACCTCCTGTGTTACCCTGGCCTATACCTCACATACAGATGGACCACAGACGAGCCCAGACAACACTGTGTGGGGCAAAGAGGAGCTCTCCCTGCCAAGCCTTACTCAGGTTACAGAATTCTCAACTAATGATTTTGTCTTAAGCCACCAAATTCTGGGGTTTATAGTACACAGAAGAAAACTAAAACATGTATTAAGAAATAAAAAGTCTGTAGCTGGGTCTGTTGGCACATGACTGAAATCCCAGTGGCTCAGGAGGCTGAGATAGGGAAACACAAGTTCAAAGCCAGTCTCAGCAACTTAGTGAGACCCTGTCTGAAAATAAAAAAAACAAAACAAAAAACGCCTGAGGATGTGGCTCAGTGCCCCTGGGTTCAATCCCTACCCAACCTCCAAAGCCTGAAAATTAAATTTTTAGTCAGAAAATTAAGTTAAAATATTTCTGGAAACTCCCTAATTAGAATGCCCTTAGGTATTTAATTATAATATTGTAGTTTTTTTAAAAAAATTTTTTTAAAGTTGTCAACAGACCTTTAATTAATTGTTAATTATTTATTATTAATTAATTATTTTATTTATCCTGAGAATCAAACCCAGTGCCTCCTACATGCCTGGCAAGTGCTCTACCACTGAGCTACAACCCCAGATACTAATATTATAGTTTTAAACAAAGTTTATTGAGTAAGATTCTCCTCTTTCTCCTTTTATTGCTGTGCTGGGTATCTAACCCAGGGACTTGAGCATGCTAGGCAAGTGCTTTACCACTGAGCAACAACCCCAGCCTGAGTAAGATACTTCTAAAAGTGATGTACTTCATCATTCTTTGACTAGACTTAAGTAACTTAGAAAAATGTACTTTTTAAAATGACTTTCTCTCCCAATTGCAATTTAAAAAATACAAAAAGAGGACTTTCTTAGTTCATTCACTCTGAAAAAACACAATTTTCAAGACATTTTTCTCTATTTGACAACAGACATAGTTTAAAAAGCCCTACCACTTCAGGAAGTCATCTGTTCAAATCTAAACAATTTAAAATATAAACAGTGTTTGAATCAGTAATTTCACTTTGGTAAATATCAGTCCAATAGAAATAAAGGTATCAATACTGTATCATGTGTTTATATTCAAAACATATACATATAATGTATATTTTATTAGCACACATAGATAGAAATTTATATTGCTGTGCTACATGTCATAGTAAAGAAAAAAAAAAAAAAGAAGAAGAAGAATTCACCCATCCTTCATGGTTTACATCCATACTATAAAATATTATGTAGCTACTTAAAAAGTTCCTCTCCTCTTAATTCCCAGGCCAAACTAACTGAAACGCACAACAGCCTGCCTGACAAATTCAATTACAGTTGTCCCTGGATATTTGTGAGGAAATGGTTCTAGGAACCACCCCACATACCAAAATCCAAGGAAGCTCAAGGACCTTATCATGTAAACTTGTATTTGCATATAACCTATGCATATCCTCTCATACACTTTAAATCATCTCTAGATTGCTTATAATACCTAATATCTATATAAATAGTCATTATTCTTTTTCCCCCCTAAGGGGATAATGAAAAAAAAAAAGTCTGTATGTTTACTACAGACACATTTAAAAAAATATTTTCAGTCTGAGGTTGGTTGAATTAGAAGATGTGGATACAAGGCTAGGTTCAACATTCCCTTGTTTTCTACAACTGACTGGAATAAGGTGGTTGTCAGAGTAGGATTTGTGGTTGAATTTCCTTCTCTCTGGACAGATGATAGGTTTTCCAAAATAAGATTATGGGCTTCATCCTGGAGCTAGATAGGTTGTTAAAGACCTGGATCCTGGGTTGCTCATTGCTTGAATGAACTATGAGGGGGCAAAGTGATTGCTCACCTAAAACATAAAAATTAACATGATATGGAAAAGAGTTGACAGAATATTTTGCAAGTTTTAAGAGTTAGAAATATGCCCTATGTAGTCTTGGAGTCACTCTTTTCCTGGAGTGTAGAGTAATTTAAGAAAAGATACCTTCTAACCTAGGAGGGAAGATGCTTTTCCTCAGGATTCCTGGGTTAATTATCTGCCATGGCATACTCCAATAGAGATCTGAGATTTAAATCTCTCCTTAGTCCTCATTCACAACATTAATTCTTGATCTTTTTTGCAGGCAAGCTCTTCAGATAGGGCAACATCACTATCATTTTCTATTTTTGCTCTCATTTTTAGAAGCCTCTGACCTAGCATAAACTGGAACTTGTCTGAGCTTGCTGATTATAAGACTATGTTATACCTCTAAAAATAATTAAGGAATGCTGTTCTTTGCATTTCGTGATGATACTACCAAACCTGAGTTACTCTTTTAGAGCAGCAACAGGTTCTCACTGAGTCACACATCCATCAGTTCATCCCTCAATCCCTCTCTCCCTCCATCTATCCACCTATGTTTTCTGACAGGTTCCTTGATTATTCTGGGAGCAAAGGTACACACACATTTTGGAGATGACTGGTCAGGGACAGAAGTTTATCTGAAGCCATGGAATAATTTTTCTCTGTGAGACATTAACAGTCTTATTCACTGCTGACAAGATGTACATTTCTGGAGGACATCTTAGCATGGAATATCAAGAGTCTTAAAACCATGCATATACTTTGACCTAGTAATCAAAATTAGGAAAAAAAATCCTAAGAAGGAATTAGAGATTCACCAAAGGTGAATGTGAGAGAATAATCACACACAGAGAAAGACTAATCTCTTCTCACAATCAATAAGAAACTGGTGGGCTGGGGAGATAGCCCAGTCGGTAGAGTGCTTGCCTTGCAAGCACAAGGCCCTGGGTTTGATCCCCAGCACCGCAAAAAAAAAAAAAAAAAAAAAAAAAAAAAAAAGAAACTGGCAACAACTTGATTAAATAATAGGATCTACCTAGAAGATCATTAAATACAATTATGATAAATTCAGGTTTTTAAATAAATACAACCAATAAATATATTTTCAGTAAGTATTTAATCACAAAGAAAAATACTTATAAGCTGGGCATAGTTGGTGCATGCCTATAGTCTCAGCTACTTTGGAGGCTAAGATTTGAGCCCAGGAGTTTGAGGTCAACACTGCAAGACCTTGTCTCAAAAAAAAAAAAAAGAAAGAAAAAAAAAAAAGAAAAAATACTTAATAAATGACATGAAGTAAGTATGGAAAGCTAAACAAAGGGCTAAGGGTAGAGCTGAGGGGTAGGGCATACGTAGGCATGAGGCCCTACTTCAATCTCCACCCTAAAATATATCTAAACAAAGACTGACTACTTTCAAATAGCAATTTTTTTTTGTACCAGGGATTGAACCCAGGGGTGCTTAACCACTGAGCCACATCTGCAGCCCTTTTTACATTTTATATTGAGACAGGGTCTTGTTAAATTCCTTAGGGCCTTGGGAAGTTGCTGAGGCTGGCTTTGAATTCATGACCCTCCTGCCTCAGCCTCCCGAGTCACTGGGATTACAGGCATGTACCACTACATCCAGCAAAATGGAAAAACTATAAGTAATAATTTTATTTTTTATGCCTTTAAATATTTTCCAAATTGTCCAAAATGACAATATATTATAAAATAATTAGGGGAGGGAAAGGTCTGTTAGTAGATATTAAAGTTACACCTTTCAAATAACTGACATTAGGAAGAAAAAGAAAGAAGAGGAAAAAATAGTTATTTTTTTCTAGGCTGACTTGGCAAGGAATATTTCATTTGACCTAGGCTGACTTGGCAAGGAATATTTCATTTGATCCTTTGAATTTTGCTGAAAATTTTTCCTTTTAGGATATGTGAATTCTAAGCCTTGAGTATTGTTTAGGCTGCTGAAATAGATGAATGCTAAACTCCCATACTGGTATTCATACCTACAACCCACCTTTTCACCTTAATTTGATCCTATGCTGTGAGGTGACAATTTCTGGAAATTCTCATACAAAAGCTGTTTTTCAAAAACTGACCTGCTGTGGTGTGATAATGATGAGGAATTGATGTGGCCCTGTGCACACTGCTACATTCAACTGTAGGACCTGCAGAGGAAAAGGACAGACAATACCATTCCTCTCTGCTCCCTCAATACCCTACATAGCCTCTCCATGGCAGGTCACCTTAGCAAGACTATTTGTGCATGAGCTGACCTCTGACTAAAATACCAGCTCCCAGCAGGAAGACTCTGGATTTTTCATGTTCCTCTTTCCAGCTCCTGCACCAAACCTGCCACCTAGTAGCTACTACTAAATGTTTTTTAACCAAACTGCATTGATGCCATCATCCCCACGATTAAGATAACGAAAAATAAGACTATTCAAAAATAAAGAATTTTGAGTATTTGAAAGAACAACCAAATAACCTAGGAATTTAAATGATTTAGAACTTGACAAAAACAGGAAACTAAAATTAGAATTCAGAGTGTTTGGGTGTTACTATGGGTAGAGATGGAAACAGTTTTGCCATCAAGGACTTCTGACCCAAGCTGGGAGTGAAATGAGAATCACATACAAATAAAAAGCAATTATAGGGGTTGTGGGGGGGTTAGCTCAGTGGCAGAACATGTGTTTAGCAAAAGTGAGGCCCTGGGTTCAATCCCAGCACACACACAAAAAGAGATAGGAAAGAAAGGAGAAAAAAGGAAAGAAAGGAAGGAAGGAAGGAAGGAAGAAAAAAGCACAACTTCATTTATTTTCTCTCTCTTATCCCTCAAAATGAGAAATAAATCTTCGTAAGGGACATAAAATATGCCCTAAATATATAGGATAATTACATGTAATATAGTTCATATTATGGTCCATTAAAGGTAAAAGAAAGACAAAAAGAGTAAGGAGAATATGTAATAACTTCAAGGGTGGCACAATTTCTAGTAAATAGATAACACAAAGCTATCCATTAAATTATGATAATATGTACCTCAGTGGTATAGTGCTTGCCTAGCATGTGTGAAGCCATGGACTTGATCCCCAGCACCACACACATACATACAATATGCTAATGCTAATAACATTGGTAGAAAATAGATGAAATTAGCCATGTGAAGAAGCTCCTACATCCAAAAGGATTTGTAAATGTATTATAGAAACGAATGAACAATTGTTTTCTGAATGAATAATTAATTCTGCCAATCTGAAAGGCAATTTAGGATGTGATATAGGCTAGAATTTAGTCAGGTCACAGAATGACTGCATAGGTTGAGTACAAATCTGGGCATGCCATTCATATGATGATGCCGCTTAGAGTTTATACAACTGTGAACAACCAGCATAACTGTGTGTGGCAGCCCTGGATTTAACTAACACATGTGAGTGATATTATAAAGCAGAAGAGAATGGCCCACATGAGCTCCAGAACAGGGTGTCCTATCGACATTTTGTTGTTGGGGGCTATATTGTGCATTGTAGGATATTTAGTACATCCTGGGTTTCTACCTACTGGATGCCAATCACAACCCCCATACACACATCAGTTGTCTCCAGACACTGCCAAATGTCCCCTGGGGAGCGAAATTCCTCTACCCACTGGTCTAGTGGAATAAAGAACTGGGTAGTGTTTGTCAAGCTCTGCAGAAGAGAGAGCAGATATTCCATCAGGCAGACGTGAGAAAGGAGCGTAGGGCACAACAGAGCAGATTAATTCTCTAGACAATCTTGCAAGGAAATAACTCCCACAGATATATTTAATCCCTTTTACTTTAATTCCGTTTGCCAAGTAATTACCAGTTCAATATCTTAGGCACAGTACATTATATTTTTAAAGAAGTTTTTAAAAAATGCAATGGCATATAACAGTCCACAGGTTATTGTCAACATCGACATTGGACCATGTAAGAGGAAACAGATGGAAAAACATTTGGAATGTAACAATGTGTTAAGATTAAATTTCTAGAAGTACAAAAAAAAAAAAAAAAAAAAACCCACAGTTTCTTAAATAAAAAAGACTAAACCAAAATCCCACCACAATATTTTCTACATTGAAAAGGAAAGACAAAAATATACAGATTCATACTTATATAATCATGGTTTAGGAAAGTCTGCCTATATAAAAAAGAAACCACACTGGAAAAGATAGGATTTACCTACATCAAAATTAAAAACTTCTGGTTTCAATGAAACAGAAAACATGAATAAAAGTACAGGATAACAAACTGAAGCAGAAAATATTTACAGCATACACCCAAATGGTCCAAGATCTTTAAATATGTAGGCTTTCATAAATGAAACAGTAAAATCAATACCCCAGTAGAAAAAAAGGACAAAGGACATGAGCATATAATTCATACGTACACTCAAATCCCCTCCACATATAAAAGCTTAGCTCATAAATATATGAAAAATATTTAGCCTTATCTATTGAATAGATGGGAATAAAGCCAAGATAGCATTTCTTTATATATCTGCTTGATATTTATAAAAATCATAATAACCTAGAATGTATGGTGTTCATAAGAATGCAGACAGACTTTGTCAAGCATTGATATAAAGTGGTACAACCTCTCTAGAAGATAATTTAGTAATAAATATAGTTTTAGTGAATATTTTGTGTGTGTATGTGTGTGTGTGTGATTCTGGGGATTGAATCCAGGACCTTAGGCATGCTGGGCAGGCCCTCTACAACTGAGCCATCCACTCCCAGTTCAACAAACACATTTTACTTTAAGAAATTTTTCCTAGGAAGTTATCATGGATCTATACAAAGATTTAGCTATAAGAATATTCATCTCAATGTAGATATTTTAATTTTTTTTTTTTTTTTTTTTTTTTTTTTGGTACCAGAGACTGAACTCAGGGACACTCAACCACTGAGCCACATCCCCAGTCCTATTTTGTATTTTATTTAGAGACAGGATCTCACTGAGTTGCTTAGTGCCATGATTTTGCTGAGGCTGGCTTTGACCTTGCAATTCTCCTGTCTCAGCCTCCTAAGCCACTAGGATTATAGGCATGTGCCATCATGCCCAGCTCAATGTAATTCATTTTTTTTTAATTTAAATTTTTATTTTTACAGACTGCATTTTGATTCATTGTACACAAATGGGGTACAACTTTTCACTTCTATGTTTTGGTAGGCGATTTGCTAGAATGTTATTAAGGATTTTTGTGTCTATATTCATCAGAGATATCAGTCTAAAGTCTTCTTTCATTGATGTGTCTTTTGGTATCAGAGTGATACTAGCTTCATAGAATGAATTTGGAAGGATTCCTTCCTTTTCTATTTCATGAAATACTTAGACGAGTATTGGGAATAAGTTCTTCTTTGAAGGTCTAGTAGAACTCAGCTGAGAATCCGTCTGGTCCCAGGCTTTTCTTGGTTGGTAGGCTTTTGATGACTTCTTCTATTTCATTGCTTGAAACTGATCTGTTTAAATTGTGTATGTCCTCCTGGTTTAGTTTGGGAGGATCATAGGTCTCTAGAAATTTGTTGATGTTGTCAAGATTTTCTATTTTGTTGGAGTATAGATTTTCAAAGTAGCTTCCAATTATGTTATGTATTTCAGTGGTGTTTGTCATGATATTTCCTTTTTCATCACGAATTTTAGTAATTTGAGTTTTCTCTCTCCTTCTCTTTGTTAAATGTGGCTAAGGGTTTATCTATTTTGTTTACTTTTTCAAAGAACCAACTTTTTGTTTTGTCAATTTTTTGAATTGTTTCTTTTGTTTCAATTTCATTGATTTCAGCTCTGATTTTAATTATTTCCTGTCTTCTACTACTTTTGGTGTTGTTCTGTTCTTCTTTTTCTAGGGCTTTAAGATGTAATGTTAGGTCATTTAGTTGTTGACTTTTTATTCTTTTCTTGAATGTGCTCCAGGCAATGAATTTTCCTCTTAGTACTGCTTTCATAGTGACCCAAAGATTTTGATATGTTGTATCATCATTCTCATTTACCTCTAAGAATTTTTTTATCTCCTCCTTGATGTTTTCTGTTATCTATGCTTCATTCAATAGCATATTATTTAGTGTCCAGGTGTTGGAGTAGTTTCTGTGTTTGTCATTGATTTCTAAATTCATTCCATTATGACCTGATAGAACACAAGGCAGAATCTCTATTTTTTTACATTTACTAAGGGCTGCTTTGTGGCATATCATATAGTCTATTTTAGAGAAGGATCCATGTGATGCTGAGAAGAAAGTGTATTTGCTCACTGATGGATGGAATATTCTATACAAGTCTGTTAAGTCTAAGTTATTGATTGTGTTATTGAGTTCTATGGTTTCTTTGTTTAATTTTTGTTTGGAAGATCTATCCAGTGGTGACAGCATTGTGTTAAAGTCACCCAGAATTACTGTATTGTGGTCTATTTGATTCCTGAAATTAAGAAGGATTTTTTTTATTTACCTTTTAATTTTTTTACAGACTGCATTTTGATTCATTGTACACAAATGGGGTACATAATTTTGTTTCTATGGTCATACACAATGTAGATTCATACCATTTGTGTAATCATACATGTACATAGGGTAATGATGTCTGTCTCATTCCACCATTTTTCATACCCCCCTCCCTCTCATTTCCTTCTACATATTCTAAAGTTCCCCCATTATTCTCTCATTCCCCATCCTCCACCCCCATTATATATCATTCTCCACTTATCAGGGAATACATTCGGCCTTTGGTTCTTTGGGCTTGGCTTATTTCACTTGGCATGATATTCTCCAATTCCATCCATTTATTGACAAATGCCATAATATTATTATTCTTTATGGCTGAATAGTGTTCCATTGTGTATATATACCAGAGTTTCTTTATCCATTCATCTGTTGAAGGGCATCTAGGTTGGTTCCACAAACTAGCTATTGTGAACTGAGCTGCTATAAACATTGATGTGGTTGTGTTTCTGTAGTTTGCTGATTTTAGGTCCTTTGGATATAAACCGAGGAGTGGGATAACTGGGTCAAAAGGTGGGTCCGTTCCAAGTTTTCTTAGAATTCTCCATACTGCTTTCCAGAGTGGCTACAGCAATTTGCAACTCCACCAGCAATGTAAAAGTGTGCCTTTTTCCCCTCATTCATACCAACATCTATTATTGTTTGTGTTCTTGATAAAAGCCATTCTAATTGGAGTAAGATGAAATCTTAGAGTTGTTTTAATTTGCATTTCTCTAATTACTAGAGATGTTGAACACTTTTTCATATATTTAATAACTGCCTGTGTGTCTTCTTCTGTAAAGTGTCTGTCCAGTTCCATGGTCCATTTATTGATTGGGTTCTGTATTTTTGTTGTAAAGTTTTGTAAGTTCTTTATAAATCTTGGAGATAAGTGCTCTATCTGAAGTGCGTGTGGAAAAGATTTTCTCCCACTCTGTAGGCTCTCTCTTCACATTCTTGATTGTATTCTTTACTGAGAAAAAGCTTTTTAATTTGAGTCCACCCCTTTTATTGATTCTTGCTTTTATTGATTTCTTGTGCTTTGGGAGTCTTATTGAAGAAGTCTGATCCTAAGCCAACATGATGAAGATTCAGGCCTACTTTGTCTTCTACTAGGTGCAGGGTCTCTGGTCTAATTCCTATGTCTTTGATACATTTTGAGTTGAGTTTTGTGCAGGGTAAGAGACAGAGGTTTAATTTCATTTTACAGCATATGGATTTCCAGTTTTGCCAGCACCATTTGTTAAACAGGTTATCTTTTCTCCATTGTATATTTTTGGCTCCTTTGTCAAGGAGGTGACTGTATTTATGTGGTTTTGTCTCTGTGTCTTCTATTCTGTACCATTGGTCTTTTGGATTTGTTTGATGTACATGGATACACCGTTGTATGGGGCATAAATATTTACGATCGTTATGTCTTCCTGATTTATGGTTCCCTTAAGCAGTATGGAATGTCCTTCTTTATCCCTTCTGACTAACTTTGGCTTAAGTCCACTTTATCTGATATAAGGATGGAAACCCCCACTTTTTTACTGAGTCCGTGTACATGGTAGGTTTTATCCCATCCTTTTACCTTTAGTCTGTGGATGTCCTTTTCTATGAGATGAGTCTCTTGAAGGCAGCATATTGTTGGGCCTTTCTTTTTAATCCAATCTGCCAGTCTGTGTCTTTTGATTTATGAGTTTAGGCCATTGACATTCAGGGTTATTATTGAGACATGATTTGTACTCCCAGTCCTATGAGCTTATTTTTGGTTTTTAACTTGACTTGGTTTCTTCTTTGATTGGTTTTTCCTTTAAGGTAGCTCTTCCCTTTGCTGACCTACATTGTTCTTTTTCATTTCCTCCTCATGGAATATTTTTCTGAGAATGTTCTGTAGTGTAGGACTTCTATTTGCTAATTCAATGTAATTCTTAACAGCAAAAATATGAAGACCTTACAAGTTGGTTAGTCAAAAGAATTATGGTACATTCAAATAAACAGCTATCATGCAATCATTAAAAATTATAGAGGATGTGAAATATACCCATGTTAATGACAGAAAAAAGATGTTGAATGACATGGAAAAAATGGCCAGGATGCAGTAAAGTGTACTGGATAAAAGAAAACGTTTAGAGTCAGATTGCCTGGGTTAAAATTCTGGAACCATCATGAGTTAGTGGCATCACATTAGGCAAACTATTAATCCTCTCTGTATTCAGTTTCCTAACCTGTAAAAAAATATAACTTCTATGAAATAATAAATCTGGGCAAGGATCATCCATGGCTACTTAAAGCCATTAGAGGGAATGTTGACAGAGAAGTTTCCAACCAATGAACCCTACTGGAAATATCAGGATCAATCTCTCAACATCACCGACAGAGAACAATGTACTGTGTGTCTCCTAATGTGAGGAAATGGGAAATACAGCACACAGCATGGTCCACAAAGTACTTGAGGTCCTAAATTTGACCCAAGTTCATCCAAGTATCTCGAATGCTCAGTTTACTGGAAACATGGGAATTTAATGCCATCAAAATGAGGTTCAAGAACAATCAAAATAAACTGATGATGATAAAAAGTCAGAAGAGTGCTTACCTCTGGGGCAAGTATAGAGTAGGAGGGAACAAAAGGAAACTTTATGGATTACTAGAAGCTTCTAATATGGTAAACAGGTTAAAAACCATGAAGTTACACTTTTTTTTCCCTACAGTTCTAGAGATTAAACCCAGGGGTGCTCTACAATGGAGCTATACCCCCAGCCCTTTTTATTTTTTATTTTTTGTTTTGAGATGGGGTCTTGCTAGGTTGCCCAGGCTGGCCTTGAATTTTTTTTGATCCTTCCTGTGTCAACCTCCTATGCCCCTGGAATTGCAGGCAGGCATGTGCCAGCTTGCCCAGTGACAAATTAGTATACTTTATAAATGTTAATGTGCATATAAAATTTTTTAGATGTTGATAGACCTTTATTTTATTTATTTATTTATTTATATGCAGTGCTGAGAATTGAAGCCAGTGCTGCACACATGCTAGGCAAGTGTTCTATCACTGAGCCACAACCCCAGCCACAGTTTTTAGAAACAGAAAGTAAAAAATTCTTCTGCTGCTCTTCCAACATCACCCAGCAAGACAAGCAAGTGTGGCTGGGAAATTAGCAGAGATGCCAAGAGGAAGCTGTAGTATATCACACCCCAGCTCTTACCCGTGGGTCTTGTTCTTTCCCCAAAGTCCCATAACTGCAAACTGGGAAGTGGGGAGAGAGTGCAAGGCCCAGGATACGCAACCAAGGTTCTTATTAGGGAAGTCTTAAAAAGTGGCTGTTCACAAAGATTTCCACAATATCAGCAAACTAAGAATACCGGCTGTGTTGTAAAAATGGTCTTTAACTTCACCTAAAGAATTTAGTAAATCAGTTGTCGCATGTCTGTAATCACAGTAACCTGGGAGGTTGAGGCAGGTAGATCACAAGTACAAGGCGAGCCTCAGCAACTTAGGAAGTCCCTGAGCAACTTAGAGAAACCTTGCCTCAAAATAAAAAAAAAAATAAATAAATCAAAAGGGTTGGGAGGTGGTTCAGTGGTTAAACACATCTGGGTTCAATGCCTGGTACCAAAAAAACGAATGTAACAAGTCATCTATGTAAGTTGACACAGGTTGACTCTCCCTTATCTGAAGTGCTTGGGATTAAAGTGTTCTGGATTTTGGAATATACAAACAGACATCTGGGGATGGATCCCAAATCCAAACACAGAATTGATTTATGTTTCATAGATACCTTGTATACCCACTGCCTTAAGGTAATTTTTTACAATATTTTAAATATTTTTTTTCATGAAATAAAGTTTCATGGTATGAAATTTTCTATTTGTGGCATCATATCAAGAGCTCAAAAAGATTCAGATTTTGGATTTTGGATTTTCAGATTAGGGATGCTCTGCCAATAATGGGAATCAGAAACTAGCAGCTAAAGCTAAGGCTATGTTTAAAGCTGGATAACTTGGAAGGGTAAGCTACAGAAAAATGAGAACTTGGAAAATGGGTAGAATTTGCTTTGAAATGCCAAAAGACTGTTTTGGAAACTGAGCTGATTTTAAGAGTATATAAAGAGGAGTAAGGTCTGTCTGTCATTCAGCATAGCCCCCTCACCCCTACCTCCACTCTCACCCCTCAAGATAACCTGAACTGTGCAGTGTGGACTGAGAAATGTGCATTTTCAGTGTTCATCATCCCAATGTAGAGGTTTACCAGAAAGTTATGGAGAAAATACATGTTATATTGATGATTTCTCTGCATGGTTTACAGTTCTCCGTTCTGACACTCCCAAGAGCACATATAAAAGAAGTCAGAGGTTAGTGTGATACTGTAAGCTTAATATTCACACTACTATGACAGAACAACTTCTTATAATGGTGTACTTGTCTGGTATATTTCAAACCCAATTTCAGGACTAAGGTGAACTTATAAAGTTCTCCTTTCTTCAAAGAGCAGAAAAAAATATTTTTATTATTTTTTTTGTGTCCGGGGGTGCGTGGTGCTGGGGATTGAACCCAGGGCCTCATACTTGCTAGGCTAGAAAAAATATCTTTTAAAATTTTTAACTGAAAAATAAAAATTATACATATTTATGGGATAAAATTTTCAAATTTCACTCTCATAAAAGTCTTATTTCACTGATGAAAGGATTTAAGTGGCTGGAATTCTAGGTTCTATCTTTAACCAGAACAGGTACCCAGAAATCAGGAAAATTAAGGACTATGTCCAGAGAAATAGTGTGCAGCTATGTAGAATTTAATGAATTCTTTGCAATGCTGATGAATAAAGAATCCATTTGATCTCTTGATTCAAGTGGCCAGTGTGGCATTGTTTTTTAAGCCAAAATATTACCTTTGGTGGCTAACCTTCATAACACAAACTGATACAGGGCATGCAAGGTGAGAATACAACCCCCAAATAGAAAATAATTCTCAAAATTCAACATGGCAGCTATCTGGGTAAAATGGATTTTGTCTTACATTCTGGCTCTCATGTGTACAATTGGTTTGCCTTATAGTAAGGCTTCTATTGATACACAGGGTGGCAGTCAATGGTTAAGTCTACAGAACACAGGTTAAAAAGTATTCCTCTCAATTCTATGTTACACAGGCCAGTTTTCAATATCTAAAGTCCCCTACTGGCTAATGGAGAAGTTTACATTAATTTAATCTCTCTCTTTAGAATGAACAATTATTTTCTTTGACCTTGCTCCCCAGTATACCACCTTCTAGCTCCATATGGACATTCAATAAATAGTAGGGAATTAACTCATCTCAGCCCCAATCTGCCCTCATCCACTAATTCAACAAACCTTCAGGACACAGACTCCGGTTTCAAAGCCACTCTTCTCCACCCTGTTCCAGAAGAATAGAATAAGAAAACTCACCTAATGCCCTGATAATTCGCATCAGGACTTCCCCGAATTTCATTCTGGTCTCTGGAGTGTACTTATCTTTACCAGTGTCATACTGAGCCAGCAGGTCAACCAAAATTTTCTCAGGGTACACATCTGAGAGCAGGGCAACCCCTAGGGTTTGAAACAAGAACAAAAGAGTTCATTATCATTTAGGACTGAAAGGCAAATAAATCCAGACATCCAGGGATGGGACGCAGGTACATTTAAACCCACCTACTACCAAGGACTGCCTTTTATTTGGAGAGACAACAAGGTCGAAGAGGATGGGGCTTGGGAGTTCAGACTCCTAGATTCACCTCAACCCATCCTCATCTTGAAGGTCCCTCTCTCAGCATGGACATTGTATATTCTATAAGTTATGGACCCTTAAAGCAGAGTCTAGATGACTACGTATCACACAGGATTCAGCAGCAGGAGACCACTAGGGATCTTCCCAATTCTAAGGCTCTAAGGTTGGATGACTTGTACTGCCCCTGACAACATATCGGTCTGAAGCGCAGAGTGCTTCCTGCCTTTGCTGTAGTTTTCCATTCCTGAGTAATTTCACAGCCCTCTGCAAAACTGTCAATGAGGAGAGCAATTTCCAGAAGGAAACATTTTCAGAGCATTCAAGCTGAGTTCCCTGATGAACAGAAGTAGGGAAGATGCTGCCTTTGAGTCCCCCTTCCTAGGATCCCTTCTCCTGTCCCTGTCTGGGCTTCCTCAATACATATCCCGCAACAGTGTTACCACATCTGAGTCCAGCCCTAAATTGAGCAAGCTCTGCAGGGATGGAATAAGGGGAGATATGACCTCAGGCAGGATCAGAACAAAGTCCCTTGTCTTCTTCAGACTATATTAAAACAAATTCTATTACTCAGGAAAAAAAGCTTCCATCCCTCTAAAGTACAGTGAGGAAAAAGAAAAAAATAGTAGGAAATAGAAATTTCAAAATAAAATATATCTAGGATGAGAATGCTTCTCACCATTTCTATCTCAATCACTTTCTTCCCTGGTGTCCAGTCTGGATTTTCTCAACAATCCCTCAATTGGTCTCCCCTGCTTTGACCTTTTTCTTTCATTGCAGTTGCAACAATTTGGTTGAAAACCCAAGTCAAGCCCTTCTTTCTTTTGGTTTCCTTCTTCCCAACACAGAGTAGCTCCCCAACCCTCTGCTGCCTTGGTCCTCTCTCTGACCCCCTCTTTGACCCTATTCTCCCCTCTTGCATACTGTCCTCAGTGACTCTGGCTGCTCTGTTATTTTTTTCTTCAAGGAGACCAAGCTGCTCCTGGCTCAGACCCCAGCCCTGCTGCTCCACCTCCAGGAAGTCTCACAGCTTGCTCCCAAACTCCTATCATGTCTCTGTTCATATATCACATTCACCAAATACAAAGTGGCAGCTTCCTTCCCCTGCCACTCTTTATCCCTCTCACCCTGCTTCATTTTTTTCTTGGCAAATAATATTACCTGACAGGTCATATATTTCCTTATTTACTGTCTGCCTCTCCTCCCTGGAATGCAAATGCTACAAAGTCAAGGGATTTTGTTTTGTTCCCTGCTGTGTCCTCAATGCCTACACAAATGCCAACACAGAGCAAGTGCTCAATAACCATTTGTTACAGTCAATGAATGAATGAGTAAAAGGAGCTCAAAGATATAGTTGACATAAATTTGAGGAATGTAGAAAGAGAGGATGGGGAGAAAGTAATAAATGTTTGAGAAACCCATAATTAACTTTTCATCTGAGTTTCCCATTCCCCAGTTTAAACTGACAACCTCACAGCAACATTTCTATAGTACAGGTTGTGATTGCAGTCTCTTATAAAATCACGTGCTCTCTCTCTTCACTCCTCCCGCATCTGGGGGTCCATGAAGGTGGTGCACCTGCTGAGGGCTGCACCTGTCTGCCTATCTTCTTTTCTGTCCTCCCTACCCCCACCTTTTCTTTGAATCCAAAGAACAGGGAAGCCTCTGGACATGGCCCTAAGCCACACCTCCCTGTATGTGGGCTCCAATTTTACAAAGCGGAAATCCTGCTCTTAAGGAAGTTTCAGGACATGGCCAAACTTGAAATACACAACTCCCTGTAGGCAAAATGTGACACTGGCTATAATTCATTCTATTGTGTAAAATGATGAAGAAGTCCTTGTGGGTTCAAGGTGGAGTTAGGGAACATTCTAGCATAGGAAAACAGTCTGTGGCTTAGGAAAAGGTAAGGAAGAGAAAGGAAACATCTTCCAAGTCCTAAAAGAGTCCCCAAAGATAAATGAATTGGTAGGTGGTAACTTCAATTCTGGCTATTACAAGGCCTGGCGTATATTAATGTAGAGATCATACATGCAGCTATCATAACCACTTTTTCACAAGAAGTTCCCAACTCAGAGATCTGCTAGATTTGTTTTCTTTAAGGAATATAGTCATGACTTAGTAATGGAAAACAGTGGTAAAATGGGATTTGCTATATAAAACTCTGATCTATATCCAGTTTTTCTGAAACCCATCTATTACTAAAGTCCTCCCACTGTTGTTTATTCCTATATTCTCTTATTAGTCATTAACACAAAACAGTTATTAACTTCTATGCACATATTATCCTAGTCAAATTGGTTCCTGGTGTCCTCTCTGCAGTGGACAGATGTGTGGTTGTGCATAGCATCTACTTTCTTCTGGCAATCACACCCTGGTACTGCTTTGGGAAAAATGGCTCTCCTCTCAGTTTGTGTGGTTTCAGTGGGCTAACTATCCTTTCTCTTCCTCCCTCCCCAAACTGGTGAATTATGATATTCTATGCCACCCCAACCTTGACGATTGGTTCAGGAATGGCCAATAAGACTTGATCTTGGAACCCCCCCTTGAAAAATGCTAGGAGAGATAAGCTTCCTTTACCACACTCACACTGAAGTTACTAACCTGCTGGTGCCAGAGACTACCATGTGGAGGAAGTCCACCAAGAATGTTCCACAGAGAGTCAGGCCATGAGAGGGAGGGAGAAGGCAAGCTTTGAGCACCAGGATCCAACTATATTTTTACCCACTAGACTTTTTTGATAACATGCTTTTATTGTCCCCCCCACTACAACCAAAGGAATTCTAACATAACCCTTTTGCTTCGTTTTTTTTTTTTTTTTTTGTGGTGCTAGGGATTTGAAGCCAGGGCCTTGTGCTTGTGAGACAAGCACTCTACCAACTGAGCTATATCCCCAGCACCCCCGCCTTTTGCTTTTTTAAAAAGATTTTTTTACAATGTTAACCTTTAAACTCTACCAGGGAGCTGTCATTCTTCCCATTCTTGTATAAAGATTGGCAATGGCAAAGAACAGTTTCCCTGTTTCCCACATTCCTGGGTATGTCAGCCTTTGTTTCTCTTCCTGTTGGCCTGCTCCACAGACTGCTGCCAAATGGCTCTCTGAGGTTGAGTTTTACCTTCTAGGATACTGTTGCTACCTAAAAGTTTATGAATCCCTGGGGGATAAGGTCAGTTTCTGTCTTACTCACCAAATAGTGAAGAAAATCATATGATGGTTAAGACCGAATGGCAGTGAAAGAGATGAGACTTTTTGAGGTTGTTTTTATTTCTTATTTGAAGGATTTTCTAACTTAGACATGCTGAGGTTACACTTGACACTTGATCCCTCACACTTGATAATTCTTTTGTAATCTGAAAATGGGTAATTTCTGGGTCAGCACAGGCTTCAAGGAAACATGACACATCAATCCCTTTGGCAATAAGAATCAAATGATCATATAAGAGATACCTCTCCCTACTCTGATCACAGGAAAATGACTCTGCATTTCAGGATGTGGTGTAACAGATAAGATACACAGAAGGTAAAGGTGAACCCAAACTCACAAAAGTTCATGAAAGCATTCTAACCCATGTTTCGGGGTCCTGCATAGGACATAGGTGAATTAGCTTAACTGAAAAAATATTATTGAAAGTACTTCTTGTAATAAAACAAAAGTAGTTAACCTTGCAAAATAACTGCCCCCTGTCTCCCACCAAAAACGTTCATTATGAAGCTAGAAATGTATTTTTGATGGGAACAAAGTGGAATGCCTTCAGCAGTGGAAGGAGTTTAGGTGTAGTCTCACTTGACATAGTGTTCCTACATTATAGGAAAGATGGTCTAATTCTAAATATTTCTGCTGACTGACTCTATCAAGGAACCTGCTAAGCCATGCCTACTTTGAAACTAACTTTCATAATTTTTCCTGGGCAGATCACAACCTCCTAAAATACCCTCTCAAACTGGAAAATCATCTATGCACTTGAACATATCAGGTATTTTGCCAAGAAACCACAAGAAACATAAAATGCCACATATTACATGATTCTCTTTACATGAAATGAACAGATTAAACAAAACTATATAGAAAGTAAGTAGATTTAGTGGTTATGTAGGGCTGTGAGAGTTGGGAAGAAATAGGGAGCAACTGCTAATGGATATGAAGTTTCTTTGGGGTATGATAAAAAATTCCAAAATTGTGAAAATAGTTAGACATTCTGTGAATATACTAAAACCCACTGAATTTTATACTTTAAGTGGATGAACTATATAGCATGTGAATTGTCTCAAAAAGTTGTAATATACATGTACTGAAACATCACATAGTATCTCATAAATCTGTACACTTATGCTCTTTGTTTTTGTGGTGCTGGGGAATTAAATCTAGGACTTGGTACACGCTAGGCAAGCATTCTCTCACTGAGCTATGTTCCTAGCCTACAATTCTTATGTTTTTATGTGTCAGTTAAAAATAATAAATTTAAGCTTTAAAAGTTTTTATAAAAATGATAATAAAGGCATTTCTCACTCTAGAGATGGCCCATATTTGTCCAGGAATTTTTTGGGGGGGCTGGGGAGGATAACCAGGAATTGAACTCAGGGGCACTCAACCACTGAGCCCCAGCCCCAGTCTTATCTTGTATTTTATTTAGAGACAGGGTCTCACCGAGTTGCTTAGTGCCTCGCCGTTGCTGAGGCTGGCTTTGAACTTGCCATCCCCCTGCCTCTGTCTCCTGAGCTGCTGGGATTACAGGCATGTGCCATCGCCACAGCTATTCCTAGAATCTGTATCTATCTTCCTAAGTAAATCTGTCTATGCCTTTGAAAAAAGAAAAAAAATGATAAGAAAATATTTCATATCTACTCTTTTAAAAGGCTTTTAGGTGGTAGAAAGTGGGATAAAAGAGCATATCTTAAATGTAAAAGGAAATCCACCACCAAGGGCACAGTATCATCTTCCTTTGGTATCCAAATTTTCTTTGGTTATCCTTGCAGCTTAAGAGTAGAAAAAGGGAGAAATGACTTGATATTTATGAGTTAAATGGGAAAACAAACATTTCACATTTCACAGACTGTATTGAATTATTTAAAAAAAAAATGCAGTATTATGTTTAAAAATCTAACTTCTGGGGCTGGGGATATAGCTCAGTCGGTAGAGTGCTTGCCTTATAAGCACAAGGCCCTGGGTTCAATCCCCAGCACCGCAAAAAAAAAAAAAAAAAATCTAACTTCTGTGGTAAGCCAGAAATTCTACTCTTACAGTTCATCGTAATAGACACACTAGCAGAAGTAGAAAATTATGCATAAAATCCCCACTGTAGCACTATTTATAATGGAGAAAGCGCAAAACAAATTAAATGTTCATTAATGGAGGACTGATTAAGTTGTGACTATTCATACAATGGAATATAATGCACACACTACCTCTTCCCCCAAACAACTTTTTAAGAAATTTTGGAATGAATTCTAAGGTCCATTATTAAATGAAAAGTAAGGTACAGAACAGTGTGCCTAGAATTCAAGTAAATTTGTGAACAAAAGAGAAATATATACTCATCAAAGATTTCTGAAATGACACACAAGAAACTAATAACACAAGTTGTTTTTAGGGAGAGTAATGGGGTGACTAGGAAAAGATTTGCAACCAAATGTAGCTGAATGGCCAGAAACATTTATACTTCTTCCTCCCAAAATTCTACTATAGTGACAATTAAGGAGTGAAAAAGGAATAAACCCACAAACAAGTAAAAAGACAACAGGACAGGTGTGAAAGGCCGGCATGTGGCAAAAGAGAACGAAGATGGTATAAAATAATGATATGTGCTTGCCTGACAGAGCTGTTGGCTCTTTGGAAAAATGTAGCAACAAGTACATGGAAACGAAGCAAATGTAAAAGAAAGACTGATAACATACACATAGAGTTGGCAGTGAATGCTGCCCAATGATTTAGCCAAAGCTTTAGATGGGAAAATGTTAGCAGCGGTCTGAGTGTGTGTGCCTGTGTGTGAGGGGGAGGGGGAGTCGGGGGGCACTAAGTCCACATCTAACACAGAAAGCGAGTAAATAATGTCCCCAAATTTAAATCAAAAGAGATCTGGGTGAGCATTTTATTTAAAAAATGGGGAGGTAATTAGTTGAAGAAACTACTTTTAAAAGGTAGAAAGGTGAAAATTGTAATCTCTGGGGCTTAGAAACCTGGGTAGAAGTAAGAAACAGGGCAGAGGACAAAAATTTTTTTTAAAGTATGTTCAAAGTAATTAATAAAGTAAGTTTATCTTAAGAACTAGAAAGATATGAAAATACCTATTAATCTGCAGAGGAAGCTCTAGTTTGAAAAGAACAATGAGTGATAATTAAGAGAAGTGGTCAGATACAAAGAAATTTTCCGATTATGAAATGATAATCACCAATCTGTATTATTCTCTCTCTTGTAGCTCCAAGTCACAAAAACAAGAAAGACAAAACTCCAAAGAGAAGTAAAACACTACCCAGTACCAGAATCCTTCAGCTGTTACATTTGAAAGCTCTCATTATGATGAAACTAATAATAATGCCAGCACTGAGAATCCAGGAAGTTGCACAAACTGGGGAAGTTGGTTGTTAGATCAAGGAAGTACAAGGAACTCAATAGCTGGGCTGCCTTTGTAATTAGAATAAATGACAACATCTAGCATGCCAATTTGATGTTTAGTTTCTCTAAAGCTCTGAAGCTGTGGTAACTGTGGATAGGCCCCAACAAATTTATAAAGATTTAGGATGAGTGAGTGTTACTCAGGTCTGAGGAAAAAACGGTTACACTAATAAGCTGTGATGCCTAACAGCTGATAATCTATAAGAATCATACCTAGTGTCCATCTCTATATCAGGATCCAAATAATATTCAAACTCTAAGATAATATGCGCTTAAATTGTTTTCTAATTCCCATTTTGGAGGGAAAAAAGGAAAAGTGAGTGAATAATTTATGTTATTTATAGTTAGCCATACTTACCTAAAGCCATTTGGATAATGAAATATTATAAAAAGTAAAAACCTAGCAGGAAAGACTAACACACTGAGTGACTTCAATATGCCAGGCATTATCTAAGCACTTATGCCTTTAGCAATCCTAACAGTCGTCTGCAATAGCTATTATTATTATTGTTGTTGTTATTATCATTATTATTTGTGGTATTGGGAATTGAACCCAGGGACATTCTACCACTGTGATATATCCCCAGCTCTCTCATTCCTTATTTTGAGACAGGGTCTTGCTAAGTTGCTGGCCTGGAACTTGTGATCCTCCCGCCTCAGCCTCCTGAGTCACTGGGATTATAGGCATGTATCACTGCACCCAGCTTGAAGTAGGTACTATTATTCCTCCTAAATTTACTGAGGGAAAAGTTGAAGAATAGAGAATTAAGAACAGAGAGATGAAATACATGACCCAAGATCACAGAGCTGTCATGTGGTAGAACTGCCAATTCACACACTCAATTTGATACACCACAGTGGACCTGGCAAAAGCATTCAGGAGAAAGTTATGAAAATAGTACTAACTTTGCAAATCCTAACTCAAAAGATAGCAAACCTTACATTTTCAAGTATGTATAAATTTAGTCTTGCCAGGCTTGTGGAGCACGCCTGTAACCTCAGCAACTTTGGAGGATGAGGCAGGAGGATGGCAAGTTCGAGGTTAGGCTCAGCAACTTAGCAAAACCCTGTCTCAAAAAAAAAAGGAGTGGGGATGTAGATGTAGCTTACTGGTTTTTAACCCTCTGGTTTCAATCCCAAGAAAAAAAAAAAAAAAAAAAAAAAAATTAGCCTTACTCCATAAAATGTACTCTCCGTCAGATTCCAAGGTTTGTGTAAGGAGAGGGAACTAGCACTTTGCATTCCACATGAATATTCAGCTTCTCCATCGGGTCTAGCTGGGTTTCCTAGGGGCTGCTTTGTTCCTAGTTAGTATCTTTATTTAGTATGTGGGAAAGGGAGGTAGTAATGTTAATGAAATTCATGAATGATTCTAACTTGAGATGCTGCCAACATTAGTGATGACAGAAAAGCCATACAAAACGGAAATGGAAAATTAAGATTTTAATGAGTTTCAGTTTTCTATCCAGTGACTCAAATCTCCACTGGGTAACATCTTTATAGGTTCCTGTAAACCCCTAAATCTCTTATTCTGCTCCCAAATAAATAAAATATAATCTGCACTAAAACAGCACTAAAAACTTACAGTCTGCCTTATCAGAATTGCCTCATTCTAATATTTACTGTCGATTCCAGAAGGGAAAGAAAGAGAGTATAAGTCAGAAAAATTGTATGTCAAGAACATCATGACGATCAAAGGTACTGCAGTATAAGATCAAAGCTGCCCCAACTCTGACTGAAAGTAAATGGAAGGAAGAATGGAAAGTAGGAAGGAAAGAAAGGAAGGGAAAATAGTAATTAGCACTACTTTGAAAGTAATTACTGCTCTATACATTCAGACCACCTTACAGTTCAGTGGATCTTGGGTAAGAAAGAAGCAAGATGTCATTCATTAAATTCATGAATGTAGCTTTCAAAGAGTAAAAAGGAATATCAACATTCTCTTTGTGCTATCAAAAAGTTACTGGTAAAAAAGAAAAGAGGAGGTTCTGATAGCCAAGAAAACTTTTAGCTGATTCACTCTTTCAGTTGAGTCTAGGTAAGAAAGTAAACCATTTTACATTTCCTGAAATGCTGAGATGGGTAATCTCAGTAGGAGGGGGACCACCTGAGTTTCAGGATCATTAGTTTCTAAGTTTTCTACTGGAATTCCACTTCAATTCACTGGAATTCCTACACCGAGAAACTGCCCAGTCAGCAAAACTGACTGATGCGTCAGGTTCTCCCCAATTAGGAGAGAACCAAAGACTCCCAAGGGGAATAGTTGCCTGCTCTAAACTCTGGCAAGGCAGGGCTTATCTTTCACATTCTCCAGTGTCCTGAGGAACACTTGGTGGACTAAGAGACTTGTCTTGTGCCTGGGTACTAGCCAGTGACTGAGGCAAGACAGAAGCTCTTCCTAAATTCTTTTTCCCTTAATTAAGCCCAGCAGATGTCCTGATGAGATGATTAGGCAAGTCTCTGCGATAGGTGCTCCAGGCAAGTTCTGGCTTAGAGAAAGTGATCATTGCGAAATTAGCAATCATGGCTTGTAGGGCTTAAAACTACAGTGTCACACAGAAACCAAGAAGATCTACAGTAAAACTCCTCCGAAGACCCCTTCTCTCCTGAGAATACACACATACGCTGAACACTGCCTATCATTTCAGGCATATCAGGTCTAGTTAGGGACTCTCTTGGGGCCCGCACAGGAAGTTATCCTGACTTTCACCCCCTCAGGTTCAAATCCATTACTAAGCAGTGAATTATAATACAACACCTATAAATAGAAGAGAAAGGAGTGCCTTTAAAAACTAACTTTGCTTCTATATTCCAAAGACGATGACGTTGTTTTTCCTGATGAATAATACATGGTCACTGTAAAAATTCAAATGCCACAGAGGTGTATAAAGTAACATAAAACCACTGGGGAGATATAGGAAGCTCAGGGAGTAGAGATGAAGGAGGGCAGGTTACTTTTTAGGATAAGAAAATGTCTTGAAATGAATAGCAGTGATGGATGCACAACTCTGTGAATAAACTAAAATTTACTGTATTATACTTTTTGTTGTTTTTGACTGGGGATTGAACCCAGGGGCACTTTATCACTAGCTACATCCCAGTTCTTTATATTTTTATTTTGAGACAGAGTCTCCCTAAGTTGCTGAGGCTGGCCTCAAACTCGTGATCCTCCTGCCTCAGTCTTCCAAGTTGCTGGGATTACAGGTGTGCGCCACTATACCCAGATGTATTATACACTTTAAAGACTATATTGTAATACCTATAATCCTAACTACTTCAGGAGGCTGAGGCAGGAAGAATGGCAAGTTCAAAGCCAGGCTGAGCAATTTACAGAGACCTTGCCTCAAAATAAAATTAAGTTTAAAAAGAACTGGGGATGTACCTCAGCAGTTGACCGCTTGACTAGCATAGGAAGCCCCTGGATTCAGTCCCCTGCACTGGAAAAATAAAAAAGTATATTGCATGGTATATGCATTAGATCTCAACAAAGCTGTTTTTAAAAAACACCAGAACACCAGATGTGGTGGCACACCTGTTATCCCAGTGATGGGGGAGGCTGTAGCAGGAGGATCACAAGTTCAAGGTCATCCTCAGCAACTTAGTGAGACCCTGTCTCAAAATAAAAAATAAAAAAGACCAGGAATGTAGCTCAGTGGTAAAGCACCTCTGAGTTCACATGAGGAAATACAAAGCAAAATTGCTCTGAGATTTCATCTCACTTCAGTTAGAATGGCAATCATCAAGAATTCAAATAATAATGTTTGTATAAATACATCAAAAAATTCTATTGTCATGTATAACTGAGAACAACAAATTAAAAAAAATTTTTAATTCAAATAATAAATGCTAGTGAGGATGTAGGGAAACAAGGAATACTTATACACTTTTGATGGGACTGTAAATCAGCACAACCATTATGGAAATCAGTATGAAGTTTTTTCAAAAAACTAGGAATGGAACTACCATATGAACCAGCTATACCACTCCTCAGTATTTATTCAAAGGAATTAAAGTCAGCATACTATAGCAATACATACACACTCATGTTTATGGCAGCGCAATTCATAATAGCCAAGTCATGGTATCAGCCTAGGTGTTCATCAACAAATGAATAAAGAAAATGTGGTATATATACCCAGTGGAGTTTTACTTGGCCATAAAGAATTAAATTATGTCATTTGCAGGAAAATGGATGAAACTGAAGAAGATCATGTTAAGCAAAATAAACCAAACTCAGGAAGTCAGGGTCATATGTTTTTCTCTCATATGTGAAAGTTAGAAAAAAATTTTAAAAAGGGACCTAAGTGCTATATAACTATAATCCCAGCAACTTGAGAGAAAAGGCAGGAGGATCACAAGTTCGAGGCCAGCATGAGCAACTCAGTGAGATCGTGACTCAAAATAAAAAAAATAATTAAAAAAAAGGGCTGGGGTATAGCTCAGTGGTAGAACACTCCAGGGTTCAATCCCTCGCAACACAATACATACACCACACATACACACAAAGGACTTCACAAAAATAGAATAGGGATTAGTAGAGTAGAGGAAGAAGTTCAGCAGGAGGCAGGAGGGGAGGAAATGGATAAGTACTAGAGAATGAAATTGATTAAATTATGTCATGTGCATGTACAAAGAAGTCACAATGAATCCCACTATTATGTATAATCATAATGCACTAACTGAAGAAATCACCTAAAATCTGAAATCAACACAAATATCTTGATTTTTTTTTTCCCACAGGCCATTCTTATAAATACATACACTGTTTTATAGTGGACAATTTTGTTTCATTTTTAACATTTTTTTTTTTCTTTCTCTGGTGGTGTTGGGGATTGAACCCAGGGCCTTATGCATGCGAGGCAAGCATTCCAACTGAACTATATCCCCAGTCCCTTAACAGTCACCTTTGGTAGAATGAAGCAGTCTTATTATCTCAACTGGCTTTCCCACTAGATAATTCCAAGTCATCCAAGAAAATGTTTAAAACTTTAATAGCAATATTATTACTTAGGGTAATAACAGAAATAATGATTATTAGAAATAAAAAAGTTTTCTTTAAAAATTTCAGTTTTAAAAAGGGGAAAAAATATAAGACTATATAAAGGTAATAATCTGCATCTAAGGCATACATTGCCAAGTTTGGAAAACAGCTTTAGAGCAAGGGCAGTGGAAACAATTCTTTCATGCATTCTTATAGTAACAGAGTGACTACTATGTGCCAGGTACTATTACTTGGAGTTACAAATGCAGTAGGACTTATCTGGAGAGGAGACAAAATTAGCCAAGGATTACAGGATAGTGTGAGTTAATCCTTACATTCTGCGTGTAATGCTGGCACAGAAGTAAAAACAAAGGTAGAGAATAAGGGTGGGGCTTTCTGAAGGTGCACAAATGAGCCTTATTTCAAAAAGCACCAATGTTCTTCAAGGGAGAACTACCCCTCCATGATCATCCACGTAATTATTCAATGTGGAAAGGTTTCATAGGCTTTCCTAGAACTACGATAGGCATCCACCTCCAACTTGTACCCTTGGGGTAGACTCTCCCAGGAGGAATAACTGGCCCCAAGAGCACCAACATTTTCAAAGCTGCCTTCCAAAAAACATTCCAATTAATTTTCTTACCAAGGGAACTAAAGTGTGCCCATTTCACTATATTTAGTTAGAACTGGAAGTTCTCATTTTTTTTAAAAAATTGCCAATTGCTAGCCAGGGTGGCAAATGCTTATCCAGGGACTAGGGAGGCTAAGGAAAAAAAGTGGCAAGTTTGTAGCTAGTCTCAGCTATTTAGCGAGACCCTGTCTCAAAAGTAAGAAAAGTAAGCTGGGTCTGGTGGCACATGACTGTAATCCCCGCAGCTGAGGCAGGACGACTGCAAGCTCAAAGCCAGCCTCAGCAACTTAGTGAGGACCTAAGCAATTTAGCAAGACCCTGTGTCAAAATAAAAAATAAAAAGGGCTGGGGATGTGTCAGTTGTTAAGCTCCCCTGGGTGGTACCAAAAAAGAAAGAAAAGTAAAAAGGGCTGGGGGAATAGTTCAGTGGTTGAGCACCTCTGGGTTTACACACACAATGCCAATATGATTTCTATTCATTTATCTACTGAATATTTTCTCATTAATTTCTAGAAATTCTTTTTTTTTTTTTTTTTTTTTTTTTGCAGTGCTGGGGATTTGAACCCAGGGCCTTGCACTTGCAAGGCAAACACTCTACCAACTGAGCTATATACCCAGCACTCTGGAAACTCTTTATGTAACAAAGGCATTAACTGTTTGCTTGTCCTTTAAAAAAGGAAACAGGCCGGATGTGGGAGTATAGGCCTGTAATTCCAGTGGCTCAGGAGGCTAAGGCAAGAGGATTGAGAGTTCAAAGCCAGCCTGGGCAATTTAGTGAGGCCCTAAGCAACTCAGCAAGACCCTGCCTCTAAATAAAATATAAAAAGGGCTGGGGACGTGGCTCAGAGGTTAACATTGCTCCTGGGCTTAATTCCTAGTACAAAACAAACAAATAAACAAACAAAACCCCAGGTCTATTGAGACATAATTAATATACCATAAAATTCACCCTTTTAATGTATATAATTCAGGGTTTTTTGGACATTCACAAAGTTGTACAACCATCAGCACTATTTAACTCCAGAACATTTTCATGCCTTCAAAAAGAAACCTCCCACCCATAGTCAATTTCCTGTTAGTGACATTAGTCACTTTCTTTTTTTCATCCAGAGCCCCTAGCCAAGTATAAATCTGTTTTTGGTTTCAACAGATTAATGCTTGTGTTTGTTGCAGATTTTTTTTCTTTTTTTTTTGTTAATTATGCTTTGCATTTAAATTAAAGTTAAGTTGTTTTGATGTAGGTGAGTTTAAAATTTTTGGGAGATCAAATCTCTTAATATTTCCTTTCTTATTTCTCTATCTGAGAATAAATATTCTCTCTGTGCTGTCTTCTTTATAATTTAATCTTTTCTATTTTCTGGTTTGTTAATTCTCTCTTTAGCTGTGTCTACTACAAAACGTACCCAATTAGTTTTTAATTTTACTTTTTATTTTAGATGTTCCATTTTTTTTCATATCTATTTTTTTCATATCAGTTTTTGTTGTTATCTAAAGTCTTCTGGGACCTATTTCCTTCCTTCCTTCCTTCTTTCTTTCTTTCCCTCCCTTCCTTCCTTTTTTGTGGTATTAGAGATTACACCCAGGGACAGTCTACCACTCACTTATATCCTCAGCCCCTTTTATTCTTTATTTTCAGATAGGTTCTCACTAAGTTGCCCAGGATGACCTCTAACTTTCAGTCCTTCTGTCTCAGCCTCCCAAGTAGTTGGGATTATAGGTGTGTGCCACCATGCCCCACTAGGACCTTGTTTCTTGCCTTTGGTTATTTTGTGGCTATGTACTGGTTACTAGTCTTAAAAAATTATCATGGGGGAGGGAAGAAGTAGGAAGTTATTGCTCAATGGTTACAGTTTGTTTGAAAGATGAAAAGTTTTAGCAGTAGTGGCACAATATTATAGTGTAATTACTGCCAATGAATGTGAAAATAGCAGAAATGGCAAATTTTATATTATATATACACATATACAAAACCACAATAAAATATTTTTGATTATTAAAAAATCTGAAAGTTAAAAAATAAAAAATGATATTGGGGATTATTTAGGGTCTGGGATGAAGGTGCTTTCTTCCATTGAAGATATGCTTTTTCTCTTGCAAGATACCTATAAGTATTTTACTTTATTTTATTTATTGTTTTTGGTTCTGAGGATTGAACCTAGGGGCACTTTACCACTGAGCTACATCTCCAGACCTTTTTATCTTTTTATTTTGAGACAGGGTCTCACTAAGTTGCCAAGGCTGGCCTTGAACTTGTGATCCTCTTGCTTCAGTCTTCAGAGCAGCTGGGATTTCAGGTGTGTACCACCCTGCCTGGTACCTACAGTCATTTTAAACTCAAATTCCCTGGTTGAAATTTCCTGAATCCCAATATTATGCAAATCTGCAAAGAGGAGGTCTATTCAGTGATGACAATGTCTAAGACATAAATTTTCTTTTCTTATTCCCTCCTGTTCTGCTTACTGCTAAGACTACGCCACTCCCAGGGCCTTGGGATGGAGGTAAAGGATAGTGCATTTACTTCCAGTTCACCTGTGGTGTGCTTCTTCCGGGTTTAAGCTTAAGCTTAATGTTGGATGGTATTCTATTAGTCTCCCACTTAAAGTGGGTCTGGGCTTTCATTTCTGTAACCTGTCCTTCAAGGCAGTGAACCCATAGCTTAGTCTCAAGCAAATGCCTTAAGGATAAATGTGAGTTCAAATGCTGAGCTTACCTCTTAGTATTCTGGTTTTCTCTGAAGACATTGGGTTGGTAATTTCCTGCATTTTTGTTAGTTCTTAAAGCTTTAAGGTGTTTAAACATTACCTTATAAGGTAACTGTTTTCAGCTGAGCTATCTCATCATTTCTGGAAATAGAAGACAGAAATCTATTTTCTTCTAGATTTTGTATAGTTTGAATTTATTAAGTGTTTTAATTCACCTGACAAATCTGGTACATGTTCTGGTTTCTTTGTTGTTAGTAACAATTAGCATATTAGATTTTACATTTATAAATTCTAGCGTTCTAAACAAGTGTCTTCACTCCTGGGTCCTTCCTTTAAACTGCTGTCTCACTGAGCTTAGTTTGAATTGAATTTATTTTTGCTTTTCACATACGATTTTTGACCCACTGACCTAACTGATCCTCTCAGCAACCTAATAAGTGTCACATGTAACAGCTCCTAACACATGCTGGTAAAAGATCAAACCCACTGTGCCATTGTCAAATCGTAGCTAACTGTGGGGCAGGGTTTCTCTAAGAGCTGTCATTTTCCTGGTAGGTCCCCGTTAGGAACAGCATCTGGACAGACACATGGTGGATGAAGTGTTGCTGATGATTTAACCATTTGACTGCTGAGTTGCAAGATGAGAAATAATGGATATGTTCAGTTCTATCTAATTAGTATTCTGTGACTTAATAACTTTGCAAACTGAATTACTTACAAACTAAATATAGAAAAGTTATTATTATGGTCTGGTTTCTAAGCAACCATTTCATTAAGAAAAGCGCCACTTGGAAAAACATCTGTCAGTAAGGTTTCTGCTGTCATCATATAATTTCATGGTGAAAAAGCCATGGTCATTCTGTGCTTTAGTAATCCCTAGTTGTGAAAAGGTCACCAGGGGGTACTACAACAGAGGGAGCCATCTGTTTCAATCTGTACTAGTCCCTGAACCATGTTATCACAAAACAATTCAGTTTCCCTAAACAGCTATATAATTTAAAGACATTCTCTCTGGATTATAAAAGCAATACATGGTCATACTAGAAAATGTTAAAAACCATTAGTGAAAAGGCACAAAGAAGAAAACAAATCACCTGAGCTTTTGATGACTTCAGTTAGACCTCATTTGAAAATGGATTCTACTACTAAGAAAAAAAAATTATTTGACTACCATTGGCCTGAAATAACTCCACATGTTTTTGCCTTTTTCATCTGTAATTAGAATGCTTTTTATAATTAAGGACTGTGTTTTGGACAATTGAGTTCAGAGATTTGTACAGATATGTTCAGACATTCTCATTGCCTTTCAAGAAAACAAGTTTAAAAGACAACAGTGTTCTGTGTCAGTGGTGAAAAGGTTATGCAGGGTGTGTGACAAGACACGACGTGGTACAAAACATCCTCACTAGGGCAGATAGATGTCCTAAGACAGACATTCTTAAAAAAAAAAAAAAAAAAAAAAAAAAATTTTTTTTTAAAGCAGCAGAACCTTGTTTTTACATAAAATCTTCAAAGAGGGCTCAATGAAAGAGAAGCAGAACCATCTGGTTAGATGGGGTTGCACAGTGTGCTGAGCCCACTTGGCCCTCCCTTCTTCCCTGATCCTGAGGGTTCTGGAACACAGGCAGGTGTTCAGCCAGTCCTTCCTGTCTGCCACAGACTGCTGCTTTGCTGTTCCTGTAGTGTGGGACACTCTCCCCTCCTCTACCAGGTTAATTCCTACCCATCCCCCAGCTCTCAGCTGATGGGTCACTTCCTTCTCCCTGTCTCTCTACCAGGTGATATGTCCCTTAAAACAGGCTCTGCAGTACTGTGTGCCTTTTCTTCAGTGCACCAATCAAATAATCACACTTTTACTTGTGTGATCATTTGATTAATATTTGCCTTCCTCCAACTGTAAACTCCTTGGGGCAGGGCATGATTGTTTTTTTTTCCAGCTATGTACCTACAACAGTGCTCTCAAAATAGTACTCATAAGTATATGTTAAATGAATGAATAGATTTTTTTTTTTTTTTTTTAACTACTAAGGGGAAAAAATAGCCAAAAAAAAAAAATTTTATGATTCCTTCCACCCTGGTTCTGCTAAGACACCATACAGGATCCAAAGGGGAGTTTGAAAATCTCTTCTCTGGGTTTTATGGAGACTTATTTTACCCTTCTGTGGTAGCCACTTAAAGTACATCAGCCTTAAAAGGGCACAGGAAAGGGTGATAGATTTCTTTTTTCATCCCTATCTACAGTCAGATTATCAATAAGGGAAAACAAAAATTGGACACAAAATACAAACAAGTTTCTAAAAAAGGCTTCTTGGGGTTGGAGATGTAGCTCAATGGTAGAATGCTTGTCTAATATGCTCCAGGCAAGGGCTTAATCCCCAATACCATCAAACTAACAAAATAAATAAGTCTTTTCCTAAGAAAGAAAACCTTAATAATCATGTCCTGGCAGGTGGATGGAGAGATGACCTAATTAGGTCTTTGGTAGCTCAATGTCTGTGAGCCCGGAGGCTCAATTCATTCCCAAACTACTTGCCTCCTCGGAGACAGCACAGATACCACAAGGTCAGGAAGCAAAACCATGTATCAAAGTCTAATGTGAAAGTCAAAAAATGAGGTGCCAAACTGAACAGGCATCATTTAACTGTACTTTTCCACAACTGCCCAAGATTTGACATGACCAGAGAGGGGGGAAATTGATGCTCCATTAAGTTAAAAATGCTAAACTTATGATTCAGCAACAAAAGGAACTATGTCAGGATTAATAAAAAATATAATTGGGCTTATTAAGTGTGTGAGCAACTTCAAGGATCATCTTAATCACATCTGGTGAGATTATGAATTTTAATTTGTATTTGGAATGAAGGGTAATGTAAGCTACTTGTTTCTTAGTACGAGAAAGAAAGAGAGAAACAGGGTACCCCCTCTAGGTGTTACCTCAACTGAGCTATAGTGAATTGTAAGGGTTCCTTAGAGAATACAGGATGCTGTACTTAAAGATAAGTCGATTTTACTTAGGTGTGCTCTCACTATTCCATCCTCCTTAATTTATCTTCAAATGATAACTTTACTAAAGAAAGGGTGGCTCCAGGGCAAAATTTAAATAGCTGTTCTGCAGGGAAGGTACTTACTGACTCCTTAATAGCTTATAAAGTAGACATTTAAGCAACTGACTCTTTACCCCAAGGTATCTCACAATTGCCTTCTTGGTAGAAGATCCTTCCTTTGTGACAGCTAGCTACATGAGGTGAAGGATTTTAAATGAGCCCTGGAAACCATCAAATTAAGAAGCATATAATTGCTTAGCTGAAAATGTCAAGATCTGCTGGTTCCATGGCTTAATTTTCCTGTCTACAAGAGAAGAAGTCATGGTGGTTTGAGAAAGGTGAGAAAATAAAATGGAATGAGAAGGGAACTACATAGTTAGTTGTACAAGGGCGTTGGTTTGGGAGTTGAATGCAAGCTCCATCACCTCCTGGCTGACTCTACCTTGGTTTCTTTGTCTGAAAAAAAAAAAAAAAGTGGAGAAAAAGATACTAATGCTTGCAGGGTTGCTGGGAGGAGTAAATAAAATAACCTAAGTTACACCTGATATATTGGTGTTACTTAGCAAGTTGTGACTGAAAGTAAGAACAAATAAATAAGAACCATCAACAAGCATACTCTCAAATCTGGGAAGCCCAGCACCAAGCCATTTCTGGCAGGCTGGCAACTACAAAGGTTCCCTGTAGCCCTCAAGGAAAAGCCCAGATGCCTTCTCTTGCTATTCCAGAAACTTCCATGTCCCTCACCTTTGTGCCTGAACTGTTTGCCCTCTTTTACATTTGCCCCATTCCTGAACCTCTTCCAGTCTATTTTCCTTTCAGTTTCACAGGTTGAGATCCTGCCCATCCATCTTTCATGCTCCCAACAGACCATCACAAACTCTTCTCAATTTTCAAAGTTTTTTTTTTTTTAGCATAAAATTCAGTTACTGTGAGCATAAAATTCAGTTACTGTGAAATGATCACCATTATCCAATCCAAAAATAAGTTAATCTCATCAAAAAGAAACCTTGCACCAGTTACATCCATGCCCAAGTCCCATCCTCCATCCTCTAGAAACCACTACTCCATTTTTTCATATCTGTACCTTTGCCTGTTCTGGACATTTCATATAAATGGAATCAGACAATATGTGGCCTTTCGTGCCTGGCTTCTTTTACATACCTTTTCATCCATGCTGTAGTCTGAATCAGTAGTATCTCATTCCTTCTTACTACCAACTAATATTTCACTGTATAAATATACTAGATTTTATTTACTTATTTACCAGGTGATAGATACTTGGTTGATCCCATTTTGGAGCTATTATGAATAATGCTGATATATAAGCTTTTGTGGACATATGTTTTCATTTCTCTTCAAATGGAGTATGAGTAGAATTGATGGGTTATATAATAACTAAGTTTACCCTTCTGAGAATTGCCAGACTGTCTTCCAAAGCAACTGTACCATTGGTATATTAAATGAAGGTTCCAATTTTTCCAGTCTCATAATTTGTATTTTTTAAGGTTTTAAAAATATCATTATTGGCATCAGAAATACAATAAATCTCAAAAGTTCTATACAAAAAACTGCATATTTGCCTAACCCACAATCTCAGTGTTATGGTTTAAATGCGTTCCCCAAAGTTCATGTGTTAGAAACTTAATCCCTAGTGCAACAGAGAAGAGGGACCTTTAAGAGGTCATGAAGACCCTGCCCTCATAAGTGGATTAATGCCATTCATCCATTTCATGGAGTGGCTTCCTAGAAAAGTCCCTTCCTCCCCACATCCCCATCTCTCTGACTCTGCATTTCCCTCCCTCTTTCTTTTTTCCCTCTCTCCCCATCTCCCTCCTACAAGGTCCACCTTTAGCCTTCTGCCATGGGATGATGCAGAAAGAAAGCACTGGCTAGATGTGACCCCCTGGATTTCCCAGCCTCCAGAAGAGTAAGAAATAAGACTCTATCCATTATAAATTTCCAAAACTCAGGAATTGTTATAGCAGCACAAAACTGACTAATATAGTAAATTGCATAAATCCCAGAATTGATTTCTGAAGACCTTCCTGATGCTCCCCAAACAGTGCTGATACCCTCAGTGCTGAAACAACAATGACGAACAGCAGGAAGAAGGGCAAGCAGCATGAGGTAGGAAGATGAGTTTCAAAAATACGTTCAGAGATTACTTAAAAATTAACACTCTACACACTGCCAAATAAGCAAAACAAAACAAAACAAAATCAGGTAGGCATGAGATCAGCATATTATTAAGTTATAGGAAGGGCTGATTTATAGAGAAACAATTTCTCATAGACAGGCTATTAAACTAAGACCATAAGGAAACTTGGCCTTTCCACTTGGGAACAGGAACAATGGGGGCACTATGATTCACTATCTTTCCCTCGGGCAAGAACAAGGGCATCAGAGCCAGAGAGACTTAAATTCAAATCTGGATGCTGTCACTTAAGATGGGTGTCACTCTGAGCCAGGTTCTTAACCTCTTTGAGTCTCAGTTCCCTCATCTATAAAATGACAGTAATAATTCCTAACCTGCAGTCTTGTTTTGACTGACACCTACTAGGCACTCAACAAATGAAAATTCCTATATTACTTATTGTTATTTCTCTTACATGGCAATTATCTGGGACAATCTCTGTCTCTCTCTCTCTCTCTCTCTCTCTCTCTCTCTCTCTCTCTCTCTCAACTGGGAGTTGAACCTAGCAGCACTGAACTACAATCCCCAGTCCTTTTTTTTTTTTTTTTTTTACTTTTATTTTGAGGAAGGATCTTGCTAAATTGCCAAGGCAGGCCTTGAACTTGGGATCCTTCTGCCTCAGCCTCCTGATTCACTGGGATATAGGTATGCATCATCACCATGCCTGACTATCCAGGGCAATCTTGGAAAGTGAAAAGAACTAATAGTGAAGTAGCTAGCTGATCTTTTACTTACAGGTAAAAGTACTAAACTGCTAAATATTGATACAAATCTGAGTGTATCAATCTTTGACTGATGAGTAAACCACTGAACAGATACTCCAAAAATGAAGCTAGTATAAAATTCAAGCCCTCTGGACTTCAAAATGCAACCTCTGACTTGAGGAAGAGAAAGGAGGCATCATCCTGGACTGTAAGATATGGTGTAAGAGAGTAGGAATCCCTGCAAAGTGAGTCAGTCCCTGCTCCAACACTCTCAACTTGTGTGAATATCACCAAGTCAATTCTTCATTTAAAAAGGAAGGGTTATGGCCAGGTATAGTGGCACAAACCTATAAACCCAGCTATTCAGGAGGCAGACGCAGGAACATCACAAATACAAGACTACCCTCAGCAACTTAGTGAGATCGTGTCTCAAAATAAAAAAATAAGTGAAAAAGGGCTGGAAATGCAGCTCAGTGGTAAAGAGCCCCTGAATTCAATCCCTGGAATTAGGGGGGGAAAGGAAGAATTATGTTTGCTCTTACTATATTTCAGGATTGTTGACAGAATCAAAGATTTCTAGACGATTAAGTATTATTCAATTTTAATAAATATTGATAGTCATACTCATAATGGGATCAATTTCTACCATTTTTTGAAAAGTACTAGAGAAGCAAACTATTATACTGGGGAGAAAATAAGATGTGGAGGAAAGAATAAGGTTTGAATGATTGGTTATATGATCTTGAAAAGGGGAATTAACCTATGGAAATGTCAGAATCTTTAGCTATAAAATGGGACTACCTCATATCATATCTAAAAATTAACTCAAAATGAGTCACAAACCTAAATGTAATGCCAGGCGTGGTGATGCATACCTGTAACCCCAGTGGCTCGGGAGAGTGGGGCAGGAGAATGGCGAGTTCAAAGCCAGCCTCGGCAAGTTGGTGAGGCCCTAAGTAACTCAGTGATACCCTGTCTCTAAATAAAATACAAAATTGGGCTGGGGATATGGCTCAGTGGTAAAGCACCCCTGGGTTCACTCCCCAGTCAAAAAAAGAAAAAAAAAAAAAAAAAAAAAAGAGAGAGAGAGAGAGAAATTGGAACTCTTAGATTTCTAGTAGGGATGTAAAATGGCACAGCCATTTGGAAAATTGTGTGGCAGCTTCTCAAAAGGCTAAACATGGAGTTACTATATGACCTAGCAATTCTACTCCTAGGTGGATGCCTAGGGGAAATGAAAACATGTTTGTACACAAAGACTTACACATGAATGTTCCTAGCAATATTATTCATAATAGACAAAAAGGTCAAATAACCCAACTGTACATCAACTGAAGATGAAAAACAATCTGAGTAATCAATATAATAAAATATTATTCAGTCATAAAGAGGAATGAAGTACTGAACCATGCTATAACATGGATGCATTTCTAAAACATTATGTGTAAGTGAAAAGAGCCAGAGGAAGAGACTCATTGGTTCCACTTTATTGTATGAATCCATTTACATGAATGTCCAAAATAGGCAAATCCATAGATAAAAAGTAGACCAGAGGCTCAGGGTGTTGCTCAGTGGTAGAACACATGCCTCGCAAATGCAAGGCCCTGGATTTGCTCCCTAGCACCACCATCCCACCCAAAAAAAGTAGATCAGTGGTTGCCAGGGGCTGGTAGAATGAGGAATGGGAAGTGACTGATAATGGGTATGGAATGATAAAAACATTCCAAAATTAGATAGTGGTGACGGTTGCAGAACTCTTTAAATACACTAAAAGCCACTGACTTGCATATTTTAAGCTGGTAAATTTTAGGTATGCAAATTATATTTCAAATAGGAAGTTTAAAAATGGGGATAATGTCTCTTCCCAGAACAACTTCATGAATTGACAGAAGTAGCATATATGAGAGATAATCAACAAATGCTCACTTATTCATTAGTTGCTACAGAAATCAGGTGAAGACAAAAGAAATTTTTCCATTTCAAGGACAGAAGTGAAGATGATAAGCTTCATAGGATTGCATTCCAAATTTCCATGCCAGATCCAATTAGATGATCCTTTAAGGGATAGAATTATTTTCAGTTAATGGTTTTTCAACTTACTTTATTTGAGGTAGAAATATGAGAATGAAATAGGGTTTGATTTCTGACAAGTTGAGACTTGTAATTCTGCTCAGTTTGAAACTCTGTAAAAATAATGTCATCTAGTATCTACAGTCACCCTTCAGGGTCTTTTGCCTTCCTTCCCGCTAGCTTTTTTGACAGAAATGAACTCTTCTCTGAAAGGAAGAACATGGAAGAGTGATTTGTCTGGGCATATCCCTTCAGTCTACTCACAGTGGCATATTTCACCTCCCAGGCTTGGCTTAGGTGGTTTTCTGTTTTTAATGAGCTTGGCAGTTTTATAGGCTGTGGGTATAGCTAAGTGTTCAAGTGCCTGCTTACCAAGCTTGAGGCCCTGGGTTCAATCCCCAGTAATGCCCCCTCCACCAAAACAAGAGCAACAACAAAACCAAAGATCCCTGAGAGGGACCACTTGGATCCCTAAAATCACTTAAATCTGTTGCTTTCAAAATGTTTTTTATTGAATGTGACAGAGAGGATACATGAGCAGAGTCACATTATGATAAATAAACTGGCTATTATACCTTATTAAAGAGTATCACAGCTGGGCACAGTGGCACACACCTATAATTCCAGCAATGTGGGAGGCTGAGGCAGGAAGATCACAAGTTGGAGGCCAGCCTCAGCAACGCAGCAAGGCCCTAGGCAACTTAGTGAGACTCTTTCAAAATAAAAAATAAAAAGGAATGGGGATGTAGATAGGCAATTGTAAAACACAACTGGGTTCAGTTTCCACTTTACCGGTCACATTCATTATTGAACAACTATTTCCAAACTTTCATGTAAAAAACGTCCCAAACAACTACAACACATTATGGGGCTCTCAAGGACATATTTTATCTCCTATTTTGGGAAAGAAAAAGACTTCTGCTTCTCACTCTATATACTTGTCATTAAAATTTTTAAGACAATGAAAATGTATTATTTGTGTAATAATAATGGTGATAAAAACAGTGAAGAAAGACCATACAAGGAATGTAAAAGGGAAAGACCAGTGCATTTACCATCAAGCTGTCTATCTGTAACTCCTAGTAGCTGGGTACTTGGCAACTGTGTCCATAATTCTCTACCTGAAGAAGAAGCTGATTTTGAGTAAGGGGGAGCAGTTGCCAGGACAACTACATCAAGCAGAACTTTCTTAATAGGAATAAACAGAGCTGCAGACAGTCATTCATAAAACTCAAATTGGAATTTAGTTCTCAGATTCTTAAATCAGGCACAAATAAATGCCTGCTTAATGAATGAGTTTATTTAATGCCTTTCTGTTCTTTGCCTAGATTGCAGACAGAGTTGGTAAGAAATTATAAAAGAAATCCAAAGTATCAATAAATAAGTAAGAAGTACACTGTAACTCACACAGAGCCATTTAGGCAGCCTAGAAAAGGAAAACTTAACATATACATACACACAGTCCCCCAAACTACACGCCATTCAGAGGACAGCTAGGCACCCCCTCTCCTGCAAGACTTGTGAGAGTCCTAAAAAGCTTTGTTGCTAGAGTGGTTTAAGCTTGGGCAAACTACTTTGGCAACACAGGTGGGAAAATTCAGTTCTTTCCTTTCTTAATGGGAACTTTACCTAAGGCCTTGGCTTTTAAGTGCATGTTACAAATACCAAAAACATCAATTAGTTCAATCTTGTCCATCTTGAGGAGCTGAGAAGAAAAATTACATCTCCACCTCCCATGTTCTTCATCACCAAATTAGCTACTAACTGATTAGCACACCAATTAAAATTACTAAAAACAAACACAACACCAACAGTTGTGATTTTTATAGCAGATTCTAGAGGCTAATGAGCTCAATGGGTTAATCAACTAAGAAGATTATTCCAAGTAGCAATGTTGCTACTTTAGAATGACATGCTTCCACTTCCCGAAAACCCAGTCATTAAAAAAAAAAAAAAAAAAAAAAAAAAATCAATGAAAAAACATCTCCTTGACAGTATCATAGTTTCTTGGAGAAAGTACAGGATGACTTGTTTTCTGAGACTTATTAATTAGAGACATTTTAAGTTCTTGCTTCATTGATTTATTTGATTTCCACAAGTACCATTCCATGTCATGTAGCCTCCTGTGCCCTCCCCCCAGGGCTCTCTGACCATTAAGCTGCAGGTTAATTACTTTCTTTCTTGAAATCCTCTTCTCTTTGGCAACTGCCATCACCCAGCTGTCCCTTTTCTCTTCGAGCGGTCATTTTGTCTCCTTTGAAGAATTCTCTTTTTACCTTTCAACCTAGTCACCCCAACTCAACAGTTAAAGTGTTTTGTATAGAGGGGCACAATAAATGTTTGTTGAATTAAAAAAAAAAAATTCCCAAGCTCAAGCAACAAATGAAGTAATAGTGAAAACAACCATGGTAACAACATTACAATATTAATAACTAACATACTTTGAACATTATGTGTTAAGCACTTTCAAGGCATTAATCCATTTAACCTAATATAAACACCTCCACCCTTTTTTTGGTAATAGGATTTGAACCCAAGGGCACTTTAACACTGAGCTATATCCCGAGTCTGTTTTATTTTTTATTTTGAGACAGGGTCTTGCTAAGTTGCTTAGGGACTTGCCAAATTGCTTAGGCTTGCCTTGAACTTGCAATCCTCCTGCCTCAGCTTCCCAAGTCACTGTGATTACAGGCAAGCACAACTGCATCCGGTAAGCTCCCCTTTTATAAACAAACTTTCAATGAAAGAATAGTTGCAGATTATGGAATTATTGAGAAAATATGGAATTATTGATAAAATATACTTCACACCCAGTTGTCCCTATTATTATTATTGTTATTATTATATATATTTTTTAATGAGATGGGGTCTCACTATATTGCCCCAGGCTGGCCTCAAACTTCTGGGCTGAAATGATGTGCTTTCCTCAGTTTCCCAAATAATGGACTACCGGCATGTGCCGTCATGGCCCTATTATTAATGTCTTACATTAATATGGAGTAGTTGATAATGAACTATTAATACTTTATTATGAAGTAAAGCCCATAACTTATTCAAATTACCTTAGTTTTTCCCTAAAATTCTTTTTCTGTTCCAGGACCCCATCTATCACATACATTTAGTTGTCATATTTTCTGAGGCACTGACAATCTTGGCCCTCTTCCCTCTTATTAAATTTTGTTCTATAAGTGGCAGTTTTATTGAGATATCACTCACACCCAAACAATTAACCATTTAAAGTATTCACAAAATTCAGTGGGTCCCTTGCATACTCATAGAACTGTACAACCATCATCACGAACAATTTTAGAATGTTTTTGCCACCCCATACCCTTTAGCTATCACCCTCAACCACATACCCCTTCCTCCCAGCCCTAGGTGGCCACTAATTTACCTTCTGTCTCTATTCTGGGCATTTCATATAAATGGATTCATATAATATGTAGTACTTTGTGACCAGCTTTCTTTCATTGAACAAAATGTTTTCAAAGTTCATCCATGTTGTAACAGGTAATAGTACTTAATTATTTTTATGGTAAAAAAAAAATTCCCTGTTATGTATATACCACATTTTGCTTGTCCACTCATCAGCTGATGAATATCTGGGTTGCTTTCACTTTTGGGTGACTGCAAACAATGCTGCTATGAACATTCATATGTAAGTTTTTATGGAGACATGAGTTTTCATTTCTGTTGGGTATATATCTTGGAATAGAATTGTTGGTTAAGTCTGTTTTTACTTTAAAGGAAATGCCAGACTATTTTCCAAAGTAACTATTTTCCATTTCCATTTAGTCTCCTTTTAACAGATAGGAACTTGAAGACCAGAGGGATTAAATCATTTGCCAAATCTATGCAGACAAAAAGCAGGAGAATGAGGAGGTGCACTCAGGTAGTCTCCCTCCAGACCCCCAGTTCTTGACAGCGATACCACACTGAGTGCTCAAGGAAACCGAGTTAATTCTAACCTTCTCACCATGTCTGTATCTCACTTTCCCATGACTAATTCTGTATACTTTCTCTAGATCTAGAATCCACAAATTAATGACGATTCAGAGAATAATGAAGAATCCCCAAAGAGAAATAAAATGACTGAAAAAAAAAAAAAAATGACTGAAAAAACTTTGATGAAGAAACATTAAATATCCCAAGATTGGGGTTGGGGCCATAGCTCAGTAACAGTCATTTAGCATGTGGGAGATCCTGGGTTCAACACCCAGCACAAAAACAAAACAACACACACACATAACACACCCTGAGATTCTTTTAGCTTAGAGAACAAAGGTGGGTACTAATAATAGTCTAATATAAAAGGTTAATGTAATAAGAGGTCATGTGTAAACCCTTCTTTACCTCTTTGAATTAGAGGAAATGGGACTTAATATATAGCCTTATAAGTGATATGAATAAAAAGTTATGAGACACTGAAGCTCTAAAAAAACCCTTTAGGAACCGTCCAACAATATTATTATTATAACTTGGAGTGCCTGAGCTAAGTGGCAGGAAGTTGGACAAAACGACCAACAGTGTCTTGTGGCTGCGTAACTAGAGATTTAGTGCGAAGAAACATGATACAATTTTTGTTTCACAGACACAAAGTCCTTTAACCAGGATCGACTTACCCTGAATGGCAGACAGATATACAAAAGTATCTTCATGCTCCAAGTTCTCCAAAAATATCTGGAACCACAAAAAAAGAGTGAAATGACTCACAAAGATCAAGGAAAGACTTGAGACCCTCTTATGCATAGCCTCAAAACAGCAAATTCTTCTTGTTTATCTTAGCCTAGAAATTATTCTGATATAGCATCTTGGGAGGAAGATGGTGTATATGCTTGAAGTCCCAGTCTTATAACAGCTAACAAGGGAGAAAAATTAGGGGAGATAACTTCTTAGTGACGTATACGCCAGCAGCAATCATGGAAATCAATGTCTGGAAGAATAATCCTCCATATTTTCCTGACAGCTCATGGTGGACAACATTCTCATATATGACATGATTGACAAAAGGTTGACACCTAAGTAGCAAAGTGTGGGGTTTTGTGAATTGATGGCATATGTGCTGCAATTTGATCCTTTTCTCTTGTACTCAGAAAGCATATGGAAATGCAAATGAGGCAGACATTATTATTGTAATAAATTTGAATCTGTTCTTTATTTTTTAAAATCTGGCAAATTTTTGTACTTCAATTGACATTTGTAACAAATTACTCAATATATCCCACAATTTGGAAATTCACTAGGAAATTAACTGCAGTGAGCATGGTTTATCTAGATGATACCACAGTGACAGACAATGCCCATGTGCCATGTTTTTTTTGCCTGGTGTCTAGGGCAAGTTGGGGGTGTCTGTTCCATTTACTGTGTGCCATGTCCTTTGCTGGTACCATGGATTTTTTTTTTTTTTTGGTATTGACTTGATGCTGTCAGTCTACATCTTAGGTATGTTAGGGAGAGCCTATGATTAGTCAAGAAGGGAAGATGACAAGTTTGGAAGGTGTGGGGATCATGTATGGAGAAAGGGAAGTGGCCATGGGAATAAAGAGGAAGAGATACATTTGAAGGACTTCTTAGAAAAAAAGAATTGACAGGATTTAGTGACTAGTTAAGTATAACAGATGAAGGTTATATGAAGTTATAGAAAATTCCAGCCTGGGGTTGTGGCTCAGAGGTAGAGCACTTGCCTAGCATGCCAAGGTACTGGGTTCGATCCTTAGTACCACATTAAAATAAAGATATTGTGTCCATCTACAGCTAAAAAAATAAAATTAAATTAAATTAAAAAAGAAAATTCCAGGGGGCTGAGAAGACAGCTCAGTCAGTAAAGTGCTTGCCTTGTAAGCACAAGGCCCTGGGTTCGATACCCAGCACCCCCCCCCCAAAAAAGAAAATTCCAAAGACATTTATAGCATTCATTAACTAAATAGGGATATTTTTAATGATTACTTGAAGAAGATATATTGAAGTTTTCAGTAATATTTCAATGACAGCAAATCCTTGTGTCTTAGTTTTCTCATCTATAAAATTGGGATAATACCAGTATTGCAGCTGTTGTGAGGAACAGAGGCAATGCAAGATATATGGCCTATGACCCCCAGTATGGGGGGAAAAAAGATCTATGACCTGGTTTAATAAATAACAGTTATTATTATGCCACTGGTTCTAATACCTTAGTAACTAAAATTGATGTTTTCAATTAGAATTATAATTCTTAGTCTAATGAGGAGGGCAACGGAAGAGATCATCATCGTCATAATTAATGCCCAGAAGGCTTAAGTAAATTCTCCATGAAACTGCTCTGGGATCTAAACCTAGGAAGTAGTTTCTAGACCCCTTGCTCTTCATTGCTAATACATACTGAGGTCAGGACAATTCCTATAATAGAAAAAAGATCCCCAACTAAGTATATGTATTCTACTACATAAATTTAGAATTTAAAGAATAGTTTTTTCATTGTGATTGAGGAAGGGGAGTGGAGGAGACCCAGTCCTGCCCAATATTCCTCTAAAAGAGTCCCAGAAAGACAGGTGGCTTACCTAGGCTGGGTCACAGTATTGAAAGTAGACCTACTTACCAAAAAAGGTACTTACCCATCTTTGGGAATTTGCTCATGTTATTCCACATGCCCACCTTTCTTTTATCTACTCAGATGTTTACCATGTGTTAAGGTCATACAAAGATCTACCTCCCCAGAAGATTTCAATTCTTTTTCATATCTGTTCACAGCATTTAATGCATATAAAATTTTTGGCACTCTGTTCATGTTCAATTGAGTAGCTTTATGTGTTCATCTAACTCCTTTCTGTGTCTAAGTCTAGCTTCTTCTAAATAATTATAAGTTCTTAGAGGATAATCCAGGGCAGTACTCAACATAGTCAATACTCCAGAAAGACTTGAGCTGAATGCATACTACTGGACCACTGTCTCACTCTGTACCTATATCTTCGTAGTATGTTCCACTCACCTTGAGAAGCTGCTCTTGCCTCTCAAGGGCTTTTGCTTCTCTCTGCTCTATCCAGCAGGAAAGAGTACGCAGAGCAGCAGCCCGTGTTGGGATCTGAGGATCATAAGCTGATAAAAGAACCTCTTGGAACTGTTCTGTGGTTATGCTTCCAGATTTCTGGTTTGCAGTAGCACTGGGCTCGTTTATCCTCTTAGGAATGAATGGAGCATTAGACTTCTGGGCTATATGGGGTGACTTCTGGTTTTGCTGTTGTTCAACGTGGCTCTGAGCTACCTCTGTGTATCTGTTACAACTAGTTTGTTGATCCTCTTCTGTATTCCCTTCTGGATCTTTTTTGTTCAGGGTACTTTGGGCGGCCACAGTGACAGCCTCAGTGGCAAAGGCTCCGTGGGTGGAGATGGTGATACGAAGGTCAGCAGCAAGTTCTTGGATGACAGGGTCAGGGTATGTGTTGGAGACCTTCTCCAACAGAGGCAGCAACTGCTTCAGGACTGCAAAATCACTTGATTTCAACTATAAAATGAAATTTAAAAAATGTCAAAAATGAAATTAATATGGCAAATGTTAATATAATTGGAGCCCAGGAAACATTGTAAGTATAAGGAGCAAAGATTGCATCTTGTTCCCAGTATAATCTGTGAATCACCTGAATTGAACACTGAGTAACTATTTGTTAAATAATTAGAACTAACATTTATTGAACATTTGCTGTGTACAGATACGTTTCTAAGTTAAAACACACACATTCATATCCTTATGATACAGTTACTATTATTTCTATATTTTAAATAGGGGGAGACTGAGGCACATAACAATTAAGCAACATGGTTAAGGACACAAACTGGAAGACAGTCTGATGCAAACTCAAGAAGTCAGGCTCCAGAACCCATACTCTTACTCAATACCCTACAAAGTCTCACTGGAATGAATGAAACTATTAACTATGTGAACTGAAGTGGCAAGACGGCAATTGAGGGCACCACTGAATTGGAACGGATCTGGGTGATCTAATTCTCCTAGAAAAGAAGAGTGAAAATTACATAGGCTTTTTTTTTTTTAATCTACAGAAGCTTTGTTCTAATAATGCCCCGTGCCTAAGAAAGGTGTGCATGCAGCCAATTGAAAGTAAGAATCCGTGATAATCTTTTCCTGTTTGAAAATACTGGTAGAATGATTATATGAAGCTTCATGAGGCCCTGAAAATGTGAAAAAATCAGGGGTCCTAAATCTTTTTTGGAACAAGGCAGAGTATTTACTATTTAATCATATACTCACTTCATTATCCAACCAATCAAACAACTGTCTTTGTAGTATTGCATAATATTCTCATTTCATACTACTCTGTCACAGAATGGTTACTATTCACTTTCCCTACCACTGTCCTCCTGGGTAAACAAAAATTTGAGGTACAAGTCAGGTTTGCACCTGTGAAATGATACATTTCCCTCAGACTTCTTTCTTTACACAGTTATATATGAATGCAAAATCTACGTAAGGTGGAATTTCTAGTTCCACAATGTGTTAGCTTATCTTCATGGGGAGAAGAGTGTGCATTTCTAGAGTAAAGGCATATATTGTCCAAGAAAAGGGGCAATTTTTCCTGGAATCTATGTGTAAATGGACAAGAAACTTCAGAATAATTTTGCTAGTGTTACCATTGAATGCTAAATCTCATTCAATGCCTTTGTAGCATCATGAACCTTTGTTTTTGTTTTTTCTTAAGCATCTAAAATGAGAATACCTTATTACCTACTATATGGCCTCTTTTTCACTTCTATTGTATACAACAATTTCTTCTACAACAAAACCAAAAACAATCTCAACTCAAATAGACAAATGGAATAGAGAGCCCAGAAATAGACCAACATAAATATAACCAACTGATCTTTGGCAGAGAAGCACAGACAACAATGGAAAAAAGATGATCTTTTTTTTCAACAGTGTTAGAACGACCGGATGCCTACATTAAAAGAAAAATGCATCTAGACTCAAACTTTACCCATTTCACAAAAAATAAATGAAAAATCACAGAACTAAATGTAAAGTGAAAGTCTATAAAACTCCTAAAGATAACACAGTAGCTGGGCACTGTAGCACACATTTGTGATCCCAGCTACTTGGGAGGTTACGGAAGGAGGACGGTAAATTCAAGGCCAGCCTTGTCATTTTAGCAAAAGCCTGTCTCAAAACAAAATAAAAAATTTTTAAAAGGGCTTGGATGTAGCTCAGTAGTAGAGAACTTGCCTAGCATGTATGAGGAAGGCCCTGAGTTCAATCCCCAGTACTGAAAAAAAAAGAAAGAAAGAAAGAAAGACAGAAAGAAGGATAGCAGTAGTAAATATAGATGACCTTGGTTATGGTAATAACTTTTAAAAGTAAAACACTAAAGTCATAATCTATGAAAGAAATAACTGATAAGGTAGACTTTATTAAAATTTAAAACTTCTGCTCTGCTGAAGACACGTAAAAAGTGAGAAATAGTCATGCATATTGGCACACACCAGTAATCCCAAGTACTTGGAAGGTTGAGACAGGAGAATCACAAATTCAAGACCAGCCCCAGCAACTTAGAGAGACCTTGTCTCAAAATAAAAAATAAAAGGGCTGCAGATGCAGCTCAGTGATAGAGCACCACTGAGTTTAATCCCTAGTACCACACACCACACACACACACACACACACACACACACACACAAAGATATTATCCACAGACTGGGAGAAAATATTTGCAAAAGACATATCTGATAAAGGACTATTAGTCAAAATACAGTGAGGATGAGGAACAACAGGAAATCCATTCTCTGCTGACAGGAATGCAAAATGGCGCAGTCACTATAGCAGACAGTTTGGCAGTTTCTTATAAAACTAAACATGTTCTTACCATATAGTCCAGCAATCACACTCCTTGGTATTTACCCAAATGAATTAAAAACTTACATCCACACAAATACCACAAATGATCTTTAGCCATAACTGTCATGATGTTTCTTTATAAGGTGAATGGATAAACTATGGTAGATGAGACAAGAGAATATTATTCAGCACTAAAAGGAAATGAAGCTATCAAGCCAGGAAAATATATGAAGAACTACAAATGCACATTACTAAGTGAAAAAACTTAACCTAAAAAGACTACATGTTATATAATCCCAACTCTATGACACTCTAGAAAAGGCAAAACTATACAAACAGTAAAAAGATGAGTGGTTGCCAGGGGCAATATATTATAATGGTAGACACATGTCATTAAACACTATCAAAACCTACAGAATTGAGTTGGGATAGGGTAGATCAGTGGTGAGGTACTCAATAAGCATGTGTGAGGTCCTGAGTTTAATTCCCAGTACAGCAAAAACAACAATTTTTTTTCCCCCTGTTCTCAAATTTCTTAGTCATTGTGGGACTCACTCAACTGATCAACTTTTCCTATCACCAAGGGCAGGTAGGTGGATTCTGAATCAAACAGAACAAGTAAAGCTCTTCACTCATTCAGCTTCATAAGCCTACAGATTCTCCACTATGAAAATAATCAAGGATTCTCCATGACTATGGATGCCAATTATTTGTTCACAAATATTTGAGAATTTTTTTTGATTTTTTATTGGTAAAGAAGAAAATTGAATTATTATTTATTTTTCAAGGGTCACTATTGAGAACTGACCATGAAGTCCCAATTTCTATTCACTACTTTTCAACACAAATCTCATATCCAGATCTCAGAACCTGGTGCACATGCCCTAAAGTCAGAAGCAGCAGCCCACAAGTGCAGATTTCTTAATTTGGTTGCCTCTTGTCTGGAGTTTCTGGAATGTTTCAGGAATGGAGTACAGATAACTTCATCAGCCCACACAACCATGATATCTCTCAGGAGTGGCGGGGTGAACCAGTTAGATGGTTAGTTGTTCTGAATTTCTGCAAGTTCTCAAATTTGTTTAAAAACTGGGGGCTGGACTGGTAAGACAGAAGTTGAGGATGGGGGTGAGAAAGACAGCAGCCCTCCAGGAGAAATTATCAGAACTGAGGTGACAGTCAGAGAAGGGCATGTGTATATTCAAAGTCTCACATGAGATTTTTTTTTTTTTTTTGTGCTGGGCCTTGTGCATGGAAGGCAAGCACTCCACCGACTGAGCTATATCCACAACTCCACAAATAATTTTTTTTTAAAGCTCCCCTAAGAGGAGCTTTTATCTTGTCGGTAAGGGTGATCAGGTGACCCTATCTTGCTTTACTGGCTCCAGTGAGGATAATTGTTTTAGAAGAATCCAGGGGGCTCTTTTAACAACAAAACTCTGACCTAAACATTTCCAATTCTGAAAAAAATTACATTTATTCTTTGCATTCTCAGTTCTGTACATTGCCTATGATCCCTCAGACACAGCCCATCAGTTTGTAGGTTGAGTCCCTCTCATCATGGAATTTATTCACAAGTGGTATCTTCATTTCCACTCCAAGACAGCATGTAGTGTTCCATATTTTATTTTTTCTATTTTTTGTTTGTTTTTGGTGCTAGGGTTTGAACCCAGGGCCTTGTATATGGTAAGCCCACACTCAGCCACTACACTACACCTCTAGCCTACCCAGTTTTATAATGAACTATATATAGATATACACACAAGATAGAGAAAAGTGAATATTTTTAAAAAGAAAATGATTATAAATTCATCAGATTAATCACAGCCACTCTACTGTATGCTCCATGAGGGCAAAGACACAGTTGAATATTTACTGAATGAGTTAATTCTAAGATACTCTCAAATGATGTGATATGAAAGAGATAAGCACTGGACTTTGGATTTTAAGATTATGGATTCAAGTCCCACTATCCTGAACCTCAAAGCCCTCCCCTGTAAAATGGGACTGACACTTGCCCATCTTGATTGGCCAACTCATTCACCTTCTCCCTTGCCACCACCTCTACAAAAGCTAGATGCTCTCTGTTGTAGCCTTCCTTGTATGTAAGAGAGGACAGGAGACCCTGTGATGACAAATGACAGGGAAATCTGTTAAGATTCTGGGAATGCTTTTGTTTTCCCTATTCAAAGGACAATGAAAAGGCAGAAAAGTCTCTAATCTTTCATAGTACAGGAATACTTGAGCTGCTTAATTGCAGGCTTCTAGTTAAGTGAGACTATTAAACCTTGTTTAAACCATGGCTAGTTGAATTTTAGATTATCTGTAATAAATACATTCCTGATAGTCCCTACCTAGTAAAAGGTTTAGTGTGGTAATCAAATCATATAATTTTGTCACCTATAAAGTTCTATAAAAATGCAAGAAAACCAAATTGCAATCACAGTATTCAAACTTATTATTGTCCATGTGTTACTGTGTAGAGAAGCTGGGGATATAGCTCAGCTGCTAAAGTACTTGCCTCACATGCACAAGGCTCTGGGTTCAATTCCCAGCACCACACACACACACACACAAAACAAAACCAAACAAAAAACAGTAGAGAGGTCTCAATGAAATAAATCAACTTTGTGCCTGTAAATAGCAACGTAACTCTCTTAGTGTCACTGTCTACTCTCTAAGTCAATAATCTATCTAGGAAAGGGGTAGCATAAAACCTAAGAACACAGGAAATAATGAAATGGAAAAACAAACTATCATAAAAAGTCATATTTTAGAATATAACAATCAAATCTTGGCCTAAAAATCACCCTTCAACACTAATTCCTGTTAGATGTTTGAGTGATGGTAGTCCTGGAAGATTTTGGATCTTTGGAAGCATTTGGATCAAACGCTCACAGTGACTTATTTACTTATTTATTTTTTGCAGTAGTAGGAATTGAACCCAGCAGCAGTCTACCACTGAGCTACATGCTCAACCCTTTTTATTTTTTGTTTTAGGATAGGGTCTCGCTAAACTGCCCTGGCTGCCCTTAAATTTGTGATCCTCCTGTCTTAACTTCCTGAGTAGATGGGATTATAGGTGTGTACCACTGTGCCAAACTGCACACAATGACTTAAAACAGATGAAAACCTTTTTCACAAGCTATAGATGACAAAAGAAATCATTTTATAAAAATTATATAAAGCTCTGAAAATCTTTAACAATGTGTATAAATGAACACAATAAATTCCAGAAATAGATGGTTTAATTTCACAAGCAAAGAGACATAGAGTGACCTAGTCTTTAATTAACTGAAAGATCATTTCTAAAAAGATATAAAACTAGGGCTGGGGATGTAGCTCAGTGATAACTGCCAGTTTAGCATGTGCAGGACCCTGGGTTTGATCCTTAGCACCAAAAACAAAACAAAAAAAATTATAAAATTATTAAAAAATTATAAAATTATAAAATTTGTTTTCCAAATAAGGGCTTTTTCAGCCACTTTGACCACCTACATATAAGTGGTTGAAGGATGTCCTATCGCTCTATGGAAATTCTCAGAAAAAGTCTGGGTTGCCTAGAGGATAATCAAGCAAATACCTGTGAAAACACTCGGAAGCATGGCTCCTCTTCTCCCTTAGCAACACATGACTAACATTCACAACATGCCCCTGGGTAGATTCAGATCTGAAGGTTGCTCACTAAGGGAGAGGGCATGTTTTCACACTTTTTAAAGCCTATGACCTTTGACAAACATTAAAAATAAGCCATCTTAGTTAAAAGTACACCTTTCCTTTTTTTCTTTTGTTCTTCCCTCCACTTATACATCCTTTTATCTTTTATTCTTCCTTCCATTTTGCATCTACCCAAAACTATTAATTACCTACCATGGAAGGTTTATTAAAAATGACAGGAAGATGGATTCCATGGTGTAATGGTGAGCACTCTGGATTCTAAGTTTAAAAAATGGCAGAAAGCACATTTCTAAACTAGGCTGCTTGATGGGCAACAGTAGCTAAGAATGACTAAAGTTCTAAGCTGGGCGCAGTGGTGCATGCCTGTAATCCTAGTGACTAGGGAGGCTGAGAAAGGAGGATTGTGAGTGCAAAGCCAGCCTCAGCAACTTAGCAAGGTCCTGAGCAACTAGGTAAGGCCCTAAGCAACTTAGCAAGACCCTGTCTCAGCGGGTGCGGGGGTTGGGGGGGGGGAAGCTGGGGATGTGGTTTAGTGGTTAAGCACCCATGGGTTCAAGCCATAGTATTAAAAAAAAAAGTGAGAATTTTCCCAAGTTGTTCTATAGAGTGCCCAGTTTCAACCTAGTAAAGAAGAGAAAGGACAGTATTCCAGTGCCGAAATGCAGTCAAACCAATTCGCCTTGCCTTATACAAAAGACTTCAGTAGTTCTTCCCTCTCTTTCTTTGCCCCATTCTGTAGTATACCTCTAGCTTGATCACCATTACTTCCACCCAGTGTCTTAAGTATATGCTATGATTCTGATATATAAGTCAATTACGTCTACAATATAGTCACATGCTCAGGACAACTTTTTTACCAAAGAGTTCAAGCAATGGCCTCTGGTCAAAAGCAAGATCTAAGCAGCATAGTGTAAGATCAAGCTAAAGAAAGATCTAAACAGTATAGTGTAAGATCAAGCTAAAGACCCCATCCCTTTAGAGAAGAGATGCACCTTTGATCTCCCCGTAATGAACCCTCACACCAACAGAATGTAGATTTACAGATTAGGAGTACAGCCTTTAACTGATAAGACACTGCTTTCTCCCTGGGACAATATAGTTTGCTCTTCCTAAAAGTTCTAGATGGTCTGCTCAAATTCATGCCGAAATGTTTTAGAAAACCATGGACTCTGCAACATCATGCAGATATTGCTTTCTGAGGGGACAGGGAAGAGTTACCAACATAATACTTTTACTAATGACCAACCCTGAAATTTAGAAAATGAGTTTGGATTACAGTTGTCTTGTTAGCAGTCTTAAACCTACACTTTTTCCAAATTAACTCCTCTTCCCAGACACGATGTTTTAATAATCAACTTAATTATATAAATTAGGAAGAAAAGAAAAAAAGGTTCAGATGCTGTTAGATTCTGTTTCATTAGCCAAAACAATAACTTCTAACATAGAGCATGATGTTCTAGACTCTCAAGCAAAGACTTCAACCTGACGGTGGTCAACCATAATTCAGAATGGTGACTTTTTTTCCTAATGCAAAGATAAAACCCAGCATTATTACAGAGCCACTTATAAATACATGAATCAAATAGAAAAAAAAAATTGAGAGATGTAGGGCAAAAGTATAGGGGGTGACGTGTTTATGTTCACTTAACAAACAGCAAAGTCAGAGGAATGCAGGATGTAGTTAGTGAGTCAGGATGGCTCAGAGGAGGGCAGTGACAGGTAAGGGCTGCACACTCACATCAGTCAGGAGAGGCTCTCTCAGAATATAACCAATGTACACAGCCGGCCCCTAACAGTGGACTTCTAAAAAGGGAAATAGAGAGCTCTACAATCTATTTTACATTTGGGACATGGATTAAAATAAGTGTTAAATAAGGAGAAAAAAAAAAAACACATTGTCAATTTATGGAAATAAAAACTATTCAAATTAATATTCAAACAGAAAAACAATCAGATTGGCCAGTTAAATTCAACAACAATGCAACTTAAGGAAAAACATTCTGTCCATGAACCCCTCCTTCATAATTCTAATATGGCTTCAAAAACTGAACCAAAAACTTTTTTTTTTCAAATGACATGGAAAATATAAAATTAGAAGTGCTTAAGTAAATTTACTAAGAAATGGGTTTCACATTATCAGCCAGCCCAAATAAAATTCCTTTTCCCCTTAAGAACAGGCTAGAGAGAGGCAAATTCTAATTTATCAAGAATCAAATCAGATTTGAATCCTCAAACTCAAAAATGCATTCTCAGAGGGCTCCTTACTCATTGCTAAGTATATGACAAGCTGGTTTCAAGTTGGATTTCACAATACCTGCACTAAGACTATTCTGCTTCCTTGCTGCCTCCCAACCCAATGTGTTATATAATTAGCCAGTCACAGCCACATGCATGATCTAGCCCTTGCTTATCCTTTCCCCTTGTTAATACCACTCCTCCTCTTGGTCTCTGAAGGTCAGTACACCAACCCTCAACCAGTGTCTCAAGTACTCCAAGTTCCTTCGTGCTTTTGAGTTTTTACAAATGATGCTTCTTTAATTGGAAGAGTTTCCTCCATCTGCACTATACATATATTCACTTCTATTCATCCTTCAAGTCTGAGCTTAGTAGAGACCTTCTCAACCTTGTTAGATGTTATGTTCTCTCCACTTCTCTTCTGAGGCACTTTATTCAATTCTAAGTGGATGTGTGTTTGTATGTGTGTGCATGTGTATGTGTGTATTTTTTGTACTGTGGATTGAACCCAGGGAAACTGAGCTATATCCCCAGTCTTTTTCATTTGAGACAGGGTCTCACTAAGTTGCTGAGGCTGGCATCAAACTTGCGATCCTCTTTCCTCAGCCTCCTGAGTCACTGGATTATAGGTATGCACTGCTACCCTGGGCTTTAAGCATCTTTTAAAAATAGTCGTTTAGCAACTGATGCCCTTATTGGACTGTAAGTGTCATGAGAGTAGAGGCCATGTCTGTCTTGTCCAATGCTATATTCCCAGCCCCTTAGTTCAGTATCTGGTATATGGCAAGGATACAATAAAATAATGTTGGAATGAATAAGTTTAAAAATTATAAATTAAATATGTAAAAGATATATAATTAAAAGAGGCTGAAAACAAACCTTTAACATGCTACATGACAGAGGTTGAACAATGGATCTTGGGCTAAAATGGAATTGGTCACAATAGCTACAGTCCTAAGGAACTAGGAGGTTACTAAACACTTCCAGCTGACTTTGGTGGTAGGAACAATGGCTGAGCTTTGAGGAGTGAGGGCCAGAAAATTTAGTATTTGTTCTGAATGCAAATACTAGATGTAAAACACTATGCTAGATGTTTCCAAAACAAGCATCTACCATGTGTAAATGGGCAGTGAAATTTATTCAGGTAACAGGGTGGAAGTGGTCTTTTCCCTTATTCTCTACTTTAGAGAGAATTCTTGTTAACGACCTAACTTGTTCATCCTGGTTCTCATAGGTACAATATCTACTCATATTTTCAAAAAGGTATGGAAGGGAAGCAGCAAGGATTTTACTTTCCTTTTCCTCCATTCATGTTTGGCTCATGTCTACAACTCACCTGAACAGCTCCTCCTAGCATGACCGCCACCAGCCCCATGGACATGCTCAGTGACTGTGACTCCACAGTGCTCTCTGCCTCGTGAACCAGGCTGGCACATGCTCTCTGCAGTGTCGCTGCTACAAAGTCTACTACCTACCAAAAAATGGAAATTAGAATTAGTGTGAAGTTAAAAAAAAAACAAAAACCTCAAAATTATTCCTATGTTTGAGTTTGAATTGTCTTTTTTACATTTACCAGTTTATTTTAAAAGACAGTTCAAAAGATACAGAAGACAACCAGATGAAGAGACAGGACAAGGCATGGGGCATGGGGTAAAGAGATTCTACAGCTTCTCTGAGCTAGTCACCCTCTTAGCACCTCCCCCTGTTCAGCAACCTAGGAACTCCTAAGTGTTTTATGTGAACAATCTCACTTAGTTCTCATATCAACTCTGTAAGGTCAGTACTATTATCCTCATTATGAAATGAAGAATCTCATATTATAAATGAAGAAATTCATAAATGAAGACTTAATGAGGTGATTTGTCCAAGGCTATAAAGTTACTAAAGGAGAAAGCCTGTTTTAATATACTAATCTAACATCCTTTACTTTTTATGAATTTTGCCAGGAAATTGAAAATAAAGATAATTCACAAATTAACTCAAAATGGATCACAAAATAGGAAAAAATCTAGATGACTCAAGGTTTGGGTGATGAATTTTTAGACACAACACCGAAGGCACAATCCAGGAAAAAAAGTGATCAGCTAAACTGCATTAAAAAACAAACAAACAAACAAACAAACAAAAAACAACAAACTGCTCTGTGAAAGATACTGTCAAGAGAATACAACGACTGGGAGGAAATACATGTAAAAATACCTCTGATGACGGACTGTTAACTAAAATACTTGAAGAACTCTTAAAACTCAACGACAGGAAAACAAACAACCTGACTGCAAAAGACCAGAACTGTCTTTTTACCAAAAGACCTCTAAATCCTCACCAAAGACATATAGGTGACCAAAAAAAAAAAAAAAAATGAAAATATGCTGCACATCCAATGTCCTTAAAGAAATGCAAACTAAAACATCAGTGAGACACTACTATACACCTATTAGAACAGTCAAAATCCAGAACACTGACAATACCAATTGCTGCTGAGGACGTGGAAAAACAGTTGAAAACTTTCTCTGTTGGTGGGAATGTGAAACAGTACAGCCACTTTGGAAGATAGTTTGGCAGTTTTTGCAAAACTAAATAGCTTAGCATGGTAGCATGCTCCTGTGGTCCCAGCTACTCAGGAGGCTAGGGCAGGAAGAACACTTGAGCCCAGGAATTTGGAGAGTCTGGACAACATAATGAGACTTCATCTCTTAAAACACAAGCCAAAAAACAAAACAAAACAAAAAAACACTAGATATACTTTTGCCATATAATTCAGGCATTGCACTCAATATTTACCAAAAGGAGTTGAAAACTTACGTCTGTCCACACAAAAACCCACGCATGGTTGTTATAGCAGTTCTAGTCAGAATTGCTAAAACTGGAAAATAATTAAGGTTTCCTTCATAAGGTGAATGCATATGGTACACTGAGGCAATGGAAGACTATTTACTACTAAAAATTGACTATCAAGTCATGAAAAGACATGGAGGAAACATAAATGCATATGACTAAGTGAAAGAAGCCTATCTGAAAGGGCTATATACTGTGTGATTCCAACTCTATAATATTTAGGAAAAGGAAAAACTATCAAGACAGTAAAAAGACAATGACTGCCAAAGATTAGGAGAGGGGGAGAGATGAATAAGTGGAACACAGAGGAATTTAGGACACTAAAACTATTCTGTAGGATACTATAATGGTAGAAACATTTTGTCCAAATTTATAAACTATAAACACCCAGAGAAACGTAATGCAAACTATGAACTCTGGACAATAATGATGTGTTAATGCAGATTCATCAACTGCAACAAAGAGGACTTGGAATGTAACTGTTGACTGAGTGCTTGCCTAGCACATGGAAGACTCTGGGTTTGATCTCCAGTATTGAACAAACAAAACAAACAAAAAACCACTACAGGGCTGGGGAGATAGCTCAGTTGGTAGAGTGCTTGACTCGCAAGCACAAGCCCTGAGTTCAATCCCCAGCACCGCACAAAAAAAAAACAAAAAAAAACCACCAAAGGTAGAACTTGGGTGGAGGCAATGAAGGGGAAGGCTATCTAACTCATGGGCATAGGGTATATGTGAGAAACCTCATGAGAAACCTCAGTACTTCTGCTCAATTTTCTTGTGAACCTAAAACTACTTTAAAAAAAAACTACATTTATAAAAAATGATTTGTTACTTTCTAACCATTTCAGAGGGTCTCCTAAGGAGTTTTTCTCCCTTAGGAATTTTTTTCCCCACATTTGACAGTTTAATTTTAGTAAGTAAAGGAGGGAGGGAAGAGATATTTAATTTTATCTAGAAGCCAGTATCCTCAAATAATCTGTACAAATGATCTAGATTTATTTTTAAGTATCAAATATTTTTAAATTCCAGCGACTTTGGGGGCTGAGGCAGAAGGATCACAAGTTCAAGGCCACCAGCCTGTGCAATTTAGTAAAACCCTGTCCCAAAATGAAAAGGGCTGGTGCAGCAGTATACGCCTATAATCCCAGCACTTTGGGAGGCTGAGACAGGAGGATTGTAAATTCAAGGTCAGCCCCAGCAACTTATGGAGGCCCTACACAACTCAGCAAGACCTTGTCTCAAAATAAAAAGGGCTGGAGATGTAGCTCAGTGGTAAAGTGACCTGGGGTTAAATCCTCAGTACCAAAAATAAACAAATAAGGCTGTGGATGTAGCTCAGTGGTAGAGTGCCACTGGAATCAATCCCTACTACTATTAAAAAAGAAAAATTAAAGGCTTAAGATTGTTCACATAGAAGATTTAATATAGCATTTGGCTAACAACTAAGCTTTAACTAGAATTAATTTGGTCAGCAGCATTTTAACTGAGCTTGGATTAATCACCTGAAGAAGAAACACCTTTGAATAAAGGATAAAGGCCAGCAGACACACATGCACACATGCCTATTTAGGATTAATGGCTCAAAAAGGAGATATTTTGAAAATGGGAAGGCTGAGATAGGTCATAATAAGCCTCTAAATACCATGCAAGCTTGCATGTTTAACTATCTCGACAAATCACATGCTGTGCTAGAATCTTTACTGCAAGCCTAAAGTCAGGAGAATGACCTGTTAACACTTGTCTTTTGGAGCAAAGCAGGAAACTAGAAAGAATATTTAAAACTTCCACTTACTGAAAGGAACAATACTGGTTATAGCAATTTTCACCATCCTCTCCAGCCAGAAGACTTTATTGATACTTGAAATTAGGGACACCAGTCCTTTCCAGAGAAACTGTTTCTACCATCTTAGCCTACCTATTTTACCTCCAGAGAGCTTTCAAAAGTATTCCTTGTTTATATTTAGCTTCTATATCAGCAGAAGTACTGTGAAATCACTAAAATAAAATTATCTAGCCTTCCAACTTTTTCTAGGTTCCTTTCCACAATAAATATATTTTTAAGAGGATGTGAAACAAGTACTATGATCCTGTTTTGAGAAAGAAACTTTCAGGGCTGGGGGTGTAGCTCAGTGGTAGAGTACTTGCAAAGTAGGTACAAGGCCCTAGGTTCCATCTCCAGCACTGCAAAAAAAAAAAAAAAAAGGAAAAAGGAAAAGAAACTTTGTTTGTATTCATATAAACAAAACAAAAAACTGGTCACTGTTAACTGTGAAATGATGGCCAGCTATTATGTACTATCATCTATGAAATACCTTTTCCCTCAAACTTTGTTCTTGTAACACCAAAACCACTGTACCCATTTGGACAGCAGCTCCTCCCCCTACTACCCATACTACCCATGTCTGTGATTCTGGTAGGGTTGCCAGTCACAAGAATAGATATGTGACTGAAGCCTGTTCTAGAATTTATGTATGTTGCAAAGAGCAGGGAGAGACTTTTACATTTTACTTAAAACTTTTATAAAGGTACACAATTTTATTTTTTATTTTATTTTATTTTTTTTGCGGTACTGGGGATCAAACTCAGGGCCTTGTGCTTGCGAGGCAAGCACTCTACCAGCTGAGCTATCTCCCCAGCCCAAGGTACACAATTTTAAAAGGCAAAAATTCCTGAACGTTTATAGTGAAAAATGGCTGTGCCCTACCTCATTTCTCCCCATTTGATTCTGGCTCTATATAGAGGCAACTTTTAATCATTCAGCTGTTTAATAACATTAAGTATTCACTATCTACCAGCACCATTCTAAACACATTACAGGTTTTAACTCATTTACTCCTCTTAATGACCCTCCGGGGATGCATAAACTTGCTCCCCAAATGCTGACAATGAAAGGAAGGGCGCTGAGGCCTCCTTGCTGAGTCTGTAGCCTCCTCATAAGCCTCCTGTTTTTCAGTTTGTCGCGCCCACCCAAGTCCAGAGTGCCCCAAGTACATCTTTCGAGAATAAACCTCTGGCTTTTCACTGGGGAGGTAAAAGGAAGAGAGTTGGAAAAGTTTCAGGAAAAAAGGGGTCTCCTGAATCCTATACAGCCAGCCAAACTGTGTTGGGCTGTATATTCTGTTCCATATTTAGAGCTTCTCTGGTGCATCCAGTTCTCCCACAGCTCTGCAGTGTTCCTTTTATTCCTTTTCTTTTCCTTCAAAAAAAAAAAAAATCTTAACAGTCTTATAGACTTCTTGATTTCTCTCCATGCAGACATTTAGCTTTCCAATTTCTCAAGTTCCTATATCAGCTACTATTTTCAAGTTTCCAGGTTTGTTATTCTCTTTTAACTGCTGTCTCTTCTCTACTCTGTTGGTCTCTTGGTTTCTAGACAGAGTGGGTAAACACATGCGTTCAATACATTGTCTTCAACCAGAAGCCCCTACTTTTTATATAATGCACTTCCATGTTGTTTAAATGTTTTTACAAAGAGCATGGGTTACTTATGTCAAAAAAAATTTAACATCTGAAAAAGAAAAAAAAATGCCACATAGAAGCACTTCTACTTTGCTGATTGAAGTAATGCCATTATATTGAGGAACAAGTAATGGCAGTTTTCTAAAGGACAGAAAAAAGGGAATCTTGCTCAGTTCACAATGACGCTGGCCTTCTTGCTGACCCACCACATTCTGGGTATGCTCCCTCTATCTAAAAAACACTCTCACACTATGGATCTCAACAACCCCCTCCTTCCCTGCCTTTAGGTTTTTGCTAAAAGGCACTTCCTCAGTGTTGCTGTCCATGATCACCTATTTACCATACTCCTCTTAACATCCCTCTTTCTTGGTTTGTTTTTCTCTCTAGAAATTCCCATCATCCAGCACTCTATGTATTTTTGCCTTCTTATGCATCGTATCTCTTCCCCATGTGAATATCAGCTCCAAGAAAGTGTGTTTTGTTCACACTGTGTGCTTGGTACCTAGTAGAGTATGTGGCCCTCCATACATAGTGTGAAATGGAAGAAATTGGGAGGTGAAGCAGGGCCCTGATCAGGGCAAAGACCACAGCATTCCACATTCCTCTCTGTACCTCACACATATAATGGATCATCTTCCAATATATTCTACTGAATAATTAATCTTTTATCCAGGCATCTCTTCAACATGCATTTCTAACAGATAAGGATATTTGTTTTGTATGTAACTACCACACCATGATTATACCCAAGAAGAATTCCTTAATATCTCCTGATACCTGATCCATAACTGTAACAATACTTCTACAATAATACTTCTTATAATAAATTTGTTTAAATTAGGGTTTCACTCCTTTCTTATGCCATTTATTTAAGAACTGAACCACCTTTACTGTAGAATTTTCCACAATCTGGACTTGGCCGATTGCTTCCTCATGGCATTGCTTCCCTGAATCCTCCAGTCCTTGCATTTTCTTGGTTAGATTCAGTTTCAAGTTTTAAGTTTTTGATTTTTGGATAAGCATACTTCCCAAGTGGTACTGCATACTTCCTACTGCATTACAAGAGGAGGTATGTATGATCTGCTTGTCCACCTATGACAATGGGCAATCAGCCAAGCCAGGCTGAAATAGTTAGAGGGATTTATGCTGTTATCTGCACTTAAATATACCAAAAGTAAGATGGGTACAGGGACATACACATGGATAACTATGTGATAAAGCAAGTATAATAAAATACTAATGGCAATATCTTGATAGGTAGGTGGGTATACAGGTATTCACTGTAAAATTCTTTCAATAAATAAATATTCCTCATTAATATGACAAAGTTAATTTATGTTAAACAAGAATAAAATAATTTCAAAAATTATCTCAAATTTGAAAACTTTCATAATAATATGCTGGGGGAATTTTCAGTTGCTTTGAGTGTTTTTGGCTTAATACATTCATTATACAGTACACTGTTGATAGTTCATCTAACAATTTTGGCAGACATCTATGACTGTTACCTAGGTCCATTATCACACTAGAGGGTTGCAAAATGTAATTTTCTACTTCTCACTTTGAATTTCTTGACTGTGATTATCCTATAAAGAAAAATTTTCCTTTATTGACTATTTGATTACACGGAAGTATAGTTCCTATAGGAAAGGTGACACAGCACTTTATTCTCTCTCTTTATCAATTTGGAAAATAGTCAATGCTCTACCAATCTTCAAAGCTGTGCTGTAAGGGGTTTTGCTCACATTTTCATATCTTTGATGTACCTTAATTTATTGCAGACATTATTCTTTTTAGTGCTATAATTGTCCTATCTATGGCCAATGGGAAACCTTTCATGTTGACTCCTGAATGTACTGACATGATGCCATCAATCTGATAGCTTCCTTGCATTTGGGCACAACAAGATGCCTTGAAACTTATAATGTATTACTCCTACTCCAGACCTCTAATCTAGACCTCAACTCAACCTTATTCCAAAGCACTTCAAGCAAGCCAGGCACAGTGGAACACACCTGTAATCTCAGTTGCTTGGGAGGCTGAGGCAGGAAGCTCATAAATTTAAGGCCCACTTGGGCAATATAACAAGATGCTCTTTTCAAAACAAACAACCAAGCAGGTTTTGAGTTCTTTTAGAAAATGGTATTTCAAGTCAGGCATAGGGGCACACACTTGTAATCCGAGAGACTCAGGAGGCTGAAGCAGGAGGATCACAAATTCAAGGTTGGCCTCAGTAACTCAAGTGATATTCCATCTCAAAAAATAGAAGAAAAGGACTGGGGATGTACTCAGTGGTAGAGATAAAAAGAAAATGGTATTTCAAAATGGTACTAAGAATGCTTATTGCTAATAGGTTGTCATTGCTTCTTGGCACTGTTGGTGGACCATGTTAGGAAATACCTATTTTTTTAAAAAAGAGAAAAATTAGTCATGGGTTCATACTAATACTTCTAACTAAGGTTTTTATTCTAGTTCTTTGATTTCATATTTACATTTTTTCTTATGCTAAAAGTCTTGATTCTTAATTATATCAACAGTTACTTGGAACTTATTTTCTTTATCCATGTGTTTCAAAATAACATACCAATATTATCAGTAGCAATAAAATTATTAAATTCAGTTTAATATTTCCTTGTGTTTCCTTTTGTTCTAATACACACATTTACCTTAGCTACAGGATAATCTAATGGGACAAATAATTTTTGTACCAGTCCAACACCATTGTTCCTTAATTAGGGGTAAAGGCAGATAAGTGTAAAAGCTCAAGTCATATCAGTTTTTAGGCCATTTCCCCTTCCAACTAGCATCCTGAGACAAAAACACAAGGTCTGGATGAAAGAGTCTTCAGGGAACAGATATAAACACAGGAGAAACAAATCACCCTACTGAGTAACATGGGGTCAGTGAACTGAAGGAATAAGAGGACAGGAAAGAAATCATGAACATAATTTTCATTAAACAGGCAAGATAGGTCAGAGCTGACAGGCAGCTGCAAATTTTCTCAGCAGGAGCTATAGCGAAATGCTGCTTAGCAACACCCGAAGCAGATGACAATGAAGGCCATACAAAGAGCTAGAGAATCAGATTTAAGCGTGACATACTGTCTTACAACTGACTATTCACCAACCAGAGAACAATTAATTCTCATAAAATATTAAAGATGGTGAATGCATTCCCTATGCCATATTACTTTTATTTCCTATTTTTTATACAGGTAGTAAAAATAATGTCTAAGCCAATAAAATTCAGGCACTGACTCATAAATAAAGGTATAACTACCCTGAAAACATTTTTTTTTTAACATCTTAAAATTTCACAGGGTGTTGTAGAGATAAGTTGTCAGCTAAAGGGCCTATGAAATTTAAAGTAATTATACTAGTAATTTTTTTTTCAAATTTGTGTTTTTTAAAATATTTTTTTAGTTGTAAATGGATACCTTTATTTTATTTATTTTTATGTGGTGCTGAGGATTGAACCCAGTGCCTCACATGTATTAAGCAAGTGCTATACCACTGAGCTACAACCCCCAGCCCTCAAATTTGCTTTTTCAATCATTTTCAACTTCTGATACACATGAAGCTTTAAAAAAATAAAAACACTCAGGCTCTCATGCAGATGTGCTAAATCAAAATCTCTACAAGGTGGCCAGGTATCAATATTTTGAAAAAGATTCCAGATAACTTTATTTGTACTCAAAGTTGAAAACCACTGTAATATAACATATCAATATATAAAACATGAGAATCAACTCAGAAGCTTGTTAAACAGGTGAATTCCCAGGACCTAAGAAAGTTTTAGATTCACTTGGCCTAGCGTGGGCTCAGTATTTGCATGTTTAACCAGAATTCCAGGAAATGCTGACATAGGTGTCATCAACTGACATTCTAAGCAACATTTTTTGAACATTTTTTTTTTTTTTCTTGCAGTACTGGGGATCGAACTCAGGGCCTTGTGCTTGCGAGGCAAGCACTCTACCAGCTGAGCTAACTCCCCAGCCCCACTTTTTTTTTTTTTTAAGAGTGTAAAGAAACCAAAATAGACTAATACCACCAGGCTGGATCCAAAATATGGCAGCCACTGACCTGAGTGATGTTTGTGAATATCTGCTCAGACATTCTCTCACACAGGAGAGCCAGTAGCTGCAGGACCAGCAGCTTCCGCTCCTGGCCTTCCACAAGAATTGTGTGGTATTGCTCTAATTCCAAAAGGCTTTTGCTGGAGGAAGGTTTAGGTTTTAACCCTGCTTCACTTTCCACAGCCAGATGAGTCAACTCCTGGAAGCACGGGAGGAAAGTAAAAGTCAGCAGAATTAAAAGCTTTGCAAACACAGCTAGAAACCTGTTTGAAATGCATATAGTACACATGCAATGTGTTATAAATAGCATTATTTATAACACACAAAACTTGGAGACAACTTATATGTCCGGTATGAGAATAGTGATCTATTTATTATGTCACAACAGTTATAATAAATGAACTAGGTTATCATCAACATAAACCCAAAGATACTAATGAGTGAAAAAATGTAAGTTGCGTAATAATAAGCACTATGATACCATGTATATGAAATTTAAAATTTTCCTAATAAAAATATACACACATACTTCTTACTTTATCAGTATTTTCACGATCTCTTCCACTAGCCTTCCTTGAATTGAGCCCTCAGACCACATAACTTCCCTAAGGTCCTTTCAGAGACCATTAGATGCCCTTCCTTTAATATATTCAGAACTCAGTTGGGATCAATGACACATACCTTTAATCCCAGGCAAGGGAGGTTGAGGCAAGTTCAAGATTAGCCTGAACAACTTAGCAAGCCCCTTTCTATAAAAACAAAACCAAAACCAAAACTAAAAACAAAACAAAAGAGGACTGGGGGGTTATAGCTCAGTAGTAGAGCACCCCTGGGTTCAATCCCCAGTAACACACACACACACACACACACACGAAGATACTTAGAACTAAACTTCTACTAATGGATAATTAATGATATGAGTTTTATAAGCTTTTACCTACCTGTCCACATTGTAAATTTCCTTGGGTAGGGAAAACCTTAAGTTCCCTAACAATCAGCATTTTATCACAATAATTGACAGCTTACAGCAGTAGTGCTCAACTGTGCCTGAGCAATTTTGCTCCTCAGGGGACATTTTGCAATGTCTGAGGGACATATTTGGTTGTTATAATTGGAGGGTAATACAGGCATTTAGTGGGTATAGGTCATGGATGCTGTTAAATATTCTACAATGCACAAGACAACTCCACACAAGAAAAAAATTATCTGGCCCAAAATGTCAAGCATGCTAAGATGGAGTAAACCTGGTTTAGAGAAAAGCTTTTTGTTTTGTAAGAAAAAAAATTAAAAAGCATACAATTGAGCACACATCTCCTGAGAATTCTGTTTAGATTGAGTGGCTGGGTGTGGGGATGGATGTGAATATGGGAGGTAAAAAAGTATCAAAAAAAGAGTCTCTTATTTCAAATTCTAGAAATGTTAGTCCTGATTTTCTTCTTGCATTCTCATACACCCATAGAGATCTTAAACTCCACTGACGTTATCTTAACACAGACACCTTCTTTATGGAAATAGTGGAGAAAGCAAAGCTAGATGTCACTGGCTGGTGATTATCAGACAGTGATAACATTATGAGGTACCCATTGCCACTGCAGATTAAGGCAAAAAGAAGCACAACTTCTGCACTAAGAAACAAACCCAGAAGAGGTTTCAAGTGCCTACAGAGTGAAATGAAGGAGGCACAACTGCTAAATCTCCCTTCCAAATACTCAGAAAGGATAAGGGATTACTCTGCAGCTGTAAAACCCGCTATTAACTTCAAAAGAGTTCTTACTGTCAACACAGAGCAAAGATTAACCCTTTCGTAGATTAATAATTTTGCTTTGTTCATCTCTAACATTTCAGTGCAGACCACCTTGGAAAAGTAGTTAGATCACATCAGTACTGTTACACTTAGGCATGTGGTCTGTTCATTTTCCCTAAAGTGGGACCTAAATTTGAGGATCTAAAATTATGAATGTCTTGAAAATTCAAACGGACTCCTGGAACTGCCTCAGAATAAAACTTACCGAGTCCTATATGGAATTCTTACCTTCAAGCAGAAGATGAAGAAGTCTCCTGCCAAACCACACTCCTGGCAATGGGACAGCAAGTCCCCAAGATGCTCCACCTGGCTCTGCTCTGAGGACAGCTTTTGGTACAGGACTTCATCTTCATCTTCATCACTGTAATGCAGAGCAAGATTTATCTTGGCAGTGTCACGCAGATACTATTTTTTGAAACCTCATAATAATCTTCTAAAGTAACATGTTATTTCCATATAGTTAATCATTAGAAAGATCTCAAAAATTTCATTTAACTTAGTTTCCTATTTCTCCATGCTGACAAAACATGAAGTATTTATTCTCAAAAACCAGGTTTTTTTTTAATGTCCTATATCCTATATGTTCATTTGCTAAAATAGGAAAACATTCATGAAGGAAGTGGCTTTTAAGATGAATGTTGAAGAATTACAATTATTTCATAAGCTGCCAAAGCAAGGAGGAATTTAAGTATAAGTTGTATTCAGATATTCTGGTTCTTGGGGAAGAATGGAGAAAGATCAAAGAGGGACTTAGAAGTCATTTAGAAGAAGTTTGACTTTATATGATGAACCACTGAAAAGTTATGGATAATGGGAAAAGACAATCATCAAGGTAGGAGATGCAGTCAATCTCAACTCATATGAATCAATGGATTGAGATAAGAAAATGTATAAAAGTTCAGAAAAATGAGCGAGGGAGTGGGCTGGGGGCTGTGGCACACACATATACTCAATCCCAGTGGCTTGGGAGGCTGAGGCAGGAGGATTGAGAGTTCAAAGGTGGTCTCAGCAATTTAGTGAGGCCCTAAGCAATTCAATGAGACCTTGTCTCCAAATAAAATATTTACAAATGGCTGGGGATGTGGCTCAGTGGTTGAGTATCCCTGAGTTCAATCCCTAGTACCAAAAAAGTTCAGAAAAATAAGTAGATCAAATATGATTGCCAACTAATAAAATTTGAGTTTCTAAAAAGAATTTTATGCTCATGCATAAAATTTTAAGATACTTCTTGTGAAGTATGGTGGATTTTGGTTTTAATTCACCCAATAAGTGAAAAGACCAAGAATCGATATTATTGTACCATGTCATGTAAAAAAAAAGGTACAAAGGTACAGAAGATTCACTTTTTTTTTTTTTTGGCGGTACTGGGGATTTGAACCCAGGGTCTTGTGCTTGCACTCAATCAACTGAGCTATATCCCCAGCCCAGAAGATTCACAAAACAAACACTAAAATACTAAAAATAGCAAATAGGATAGTGGTTGATTTTTTTTATGCATTTTTGTATTACACAAGTTATTTTTGTGAACAGAGAAGGAACCAATTTTTTTTCATACTAAATTGAGAAAAAAAATGGCAGATGTTGCTCTACCTTACTGAAAAGCACAATAGTTAATTTGGGCAACCATCACCTTAGGCAGGTTATCTTAATTTGCCAGCTCACAAATAACATGGCCTTCATGCTCCTATAGCAGAATGAATAACTTATACATTTAGCTTTGGTTTATTTCTATATTACCCCAGAATCCTTCAGATCAATCATGTTTTCTCCATCACATCTATGCCAGTAGAAAAGTTAAAATGGACAAATATTATTTCCAAGATTCTGTGAACCATCCTGATGGTCAAAAAGAAGTACTATATTTAGCAGGGCATGGTAGTGCCTGCCTATAATCCCAAAGGCTCAGAAGGTTGATTCAGAAGGATCTGAAGTTCAAGGCCAGCCTCAGCAACTTAGTGAAGCTCTGTCCCAAAATAAAAAATGAAAAGGACTGAGGATGTGGCTCAGTAGTTAAGCATCCTTGTTATTAAAAAAAAAAAAAAAAAAAAAAAAACAATATTCATATATATATATATATTTTAATTTTTTAGTTGTAGATAGACACAATACCTTTATTTTATTTATTTTTAAGTGGTGCTGAGGATCAAACCCAGTGCATCATGCATGCTAGGCAAGAGTTCTACCACTGAGCCACATTCACAGCCCCCAATATTCATATATTCTTAAAGAGATATGACAATCAGCTTAAGAAGCACTATTTTAGTTATTCTTAGAATGTGAACAATATAGAATCAATTCAAAATAGTGAGACTTAGTTATAGAAAGTAAAAATTTTGGATCCAAAGAACATGAAATCAAAGACGCTCAGATAAAGTTTCTATAGTCTTTTTTTTTTTTTTTTTTTTAAAGGCAGGGTCTCACTATGCTGCCCAGGTTGTCTCAAACTCATGGGCTCAAGTGATTCACATGCCTCAGCCTCCTAAGTAGCTGGAAATATATGAATGTATTATCATGCCCAGCTTATATAAACTTATTAATAATGCATCCTGGGTGAATGACAGAACGAGAGGTAATCGGTGATACAGCAAGGTGCCTGAGCCTGCTCCTGGGGGACTAACATCAGAAGCAGAAGCTGTAGAGCAAATGACAATCACTCATGAACATATACATTCTTATTTCTCTGGTACAGTGACTGTCAACCTTGTGGAAACCCAGATTGCTTTCAAGAATCTAATGAAAGCTGTAGACCTTAACCAGAAAAAAAAAATTGTATATAAAATTTATTTATGTGTATACTTTCAAGAGGATTATAGTCCATGCAGAAACCCCAGGTTTAGGAGCTATTGGCTCTGATACCCTATGAACATTCAATCATTGCCTACTTATTTTTTTCTACCTTGAAGAGAAACTATAGTTTCAATAAGAACTGAATGCTGGAGTAGAATTTTTTTTTTCCCCCCTGTGGTGCAGGGGATTGAACTCGGGACCTTATGCATGCTGGGCAAGCAATCACTTTACCACTGAGACACATCCCCAACCCTCTTTTTCCCTTTTTTGTACTGGGGATTGAACCCAGGTGCACCTCATCACTGAGTGATATACACTAGTACACAAGACCCTTCTATTTTTTATTTTCAGAGACTCCCAAAGTTGCTGAGGGCCTCACTAAGTTGCTGAGGCTGGCTTGGAACTTGTAATCTTCCTGCCTCAGTCTTCTGAGTTGGCTGGGATTACATGCATATGCCACTGCATCTGGCTTAGAACTAAGAGTTTTACATACCTGCACTAAAAAGTGCATCAAAAAACTTGTTAAGATAGCCACAAGTTACAACTACTAAGCTAATTACTGCAAAATTCTCTACACCATCACTAAAGTGGTTTCAGGTAAAAATAGTTCCAAAGTATTTTTTAAATAAACATGCCAAATAACTACAGAGGTACAGCCACAACAATGTTCACAGCTGCTCAATTCACAATAGCCAGATTGTGGAACCAACCTAGATGCCGCTCAATTGATGAATGGATAAAGAAACTGTGATACACACACACACACACACACAATGGAATATTACTCAGCCATAAAGAATAATAAAATTATGGCATTTGCAGGCAAATGGATGCAGTTGAAGAATATCATGCTAAGTGAGATAAGCCAATCTCAATAAACCAAAGGACAAATGATCTCACTGATAAGCAGCTGATGACACATATAGGGGGTGAAAAGGGGGCAAGAACGGAGGAAGGAGGGACTCTATAGAGGGATAAGAGGAGTGGGAGGGGTGGGAGGAAGAAAAAAAAATAACAATGAATAAAAAACTATTACCCTAGGTAAATGTATGATTACACAAATGGTATGCCTCTACTTCATGTACAGAGAAACAAGATGTATCCCATTTGTTTACAATAAAAATGAATTTTTAAAAAAAGATGAAAATGTGAATAAATAAACAAACAAACAAACAAACAAACATGCCAAATAATTTTACTCTTTCAGTTTTTGGACATTATTATAACCATATACTTACTAATGTTCAACAACTCTCAGTAATCTAGTAGCAATTAGTTTGTTATGACAATTCTATATGAAATTTATGTGGTTTTCTATTTTCCTCAAGTCCATCATATTGAGAGTATTGAGAGTATTACAGGTGCATGCCTGTAATCTCAGTGACTCTGGAGCCTGACATAGTAGGATCTTAAGTTCAAGGCTAGCCTTGACAACTTAGCAAGGCCCTATCTCATAATAAAAAACATAAAAAGGGTTGGGGATATAGCTCAATAGTAGAGTACCCCTGGGTTCAAACCCCAGTGCTGGAAAAAAAAAAAAAAAAAAAAAATCAAAACTTTACTAAGTTAATCATGAATATAAAATTAAATTTAAACACTTCAATAAAAAGCAGTACACTGAATGTGATATGAAATCCAGTAGGGGGGTGGTGCTGTAGCTCAGTGGTAGAGTGCTTGCCTAGCATGTGTGAAACACTGAGTTTGATTCTCAGCACCACATAAAAATAAATGAATAAGGGGCTAGGGAGATAGCTCAGTTGGTAAAGTGCTTGCCTTGCAAGTACAGGGCCCTGGGATCGATCCCCAGCAAAAATAAATAAATAAATAGATAGATAGATAGATAGATAGATAGATAAAGGCATTGTGTCCATCTACAACTAAAAATAATATTTAAAAAAAAAAAAAAAAAAAAACAGAAAAAGGAATCCAGTAGGGGTAGCTGGGCCAGTTAAGGTCTATTACCTATAGGAACTTCCATTTAAAGGTAATAACATACTTTGAGATCACCCAGAAAGTGCAAATAATTTAAATATACTGGTGGTGCTTGAGGTATAGCTCAGTGGTACAGCGCTTGCCTAGCATATAAGAGGTCCTGGGTTCGATCCCCAGGACCACAAAAATATTTGTCATATGGAGAAATAAATTATCCGTTCTACTAAATTTATTAAGTACTTTCTATAAATTCCAATGAGAAACAAGTCCCTATTGTAAAATTACCTCAAAAGATAGCTGTCAGACAATTTTTTCTTAGGAATAGCCTGACTATGAATACACACCATTCTGCAAGTCAGAAATAGAGCAGGATTATTCTGGTGTTAAGGGCGAACATGTGCTGCCCTTTCCTCTGATTAACTAGCAGACTCTGGGAAGTGGGCTTGTTGTGATGCAGTGCTGTGAGGCTCCAGTAAACTGCACTGACCATTAGCTGGCATCTTGGAAAAAAACCTGGAGGATCATTTAAGGCTCACATTTCATTTGGAGATTATAAATAGCAAGCACCTCAGCTACTTGAATTTCTGGTTTCTTTTCTATCAGCGCCCCTTGGTGGCTGAGTCACAGAATGGTCTTTTGGGTAGAATTAAATCTAGAATGGGACAGTAGAGGATGGGCGGACTCACCTAATGGTCTCTTTAACTGTAATCATGATGCCACCTTGGGTGGCAGCTCTAAACTGACAGAGAGAATGGAGAGAGGGTATAGCTTTGTCCAATCCTGCAAATCCTTTTAGGCTGGCAATTGCCTTCCTCCTTTCCAGTTTCTCCAGGATCCATAATAAGATCTCTTGGCAAAATGACCTGGCAGAAAAAGCAGTTATGAATGAGCTTGTCATCTTACTCTAAGCTTCTAACAAGCTAACATAAAAAAGGAAAGTAAGATTGTCAGGTTCCACTGCATTCTAAATGCTGGCACAATCACCTAGTTCAAATGAAAACCAGGAGTGGAAAGCAGGCATCTTGTGAATTTCGGAATGCAAATATCCTGCAATTCAATGAGTGACTGACTAATCCTTGGCTCTGGAGGCAACCCTGATATGCCATGTGAGCTGCACGTGATCTTTTTTTTTACCCCTTTTGGTAATTCCAAGTGTACCACTGCCTTTGGATCAGGCACTTGAATGAAAGCTTACACTGATAAAAACCATCTATTCTCAGGGGGACCAACAGCGGGTGACCAAGGAACAGCATACCAAAATATTGCAATCTCCTCATACCCTTTTATCTGTGTCAATCGACCAAGAGAGGAAGGGAATAAACATTCATATCTTCCTCGTCAGTCTTTGATAAGGACATTTTAGTGCTGTGAAGACTTAAAGATTTTAAAACTAAAACAAATTATTATACGGACAGTCCTTTGAAACCAAATTCACATTTTCAGAGCTTTCATCATCTACTGCATTCTTTCTTGTCACTGTCATTGAGCTATGGGCCACAATGATGTGCTAACTGAAACCCGAAGAACCAAAGATAGTATGTAAGCTTTGAATAATAAACAGAGTGAGTATCTTCTTTTGCCCCTTATCAACCATGCTAATGATAGCTACCACTTACTGAGCTTACTATTTGCCAGGGACTGTGCTAAACACTCCAATGCATATTTAGTGTTCATCATAACCCTGTGAAGTAGTATTATTATTGTTTATCAAATTACATATTAGGGAAACACCCAACATCAGAATTCTATAGGATTTTAGAAGGATATATATGAACTCTTACCAGGAAGAAGAAACAATATAAGTGACTGTGAAAATCTAGTTGATGCATAATGAGTCCTACTTAAATTTTAATACAGAATATTTTCTGGGTTACTGCATCATCAACACAAAATCCCAGGTTAACTCACAATGTGCTATAGTCACCCAGATTTTCCAAACTCGTTCTCTAACTCCCCACAAGGTCATTAGTATCCATCCCTTAGTTCCTCCTTCCTAGACATATAATTGTAGTATTTCTTACTGATCAAACAGTGGCATGTTTATATGTGGAAAAAATTTAATCTCCATAGTCTAGGACAGGCTGAGGAAAGTCACTCTAAAAATTATATCCACTCCCCCTTGAGCTACAAAATTCTTGTTTTTTTCTAGGCGAGGGGAATAAAACGTTCCCCAAATGTTTTCTTGACTTGCAAAGGAAATAACAAAGTGGTGTAAGTCAAGAATTCACCACTTATAAACAAATAATATTCTACTCATAAGCAAATAAGGTTCTGCTGCTTATTTACCTTATATGAGACACACTCTCCTTGGTATAACAGTAGAGAGAAAAGAGCACCCCCAGGACTGGAAGCAGGGAATCCAGCAACACTGTTAGAGGCTCATTCCCAACCACATACACCTAGGGAAAAGGACATGGTGAGACACACTACAGATGCAAGGCCACAGCAGTGGGAACCAGACACAGACACTTAGCAGGGGTACAGTCTTATCTTAAGCAGCACTCTTTTCCTAAGGCACGCGATATTGCCCTGAAGGGAATGCCTAATATGGTGATGAAACCACTGGAGACTGGCAGATGGGCTGAAACAGAGGCTGAACTTGAGCGCCTTTCCACATGTGCAGCCGAAGAAATATCCAATGAAATGTGTAAATTAACATGTTTTCTGACCTCTTCCTGTCCTAATTTTGGCTACCTCTGAGTTTCCTAATTTCCCTGTTATTCATGCATATACCACTGACCTTCTGCCAAAGGTCTGCTATTTGGAGCTAATAATTACCTGCAAGTAGAAAAACGTAAAGCCAGAGTTGAGGGGCTAGGGATATAACTCAGTGGTAGAACATGTGCTCAGCATGTGCAAGGCCCTGGGTTCAATCCCCAGCACCAGAAAACAAACAAACAAACAAACAAAAACCCTAGATTTCAAATAAAATATAGCTCACTCTAGATTCATCATTCTTTTTTTTTTTTTTTTTTTTTTTTTTTTTTTTTTTTTTTTTGTGGTGCTGGGGATTGAACCCAGGACTTTGTACATGTAAGGTAAGCACTCTACCAACTGAGCTACAACCCTAGCCCTAGATTCATCATTCTTAAGATATAACTGCCACATGGACATGTTTTATTCTCTCCAATTAAATAAATATTCAAAGAAAATATATTGCACCTACAGTTAAGTATGTGAAGATGTTGGTTTTTTAAAAAAAATATTTTTATTAGTTGTTGATGGACCTTTATTTTTTAATAATTTGCCTATTCATATGTGGTGCTGAGAATCAAACCCAATGCCTCACACATGCTAGGCAAGTGCTCTACCACTGAGCCACAACCCCAGACCCAGGATGTTGGCTTTTAACAAAATTCTGTTATATATTTTAGCTATCCCTTTCAATAAATCTAGCATAAAAGCATTAAATTCAACAAACTTTTATTGAACACACATTAGGTTCAAAGTACTGTCCTAGGCATTGCAGTGAATATAGAATAAGTAAGAGTCACTATCCCTCAGATTGCTTGTAATATAACAAGAATTAAAAAATCAACTCTAACAGTTCAAGGTAGATAATTTAAAGTGTCTAAGGAAGTGAAAAATGCTACCCCAAACTCTAATCAAACACAATGAGGTTGGGAGTGATTACCACACATGTGTAATCCAAGTTATTCAGGAGGCTGAAGCAGGAGGATTGAGAGTTTGAGGCCAGCCTTGAGCAATTTGGTGAGACCCTGTCTCAAAGTAAAAAATAAAAAGGTTTGGGGATACAGTTCAGTGGTTAAATATCCCTGGATTCAACCCTAAATACAGAAAAAAATAAAAAATACAACAGGATTTCAAAATGTAATTCTGTGATAATAAATTATAATCTGATAGTAAGACTGGGCACAGTGACATGTAATCCCAGTGACAGAGGAGGCTGAGGCAGAAGGATTCGAAATTCAAGGCCAGTCTCAGCAACTTATTAAGACCCTATCTCAAAATAGAAAATGAAAAGGGCTGGGCATATAGCTCAGTGTCAGAGTAACACCTGGATTCAATCTCCAATACAAAAAAAAAAAAAAAAACTGATAGTATGGACAATGATAATGATGACAAAAAGAGAAAGAAAAGGAACCAAGAATGATTGTGATCTCAGTATATTCCAGAAATACGGAAGGGTTTTTTTGTTTTTTGTTTTTTGGGTTTTTTTTTGTTTTTGTTTTTTAATGGTAGAATTCTTATCTTCCAGGTACTATGCTAGATTCTTTAAAGAGTTCATTAAAATCAACACTCTCCCAAAGTCAGTTTTAGAAGCCCTATTTAAAGATGAGAAAAGGAAAGCTTTGAGAGGCCCTTATTTCTGGAAGGAACACTGAGGTAGAACTCAGTGATCTTTATGGGAAACAAAAGGTCATGAAGGCACTTGTACAGGCTGGAAAAAAACCTCTGTGCTTTTCATAATTTTTCACATTTCTTAAGCCTCCCCCTGATTCTTCTGTGGAGCCTGATAACCAAAGAGCCAGTTTCCTGTGCGTGATCTAATCTCTATAAGTCCAACTAAATGAAGTGCCTTGTATGGCAATGTTCAGAAGTAATACGTAGACCTAATTAGGGTACCAACAGTTACAGGAGGTAAAAGAAGAGATCCCCCCAGATAACAGAAGGCCGTGTTGTTTGGTCCTGGATCCTGTGTTCTCTGAGGAAATCTCTGTGGAGCCATCCTTCTTTACCTTCTTTTATCGTATAAAAAGAAAAGAAGAGAAAAATCAAAAACCAAAAAACAAAACAAAACAAAAACAGATGGAACAAATCTCCATTATTTACTGGCTTGACAGGGTGAAAGTACCTCAAACTTAAACATGACAGAATAAACACATTTCTTGGGGATATATGTTATTTTGATAAATTTCTCTAATTTTTAATACTCTTCTCGTACACTTTTTGGCACTTTCTTACAAGGAATAAGTACTGTTTTATAAGAAAAACTATACGGCTATTCATACATATATATTATTTATTTTATATAATGGTTCAGCAAATGTCTACTGAGCATCAGTTACATGCTTGGCATGCCTGTGGTGCTCTGAACACAATAGTGAGCAAAGCCTCTTCAAAGGAGCTTACATTCTAGTGGGGAACAGGCAATAAACAATCACTAGACAACATCAGGTAGAGACAAGTGACACAGGGAAAAATAAAACAGGCTAAAGAGATACTGATGGGGGGAAGAGTGTGTAGAAGGAGAAAGAGAAAATTTTTAAATATCCTTATCAATTAACCAACTAATATCCATTAAGTTCACAAACAGGAATACAGAAATAGGGTTGTTTTTCTCAAAGTGGAAAAAATCAGAGATAAGGTCTCCTTTTGGCTCCATCTAATAAAATGATTTTTTTCCTATTATATCTCAGAGAACTTCTTGGCTTTTGCTTGATATATATGCACAACTGACTGTCACCTCTCTGCCAATACCAATAGCAAATTCTTCCTTGTACTAAGTACAAATCTACTTCTCTTTAAACTGCCTTGATGGAAGTACATCTGTTTTTCAAAAGTTTTGGACTCCTCATCTAAAAATAATAATCAAAGTCCAATTTCTTACTCAGCCTTAAAGAATGAAATTATGAATTTGCCAGTAAATGGATAGAACTGGAGACTACTTGGAACTAGAGACTATAACTGGAGACTACTTGGAACTAGAGACTATCATGCTAAGTGAAATAAGCCAATCCCCAAACACCAAAGGCTGAATGTTCTCTCTGATATGTAGATGCTACTACATAATAAGGAGGTGGAGAGGGAAGAATAGAAGTTCATTGGATTAGACAAAGGGGAAGGAAGGGGGAATGGGAGTAGGAAAGAATGTAGAATAAATTGGACATAATTTTCCCATGTTCATATATGAATACATGACCAGTGTACCTCCATATCATGTGCAACCACAAGAATGGGAAGTTATAATTCATATATGTATAATATGTCAAAATACACTCTATTTTGATGGGGGTGGGAGGGGGCAAGAATGGAGGAAGGAGGGACTGTATAGAGGGAAAAGAGAGGTGGGAGGGGTGGGGGGGGAAGGAAAAAAAATAATGGAATGAATCAAACATCATTACTCTATGTAAATGTATGAATATGCAAATGGTATGCTGTTACTCCATATACAAACAGAAACAACATGTATCCCATTTGTTTACAATAAAAAAATACACTCTATTGTCATATATATCTAAAAAGAACAACAAAAAACGTTTAATTTCTTTCATCTGCCTTAACAGTTGTCATTCATCTTAGTGACCAGATTGTATTTTGTATAAAAAAGACAAAGGCACGTATAAAACTGACCCAACTCAAGTTCTACCTCTTCATAAGCCTGCTTTATATTTCACGTTCAACAGTTCATTCATTCACTAATTCAAATATTTATTAAGCATATAACCATTGTGAAATTTTTTTTTCCCTTCTTTAAATTCCAAAAGCATTTTAGAGCTTATGACATATGAGAGTTCCATGAGGTCTGGTGTGGAGGCACATGCCTGTAATCCCAGTGATTTGGGAGTATCTCAAGTTTGAAGCCAGCCTCAGAAACTTAGCAAGACCCTGTCTGAAAAATAAAAATTAAAAAAAAAAAAAAAATTAAAAGAGCTGGGGATGTAGCTCAGTAGTATAGCACCCATGGATTCAATCCCCAGTACTGCCAAAAAAAAAAAAAAAAAATTTAAATTTAATTTCCTACTTCAGCCCTTATGAGAGATATTCTTAAGTTAGGTGTCATCTGAATTTTGAGGGAAGAAGCAGTTTGAATATAGTAGTATACAACATGACAGACCTCCCCCCCTTTTTTTTTTTTTTTGAGAAGGGGTCTCACTATTTGGCCTGGCTGGCCTTGAACTTGATCCTTCTGCCTCAGCCTCCCAAATAGTTGGGATAAATGGCATGCAACACCATGCCCAACTTATCATTGCTTTTATGAAGCAAATAATAACTAGGAGGTCTTACATATCCAAAGATAAACCAGATATTTAGAAATATATGTAAAATATAATCAATTCTCATAGGGTTCTGCAGGTTAAGAACTTTTGTCCCTGTGCTAAAAGTGTGGAAAACCAGGCTCAGAGAAGCTAAGTCAGTTGAGCAAAGACACACCAGTAACAAAGGCAGTGCCAGAACGAACTCAGATCTGTCTGACATAACCCAATCACAATCCACAGAAAGAGAAAGCAGATTAGTGAGCAGGGGCTAAGGAGAAAGAAGAAGGGGGCCTGATTCCTTGATGAATATAGGAAACCCATTTGAGGTGATGAAAAAGTTCTGGAACTAGATAGTGGTGATGTTGGCAACACTGAATGAATTTAATGGCACTGAACTGTGCATTTTCAAATATTTAAAATGAAAAAGTTTGTTTTGTATATTCACTATTAAAAAAAAAAAAAAAGACAGTGTCTGGGGTATGCTTCAGTGGTACAGCATGTGCTTAGCATACACAAGGCCCTGGGTTCAATCCCCAACACCAAAACAAAACAAAACAAAATAAAAAGAAACCCAAAACATGTACCCCTGGCCTCTCGATGCTCACCATCTCTGTGTACAATATTTACATTGCTATAGTTCCTAAACCATACCAATTTTATTCCCTACCCTCAGGATCAGTAGATCCCAGTTTATCAGGCTATTAATAACTCTAGTCCTTCAACCTCTGCAAGACAGAGTTGAAGTTTCTGAGAGGCACCATGGACAGCTGCTTCAGTAACACCTCCCCTTCCTCCTACTGAAAGTAATTTCATGCAACTCTCTTCTATGAAGTCTTCCAGTAGATCTCCAGGGCCATAACCTAGCCTGCACTTTTCTAGGACAGCCCCCTCTTTTCAATAATGTGCATAATACTGAACTCACATGCAGTTTAAAAGTTTGGTCTACACCTAACATTTAATGTTATCCTCTACTTAAGTCCCAAAGGAGAATTGGTCATTTCTCCCTTATTGTGAACTTCTCTGATCATTGGTTTACATCTGTGGTTTAAAACCTTTTCAGGAACATTGGTGACTGATCAGCCAATGCTGCACCATGACCTCTTGGCGCCAGCACTGACAATGCACCAAACACCCTAGAGAGAAAATTGTCCATGAAATCATACTGGGGCCAGTTCCTTCCAATCTTCTCCACATTAGACTGGTGACATATTGACTGAGGAAGCAGTAAAGGAACGGTATGTCCAATGTTCCTGCTTCACTGATGTGAGGGGCCTTCCTGCCCCTGCTCTGTGCCCTAACATCTAGACACGTGGAATCTCCTTGGACTGTGTTTATGTGTAATATCTTTCTAGTGAGTTTGTTTTTTGGGGGGGATGGTCTTCCCTGCTCAACTGGGGGCAAAGTGGGATGAGAATTCAGTTCTGAAGTGCTATCCGATACTTCACATACGTTTCTACCTGTAGTAAAAATATTCCTACGAAGCATGTCATTGGAAGTTTCCTTTTCCTGTGGTATAACTGTTGAGCATTTATCACATCGAGTCATTTGTAAATATTCCACTGACCACTTGTATTATTTAACACAAATCAATTGACCTCTCTTGGATCTGCTTCCCTATCTGTTAAATGAGGGGGTTGGATTAATCATGCTTTAATATCTCTCTCAAATCTATCATTCTCTGACTTGACTGCAAATTTGCTCATTTTCTTTGAACACTTTTGGTACCTCAGTCTTTAAGAAGTAAAACAGAGCTAGGGATATAGCTCAGTTGGTAGAGTACTTGACTCACAAGCACAAGGCCCTGGGTTCAATCCCCAGCACTTGGGAAAAAAAAAAAAAGTAAAACAAGTTGATGAAAATAAACCATCTCTCCAGATAAAGTTGAAACATTTGCACTTTCAACCTGACTGAGATACAGCAAATGTTTAACCCCTCCTCACAAGCTTTCTGCTCTATCAATTCGGAAGTTAGTATTTTTAAGATGAAATCCTGGGCTGGAGGTGTAGCTCAGTGGTAGAGCACTTGCCTTAGCATGTGACAGGCCCTGGGTTGGCCCCCTGGCAATGGCAAAAAACAGAAGATGAAATCCTGTGTAGTTGAAAGGTTTTCTGGTTACTCAAGGTATTTATACAACTGGGAACACCAAACAAAATAACTAAAAGATGGGAAAGTTCAAGCACGGAAGGGAGAGAGACTCGGAAAGTCGGAAGGAAGCTTTTGAATTGTTCAGAATGAAAAATCCTTTTGGAGGGAGAGTGAAAGGATGCTTTGAAGGAAAGATGAACTTCTGTATCTACCTGTGGTTTTCTAGTATAAACATGTAGGAAGAGCTGAGGGGAAAAATAAGAGGCCAGCATAGATCTATGAAAATCATAATGGCTCAGAGCAGACTGGACAAGGAAACAGACCGGTACCAATGACCCCAGTGGCACTCTGGGGATTTCTTTGTTCCTTTATGGGGGATTTGCACATTCCTTTCTGACTGGAACTAAGCTTTTGTTCACAGATCCAGCTGTGAGATGAGGTGTCTGTGGTTAAGCCTTAGAACCTTTCATCTAAGCTCAGAGGACTGCTCTCTGCCAAGAGATAGTCTTACTTCTGATATTCTCCACTACGGGCTATATACTACTGTCACTCCTTGTCTACTTACTGGGAACTCCTTGAAGGCAGTGGTGGATCTTAGTTACTGCTGCATTTGTAAACCTGGCAAGGTATCTAGCATCCATAGGTTCTTGGTAAACATTTTTATGACTGACTGAATCAAAGAATTAGAACAAAGAGGACTGCTACTTATTTTCTCAAAATCTCAAATTTATGGGTAAGTTACAAGGCCCTGTGTATTTTCTTTCTTTTTCAACGCTGTAGTTGGAGACTATTCAATCAGTGGTAATTAACAGAATCATAGGACTTCAGCCATGGAAGGGAAAGCAGATTGAACAAAAGAGGCTGGATTTTATATTGGTTAATTCATCTATATTTAATATCTGGAGATTGAAACTTCTCTGGAAGGATTTACTAAAAATTTAGATTCTTTTAAGAGTGAAAAACAACTTGGTCAAAAATACTAAAAATGTGTTTGTATCAGAGCAAACAAAATAAGACAAATGGAAAGGCAACCTCACATGCTCCGCTTCTCATTTCAGAGACTTCCATTACATTGTTAAGCACATGCCTCAGAGACTGCTGTCCACTGAAAGAGGACCAGGAAGTCAGGAGTCAGGACACTTGGGTGTGAATTTGATCTCTGCCATCTATTTGCTCCAAATCCTACACTGAGTGAGTAAAACATGGACCAGATACTTAAATCTCTCAGTCTCATTTTTCTCATTTACAATGTAGATTTTATGCTTTTGGTATAAGGACCAAATAAGATAATTCATATTCAAGTACTTTGTAAAATGCACAGCCCCATGCAAATGTTCAATTTATTCCTACATTTTAATACTACAGTAAATGGAGTTGTTTTCTTAATGTATGATTTCATCTTTTATAGAGATGTATATATGTGGAAATACAAACTTGATGAGTTTATTCAGAATCAAGCTGACTAAATACTAACCCTGAAATTCAGTACAAGCTGGAACTTGTTTTACCCCTATTAAAGATTAAACTAGTCAAATACTGCATTCTATAACATTACTGTGATCCTTTTGATAGTAGTGTTCCAGAACTTCTAATGTACTTGTGGAGTTTAATTAAGACATGTGAGAAGAAAAAGAACAAGGCATGTTACCTAATTATAGCAACTATTTTGCACTGCGCATGCTTTCAGAACATATTGCATAAAATTGTCCTTTTTAAAAAGTTTCCCTGAGCCAAAAAGGAACTGACAGTTTTTTGAGCACTTATGTGCTGCTGTAGTATGTTATGAACCTACCAAAAGTTACCTTAGTTCATCCCCACAACTGAGTGTGAAATAAGTTACCAAAAGTCACATGGATAGTCGACCTTCAAGACAGATTCCAGCCAGGTGTGGGTAGCATATGCCTGTAATCTCAGCAGCTTGGGAGGCTGAGGCAGGAGGATTGCAAGTTCAAGGCTAGCCTCAGCAACTTAGTGAGGCTCTACGCAACTTAGCAAGACCTTGTCTCAAAATAAAATATAAAAAAAGGGCTGGGGATATGGCTCAGTGGTTAAGTGTCCCCTGGGTTCAATCTCTGGTACACACACACAAAACAGATTCCAACCTAGGTATGTCCAATTCAAAGGCCCTGGTGTTTTTCTCTATACCACACCACGGATTCTGAGATGAGCTTTTAGAAAATCAAACATCTGTAACTCCCACAGATTTGAAGGGTACTTCTTTTAGTTCTTTGCTTGAAATACAAGGTCACAGTTCAATTATAGGTGGAATTTCAGAAAGAACTGCTTTAGAGAGGGACCCAGGTGAGGAGACTAACTTTTTGCTATAAAACCTTTTACGCTCCTTAATATGTATCATGTGCAAATATTATGTTTTCTAAACACTGAAAAGAGATAGTGAAAAAGAGAAGGAAAGATTGATTACCAGATCAGCTACACCATTCACAAACTGTAAGTAACTAGTTCTTCAAACAATCTTGATTTTGTTTCTTTTACTATAAAATAGTTAATTTATCAAAATCCATGAAATGTACAAGTACCAAAAGTGAACCCTAATGTAAACTGCAGACTTTGGGTGATGCCTCATGTATCAATGTAGGTTCGTCAATCCTAACAAATGTACTACTCTGGTGCAGGATGTTGCTAGTAGGGGAGCTGTCTGGGGGCAGATTGATGGGAACTCTGTATTTTCAGCTTAATTTTGTTTACTGCTCTTATTTTATTTTAGTTTTGTGGTGCTGGGTGTTGGCAAGCCCTCTACCACTAGCTACACTCTAAGCCCCTAAACTTCTCTTAAGTATATTGTCAGCCTTCATATCTACAAATTCCATAACCAGTCACGACTAAGAATATTTGCGGAAAAAAATTTTATTGAACATGCAGATTTTTTTTCCTATCATTATACCCAAACAAATATTAAATAACTATTATGTAGCATTTACATTGTATTAGGTATTGTAATTAATATTGTGATAATTAAAGTATATGGGAGCTTGTACATAGACATTAAAATCTACACCATTTTATATAAGGGACTTGAGCATCCTTGGATTTTGGTGTACTCAGGGTGCTGGAACCATTACATAAGGGGATACCAAAGGGCAATTGTAAGGCTGTATTTCTTTTTAAGGTGAAGCATTATACTAAATTATTTTAAAGTTACTTCCAATTCTAAGATTTTATATTATTCTAACTTACTCTGTACACTAATTAGAAATTCAGAAAGAGGAGTCAAATGCCCAATCTGACAAAGTAACTGTAATTAGAAATTCATTAAATTAAGATGGTGAAATAAGACTTGGATAATGTAAAGTGAAGATTCCCTGAATCTGGAAATAGAGAGATAAAATGGAAATGAGAATGTATAAAATAAACTAATTAAATACCTTCTAGTCTTTCCTACTCTGACATTTCTTCTGCATTTAGGAAGCTTCAGGCAAGTAGTGCCAAAGAACGAAAAGAAACATTCACCCCGCATGAGAAGGTCCGTCCCCTTAAGAGCAAGAAAATGTCCAAATAAAAGAACTGCATGTATATTATATCAAAATGGATTCTACTGTCATGTATAACTAAAAAAGAACCAAAATAAAAAATTGCAAGGCTGGAGATTTAGGTCAGAGGTATGGGCACTTGCCTTACAAGTGCAGGACCTTGGTTCAATACTAAGCACCACAAAAAAGAAAGAAGAATTATTGTAAGAAAACGAACTGAAATTCTCTTACCCTCGTCCTACCCCAAGCCAATCTCTGTGCAATCTAAGCCTCTCTTCACCTCCCTAGGCAAAGAGCACCCCCATTAATCCCTCTCATGCCCAGGAGAATGAAGAATTTAAGCATTGGAGGTACTAAGCCTCAGACACTTAAGTTAGGAGAAGGAATGAAGAGTCACTGAAACTAAGTTATTTGAGCTATATATCCCTCTTTGGCTTAAAATAATTTTATCAGATGTAAGGCACAGATTATATAGAAATAAAAGAGAATGACTAATGCACGATGAAGTATAAGTGATTATACAAAGTTTTCAATTCAATTTAACTAGCACCTATATACCTATATGTTGACAACTTTCCACCTGGTCCACCTGAGCTATCATAACCATGCTGTTCTGCTCTCTGCTGCATGTGAAGGATGCAAGTCTGAAAAAGCTTCCCTTGTCATTGTTCCCTTCATAAAATTTTCATTCAGAGAGCTGGGGGTGCTACTTAGTGGTACAGCACTTGCTTAACATGCACCAGGCCCTGGGTTCAATCACTGGCACTGAAAATAAATTGTTTCATTGAGAGTTATGGTTTATTTCTTTAAATACCAAGATGTATTTATATTTTAATGCTTTCAGAACAAACATTTCTAGTATGCAGTCCCTGCTTTTAAACAAAGTATACTGAACATATCACTCCTAACACACTTTGATTTTCAAATTATTATGCTCTTTGTTGGGTAGTTTTTGTGTCCTTTCTCATTCTTCTCTACTGGCATTCTTTTGTCGTTGTGTCTTATTTAATCTAACTAATTTCTAATCTGTTACTCTTCTAATTCTGACAAGACAATAGCACAAACCTGTAATCCCAGCTACTAGGCAGGTTGAGGCAGAAGGATTGAAAATTCAAGGCTAGCCTACAGAACTTAGCAAGATCCTCACTCAAAATAAAGAACAAAAGGGCCAGGGCAGGCTAAGGTTGTGGCTCACTGGTGGAGCACTTGCCTAGCATGTGTGAGGCACTGAGTTTGATCCTCAGCACTACATAAAAATAAATAAAGGTATTATGTCCATCTACAAGTTAAAAAAAAAATTATAAAGGGCTGGGGGGTGTAGCCCCATCGTAGAATGTCTGCTTAGCAATGTGAGCCCTTAGGCTTAATCCCTAGTACCACAAAAAAATAATTTTATACATCACATAACCAATATGGTCAGGACTGTGTGTAAAGTAAAAATAAAACTCGCTCTAAGGACAAGGGGCTTGTAGTTAGTGCATAGTCTTGGAGACAGCAGCAGATGGTGGCTGTAATAGCACGTGTGACACAGGATGTCAAACTGGAAGTGCCAAGTGAGGTACCAAATCAAAAGAGACCTAAAACTCCAAAGTATATTTCCAGATGAACTACAAAACACTCCTCACCCAGAAGAAGAGTGAAGAAGGATCAAACTGTAGAGACTAGGAGGAGATTGGTGAGGAGGATTTCTCTGGAGAGAGCTATTGGTGAGCCAGGAGTCCTACCCAACCCACCAGTAATAAAGACAAATAAACCCAATCCAAAAATGAATGAAGGAGCAGAGCACCGTGGTACATGCTTGTAATCCCAGTACCTTGGGAGGCGGAGGCAGGAGAATTGTGGTTCAAAGCCAGCCTCAGCAACTTAGCGAGGGGACTAAACAACTCAATGAGACCCTGCTTCTAGATAAAATATTTAAAAAATGGTTGGGGACGTGGTTCAGTGGTTAAGCACTTCTGGGTTCAATTCCTGGTAAGTAAGCAAGTAAGTAAGTAAGTAAGTAAGTAAGTAAATAAATAAATAAATAAGTAAAAAGGAACAAAGGAATTGGGCATGGTAGTACATGTCTGTTAATCCAAGCAACTCAGGAGGCTGAGGCAGGAGGATCTCAAGTTCAAGGCCAGTCTCAGCAACTCAGCAAGACCCTGTCTCAAAATTAAAAAGAAAAAAAAAATTAAAAACAAAAAGGGGGACTGAAGATGTAGCTCAGGGATAAAGGGCCAAAGTGAATGAGGAAGGGAGGGCAATGAGTCCTGATAGACATTTCTCCAAACATGCAAATAACCAATAAGCTTATGAAAAACTGTTAAATATAATTAGCTATTAGAGAAATATAAATCAAAGCCACAGTGAGATGCTACTTTTTACCAATTAGAAGGGTTATGCAAAAAAATAGGCAATAACAAGAATTGGCCAGCAATATCGAGACTTGGAACCCTAATAGACTGCTGGCAGGAATGTAAAATGTTGGGCAAACAGTTTGGCAAGTCCTCGAAAGGTTAAATAGGGTCACCACATGAACCAACAAGTGCATGCCTAGGGGAGGTATATGTGTACCTAGAGAGAAATAAAAATATACATAGACCACACTGTACACCAGTATTTACAAGCAATATTATTTGTAAGAGCCAAATGGTAGAAACAACCCAAAAATCCATCAACAGAGGAATGGATAAAGAAAATATGGTATAATCCATACAATGAAACACTATTAGGAAATAAGAAGGAACAAAGGTCTGCTTCATCTACAATATGGATGAACCTCAAAAATACCATGCTAACACCACACACTGTTAAGATTCCTTATATATGAGATGTATGAAACAGGAAAGCCATAGAGGCAAAAAGTACATTAGTGGTTGCCTATGGCTAGAGCAGGGGAGAAAGAATAAGGAATGACAGTTAATGGATATGGGTTTCTTTTACGGAGGACAAAAATATTCTAAAATTAGATTGTGGTGATGATTATACAACTCTATGAATATAATAAAAAATAAATAAACTGCATACTTGAAATGGGTGGACTGTAAGTTTTGTGAATTTTATCTCAATAAGTCTATCACAAGAAGAAAAAGAAAGAAAGAAAAAACAGTTGGAAATGTTCCCCAAAGCATCTCTCAGACTAAATGCCCTTGTTTCCTACTGAGAGGCTGAATCAATGCACCCATCCCAGGTGTTTTCCTTATTTCCTGCCTTTGAGCAGTACTCTATAATTTAGTATTAGCAGAAAGTTAATGAAGGCAACACACCCATTGTTGCTAAATTTTACAGTGTTTTATCATTTTCCTGCAATACACACATTTCCTCTATTTTCCAACTGCAGCTGGGCTGCCAAAAACTTGTAGAGAGAATAATTACCCTCCTACCACCCTCCTGGTTTCACGACAGTACCAATCTCTGGTATGTAATCCTGTATCTACAGCAGACTAATGGTTTGCTTGCCTCTCTAGGAGGTTTTAAATTGGCCAAAATGTTCACTAAGCTACGAGGGGTTCCCTGGATAGGATAAATGGAAGCATTTATTTACAAATCTCTCTCTCTTTTTTTAGAGGCTAATTTCTTACAAGGAGGAAATTCTGTTTTGCTCTCTTTTTCCTCAAAAGGCAGTTTATTGGCTTCCAAGGAATACTATGAGGGTTTGCACCAAAGTTCAGTCACAATTTGTCCTACCCTCTGCCTCTACAGTACTTTACAAGTCTGGTACTCCACATCCAACCATTTTACAGTTTTCCATCCCAATATTCCTTAGGTGGGATATAAGTGAATAAGACAGTCTGAAAGTTAGTGGGCCTTATTCTCTAATTCAGAGCATTTGGCTTTCTAGACTATTCTGTGTAATTTCTTGGTCTTTCCATAATCTCAAAATCCTTTCTTACCAATATTTAGAACAGAATATAAGACTGATCTTTTTAGGAGTCATTTGGTGGTACTGGGGAATCAAACCAGAAACTCAGGAATCATAGGAAAATACCCTACCATTGAACTAATATCCCTAGGCTTTTTATTTTTATTTTGAGATGCGGTCTTGCTAAGTTGATAAGGCTGGGCTTGAACATGCAATCCTCCTGCCTCAGACTTCCAAGCAGCTAGAATTACAGGTGTGTGTCACCATGCTTAGATTGCAGATTACAGGCCAGCCAGGAAAATTTAGCAAGACACTGTCTCAAAATAAAAAATAAATAAAATTAAAAAAAATAAAAAAGGGTTGGTAAAATAAAAATAAAAAAGGCACTGGTAAAGTGCCTCTGGGTTCAATCACTAGTACTATTAAAAATAAATAAATAAATGAAAGAAAAAGAAAAAGAATCACTATATTCATTAGCAGGCCACTCCCAATTTCTCATCTCTATCCTTTGTCTCTGGCAACCACAAATCTATTTTATTTGTCTGTAAATTTGCCAATCTGGACATTTCATAAAAGTGGAATTATACAACATGTGGTTTTTTGTATCTGGCTTTTTTACTTCACATAATTTTTTATCATTTGTCCATGCTCAGTATGCATACACACTTCATTTCTTTTCATGGCTGAGAACTATTCTACTGCATAGACAAGCACATTGTTTATCCATTTATCAGTTGACAGACACATGAGTTGTGTCCAAATTGTAGTTATTATAAATAATGCTGCTCTGAACATTCACATACAGGTTTTATGTGAACATATTTTCATTTTTCCTTGGGTATATACTTAGGAGGGGAATTGCTGGGTCATATGATAACTCCATGTTCAACTTTTTGAGGAAATGCCAAACTACTTTCCAAAGCAGCTATACTTTTTCACTAGGAATAAAAATTTGAAAGTTGTAAATATTTTCAAAAGTAAAATATTATAAATTTATTGAAATAAACTTTAAAGAAGAATATTTATCCCAACTCCATCTGGCTCTAACACCATGTATTTAGTTTTTGTCTGAAAATATATCTCATATATATTTATAAGACTGCAATCATAGCAAACATACAATTTATATATTTTTTCATTTTGGTTATATATTTAGGTAGTCATTTGCAGGATTCATTTATATAGAATAACTTCTCTATGATAGATTACCAACAAAAGTTATAAGGTAGATTCAATATTATCATATACTTTTAGGAAGACTATAGTGCTGAAAAATGCCTGTCAATTCATCAAGTTATGTTTTCATCAGTAGTGTGTACCAGTTAGGAATCTAACTGGAGGTTGAATCCAGGGGCACTCCATCACTGAGTTATATCCACAAACCTTTTTATTTTTTATTTTATTTTTATTTATTTATATGTTGGTACCAAGGATTGAACCCAGGGGCACATAACCACTGAGCCACATCCCCAGTCCTTTTTGTATTTTATTTAGAGACAGGGTCTCAATGAGTTGCTAGTTACTGAGCCTGGCTTTGAACTTGCAATCTTCCTACCTCAGCCTCCCAAGTCGCTGGGATTACAGGTGTGTGCCACCATGCCTCGCTAGTCATTCCAATTCTTAAAGTACCTATTAAAAGGCAAAAACTGCCAGGTGCCATGGTGCCCACCTATGATCACAGTGGCTCAGGAGACTGAGGCAGGAGGATTACAAGTTCAAAGCCAGCCTCAGAAACTTGGCAAGGCCCTAAGCAACTTAGTGAGTCCCTGTCCTCAAAATAAAAAATAAATGGGCTGGGACTGTAGCCTTAGGGGTTAAGTCCCTCTGGATCCAATTCCTGATACAAAAAGTAAAAGAAAATAAAGGTAAAATTATTTTAAGGGCTGAGAATATAGCTCAGTGGTAGAACACTTGCCTAGTGAGCATGAGGCCCCCTGGGTTCAACAAAAAATAAAAATAAAAATAAATAAATAAATAAAATAAAAATAGAAGACTAAGTACAAATACAAGCTAAAAATATTAGTGACTTGAATTACCAACCTTAAATATATCTTCAATACATCTACTAAGTTCTTCTTCTGATACCAAAATGGTTCCTGGTACCATATCACTCTCTGGAACCTCTAGAAAACAAACAAATTATCCACACTCAGTGCCTCACTGAGGTACTAATAGGAGAAAGTTTTACTAGAAAGATGGTTCATACTTTACACTGTTGGAGAGACTATAAATTAGTATAATCACTATGGAAATTAATATGGAGGTTCCTTAAAGCACTGGCATGGAATATGATCCTTATGATCCATATGATCCAACTATACTACTCCTCAGTATTTATCCTAAAGAATTAAAGTCATCAGACAATGGTGGTACATGCATACACATGTTTACAGCAGCACAATTAAAAATAATTAAACTATAAAACCAGCCTAGGTGTCCATCAATGGATGAATGGATAAAGAAAATGTGGTATATATACACAATGGAGTTTTATTTAGTCATAAAGAAAAATGAAGTTATGTCATTTGCAGGAAAATGGATGGAACTGGAGACCATTATGTTAATACAAATAGGCCAAACTAAGAAGGTGAAGGGTCATGTGTTTTCTCTCATATGCAGAAACTACAAAGGAAAAAGGAAAAGAAAGGGTCAAGGATCTCACGAAAATCAAAGGGAGATCAGTAAAGGAAAGAGACAAGAGGGGGGCCTGGGGATATGGCCTAGTTGGTACAGTGCTTGCCTATGATGTACAAGGCTCTGGGTTCAATCTCAGCACCAAAAAAAAAAAAAAAGAAAAAAGAAAAAAAAGAGAGAGAGAGAAGGGTGGGTGGGAGTTGCGGAGGGAGAGAGGAAGTACTAGGGAGTGATAGTGGCAAAATTATATTGTTTTATGGTATGCACGTATGAATATGTAACAACAAATCCCATCATTATGTACAACTATAATACACTGATAAAAATGTGAAAAAAATAAAATAAATGTAAATAAAGAAAGAAAGATGGTTTCACTAATTAACAGCTAAGATCTAAAAATCAACATGGTTACCATTGTACAAGATGTTATTCATATGTAACATTTCATGGAATCTATGTTGCTACTGTTCATAAATATGCATTACTAATTTATGTATCACTAAGAAAAAAGTCAACTTATTATTTCATATCACAAAAAATTTTAATTTTAAAATTTATAGAATGAAAAATTGGGGGATTAAATGAAATAAAAATGACAGAGAGTTGAATAATTATGTACAGGTGACAGGCACTCAGGAGTTCATTATATAATCACTCTAAGTATGTGTTTGAAAATTTTCCTTTAAAAAGCTCTTTTTTTGGAACTAGGGATTGAACCCAGGGGCAGTCTACCACTGAGCTACACCCCTAACCCATTTCAGTTTTATTTTGAGTCAGGGTCTTGCTAAATTGAAGAAGCTGAACTTGAACTTGCAATCCTTCTATCTCAGCGTCCTGAGTTGCTGGGATTTCAGGAAGGTGCCACCAAGTCCAGCTCTATTTTAAAACATTTTAGCCAGGCACAGTGGTGCACAGCTGTAATTCCAGCAATTTCAAGAGGCTGAGGCAGGAGGATCACAAATTCAAGGCCAGCCTTTACAACTTAGCGAGACTCTGTCTCAAAATAAAACTAAAACAGGGCTAAGGATACAGCTCAGTGGTAGAGTGCCCTAGGTTCAATCCCTAGTACTGACAGAATGAATGAATAAATAAATAAATAAATCCTCCATTTTACTACTGTCATCACAATTTTTTTTTCCAAATCTCTGATATCCATTCTGCAAGCATTGATGCTCATGTAGGAACAGACAACGTCACGACTGCTTTGGACCAACAGTGATTGTGAGATACATCCGATACCAAAATAGTTAAAATTTGAAAAAGATTTCCAAAATAGACGATGTTTGTTTAATTACAGTGCTGGGAGTTGAACCCAGGGTCTCACACTTGCATGGCAAGTCCTCTACCACAAAAGTTCATCTCTAGTCCCCAAAGTTGTTTTTTTTTTTTTTTTAAGTATAAAAAAAAAATTGTGTATTGTGAAACTGATAAAATATGACATTCATCATAATTGCTACCTAACCCTAACAACATAATAACAAAATGAAATACAAAATAAGAAACCTTATTGTGTAGATTGTTTCTCTCCAGTGGCAATGATACCATTATGTAAAATAAGTCATATTCTTATCTAATCTCATATACAAAATATGTAGCTGGTGTTGCAAATATAATGTAATACAAGAAGGAGGCTTGGCACAAATAAATATTCCTTGAATAAATAAACAAGGCCCAGGACAAATACTGGTACCATTATGGGTGTTAAATTTTCTGAGTGGGATCAATGCATTGTGGTCATGAAAGGCACGAACACTTTTCTTTAGAGAAACATGCTTAAGTATTTAAGGAGGGAATGTCATGATGTCTACAACTAAATCTCAAATGCTTGAGAGAAACTATGTTCGTATGTAAAAAGGAAAGAAGCAAATGTGAGCAAAATGTGAACAGTTGGTGAAGCATATGAGTGGTTCAATGTACTTCTTAAAACTTTTGTGAATTTTTCAAAATAAAAAATTGGAGGAAAACTAAATCACTTAAATCTGAACCACTGAAGAAGGCCCTTTAGAGGGAGAGACACCCAGCCACCAGACATCCTCCTTTACCTGCTGTATTCAAACATCGATGAAGAGGAGCTAACACTGGCTGAAGCAAATACTTCGCTGCCAGTTGTGGCTGTTCTCTTGACATAGTTACAAAGGCAGTGGTGGCAACTCTTTGGAATTGCCGTGCTGTCAATTTATCTTGAAAATGAAATAAATCCAAAATCTACAAGAAAAATTACATGAAGCAAATATCAGTTTCTTTGCAAGGAACATGACAGTAATTAAGAAGAAAAAACATTTATTTTTCTAAGCCCAAAAAGAAAGTTGCAGTGATAACACTAACTTAACAGAATGGTTTTAACAGTCCACTATCAAAGGACGTAAGCACTGAAAAGAATGTTCATTTATTAATGTTTTTTTCAAATTTATAAAATACAGGTTCATTTCTGGGTGCAGTGCCACACACCTATGATCCCAGCAATTCAGGAGGCTGAGGCAGGAGGATTTCAAGTTAAGGGCAACCTCAATAAATTAGAGAAACCCTGTCTTAAAGTAAAAAATACAGCTCACTCTCCCTCTGGAGATGCCCTGCTTTCTTTCTTTAATATGTACTTCCCCCAAAGGTCTCTTTCTTGAGATAGCCCACATTCCTCCTTCAATGTGTATCTGCTTTCATAAATCTATGTCTCTGAAAAACAAAATGTAATAAAAAGGGTTGGGGATATATAGCTCAGTGGTAAAATGCCCTTGGGTTAGATCTCCAGTAGCATCAGGAGAAAGAGGAAAGAAGGATAATGAACAAGATGAAACTATTTCAGGTTCTAGTTCCGAGAGCAATTTTAGCTCTTTAATAATGGTATCTTTTGTTTGTTTTTTGCAATGCTGGGGATCAAACCCAGGACCTCACACATACTACACAAGTTCTTGGCCAGTGAGTTCTATCTCCAGCCCTGGTAAGGGGTTTTTAAATCTAACAATTAGGCCATTCTCTTCCACAGATTTTTATTTACTTTTTGAGTAGTTCCATCACTTAATTAAAAAAAAAAAAAAAATTGAATGTTATACTACTCTTACTTCAGTTTCAGAAGAACACTGAAAGTCCTTTTTCTAGCTGGGCACAGGCACATGCCTGTAATCCCAGTGACTCAGGAGACTGAGACAGAAAGATCGCAAGTTCAAAGTCAGCTTTAGCAACTTATTGAGGCTCTAAATAGCCCAGTGAAACCCTATCTCAAAATAAAACATAAAAAGGGCTGGGGATGTGGCTCAGTGGTTAAGTGCACCTGGGTTCAATCCCTGGTACCAAAAAAAAAAAAAAAAAAAAAAAAAGTGTCCTTTTTTCTATAAATTAGCAGATAATTCTTGAATGGTCAAAAGAAACAAGACGATTTACCTGGGGACAGATGTCCCTGTAGTAACTCTCTGGTGAAAGAGACTGCTGGGGACATGAAGCCAGAATCTTTGCAATCAAGTCGCATTTCTTCCAGTCAGCAGCTGTTGCCTCCGCATCACTTCCGCCAGCTGCCCCGGCTGTCACAATGCACAATGGAGAGAGATGTCAAAGATTCATAACAGTTTCCTATGTAAGATTCCATGTGACAAATGTGTTTTAATTTTAGGGTAAAGAGTATGTCTTTTCTCTGTTAGAAACTGTTTATTTCTCCCAGTGACTTGGGAGGCTGACACAGGAGGATATCAAGTTCAAAGCCAACAATTTAGGAGGCCCCTGTAGTATGATTTGCATATGTAGGTAAGGAAAATACCCCAAGGTCAAGCAAAGTACTAACAGAAAGAAGTCGATGTAATAATCCTCAAGTTCACAAATGGGTTTGTGGGCTAGGGTTGTGGCTCAGTGGTGGAGTACTTGCCTGGCACACATAAGGCACTGGGTTCGATCCTCAGCACCACATAAAAATAAATAAATAAAATAAAGGTATTGTGTCCATCTTCACCTAAAAAATTTTTTTTTGAAAAATGGGTTTGTGTTCCCACTTACCAGCATGGAAACACCTTCTAATACATAGGGTATCAAATAAGAGTCCTCGGAGGGTTTTATTGCCTTTGTAATGGAGCCAAATTACCTTAAACTGAAAATTTGCTGTAGAATCACACTAACAACCTTTAAAAGCCAGGATCATGAGCTGAGGATGTGCCTCAGGATTAGAGCACTGGCCTAGCACATACAAGGCCTTGGGTTTAATCCCCAGCACCATATACACACACACAAAAAAGCCAGGACCAAAGGAATCAAATAGATCCCAACAAACTTTACTGCATCACTGAATAAAACCCAACAAAGGGATACAACAAAATCTAGCATGCAACAAGGTAAAGTAAAAACACACAGCATCAAGTCAAATTACTAGACAAGCTAGGTGCAGTGGCTAAAGCCGGTAATCTCGGCAACCAAGGAGCCTGAGGCAGGAGGATCACAAATTCAAGGCCAGCCTCAGAGATCAAGTAAAGTCCTAAGCAACCCAGCAAGATCCTGTTTCAAAATTTAAAAAAGGCTGGGGAATGTAGCTCAGTGAGTAAGTGCCCCTGGGTTCAATCCCTAGTACCCCCCCCGCCCTGCCCCCAAAAAATTACCAGGCATACCCATACAATGGAATATCATATAGTCATGAAAAGGAATAAAGGACTAAGCTGGGAATAGTGGCGCACACCTGTAATCCCAGTGACACAGAGGCTGAAACAGGAGGATCCCAAGTTCAAGGCTATCTTGGCAATTTAGCAAGATTCTGTCTCAAAATAAAAAATAAAAAGGGTGGTAGAACACCCTTAGTTCAATTCCCAGTACCACCAAAAACCAAACAAATAAAAGGAATAAAGAACTGATTCATGTTACAACATAACCAAACCTTAAAAACATGCTTAGTGAGCCGGGTGTGGTGACACACTCCTGTGATCCTAGAGACTCAGGAGGCTGAGGCAGGAGGATTGAAAGTTTTAAGCCAGCCTCAGCAACTTAGCAAAATCCTATCTCAAAATAAAAAACAAAAGATACCAGGGCTATAGCTCACTGGTAAAGCACCCCTGGGTTCAATCCCCAGCACACACACAGACACAGACAGACACACACACACACACACACACACACACACACAAGAATGACAGCAGAATTCTCAAACAGAAGTTGTACAAGCCAGAAGACAATTCAGGGACATCCTTGAAGTATCAAAAATAAACTGTCAATCCAAAATTTTGTACTCAGGAAAATATCTTTCAAAAATAAGATGAAATAAAAACTTTTTCAGACAAAACAAAAGCTAAAAGAATTCACTGCCAATAGACTTAAGAAATGTCAAAGGAAGTTTAGGCAGAAGGAAATCTGGTTGGAAATTTGTTTCTATACAAATCAGTGAAGAGTACTAGGCCTCGCCTATAATCCCAGCTACTCAGGAGGGTGAGGCAGGAGCTTCTCAAGTTCAGGCCCAACCTTGTCAATTCAGCAAGACTCCATCTCAAAATAAAAATAAAAAGGACTGGGGATGTAGCTCAATGGCAGAGTGCTTGCCTGGCATTCATGAGGCCCTGGGTTCAGTCCCCAGTACTGCAAAAAAAAAAAAGAGGGGGGAAGAATACCAGAAATGGCAAATATGAGAAAAAAAAAAACAAGCTATGAATAGATAACAGCAATATACACATGCACAAATAGGGAAAACTCAGAAAAATAAGGCTCTAATTTTCGTGTAGCAGCTCTCCAATCTGCATGCTCTTGGATAAAATCTAATCCTCCTTTTCTTTTCTTTTTTGCAGTGCTGGGGTTTAAACCTCATGCATATCAGGCAAGTGCTCCCTACCAACTGCCGGGGACCAGCCCTAGCAGCAGAGTCCAAGGGTCCTCAATGGCCTGAAAAGCAAAAGCCCCCAAAGAATTAAGCGGCGCAGCGTCGGCGATGGACAGCAAACCACACGGACTCGGGTCAGTGTTGGAATGCTGACAACTTTATTGAACTCCTTTACAGCTTATATACCCTTGCTCCCACTTCTTTAAAAGTTTCAATAGATAACAGAAGTTAGGTTGTAAAATCAGCCAACTGGTGCCACCTGACACTTAACATTTTTCCGTAATGGGCTCTTCTTGACCCAAAACCTACAGAACATGCTGACGCACATTTTTCTTTAAGATTTAACCTTTACCTAAAGCTAACAACAACATCACAAAACATGTTGCTTCAGAATGTTCAGCGTTCCCCATAGGAAAATTAGTGTTTAGTGTAATCAATTGAACTTATTTTGTTGGAAATGATTTGAATTGTTTGTGTTCCTACCATCCCTCAACTGAGAAGCTTTATTGAGCATAATCACTCACTGTAGCAAGGTGAGCTTCCATTAGAAAAACAAGAAAGGGAAAAAGTCAATATTTTAAAGAAGGGGCTCCGGCTTTACTCAACTTACGACGAGTCCTTGCCAGCGTCTTCCAAGGAAGGCCTTAGCAGAGCCCAACTTACGACGAGTCCTTGCCAACATCTTCCAGAGGAAGTTTCCAACCTCTGGCATGGGCTGTTATCCGCCAGGCACATTCCCTTGGCATGAGTTCTATATGCCGGGCGCCCCCGCAACCAACTATACCTCCAGCCCTCAGATTTAAAGGCAAAGGCAAAAAGCCTGTGATTCACCTCAAATCTGACTCAAAGGGAAATGGATACCAAAGGAACAGAAACATGTTATTTCTTACCGCCTCTCCTTCCAAAATGCCCGGACCACTGCCTGAACACCACTGGGTCTCATTAACCTTTCTGAGAGCAGTTGTCCACACAGACGCCGAAGCCAAGCTGGGGCCCGACATCTAAGCTGTGTCTTCACATCTGTGCAGGACTGATAAAAGGAAGGGAAGATATGAATTGTGAATATCAATGAAATATATAGATATATCTTATACATATAGATATATTTTTAAAAGGTACTGAGTCGTACTGTCAACAGTGTACTGTACAGACTTGAAAACAATAACATTTGGGGCTAGAGATATAGCTCAGTGGTAGAGCATGTAATTAGCATGTGCAAGGTCCTCAGTTCAATTCCAGTGTCAAAAAAATAAAACGCAGTATTTTTTCCTTAAAACAAACCACTAAGTCTCTCCTTTACAAAAACATTCTTCAGCATTACTTTCTTTCTCTTTTTGGTACTAGGGACTGAATCCAGAAGCACTTTACCACTTAGTTATATTCCCAGTTCTTTTTACTTTTGAGAGGATTTCACTAAGTTGCTGAGGCTGGCCTTGAACTTATGATCCTCCTGTCTCAGCCTCTTGAGTTGCTGGGATTATAGGCATGCACCATTGTGCCCCAGCCAGCATTACTGTTAAGAAAGTAGAAATACAGTGAAATATTAATGAAATTTCAAACCTAGAAATTGACAAACATATCAATGAGTAATATGTAGAATTTGGGAACATGACTAATCTCTAAATGTAGTTCTTCCAATCAAATCTAACATCCAAAGAAGATTCTTATGAATGTTAAGAATACCACTATGAGGGCAGTTTATAATAGTGAGGGAACATGCCAGATGTTGCTTAAATGATCTTGAATACTGATTCCCATGATCCAGCAGTTTCTAGTAAGTGCTGGATTTCTTCATGGGCTCTCTTTTGAGAGATCTGTGGAACCATCATGAATAAAACAGACTTGGTGTTCCTAATTTTGGCCTAGAATGTTAACCATGTTGCTGACAACAATTGCACTTAACTATATAAGCATCAAAATCAGCGACATAGATATTTAATCCTAGTGTTGAAATGTAGCCTAGCCTATGGGTTCAATCCCCAGCACTGTAAAAATAATAATAATAATAATAAAATTAAAGAAATATTTAATTCTAACTAGCCTGTCCTCTTTTTTGAGAATAATCTCTAAGTTAATAATCTATTAAGAGGGTTATGATGTGCTGCACAGTATGTTAATACCTCCCACATAATCCCAAAAGGTACTTAAGGAAAACACTATCATTATCCCCACATGATGGATAAGCAAACTGAGGAATGGAAAGGTTTACAAATTCAGACACTTGCATGCTGGGTTGAATCCAGTGGCCTAACCCAGGGTCTCCGCTTTACACAAAGCTCTTACAATGCATTTGGTTTAATCTGGCAAACTGTGAACTCAATCACAGAAACAGGATGTGAGGCACAGAGGCCCAGTGGAAGGCTACCGTAACATTCGAGGGTAGATGAGGTCACTGGAGATGTGATCAGCTGATCACTGTTCTTACCTACAGGCTGTTCATTTGGTTCCTCACTCTTCTTTTTTTTTAATTTTTATTTTTAAAGACTGCATTTTGATTCATTGTACACAAATGGGGTACAACTTTTCATTTCTATGGTTGTACACAATGTAGATTCACACCATTCATGTAATCATACATATACACAGGGTAATACTGTCTATTTCAGTCTACTTTCTTTCCTTCCCCCTCTCCTTCCGGCCCCATTTTCCTCGACACCATTCAAAGTTCCTCCATTCTTCTTTTCCCCCATCCCACCACCACCCCCTCATTATGTATCATCATCCACTTATCAGAGAAAACATCGGTCTTTGTTTTTTTGGGCATGGCCTATTTCACTTAGCATGATCTTCTCCAACTTCATCCATTTACCAGCAAATGCCATAATTTTATTCTTCTTTATGGCTGAATAATATTCCATTGTGTATATATATCACAGTTTATTTTTTTTAGATTTTTTTTTAATTTATTTTTTTATTGTAAACAAATGGGGTACAACTTGTTTCTCTGTACATGAAGTAGAGGCATACCATTTGTGTAATCATACATTTACCTAGGGTAACGCTGTTTGATTCATTCTGTTATTTTTTTCCTTCCCCCCACCCCTCCCACCCCTCTTTTCCCTCTATACAGTCCCTCCTTCCTCCATTCTTGCCTCCCTCCCACCCCCCATTATGTGTCATCATCTGCTTATCAGCAAGATCATTTGTCCTTTGGTTTTTTGAGATTGGCTTATCTCACTTAGCATGATAGTCTCCAATTTCATCCATTTGCCTGCAAATGCCATAATTTTATTATTCTTTATGGCTGAATAATATTCCATTGTATATATATATACCACAGTGTCTTTATCCATTCATCAATTGAAGGGCATCTCAGTTGGTTCCACAATCTAGCTATTGTGAATGGAGCAGCTATGAACATTGATGTGGCTGCATCACTGTAAGTATGCTGATTTTATGTCCTTTGGATATAAACCAAGGAGTGGGATAGCAGGGTCAAATGGTGGGTCCATTCCAAGTTTTTTGAGGAATCTCCATACTGCTTTCCAGAGTGGTTGCACCAATTTGCAACTCCACCAGCAATGTATGAGTGTGCCTTTTTCCCCACATCCACGCCAACACTTATTATTGCTAGGCTCCTCACTCTTTATGTAACTAGATTCAAAACCAAAATTTAGGTACTAAAAGCAAATTAAATCAATTCAGATAAATAATTAGTTAAAAAAAAAAAAAAGAAACTATCTTCTGCCTAGTTATATATTAGTACATTTTTAACTTTGAGTCAGGGTATCACTAAATTGCTTAGGGCCTCACTAAGCTGCTAAGACTGGCCTTGAACTTGTGACCCTCCTGCCTCAGCCTCTCCAGTTGCTAGAATTATAGATATGCACCTCACATCCAGCTACTAGTCTGTTTTTTTAAACAAAGAAACTAAAAATAGAAACAATAATTGCTCTAGTTTTAATTACTTAATTTCCAAAATTCCATTCAAAGAATAAGGTGTTCAAATACTTCTGCCAAAAGAGTACATTGTCAGACAGTCAAATTTTAGTTAAAAAAAAAAAAAATCTAGTTTCAGAATGAATAAAATATATTTTACATAAAACTGCCATGAGACTTAAAAAAGTGATCATAGGGCTGGGGATATAGCTCGGTTTGTAGAGTGCTTGCCTTGCATGCACAAGACCCTGGGTTCAATCCCCAGCACCATTAAAAAAAAAAGAAGTGATCATAATGGTCTTGGGAAAGTGTCAATGATTCCATAAAGAAAAAGTCTTTTATATTATTCTGAAGGTCAATGTCTCTTAGTTTTATTGTACTGGGGATTGAAGTTAGGGGTGATTTACCACTGAGCTACATCCCCAGTTCTTTTTATTTTGAGACAGGGTCTTGCTGCATTACTGAGTCTCAAAATTGCTGGGGCAGGCCTCAAACTTGTGATCTTCCTGCCTCACCCTCCCAAATCACTGGGATCACAAACATGTACCACCATGCCCAGTTGCTGCTGAGTTTTATAAATACCAGTTTTAATGATCTTAAAAAAGAAGTCTCAACTAGATCATTAAACAGGTAATTAAATAGCTAATTAAAATTATCTAATTTTCCAAGAGAAGATAGCACACCACACATTATCATTAACAGTTCACCCAGGAGAGTCCCCAGGCCTGAATACCTGGGGAGGTCCTCCCTGGAGGATAAGTAATTCCCGGACAGCCAATGGCTGATACACTTGATCCAAGAGGTCTTTCAAGGCTCCCCTGGATAAAGTCCTTTCCTCTTCAGTTAAAATCTGCAAAAAGTAGGGACTTGGTTTAGTAGAATACAAACCAGGCAGGAAATAGAAGGCAATATTTTACAATACCAAAGGTACTTATAAATAGGAAGGCTTCTTGACTTCCTTCCACATGAAGGAAACCGTGCTACAAAACTACTCCTGGCCCTCTCTCCATCCGCACTCACTCCACTTCTAGGCAAGAGATATGGTTTGCCTTACTGGTGACTACTAAATACATACACTCAATCACTGGCCAGTTTCGGTATACACTGTTCAGCTCACTTCTCTCTCGTGTGAGCAAGTTCACATTCTGTTCTGCTCTGCCTTGCTGAGCATGGGCACATCACCTGCCATGGGACAGAAGGCAATGCAGTTTTCCAGCACTGCTGAAACTAGATGAACAATAACTGTGTCTCACTCTGGAGTACACCATTAGGAAATGTCTCTATGAGCTATCTCCTCCAGCTGTCTTTATAAGCAACAGAGGTGATATTTGTCTGGAATATTCTTTCTTTCCTTTCTTTCTGTACTGAGGATTAAACCCAGGGATGCTAGGCAAGCACTAAGCATGACAAGCAACCACTCTACTCCTGTGATACATAACCAGGTAATATTTTTGACTTTTCATCTCTCTTATTTTGTTAGCTAGTGTTTCCACTCATTCAAACCTGGGCAGTAAACAGGGGTTCTGTTTTGGGGCACACTTGAGCCCCAACAGTACAGCCCCCTTTGGTAACTAGCACTCACAGTCAAACTGTCAGGGTCTTGCCTATACATTTAGCACACTGAGATGTGAGTGCTACCCAGAGCAGCAGCTATTGGTGCAACTTTTTCCAGCTTCATAATGTACACTCACCAGGCTGCCCTCTGTCAACTCCTTATCCCATTTTCCTACTTGGTTCTTAGTTTTCTTTTCTGTCTCCTGCCTGAGACTCCTGGGGCATTGCTTAGCTTCATAAATAGCAAACAGACCTGTTGACCCAGGTCCCCCATCTCAGGGAAATGCAGGCTTTAGGCACTGCTAGAACTGCCAAAATGCATCGCCCTGAAGTGAAGAGCCAGGGCTCTGCTGAGGCATCAGGGGGGCTTTATAATTTTGCTCAGATAATAGTGGCTTTTCAGCAAATGCTTATGAACACAGAAAGGAAAAAGAAAAAAAGTGAGCAGGAAAGGAACATATCTGAGGGTAACAAAGCAGGGAAAGAGAAGTGAGGGCATAGAGCATGGGCTGTGGCAGCTAAGGGTCACCCAGCCCATAAGCCACACAGACCCTTGCTGACATTTACATCTTAACAGTTTCTGATTCCTATGTTGACAAATGAAGCCCTCTAACCCTCCCAATAAAGATGAATTTACCCACTGGTTATCCTTTTACATTCAGTAGGAACTCCAGATATCCCAAGGGCCCATTTCAAAGAACTAAGAGTTAACTTTTGTAACGACCATACACAAACACACACATTCTCTCTCTCCATCTCTCAGTGTGTGTTTACCTCTTCCATGAGTGTTGGTGGTTTTCTTTGGTTGGGCAGAATCCCAGTTGGCACAGACCTGCAGTGATATCCCCAAAGTGGCGGCAGAAATCAAGCTCCCGAGAGATGTATGCTGAGCAACACTGAGGAGGACCTTGCAGCTAGTGTACAGTCTCTGGGTTGCATGGGGAGCAGCATCCAGACATACCACATCTTGAACAACAGCACCAAACTCAGTCCTGTATCTCAAAGGGACTCCAACACCAGGCATAAGATAGGGACACACACCCAAAGTGACCACAAACTGTAAAACGGACTGGACGGTCTTCTGCTGTGAGATACTAAGTGTATCAGGGCTCAGGGAAGGAGCGACTTCTGGAGTCCTAGGGTTGGGTTTACCTGGATTGAAGGCAGCTACAAGGCGGATCATGGTTTCCTTCAAGCACAACAGCAATAACAAGGCTTGAGAGGTAAAACTCCAAGTGATGTCCACAGAGTTTTGAGGCCATTCTGCCTTATTAGCAATTTCATCTCTTAGGAGTTTCAATTTCTTCCACTGAGGATCCTTCAGAAGCTTATCCTCCAAGGCAGACAGATTTGATTTTAAAGTAGCCAATAAGATATCATGTTTTGTGATCTGTAGCGAACTTGAGCCTGATCCTTTGAAATTAAAACAAAAAAAGATTATATGCAGGGAAAACAAATTATATTTCCCTCTGTGTGGAATGCCTTGCCATTCCAGCCAGAAGACTGGAAGTGAGGAAAGAGACTAGATGGAGCATGGATTTTTAGGGAGTTTGAAACCATTTTTAAAAATAATTCTGCCTGGGTGTGGTGGCACGTATCCATAATTCCAGTGACTCAGGAGGCTGAGACGGGAAGATCATAAATTTGAGGTCGGCTTAGCAACTCAGCAAGGTCCTGTCTCAAAATTGAAATAAAAAGAGCTGGGGATGCAGCTCACTCAGTGATAGAAGCAAGTCTGGGTTCATCCCCAGTATCACATACACACACAAAATAAATAAACAAATAATTCTGTACGATATTGTAACAGTAGATATGACATTATATATTTGTCCAAGTTCATAGAACTGTGTACTACCAAGATTGAACCCTAAAGCAAACTATGGATTATAGTTAATAGAAAGGTATCAAGACTTGTTAATCAATTGTAACAAATGTAACATGCTAATAAAAGATGTTACACAATAGGGAAACTGGGACTGGGGTGGAGAAGGGAGTATGTACTTCCTGCCCATATTTTCTATGATCCTAAAGATGATGTAAAAAAAAATCAAACTTAGATGGATGTAATAGCACACACCTATAATCTTAGCAATTCAGGAGGCTGATGGCAGAAGGATATCAAGTTTAATGGCAGTCTCAGCAAACTTAGCCAAGACCCTAGCTCAAAATAAAAAAATTAAAAGGACTGAAATGTGGCTCAGTAGTAAAGCACCCCCTTGGGTTCAATACCCCAGTGCCAAATAAATAATAAATAAATAACAACAATATTGTTACCACATTTTTTTTCTTTGCAGTGCTGAGGATCAAGCCCAGTGCATGCTAGGCAAGCATTCTACCATAGAGGTACCTCCCAAAAACCATTATCCCTTCAAAATAATGAGAACAGAAGAGTAAGAATAGTTCTTACTGACAGAGCTAGTGTTCTAACCTACTAGTTTTAAATCTGATTCCTTAAATTTATATATACCTAAAAAGGAAATAGGTGATCCCATAGTTGTTGTCACTAACCTTAAATCACTAACCTACCTCTGTATGACTTCCTGTGACCTTATAAGATCTTTGAACCCAAACATGGAACACAAAGAAAGTGATCCGAAACAAAAGCTCCTACTGCAGATTTTTCCAAGAGCCTCTGAATAAAGTAGTCTTCTCTGCCTCTACTGGTGATGAAAATGAAAAGCTATGGTCCTTGAAAATAATGGGAGCATTCCTTTAAAGCAGTGGTTCTAAAAGTGGTATAGAGACCAGAGGAGGATTCCCCATAATTCTCTCAGGGGGTCTTCAAAGTCAAAAACTATCTCATAATGAGCTGGGAGTGTGGCTCAGTAGTAGAGCACTTGCCCGGTACGGCAGCACCTGCCAAAGCTCAGGATCAATTCTCAGCACCACAAAAACAAAACAACAGAAAGACAAACTATTTGTGATAACACTAAGACATTATTTGCCATTCCATTCTCATTTTCTTATGATTCTGCAGAGGATGAAAAGTTCACTAATATGAGTTCAGAACCTATATGGGTAAGAAATTGCCTTACTGAGTTTTAGTACATTACAAAAGAAAAATATACACAACTGTCTGAAAATGTGATTGAAATCCCTCCCTTTCCAACTATAGCTATGTGAGTCTCAGGGTCTGTCACCTACTTCAATCATGACAGACTGAATGGAGCAGACATAAAAATCCAGCTGTGCCAGGTGCGGGTGCATACCCCTGTAATCCCAGCTACTTGGAAGCTGAGCCAGGAAGATTCGAGGTCAGCCTCAGCAATTTAGAGAGATTATCTCAAAATAAAATAAAGTTAAAAAAATGGTGGGGTTATAGTTTGGCAAAGGAGCACTGTCTCTATGAGCAAGGCCCCGAGTTGAATCCCCAGTATCACACACACACACACCAAACCCAGCTGCAGTCTGGGGATGTAGCTTCAAGGTAGAGTGCTTGCCTTGAATGTAAGGGCTGAGGATTCAATCTTGAGCATCACTTAAAAAAAAAAAAAATTGTCTTCTAATAAGCCAGACATCAAATATTGATAAAAAACAATGATTTCTTCCCTCTTGTTATTTTTCATTAAAAAGTCACTATATTAACATGTAATGGGTTTATTTGGTTTACTGTCACTTTTAAATAAATTAAATATTTCAAAGGTGTTTCTTAATTAAAAATCAATTTTAGTGCAGTAAATGCTGACACATATATTCCACATTAAAGCTCTTTGAAGTCCTCAACATTTTTTTTAAAGTTCACCAACTGATTGATGGATAAATACTAGGGACTAAACCCAGGACACTCTACCACTGAGCCATGTTCCCAGCCCTTTTTATTTTTTTATTTTGAGGCAAAGTCTCACTAATTTGTTTAGGGCCTCACTAAGTTGCTGAGGCTAGCCTTGAACTTGGAATCCTTCTACCTCAGCCTCCCTTGTCATTAGGATTACAGACATGCACCACTGCACCAGGTTTGGTCTCCATGTTTTATAAACAAAATTTTACTAACATTAACAAACAGCCTTCAAATACCACTTAACACAATTCATAACAATGGAAGTGGAGATATCCTTATTTATTCCACGGTTGAGAAAGGACACAACTGTAATCCTAGTGACTTGGGAGGCTGAGTGCTGAGAATTACAACTTCAAGGCCAGCCTGGGTAATTTGGCAAGACCCTATATCAAAATTTTAAATAAATAAAAAATTTTTAAAAATGTAAAGGCTTGGGATGTAGCTCTGTGGTAAAGCATCCCTGGGTTCACTCTCCAGTACCACAAATGCACACACACAAGGCAGGGGAAGAGAAAATGTTTAAAGTAACACAACTTTTGAAGGTTCAAAAGTGAAACCCTATCTAATTGGTACCCAACCTCAATTCCTTTTCCTTCTATGATCTTTAAAACCTCACCCACACATAACTTCTTTATTCAGTTGCTGTGTACACCACCCATTCACCACTTGCCAAGTTGGATATCTCCCCAAACAGACAAGCAGACAGCACACTGCATATGTATTTTTGTATTCCCAATAGCACTGAGGAAAGAATATAAGTTGATTTCCTATAAATATTACCTCAAAGACAGTCATCAAAAAGGTAGACTGAATGTTTAATTTAGTTGGATATAATTTTAACCAATACTTTCACCCTATCTCCTCAAAACCCTCTGTTCATCAGGGCCATTCTTACTATGTACAGGTATTTTTTAATTCCCTTAGCAGCTAACAGGATAAGAAAAAAAAAAAAAAAAAAAAAAAAAAAAAAAACAGTTCAGTGGTAGAGCATGTGCTGGGTTCAATCCCAGCACAAAATATTAAATGAAAGAAAACAGCAGGCGGATTTACACAATATATAATAGACTACATATATGAAACAATATGATCTTACCACAACATATATTCTTTTTCAAATAAGGATGCATGTATTTTCCTTAGTTAAATGAATATGCATCTATAACTTCACCACATATTCTTAGAGATTAGGAGAGCCTTCTGTAAATGGATTTATATGTGTTTTGTGATAGATGACTACTTCCAAGTTTTTGCTTATCTAACCTTCTTCTCAATGGTGTTGAAGATAGCTGCAGTTGCTAAACAGGTGACCTCTCTGTTAGCAAAGTAAAGCTTGTATTTTGCAGTCTGACTCTTATTTGGGGCAATGTAGTATGTTTAACATATTTTTAGTGGAAGAAACCTAAATTCAAATCCTTGCTCTGCCACATCTTAGTTTCACATTGGGTAATTTCCAATGTACCTGAGCCTTGGTTCCTTCATCTGTAAATACAGAGCACAAGTAATACCTCTCTCATGGGATTGCTCTGAAGATTAAATGATAGACACATAAGCAGCATACTACGGGGAGTGGTATTTGGCACTCATTTACTATTATTAATAACTTCTTTTCACTTCCCATTACTATGCTTCTTCTTGTTACTGGAGACGGAACCAGGGGCATTTAACCACTGAGCCACATTCCAAGCCCTTTTTATTTTTTATTTTGAGGCAGAGTCTCCCTAAGTTGCTTAGGGCCTCACCAAGTTGCTGAGGCTGACTTTGAACTTGCACCTCCTGCCTTGGCTAGGATTACAGGTGTGCACCACCTCACCCAGCTCCCATTAGCATGGTGTAATGTTTGCAGTTGTTACAATTTTAGGTCAAAAACTGAGAACATCATCTTATGGCCTCTTATGTGCCCTTGTAATCCTAAAATCCCTCCCCCCACTATACATATTTCAATTAGGGGCAGGGTCATATTGCTGTTTTATTTCTCTATTGTGTGAGTGATACTGTGACTTGAACCCAGGGCCTAGGCACATACTACATAAGAGTTCTATCTCTGAATTACATTCTTTTACTGGGAATTGAACTCAGGGGCATTCAACCACTGAGACACATCCCTAGTCCTTTTTTGTATTTATTTTATTTAGAGACACAGTCTCATTGAGTTTCTTAGTGCCTGGTTGGTTGCTAAGGCTGGTTTTGAACTTGAAATCTTCCTGCCTCAGCCTCCCCAGCTGTTGAGATTACAGGCGTGCACCACATTGCCCGGCTATACCCCCATCCTTTCTAAAAATTTTATTTTGAGACAAATTCTGGCTAAATTGCCCAGGTTAGACTCTAATTTGCCATCCTCTTGCCTCAGCTTCCGAAGTAGCTGAAATTACAGGCCTGTGCCACAGTGCCCTTCTATCAGGATCCTATTTCTTAGGTCCTTTCCCCAAAATTCCAAAGCTCCAAATAATATCAGAGGCTCTGTACTGAATAATCTGTCTTAGTCCAAGAAGAGGATTAGCTAGAGCTCGGTTCTAGGTCTGTGTTCTGTCACTGATTCTAATCTGATCACATGATTTTTTTTTTTAAACTTGAGATAGGGTCTCTCTAAATAGCTGAAGCTGGCCTCGAATTTGCGATCTTCCTGCCTCAGCCTCCGCTGGGATTACAGGCATGCGCCACCGCGTTCCGCTGGACCACATGAACTTGGGCAGGTTACTTAATATCTTCTGGAAGCCTCCTGTCTGTGAGAGGAGGAGGCTCAACTATTCCCAAGATACCTTCAGAATCTAAACTGGGAAGACCTTGGTAACTCACCACGGGAGAGTAAATGTGACTGTAAATCCCTCCCACCAGACTGGAAATTTCTAAGCATTTACTCTCCCCAGACCCAACGCAAACTTCACTGCTTCCTATTTTGGGACTCTAGGGCATTTTGTGAAATCTCGTGTCCACAGCAGGCCCCGCGCCCTCAAGCGGTTAGGACCTCACACGACACCTCACGGCGCCTAAATCCCTCCGAAGCTGTTTCCGCAGTGCCCACCTCGGACTGGTGTAGAATGAAATAATGGACCCCGGGCGCTTAACAGGGCCTGGCAGGGAGAAGCCCTCAAGAGATGTTGGCTAGTACCAGTCTTGGACAGTTCCCATGCCCTCCTTGAGCCTCAGTCTCCCCAAGTTTGAAACGAGCCTGGACAATGCTCAAATCCCCTCAGCAGCAGGGTCCTGGCAAGCCCTAGGGGCGCACGCTGAGGGAGGAAGGCAGCGCTGGAAAAGTGGCCGCCCTAAGAATTCCGGGCGCTGCCGGGTGCCGAGATGCGTCTTCTCACCTCCCGGGCTCAACAGCAGTTTCAACGCTTCCAGAATCTGCTCCAGACCGCACGTCTCCACAGCCCCGCTGCCCACCGCTGGTCCCGGGGCCGCCATGACTGGAGTGGAACGTGACGCCTGCGACCTGCTCAGGCGCTTTGGTGGAACAGCGCTTTCGCCATGTTGAGTGTGGCAGGAGGCGCTGGGCGCTAGGGAGTGGAGCGTGCGGCGTGGGGCGGGGCCGACTGGGTCAGGAACGCCCCCTTCGCATAAATATTGGGTTTGGGTCGCCTTTCCTCCCTGAACCTGGTGGTGGACAAAGGACAAGGCAGTTTCGGAACTCAGTATGATTAATTGCGATATAAAGCAGAAGGTAGCGAAGCGGGAGGATCAAGAGTTCCAGGCCATCCTGGGCAACTTGGCAAGACGTTGTCTGAAAATAAAATGAAAAGGAAACTGTGGATGTAGCTGGGCTGTGACCATAGCTCAGTGTTAATTCACCCTTGGGTTCAGCCCCCAGTTGTGGAAAAAGAAAGCAAAGAAGGGTGAGAGAGAAGGGGTGGGGGCAGAAATCGCTTATCATTAAATAATATGTATTTACCTGGGCGCGGTGGCACACACCGGTAAATCCTAGTGACTCAGAAGACTGAGCCAGGAGGATCACAAGTTTGAGGCCAGCCTAGACCACCTAGTGAGATGTTTGTCTTAAAATAAAAAGGACTGGGGATGTAGTTCAGTGGTTCAGTCCCCATATTGCAAATAAATCCCCAGTATTGCAAATGAATGAAATTAATGTATTTCAATATGAAAATACTTGGGTATTGCAACATGGGAAGACAAAATGAGGTAGGTATCTATTTACATATACTTATAGATAAGTTTGGATAAATAAAACCATTCAGGGCCGGGGTTGTGACTCAGTAGTAGAGCGCTTGCCTAGCATGTGTGAGGCACTGGGTTTGATTCTGAGCACCACATAAATAAAAATAAGGATATTGTGTCCATCTACAACTAAAAAATTTTAAAATAAAATAAAGCCATTCAACTGAATACTGCTGATTTCTTTAAGAATAAATAGGTACAAAAAAGAATAAATATACATATATGCCCATCATGAATGTAATAGGTACAGATGTTGCTATTTGTGATTTTTTAAAATATTTTTTAGATGTTCATAGACCTTTATTTTTTATTCATTTATTTATGTGTAGTGCTGAGAATCGAACCCAGAGTGCCTCACACATGCTAGGCAAGCGCTCTACCACTGAGCCACAACTGTGATATAGTTTTTGAAAGGGACTTCCAAAATTGATCTTTGTTCTACTTATCTGCTTGCTGTATTTCTAGAAAATTCAGGGTAGCAGGTGCAGTGGCACAGATGTGTAATCCTAGCGATTCCTGAGGTTGGGACAGGAGAGTTGGAAGTTCAAGGCCAGCCTCAGCAACTTAGTGAGGCCCTAAGCAACTTAACCAGAACCTGTCTCAAAATAAAAAATAAAAAAGGTTGGGGATGTAATTCGATGGTAAAGTGCCCCTGGGTTCAATCCCCAGAACCAAAAAAAGAGGAAAAAAAAAAAAAAAAAAGAAAATTGAGGGTATATTAAAACAGTGCTCTCACAAGTTGTGTTTATATGTAGAACAGAGTGGGTTTAAAATTCACATAATCAGAAAAAAAATTTTCACCTATATAAATCATGGTGGGCATTCAAAAGTTGCAGGACAATGCTTCTAAGGGCAGAACATTAGTTTTTTTTTTTTTTTTTTTTTTTTTTTTTTTTGCGGTGCTAGGGATTGAACTCAGGGCCTTGTGCTTGTGAGGCAAGCACTTTACCAACTGAGCTATCTCCCCAGCCCCAGGGCAGAACATTAGTGTGTCTGAGTCTTCCCTCACTAAAAGTTGATTACGGTCCCCTATCAGGGTCACAATCCAAGAACGCCACCCCCACTCTCACCACCCACTTTGACAAAATCCTGAGACTCTGTAGGCTTGATTTCTTGCAGATGGCTGACCTTCAGCTTTAACTGCTTGGAGTCTAGGGGAGCAGATGTGCTCCATATGCAAGCCCATGGCCCTGGAGAAAGAAACTTTCCATTTAGTTCCTCTCTCTGAGCCTGTTAGGCCCCATTTTTCTGAGTTCCAGCCCAAATTTATTGACCATTTCCTAATCTCTAAAGTGAAGTGAAAACAATCATTTTCATAAAGCTACCAAAGAAAGTTAAAATGACACTGCTCCGAATATTTGGCAATTAGGAGGCTTAATAGAACCTGATCTTTCTCTCCACGTCTTCAAATAAAATCTTGCCAAAACATCTTTAAATTGGAAAAAACATCTTTGAAGGAGAAATAAATGACCAACAAAATTAACATAACAGGGTGGACACAGCCAGTCATCCCCTTGGTTAACAGAGGTCCTATAAAGAGTAGGGATGGCTGGGGATATAGCTCAGTTAGTGGAGTGCTTGCCTAGCATGTGTAAGGCCCTGGGTTCAATCCCCAGCACCACCAAAAAAAAAAAAAAAAAAAAAAAAAAAAGAGTAGGGACAATACCAGGTAGAATCAGAGTCCTCTTCTAAGACTAATATACAGGCAATGAGAAAGTACTATACCAAGCACTGCCTGGTAGCCAGGGCCCTAATCCCTCCTAAATGGCCCAGCTGGTCTGCGATAGCTGTCGCAAGTACACAAAAGGGAAAAGCAGACACAGATGTGGAAAGTGTTATGATGAAAAATGTGCTCCAGTTCTTGGGGTGCTGGTCTATGTAGCTCTTCCAGTGTGTGAACCACTCCAGATTGCTTAAACTAACTTAGTGTTTGGTTACTAGCAAAGGAAAAAAAATACGGATTTTTTTTTTTTTCTTTTTTGTGGTGCTGGGGATTGAACCCAGGGCTTTATGCATGTGAGGCAAGCGCTCTACCAACTGAGCTATATGCCCAGCCCAGGATAATGTATTTTTGTCATGCTATAATTGTATGTTGCTCTGATTATAAGGGTTTATAAAAAATGGTGTTTAAAATTTTTTTTAAATTACCATAATGCTATTTCATTGTGTATTTTGCCCTCCAGTCTTTGTCACTAAACAAGGTTTTCTCAGTTACTATGGGTACAAGTTCATTTTGAAAATAATATTAAGTTGATTTAGAGGTGTTAAATATTTAGTGAAATGGGTATAATGCATTTTGTGGGGAAAATCCACCTCTGAGACTTGTGAGAATAGGGGCAAAAATGCAAGTGGGGGGGGCCCTCACACCACATGTGAGGGAATGACTCGGGAGGCTGAAGCAGGTAGATGACAAGTTCAAGGCCAGACTTAGCAAATTAGCGAGACCCTAAGCAACTTAGTGAGACCCTATATCAAAAGAAAAAAAAAAAGGAGGGGGATGTGGTTCAGTGATAAAGCACCACTGGGTTCAATCCCCAGTACCAAAAAAAAAAAAAAAAAAAAAAGTGTAAATACACCTAATAGGTTGCTAAATATTTTATGTCTTCCTACCTAGAAAACGATAACATGTCAAAATGGAGAATTCTCAGACTTCATCTCTGAACTCCACACTGGACATGGCAGCATGGGGGTGTCAGCCCCCCACCTGTAGCTTGATCCTCTTTACTCCTCACCATAGGCTCTATCCTGCACCATGAGGACTTTGTACTCACATAAGTGGATGCCCCAGCCCTGCACGTCCCTAGGCTTCTTGCCTGCCCTCCACCACTCACTGGCCTGTGATTACTCACACAGGAAGCCTGGTGCATCTTACCAAGGCAGACCAAGTGAAGAGGCCCACTTGCCCTGGAAGCAGGCTCAGAATGCTTGGGCAGGGAATTCCAAGGTCCTGGAACTGGAATTTGAAAATTTGGGGAATGGGGTAGTCAAGACTCCCAGACCTGATAGACTTCTTACTCAGAGGTAGGGGCATGTGAAGAAGGCCAGCTGGGGCCTCTGAAGCTTGGGTCCCAGGACTAAGGCCCTACATAAAAAGGCCACATAAAAAGGAAGTACTGGTGTGGAATTGACAAAAAATGATAGAATTCCCAGAACTGAGAATCCTTTATCTCAAATATTATGGAACCACACATCACTTTAATAATAATCCTTTAAGCTCTGTAAGCTTTGATACTGCAAATTGAAATGCATAATTTCAAAAGCAATGAAAATCTCATAAATTTTATTTACTTTTTCAGTACTGGGGACTGAATCCAGATAGAGGTAAACCCTCTATCACCAATCTATGTCCCCAGACCATTTTATTTTTTTGAGACAGGGTCTTACTAAGTTGCCCAGTCTGACCTCCTATCTCAGCCCCTTGAGTAGCTAGGATTACAGGCATGCACACATGCCTGGCTCATAAAAAATTTTTTTTACAACAAAAACCAGATAAATCCCAGGTGGAACAGTGGTGCACTTTAATGTGTGATAAGATGTTAGGAGTGTCCCAGTTTAACAAGACTCCAGTATACATCGAGCTGTGTCTGAAGAAGGAAATGTTCCCAGGCTTCTCTCGGCCTCAGGTCACACAAATAAGTTTTTAAATACTCTTTAGAATCAGATATCAAAACTTATGGGATTTTTAGCTTATAGGAATTAAAAGCATGGAAACTCCTTCCTCAGTTTGCTCTGGGTAGTTTTTTGTTTGCTTGTTTTACCAGGAATTGAACCTAGGGTTGCTTTAGCACTGAACTACATCCCCAACTCTTAAGTTGCTTAGGGACCTGCTAAATTGCTAAGGCTGGTCTCAAACTTGTGATCCCCCTGGGATTTCAGGCATGCACCCCCAGGCCTGGCTGCTCTGGGCAGCTTTGTTAAAACATGGAAGTACAGCCTGGGGAACCCCTGTAATATGCTATTAAATAAACAAGCATTACCACCCGATCCTCACAAAAGCTGTATCTAAGAGGGATCTGCCCCTTTGCAAAGAGCTATCTGGGGCTGTACAAGACACACACAGCACACTGTATTCATGTAAAACGTGATCATTTGAAGCTGGCCAACAAGGAGCCCATTACCAGGACTTGAGGGACAGCAGCTGAACAAGTCATCAAAGCAGGCTGTGGGTGTTTGCTTAACCCAGAACCAACAAGACTAAGAGCACTCAATGACTATCAATGGCTGTTTTATAGAAACAGAAAAGACCCTAGCAAATTAAGTGATCTTAGGGATATTATCTTTTAAAGTCACAGTGATAACTAGAATGGTTGCATTCTATTTCCATAATTGGCCAATTTTTTTTTTTTTTTTTTCTTTTGGACAGTGCTGCAGATTCAACCTTGAGCATGCTAAGCAGTACTCTACCACTTTCCCGGTTCATTTATTGAAGGCTCTCTTCCCCCATGGAGTGGTTTTGGCACCATTGTCAAACACCATTTGACCACACATGAGATTTATTTCCGAGCTCCTTATTTCTCCCCAACATTTTGTTTTGAAATATCTTAAACCCAAAGATATCCTTAAATGGAAAGAGTACAAGAATGCTTGTATACCTTTCACCTAATTCTAGGCATTATATTTTGCCATATTTGCTTTCTCACTAGCTCTCAGTCTAAACTTTTTTTGAACAATAAGTTAAATTCCAGATGTCATGACACTTTATCCCTTCAGCATATACATTCTAAGGGTTCCCTTAGAACCATGCACCCATTATTGGCACCCAAGATTCATTTAGAGATATCACTTACTATATGATTCATATTCAACCCCCCAGTTTCCCCAAAAGGTCTTTTTATAGATTTTATATTTTCACTCCAAGCCAATCCATGGGTGGCTCCTCAAAAGCTAAACATAGAACTAATTACATGACCCAATTCCACTCCTAGGTATATTCCCAAAAGAACTGAAAGCAGGAATTTGTACACCAGTGTTCATTTCAATAGAAAAACAACCCAAAATGAGTGGATAAACAAAATGTGGTATATGCATACAACAGATTTTTCAGCCCTAAACAGGAACAGGATTCCAATACATCCTAAATATGAATGCACTTTGAAAATTATACTAAGCATGCCTGAAACAAAAATACAAATAATTTCACTTATATGAACTATATAGAATAGGCTAATTCACAGAGACAGAAATAGAACAGAAATGAAAAAGTTTTAGAAAAAGAGATGATGGTAATATAACATTTTGAGTTGAATTATATGCCTAAAAATGGTAGAATGAAGAGTTTCAGTCTGGGATGGTGAAGAGTTTTGAAGCTGGACAGTGATGACAGGTGCACAATAATGTGAATGTGTTGAATTTTATACACGACAATTTAAAAAAGTATACAAAGGGAAAAAACTCACATCCCTCCAGCGGGGGTGGGGGTGGGGGTGGGGCGGAAGAGTTGTCAGCCCATCCAAGCACTCTCAGCAGCACTATTGACATTTTGAGCTGGGTAATTTCTTATGTGGGACTGTCCTGTGCATTTTGGGATGTTTAGCAGCATTTCTGGCCTTGACTTGATGACAGAAGCACCTCCCAGGTGTCTCCAGAGATTGCTCAATGTTCCGTGGCAAAGGGGGCCACAACCTTCCTCAGTAGAAAACCACTGGCCTATGCTGGCATTGCTGACTAGGTAAGCATTGCTTGAAACTTTGCTTTTGTGAGTCTTCCATTGACCTTGGAATTTTATTGTTTTCACCACAGGTTATATGGATGGACAATCTTTGAACAAAGTTACCTTTTGAATATAGTTTCCCCTTCTCTGTCCCAAGTAGAATAACTAAAAATTCTGGAGAGGTCATTTCACCCTGAGGCTTCTTTCTCTACACCTTGAATGAGTTCACCTCCACCGTCTTCCTTTTGCCTTGCTTAGAATTCCAGTGGAACCAAATCAAACAAGTTTGACAATGATTTAACAAAATTCTTTAATAAAATTTATAAAAATGCTTCCTTGAGAATAAATTTCTCAGCTTGAATTGTTTTCTTCTTCCACTCCCAAAGAAAATACAAAATTATTAGCACCCACACACATACACTCAAAACTACAGTGACATTCTCTATGACAACTATATCAGATAGTTTCAAACACAAAAATCAAGACAATTCCAACAATTGATTGTAGACATGATTTTTTTCCTTCCCAAAACAGTTGACAGTAAAACAATTTTATAAAACTCTTCAGTACTTGTCAAAAGTTGAAATTTGCATTTTGAATTAAAAAAAAAAAAAAAAAAAAGAAATTCAAATCAGTCATTTTCCTCCCCTTAACACCAATTTGGGCAGTATTTACTTTCTGCTTCTAAGAGGGAAAAAAAAAAAAAAAGGAATTTCTAATATCTACAGTTTTTTGTGCACAGTTGGAATCAGGCAACTATGTCCAGATCAGCAAGTGTTTTCTGTAGACACCATTAAAAGCAGGCACTTGGGGATTCTGGGCTTTGGGTACAAACCATGGTATAAAGATCCTAGGTAGGAAACACATGCTGAGATCCCTCCATTCTGCCAGAATTTTCAGGGATAGAGACAAAACCACCTTAACCGTCCTCAGCATGTTTGCTAAAAGACCAGGCTTAGTGACAAGCTCTCTGCCACCTCCAAGTCCATCTTTCAAATTTCCTCTCTGGCTTTGGCTGCAGCACTGTAGGCACTACTCTACATCCCAGAACACACTGCTCTTTTGTGTCCGTGATAAATAAACAAGAAGCATTAAGTGGCACCTGAAAATTCACCACACTTTCTAGTCCAGGTTCCCATACAGAACCAAAGTACCCCGAAATGACATTCACATAGCAAACCTGGACTGAGAACAAGTAAATGCATAGATGCCCATTTCAAGTCAGTACTCAGGAGATGGAGAACCCCTGTGTGGGGCAGAGCCACAGAATTCAGGATTAAGGGTGAAGACTAGAACACAGGACACACCAGTGCACTGATGGGGAAAAAGCACACAATTAAAAAAAAAAAACAAAAAACTTTATATATATATTTACACACAAAACAGAGCTAGGACAATTGCTCTTCCTCTTTCTTTTAGACATGAGACCACGCCCCTTAGGGAAATCTACACGTGGCTAGGAGAACCTTCTGAAACTAAAGTTTGTTCTTTTGAAATACTAAAAATTCGGGGAGCTCTGTGACATCATCACTCTGTGAAGAGTGACAAAAGAAAAAAACCAAGATTCAAGCACTAAGTCAAAACCTTTCTAACATACACAGATTAGCGCTACAAAGTGGAAACAACTATCTGTACTGCATCGCCCATCAGTCTCTCCCCCAGGAACTCAGGTCAAGGGAAGACGGCTGAAAACCCCCAGCAACATCGCTCCGCATTTCCCATCACTCGGGCCCAAGGACCCCACTCTCGAGTGCCCTAGTCGTCCTCGCCACCCCCGTACATGTCCGCCAGTTTCTTGAAGCGATTGCCCCATTCGTTCAGGTAGTCATAGTCCTGGTCCTGGTCCGACTCTGAGGAATTCAGCGAGCTGAGACTAGCAGCTTCAGAACCGCTTCCTTCATAGTCAAACACCAGCAGAGAGTCATAAGGGGGCGCTGTGGGGTCACTATCAGCCGCCTTCAGGTTCTGAAGAAGAGAGACAAGGAGGTGTTTCAGTAAAAGGAACAGCATACTCCCCGGCACCAGGATGCACTGGAGGCAGGACGCCCCCCGTGGTGCTTCAGGCCACACGTGATGCAAGATGATGCAACCAGACTGTAGGTCACCACTGAGCAGTTAACACAAACAAGGGCCATTTATAGTACAACCTGGCATTAAAGGTGGACATGATATATTGTTGATGAGAAGGGAAAATTACAGGAATACATGAAGAATGCTTTCCCCCTAAATCAAAACAATAAATTTTATGTAGGTAAGGAAAGAACAGGCACCAACCAATCAGGATGGGGCTTTCTCAAATCAGGGTGGGGATTCTCATGTCCCCAGTTAAGATGGAGAGAGGCTAGAAATAATGAGGGTATAGTATATACAGACTGCATTTCAGTTGGAAAAGTCTAGAAGGATGAAAGTGTAATTATTATTAGAAGTTAATTCTGAGCCAGGTGCAGTGGCACAGGCCTGTAATCCCAGTGGCTTGGGAGGGTGAGGCAGGAGAATCTTGAGTTCAAAGCCAGCCTCGGCAACTTAGCAAGGCCCTAAGCAACTCAGCGAGACCCTGTCTCTAAACAAAATATAAATAAGTGCTAGGGATATGGCTCAGCACCCCTGGGTTCAATCCTCAGTGCCCCCCCCCCCAAAAAAAAGTTAACTCTGGGAAGTGGAGTGGGGGAAACTGAGGAAGGGCTTGCATGTTCTTTTCTTTATATACCTTTTCATAATTTATATTTTTTAAATGGCAAGCATAATTTTAAAAAACTACAAATAAATGTGATGACTTGCAAACGAATGTGAATTGGGGAAAGGATCTGAATCCAGATGTATCCAAAAGGAATGGTGAGCTGGATGCAGTGGTGCACACCTGTATTTCCAGTGATTTAGGAGGCCAAGGCAAGAGGATGGCAGATTTGAGGCCAGTCTCAGCAACTTAGACTTTGTCTCAAAATAAGAAGTAAAGAGGGCTAGTGATTGTAGTTCAATGGTAAAGCACCCCTGGGCTCAATGTCCAGTACCATAAAAAAAGGGGGGGGGGGGGTCCTTCCTGTTTCCCAAAAATCCAGTGATTTGAATGGATGTAACTTGGCTACCCCACCTTGCTGCATTGTTTTGTATAGTCCTCAGTGTTAGTGACTCCCACAGGAGACTACATAAAACCAGTCTCAGCCTCCAATGACCACTAGACTATCAGACCTGTCCTGAAAATAACTGAATAAATGATCAGGTGAAATAGTCTAAGAGAAAGAGAATGAAAGTCTTTGTTGGACTGTTCCCTTACTAGGTTATTTGGTCATCTCACTCCTAGTTCTTTATTTTATCCTGAGCTAATGAATTTAATGCCTTATTTTTCTCCCCTGCAGGTAGAACCACCTGTGCCAGTTCTGGCCAATAACATTTTGGGCCAATTCCTTTCTTGAATACAAAGATGATGTACTCAGAGAGGCAACATGTATCCCATTTGTTTAGAATTAAAAAAAAAAAAAAAACTGGAGTGCAGGAAAGGCACACTGTCTCTCCCCTCTCTGAGATGACCCACTATTTCTCTTGAGAGTGTCCCCTATTTCTTTTATTATCCCTTCAATAAACTCGTGCCTATTTAAAAAAAAAAAAAAAAAAAAAGATGATGTACTAGAAGAAAGATTTCTGTCTTTGGTTCTGCCCCTCCTACTTCTTCCTGATTGAAATATAGACTCGAGGCCTGGCAGTGATCACAAGGCATCAAGCATGAGAACAAGGATCCCAGTGCTTAAGAGCATACAATGGAGAGTGGAACAGCCCCGTGCACCAGCCAGGACAGCGTACCCCAGCCTTCTGTTTACACAAGGTAAACCCACTCCTATCTAAGTTTCTCAGTCTAGAGCAGAATAAATTTCTGACACATACAATATAGATTTTATTTTTCTGGCCCTCAGGTAGACTGTGATGCACATTTAACATTATGCCCCAACCAGTGGTGAGATCCCATTGAAACCAAACTCAACTTACTTTGCATCCTTTAATGGCATTTCTAGATCTATTAATTCCTTTCAAGCAATTCTTGGTTTTGTCCTGTAGACTTTGCAAATCCCCTAAGACCAATTCAAAGTGCTATCAGTTCTAAAGTTCATAGAAGATAAAAAAATAAAGAATAGGACTCAGGGATTAGGCAGGCTAAAAGCATGATAAAGGGATGAAGCTAAAGATTCTTTTTCTTGTTTTTATTATTTTGTTTTCCTCTCTTTTTCTCTGGAGTTTAGAGATACATTGTGCTTTGATTTTCAACTTTGCTTACTTACTTCATCGATAAAATTTCCAATTTCATCAGGATTGGCAGGGCGGGGACGATACTGGGGCACACTCAGGAGGGTTGGTGCTACATCATTACGAGTCACTTCCGGCCGGGCATCCAGGCCTCTGTGCAACTGGCTCAAGTCAAAGTCCTTGGAGAAAAATGTAAAGGTATGACAAAATAAAAGGCCACATACACAAAGCTATGTTTTTGTTATGCCTTGACTGCCAACTATATGATATTTACCAGCATGTGCCCAATTTAATATAAAATGACAGTTTTCAAATTAAGAGTCTCCCAATTAGCATCGAAAGAAAACAGCTTGAAACATGTAGCACTTGAGATGAATATAAACTGTTGTGTCTTACTTGCTTTCCATAGGATATAATTATTGGGTTATTATTCAGCAGACATTCACTCTCTTCCCACCAGTGCCTCTGTGAGAAGAGTACACATGCATTCATCTTGGCCTTTGTCACACGACTTGCTTTCAGCAACGAGACAACAGGCAAAAGCTTGAAAGGCCCTGGCCTGCTTGTACAGAGCAGGAGCAGACCTGGACACAACTTGAAACTTAGAGTCATTCAGCAAAAAATCTGCCCAGGTCAGTGAGTGTGAACCCCACTGATATTAGCAACTGCCCCAGCTAATCCACAAATGCCTGAGAAAAACACTCAGTGTGCCACTGAAATCCTGGGCTTGTGCACTATGTGGCAGTATCACCATAACTGCTCACTGAGAGAGCATATCTGGCACCCTCCAATTAGACTTGAAAATGCCTTGAAATCTGGAACACTTGAGTAAGGCAAGTAAGCACTTTTGCACAATAAGGAAAAATAGAGACCTCAAGAATTAAATATCTCAGACTGGGGGTGCAGCTCAGTGGTAGAGCACTTGCCTCGCATATGCAAGGACTGGGGTTCGATCTCCAATGCCACACACAGACACACATACAAGGCATGGTAGCACATACCTGTAATCCCAGTGACTTGGGAGACTGAGGCAGGAAAATTGCAAATTAGAGACCAGCCTCAGCAACTTAGCAATTTAGTGAGACCCTATCTCAAAATTAAATTAAAAAAATCAAAAAGGTATAGCTCAGGAGAAAACTATTGAGTTCAAGCTCCAGTACTAAGGGGGAAAAAAGATTTAACCTCTAAAAAAGCAAAAACCAGTTTGGCCTAACTAAAAACTCAAGAGAAACCAAATATTAAAATAGGTCATTATTCTACAATAATTTCTTCAAATTATCTCCAATGACAACTTGATTGGAGTTCTTTGTTTTGTCCGGACCATACAAATAGTGTAGACGCTGGAGTCAGACTAGGTGTGTGACCTTGGGCAAGCCACTCAACTGTTCTCTGCCTCAGTTCTCTTATCTGGATGCAGGACGGTAAGCAATAATGAAGACACCTTGGGGGGTTTTCCTTAAGAACAGTACGCAGAGTGGCATGGCTATTTCCGATGTCTGCCTTCTCATCATTGCTTCTTCCACATAAGCAGATCGCCACTGAGCTTTTATGTTTTTAAAACTCACCTGGTCTTCTTCTCCGCCTCCTTCTTCATCATAGTAATAAACATTGTCCCTGGTGTCATCTTCTGGTGGCAGTAAGGGCTCTTTGACCACCCCTCTCCTCCGAACAAACAGCAGAAGCAGCAGAAGCAGAACTGGAGGGGGAGAGAGGGAGTGATGGAAGCCACAGGCAAGGAAGGCCAGAAGCCACCGCCACAGAGCACCAGCAACTTGCATCCTAGACCGGAGGCAGCAGGCAGCCACTGGCCACCTTTAACACATGTGTAATCAACCCACATGACACTCATGTCCTTGAAGTTAATAAATGTAATACCACATAGCAGACGATGATGCTTGAATTTTAGTGTGTTCTTTAACTTCCAGATGGATCTTAAAACCAACCATGGTCATTTCTTCAGATTCTGGGGCAAAGTGTTCTAGGCAGAGGAAACAGTAAGGGCAAAGGCCCTGAGGCAGACGTGTACTTGATGTGATTGAGGAAAGGTGAAGAGGCCAATGTAGCTGAAGTGGAGAAGAGGCTGGGAGGTACCACTGTAAGGACTTTGGCTTTGATTCTAAGTGAGTTGGAGCCATTCAAGGTTTGTGAGCAGGGCTGCTGGGCCAACCTAATGTGACTAATTCATGCCTGTGATTGTTAATCTATTACAGGAAGTGGACTCAGAATACAAAATCACATGACATGTTCTTAATCTTAAAATAAAGATTGTGAATGAAGGGAAGGGAGGGGGGACAGGATAGGAAAGACAGTGGAATGAATCTATTTTAACTTTCCTGTGTATGTATACAAACACACCACAGTGAATCTCCATATCATGTAAACCATAAGACTAGGATCCCAATTAGAATAAGATATATTCCATGTTTGTATAAATACCAAAATATACTCTACTATCATGTATAACCAAAAAGAACAAATTAAAAAAAAAAAAAAAAGATTGTATAAGCAAGCTCAAGCTTTGAACTCTATTTCCAAAGTTTTCACTTGATCTTGAGATTATATATAATTAGGATACATACTTCACTTTAAAAAATAATATTATATTCTTCATTGTGAATGGAAAAAAAAAAAAAAAAGGACTGTGTTTTTATTGTTGTAACAATGTAATTCTTTAAGATCTTTGGACAGAAACTCTGTATACTCACTGCTCTGCCATGGCCTGTCTGCCCAGGGGGTGTGGCATGGATGAGACCCTTTGAGCTGCAAACAGTTCCTATCCATGCAGAAGCACCTTATGGTTGGTTTCCCAAGGGATTTTTTTTTTTTCCCATTTACTTTTAGACCTGTTTATTTTTGGCTTTACTTAGAATATCCATGAGGATAGATATTTTGTTTTGTTCACTGATAGCTCCAGCATTCAGAACAGTGCACAGCACTCAAATATTGAAATAACTGCATGAATGAACAAATGAACATACTGTTGCAACAGTGTAGCTTTAGCAAATAGGTTAAATCTAGCAAGTTTATATTTGGAAATTTCTCATTAATTATATATCCTGGAAAACCTGGTTACTGATATTAGTATGCATGGTTCTGGCATACTGTTGTTGTTGTTTTTTATAAATAAACATGATAATAGAGTGTATTTTGATATCATACATACATGGAGTATAACTTATTCTAATTTGGATCCCATGCTTGTAGTTGTACATGATGTGGAGTTTCACTGGTGGTATGTTCACTATGAACATAGGAAAGTTATGCCCGACTCATTCTACTTTCTCAAGGGATGCTTCTTATCAGTGACCCCAGTGTCTGACATAAAGCCTGATACCAAATAAGCAGTTAAATATTGGTGGAATGCAAGAAAAGCTTCATGTGCTTGTGTCCCACCTGTGTGCACTCAAACTTGGGAAGCACTGAGGGAGGAAAAGAAACAAAACAGATGAACCCCGAGGCCCCCTGACTTCATGAACAGGGTTTCTCCCATGCCTGGACAGCTTACCTCCAACATGTTCAGTAAAAGACAAACTTCTCCTTTATTTAAACCACTGTACTTGAGAGTCTCTTTCATCTTCTAACCAGTACCTTAACAAAAGTTCTTTCTAGGAAATAAACCACCCCCACTTGAGAATCCAAAGGCTGAACCACGTACCAGCTGCACTTACTTAGGAAAGCAAGGATCCCGCCAAGAATCCCTAGAATGGCAGGAACTTCCAGTGTCGCTTCTGCGAATTTCACCCTTATGCAGTTGTTGACAGCTCCCTCACAGTCACACACGTGGACGTCCAAGGTGGTCACTTGGTCTTTGTTCTGATTATCCATGAGCTTAAGATTGATTTTGTAGTCGCCCACCTCTAAGGGTTTCTTTGGCTTCAAAATGATGGACTCTTGGGCTGGGGGAAGCAAAACAAATGAATGGGATCAGGAGAAGACAGATAAACAAACAAACAAAAGTAAATTGAGAGGGAAGTAAAGATGCTCCAAAGCTGAGTGAAGAAAACAGAGCTGCTTGGGGTTTTGGTTACTGGGCAGTAGGTCACAGGCAAAATATGAGGAAAGGAAAGAGACCTCTGGGGCAATGCCACGAGTTTAGAAGGCACCAGAGCAAATATCAAAGGAAAGAGGTGGCAGGTAGAGCGGGAAGGGAAATTGAGCAACAGGCAGGGAAAGGGAAGGGAGAAAAAGCAGGGAGAATCAAGTTCAAGTTCCCACCTGGATCATTGTACTCAATGGTCCAATTCACACTTGCGCCATGAGTTAGTTCTGCTGTGAAAGGTGAAGTGTTGGGGGGAAGATCTGGATCTACGATGTTGATGACATGAGGCTGTGGATTCTTCTGGCAGAACTGCACATTTCGAGGTTCTGGTATGGGAGCATTGTCATTTACGTCGGAGAGGATCAAGAGAAGGGTTCCTGTTCCAGTGGCAATTGGAGAACCTAAGAGAAAACACAGAGGAGATGTCCCCACTCAGAAATATTAATGAAGCCTGGCATGGTGGCGTATGCCTATAATTCCAGCAACTCAGGAGGCTGAGGCAGGAGGATTGCAAGTTTGAGGTCAGCCTCATCAACTTAGTGAGGCTGTAAGCAACTTAGCAAGACCATGACTCAAAATAAAAAATAAAAAGGGCTGGGGATGTTGCTCAGCGGTTCAACACCCCTGGGTTCAATCTCTGGTACCAAAAATAAATAAGTAAATAAATAAACAAACAAGCAAACAAACTTTACAGAAAATTTTCTTTTAATCAGCTAGTGGATTTTCAGAATAAACTTCATTCTCCTTTTAGACTGTATGTTAAAAGGCTAGGCAAAGGCTGGGGATAGAGCGCAGTGGTAAAGTGATTGCCTAGCAAGTGTGAGGCCCTGGGTTCCACACTTAGCACTGCAGTGAAAGACAATTTGCAAAATTAAAGCAACACTTAACTCCATTTATGTGTGATGTGTCAAAATGCATTCTACTGCCATGTATAGCTAATTAGAACAGCAATGAGAAAAAAAAAAAAAAAAAAAAAAAAAAAAAAAAAGCAACCCTTACAGGAACCACTCAGAACATCAGCCTTTGGCTGTGATTATTTAGGTCAGGGTCAGCAAGCTAAGCTAAGGTCTTCTGGCCAAGTTAGGAACACAGTTATGCTCATCTCTTTATGGATTTTCTATGGCTGGCTGCAGGCTACAATAGCAACAGAGACTGTATAGTTTTGTAGAGCCTGAAATGTTTACTCCCTGGTCCTTTATAGAATAAGTTTGCCCATCCTTGGTTGACTGGAGAGTCCCAAGAAGCTGGGGCTCGCTGCAGGCTGAGGCAATGGGCTAGCTCTCTGCTCTGCAAATGGAGACTCATGATGGTCTTCCTTGCCTGGCCCTTTCCTTTCCACATGGTCAAACCAGATTACTACTTCAACAGGTTAGCGGGTGACAATGGGAAGAAAATTAACCACGGGAAGCTTGTAGATCTCTTTACAAGTAATTTGGCCTCAAAACCTCTATCTGAGGGAAATGCCTGTGAACAGAGGCATATACAAGGATGTCCATTCACCAATCATGGAAATAATAATTGCAAACGACCAGTGTCCTTTGATATGTGAATGACCAAATTATGCTACACCCAGATAACTTTTTGTTTTTAGGGGTAATGGAGCTCGAACTCATGGCCTCATGCATGCTAGACAAGTACCCTACCACTGAACCACATCCCCAGCTCCAGATAATACCATTCTTAAAAAGAGATATGTCTATCCTATGCCATGGCAGACCTCTGTGTCTTTGGAGGAGGGATGGGGGTCTTGGGAAAGGGGAGATTGAACCTAGGGGCCCTTAACCACTGAGCCACATCCCCAACCCTTTTTATTTTGAGAGAGGGTCTCGATTAGTTGCTGAGGCTGTCTTTGAACTTGTGATACTTCTCCCTTAGCCTCCCAAGTTGCTAAGTTTATAGGCATATGCCACCAGGCCCAGCAAATCTCTGTCTTAAAGACACTGTCAAATTAAAAAAAAAAGTTTGTTTTTCAGTGTTAGAGGTAGAACCCAGGGCCTCACACATGCTACACAAGTGTACAACTGCTCAGCTATATACCAGCCCCCAAAATTTAAAATTTAAACAATATGAATAATGTTTTTATAACAAAACAAAATTTAAAAAGCCTTAAACCAATATAATAAACCATATTTATATAAGTGTATTCAAATATACAGACATAATCTGTGCACACTCACACCTAACTGATGATAAAAATGCCAGTCCTGGGCTGGGGAGATAGCTCAGCTGGTAGAGTGCTTGCCTCACAAGCACAAGGCCCTGAGTTCGATCCCCAGTACCACAAAAAAAAAAAAAAAGCCAGTCCTTAGATAATTCATGACAGACACTATTCTAGGTGTGTTTACACCCGTTAACTCATGTAATCTGGATGGAGTGTTATCATTTTGCTAGATGAAGGAACTGACAGGTATAAAGTTAAAAGTAAGTGCAAGGTCACACAGGTGTTAAGCTATAGACCTGGGGCCCCCATGGGAAAGGAGTGGGTGGTAGGTATAGACAGGGACAGGGGAAAGGAATTACTTGACTCAAATTATTTGTATTTTTGATACAAATAATGAGAATTCTCATCTAAAATTAAAAAGACTGAACACATATCCAAAAGAAAGGCAAAGGGGCAAGGGAGGCAAGGGGGCCAGGAGGGTGGGGCCACGGGTGACCTACCATTGTCTGTGGCAATGATGAGGGCTGTATACGTGCTATTCTTCACATGCTCAGTGTTCTCTCTGTCCAGTTCAGCCCGAGTGGAAATAGCACCAGTGTCTGGATTAATCTCCAGCCAGTTGGCAGTGTCCCTCCAAATGCGATACCTGAAAAGTTGCAGGCTCTGGCTTAGCGTGAGAACATCAAAAAGCACAGAGCTAGAGAAGACCAAGGTACCTCCTTATTTATATATGGTTATTTTCTATTTTTATTTTAAGAACTATCAACTCTGTATAAAAGTTGCCAGAATAATAGGATGGCCATCCATGTACCCTGCTCCTAGATTTACCCCCAGTCTGTTTTTGAAGTGCTGGGGATCAATTCCAAGGCCTTGCACATGCTAGGTGAGCATTCTACCACTGAGCTACATCCCCAGCCATTGTTAATATTTTGTAGCATTTGCTTTCTCAAACGATATATTCTCACATACACACATGATTTCTTATTTTGTTAAGTCATTTGAGAATGAGTTGATGGTGTCATGTTCCTTTACTTACCTATACTTCAGTGTATTATCCTAAGAACAGAAGCATTCATATATACATATATGAATAAGTATGTAAGTTTGTAAAATATGTAAATTTGCATAGTCTCAATCACAAATTGATTTTCTTTTCTTTCTTTCTCCCTCTCTTGTGTGGTACTAGGAACTGAAGTTTATTTTGGAGACGGGGTCTCACTACATTGCCCAGGCTGGCCTTGACTCGCAATCCTCCTGCCTTAGCCTCCCAAGTAGCTGAGATTATAGGCGTGTGCCACCACACCAGCCTCACATATTGATTTTCAGTTAAGGAAACAAAACTCTTGACAGAATACTATTATGTCTTTTATAGTGATCTTGTGCCCTCCCCGATTCAGAATGCAATCTGCTGTTAGTAGCTCCAAGTTCTCTCTGCCCAGCCCCAACCACACAGAAATGGAACCAGTGTCCAGATCAATATCCAGCGATCCAAGGGCTCATCAGTGGCATTTGGCTGACATGTCTAGTTTCCATCAATCTGGACCCACGCCTTGCCTTTTCCTTCTCGTACCTAACATTTTTAAGATGGGTGGGCCAGTTGTTTGTGTGCCTCAATTTTAGATTGTCTAATTGTTCCCTTTTGCAGGGTGAGAGGGGATGAAAACCCTGTAGAGGTGAGGTTATGTCCTTCTCTGTGCTTCACCTTAGAAGGCACATGATGTCCCTCTGTTCTTTTATTGGTGATGTCAACTTTGATCACTTGGATAAGGAAAAGTCATTGGACTTCTTCATAAGAAAGGTATCTTCTCTTTATAGTTAATCTATAATCTAGCAGAAGACCATTCGGGAATATCCTGTTCACCCATTTTACACAATGAATTTAACATCTATGAGTAATTTTTGCCCAAAGCAATGCTTACTAGAAGCCTTATACAATCATAATCATGATCATCATCATGATCATCATCTTCACCACCACCACCACCACCACCACCACCACCACCATTTTTGGTACTAGGAATTGAACCCAAGGATGCTTTACCACTTTGAATTATATTCCCAGCCCTTTAGTCTGAGACAGGTTCTCACTAAGTTGTTCAGGGCCTCACTAAATTGCTGAGGCTGGCCTCAAACTTGCAGTCCACCTGCCTCAACCTCCCAAGTCACTGGGACTACAGGTGCTAGGATTACAATCCTGGCTCAAAATCCTACATTATTTTATTCTGCTTTTCATATTCTTTCCCACTCTGATTAAAAATACTTTTACTAGGCCTTACATTTTAGACAACCTAGAAGTATCCCCAGGATAATGAACTGTACACTGACTATCTGTACAAAATTAGAGTATTTCAAAGAAGAGTGTTGTAGGCACCTTCAAATTTAAAACAAGAGACAGTAAACTACTTATAATACTTATCACACATCACCACTGCATAAATCGAAACCATATTCCTACAGCCAAGTGCAGTGGCTCTGGGTACTCAGGAGCCCAAGGCAGGAGGATCACTTGAGCCCAGGTCCAGGACATTCCAGGCAACACAGTGAGACTTTGTCTTAAAACAAAACAGCCAGACACATGATGTATTTCTGTAATCCCAACCACTCAGGAGGCTGGGAGAAGAGGATCACAAATTGGAGGATAGCCAGGGCAACTTAGTGAGATCTTATCTCCCTGAAAGACTGGGGTAGTAACTCTGTGGTAGAGCACTTGCCTAGTGCAAAACCCTGGATTCAATAACCAGTACCACAAACAAAACAAAACAAAACTGGGCCCAGTGGTACAAGCCTATAGTCCCAGCAACATGAGAGGTTGAGGTAGCAGCATCACCAGCCTCAAAATAAAAAAATTAAAGGACTGGGGATGCAGTTCAGTGGTAAAGCACCCCTGGGTTAAATCACCAGTACCAAACAAAGCAAACAAGAAAACAGAATTACATTCCTCCTGTACTATCATAAGAACTCAAAGCTGGGATGCTTGCCTGTAATCCCAGCAATTTGGGAGACTGAGGCAGAAGATCATAAGTTCATAGCCAGCCTCTGCTACTTCAAACAAAACCAAACCAAAATGAAATAACTCAAAACTCAAAGATGGAAAGGACATTAAACCTAGAATGGCCAAGTGGAGAAAGAGAAATGATGTGGGAGACAGGGACAAAAGTGAATAAAAAAACAGAACAAGGAAAAGGTGTTGCACAGTCCCAAGCACGCCAGGAATGAAACAGCCATGTGCCACATAATAAGGATCAGTCATCCAAAGACTGCATACGTGACCACCTAGTGACAATGTGGTGAACTTAGCTTGTGTAACAATCGTGTTTGCACAATGATGACATGGGCCAGAGGAACTTCTCGGAATATAGTCCTCTGTCACTAAGTGAAGAGTAACTGTGTGTGTGTTTACCTGAATAAAAAACCATATAGATACATCACAATACCCACTTGTCACAAGACCATTGAGAAACCCACACACTCACGTAATCCTCTGTTCCATGAACGTGTCTGGCTCCCGGGCCGTGTAGGATGTGATTTCTAGGCCCACACCAAAGTCTTCGGGCACATCCACTCTCTTTTCAGGAGGTACAAAGATGGGGGCCTCGTTCACATCCAACACATCCACAGTGACGGTGGCTGTGGAGGTTGGGAGAGTCACGTCAAAGGCGGCCACGTTTGTCACTGCCACATGTAGAATGTACTGCTGCTTGGCCTCAAAATCCAAACCCTAGAGAGCAGAAAAAAATGAGATTAAAAATAAAATACAAGGGCCTGGTATGGTGGTGCATGCCTGTAATCCTAGTGACTCAGGAGGCTGACAGGAGGATTGCAAGTTCAAAGCCACCTTAGCAACTTAGAAGGGCCCTGTCTCAAAAAATAAAAAGGGCTGGGGACGTGGCTCAGTGGTTAAGTGCCCCTGGGTTCAATCTCTGGTACCGATAAATACATAAATAAATAAGATAAAATACAAGGACCATGGGTATAACTCAGTGGCAGGGTGCCTGCCTAGCATGCATGGCATGCTGGGTTCGACCCCCACTCCCACCCAGTAAATAAATAAATAAATGTCAAGAAACATTTTATGTTAGCAAAACCACACAAAAATTACATCTTTAATCATTGCTTTTGGTTGGTGATAAACCAGCAGTCCTCAAACATGACTGAAGAGGATGTCAAAGCTCTGGGGTGATTCCAAGCATCCGCCTTTTCCTAACTTCAATGAGCAACTCACCCAACTTCTTAGTTTCCAAGTTTCTAGGACATTTTCCACACACAATAAAGTATCTGTCCCCCCACCTTAAAAAATAGTCCATCAAAACAGCCAACACCAGTAAACCATGTTCTCTCTTACTTGCAAAACAGAAAGGGGATTAGGGCAGGCAAATGTTTCCAGGAAGGAGCACATTAAAGCAGACGGTACTGCTGGGCACTGTGGCGCCCATCTGTAACCCCAGAGGCTCGGGAAACTGAAGCAGGAGGATTTCACATTTGAAGCCAGGCTAGGCAACTGAGTAAGACCCTATCTCAAAATAAAAACAAAAAGGGCTGGGGGTGTAGCTCAGTGGTAGAGCACCCCTTGGTTCAACCCTTAGTAGCACCAAAAGTGGGGAAAAGTAGATGGTATGCCTCTTCAATTTTAGGTTTAGTACCCCATGAGCGCTGAGCAACAGGCCCACCAGAACCTGGGCAAGCTGTCCCACCCCTGCCCGCCAATGCTAATCTACTTCTGAGAAGACAGTGGGGGACAAGGCAGCAGCCAGCAGCTGGGGTGCAGGCTTGCCAGGCATATACAAACCTTAGCTGTCTTCAGAATGCCATCATTGGTCACTGGGTCTGTGACGACAACAAACTGTTGCTCATTATCGTTTAATATGGTGTACACCGCCTCCCACGCTGGGGTGTTGGGGGCGTCAGCATCAGTGACTTTGAGTGTAGTGATGACAGCATTAGCTTCATTCTCAGGCACCTGACCCTCATACTGCAGGACAAAGGAAGAGATGGGTCGTTGACGGCATACTGACGTGGAAAGTGGAACCAGGTCCCAGGCTAATGGGATCCATTCTGAGCCCAAGCCTGGAGGAGCTGGCGTGACGGACCAGGTCAGGCAGGGCACAAGCTGTCCCACTCTGGGAGCAGGCCCTCATTCCTGTGCATGGAATGGTTAGTACTCAAGAGTACCCACCTCCATGAGTACTTCAAGCAGGTTTTTGCAAGGTCCTCGCTGCCCAAGCCCCTCAGCACGTGTCCCTGGGCATCGAGGCTGACAGTGATTTTGGTCAGATGGTCTTAGTTCATTCACCTCCAGCCCCCCTTCTGTTCTCCATCAGTCAAGACTAGTCATTACGGTCCTTTCCTTAAAACCCTTTGACAGGGCTGGGCCTGTAGCCCAGTGACAGAGCGATTGCCTAGCATGGGTGAGGGACTGGGTTCGATCCTCAACATCATGTAAAAATAAAGGCATGCTGTCCATCTACAACTACAAAAAAAAAAGTGTGACAATGACCCCTTGTGCTCAGGGTAACATTCTTACCCCAGGCTACAAGGTCCTCTAGGACTGCCTTACTTGGTTCATTACACCTGGGTCCTATTGGCTGTCTTTTAGTTCTTCCTGTACATTAAGTTTCTTCTTGGTTCAGGACATTTTGCACATACTGATCCTTCTGCCAAAAATGCTTTTCCCATTTCCCTGTCTTGGTTTGATCTGCTTTCAAGTTTTATTATTAATAACATCCACTGTCTTTGTGATACCTTCTTATACTCAAGTGCTGGTTGGGATGACAGACACCGCTACTTACCTGCTAATATGCATTCTCCTCTTTCTTAACTATATTTTTGGTAACAGCAGTTACAAATGGCTGTCACCAATGAGATGCAAGTGAAACTTGTGGACAGTGTTGTCACAGAAATGTCTTTAATAAGAGGACTTGCCTCAGCAATGCCTTTGTGCCCTCTGCCCTTCTCCTTCCTGTATGGAACACAGACATGATTGGCTGGATCTACAGCAGCCATCTCAGGCCACAAGGTGACATTGAGGAGAAAAGACTTGCACTAAGGATGATGGAACAGCAATTATCTTTTTCTTTCTTTCTTTCTTTCTTTCTTTCTTTTCTTTTCTTTTTTTTTTTTGGTGACATAAATGAAAAAAATGCCATCTATTTGTTTAAACCACAGTAGTCAGGTCTCTATTTCTTAGCAGTAAATCAACTTTTTGCCAATTCAATAGGATTTAAAGTTCTTCTATTTGGCTCTCAGAATCTCCTTAATTGCATTTAATACTCTTGGTATTAAAGTGAGCTGTATAACATCTTCACGGTTAGACTACTAAGCTCCATGAGACTAGAGTTGTATGCTTTGTGAATCTATCTCCAGAGTCTGACACAGTGCCCAGTATAAATTTAGAAAATATTTCTTTGATAAATACACAAAACCTGGTAAGATTTGCTACAAAGATGCACAATACAAGGAAATGGATACAGTAGGTGCTTTTTGCAACTTTATAATCCTTTGCCAGATGGGCTCCAAGCTAAGGATGGAACAAAGATGCTCACAGTAGGTTTAGAATTAACATTCACTAGTCTGGGGAAGAGTTCTCAAGGTCTTGACCTTGTACGACAGATTTTTCCTTGGAAACCACCTAAGAAGTTGCAGGCTTACTGTGGTTGGATGGAAGATGGGAGGGTTATCATTGGTGTCAGTGACCGTGATCATGGCTGTTGCTGTGGTACTCAAGCCATCACCTTGAAGATCAGCAGCTTGAACCACCAGAGTATACTCAGGAAAACTCTGCAGAGAGATCACACATACCTGAATCAGAACCAGCAGCAATAGCCACCTAGGCCCAGCCAAGCCCACTGCACATATAGAACCACAATATTTTATCTGCTTAAATACCAGCCTTCATGCACCCAGGCACAGAAACCCTTGGCAGACAGTTAGGTGCAAAGTTCAGACCATCACACTAACTGGCCACTGGCCACAGCAGAGTTTTACAAAGGGATTTAGCCAATATACATTTGCTTTCAATTCCCACTGGATCCTCCTGAGCTCTGCCTGACCTCTCGGTCCAGCCCGGGAGTGACCACACTGATGACCCCCGTTTCCCGGTTGATGGTGAACATATTGCGGTGAGGTGACTCGGGTTCTTGGGAGAGGATGGTGTAAGCGATGGCAGCGTTGTAAGTGTTCACATCGTCGTCTGCATCCGTGGCTGAGACCTGCATTACGGAGGTTCCTGAAAGCACCAAAGGAGAGGAAGATTTAGACAGGCTGCCCTCTGGGACCTGCTCAATACTGCTCCGTCCCATCTTGCCCCACGGGGTGAAGGAGGACCCTGCAGATGGCACTTTGCCATAGTTGCATTCTTCCAAATTGCTAGGGGAAGAAGAAAGCACTACATCACGTGAGCTGTGTTCAGGGAACTCAACTCCCCAGGACAAATTTTTGGGTAGGGTAAGGAGGAATATTTTAAATAACCAAACTTTTACTAAAACATCTTGCTGCCAGGCATGGTGGCGCATGCCTATAATACCAGAAATTCAGGAGGCTGAGGCAGGAGGATGAGAGTTCAAAGCCAACCTCAGCAATTTAGCAAGGTAGTTAGCAAATCAGTGAGACCCTGTCTCTATATAAAATACAAAAAAGAGAAAAAAGGGGGGCCCTCCACCCCCCCTCCACCTCCCCCCCCCCCAGTTGGAGATGTGGCTCAGTAGTTAGGCATCCCTGGATTCAATCCTGGTACCAAAAAAAAAAGTCTTGCCATATCTCTTATACTGAGTTGAGTGGCATGTAAAACAAGAACAATTCCAGAATTCACTACATTAGAGAATGATCATTGGCATCATTACCTTCAATGGAGTAAAATACTTAAAACATACGCAACTGATAAAGGACCAATATCCAGAATATCTAAGTAATTAAGAATTAATAGCAAAAATACAAGTGATCCAAGAAAGAAATAACAAAAAAAAGGGAAAAATTTCAATAGACAAATCATAAAGAAAAAATAAATTAAAAATAGTCAGTAAACATATGCCAAGATGCTTAGGCCATCAGTCACCCCAGAAATGCAAGTGGTTGTTGTTGTTTTATTTTTTTGCAGTACTGGGGATTAAGTCCAGGGCCTAGTGCATGCTAGGCAGGTGCTCTACCACTGAGCCACACTGCCAGCCCATAAGTGCAATTTTAAATTGCACTAAGTTGGCATCACATGCCCAACAGATTGGCAAAAGCTAAACAGTCTAATAATTTCCAGGAGTGTAAACTGGTTTTAATCCCTTGAAAACCTGCTTGACACTATTAAGTAAAGATGAATACATGTGATCCACCATTATGAATGTGTATGCTAGAGAAATTGTCATGTATTTGCACCAGGAGATATATTAAGGATATTCTGAGAGTGCTGTTTAGAATAGCAACAAAATCAAAAGGGCCCAATTTCTATCAACAGCATACTAAACTGTTTTACATAAATAACCATAAAAGGGAACACTATGCATCAACGAAAACGAATTGTCATCACTAATGAAAATCTTACAAAATGAAAGAGGTCATAGAAATATAATATAAACCAGGCATAGTGGTGCATGACTAATTCTAGTGGCTCAAGAGACTGAGGCAGGAGGTCAGCCTCAGCAACCTAGTAAAGCCCTAAGCAACCCTTCTGCTCAAAATAAAAAATAAAAAGGGGTGGGGATGTGGCTCAGTGGTTAAGCATACCTAGGTTCAATCCCTGGTACCAAAAGAAAAAAAAAAAGAAACAACAACAACAACAACAACAACAAAAAGTCAGGACAATAGCTACCATTATGGAAGAGAGAAAAGGATATGATCAAGAAGTGTTTATGGGGGTTTAAGGTACTGGCGCGGATCTGTTTTATAATCAGGGAAGTTGTCTTAAACTGTTCCTACTGCATGTGTTTCTGTAGGTAGATTGTTCCACACACACAGTGGCTTCTAAAGAAAGCTCTGTCCATATGAAGGGTCAGCTTCAGCGGCCTAACCCCAAGCACCAGGCCTAACACTTTGGGACCTAAAGCAGCTCAGTGTCTCTCTGACTCCTTGCCATGCGTGTACCTGGAAGAGCCCCCTCCATGACAGACCCCTGGAAGACTGGCTGGATGAACTCAGGCTTGTTGTCATTCTGATCTGTCACCGTGATCACAATCTCCATGGGGTCCTCCACTGCATTCCCATTTGAAGACACGGCGTGAGAATAGAGCTGCAAGAGCCAAGTGAGGGTTATTCAGGCCCTGACGAGGAAGATGAGGCGGAGACGGGGGCTGGCTGGAGTCCCGCGGGCTCGCCTGGTCTCCACCCTTCCCACTGTGAAACCCCCAAAGAGGACTTTCCTCACACGTGTGCTGCTGCTTCAAGATCAGGATGAGTTAGGACCCATGTCTGTAGAACACATGCCCCCGCCTGGCAGACCTCCATGTCCCACAGGAAGTCTGGGGCACCAGGGCCAGAGGTAAAGGCAGAAGCATAAAAACTTCTGACTCACTCCACTCAGGGTCAAGTTTGCTCTGGCCTCTCCAGTCTGGTGTTTCTCCCAGATTTGTCTGCATCTGGCATTGATACTAATCTCCCTCTCTCCTAACTCCGATTCCTACCAAGTCCTAGAAATAGTTTCTGCTTTCTAATATCACCCCTATCTTCTTTCCTTAGGAACCTCCAGCCCCAAGAACAGGTTGACATCCTGGGTCTAAACTCCTGCTTGACATGTGAACACTCTTCCCCCATATTTTTCCTCATAAGGAAAAAAATGAACTGCCCTGGGTTCTCCTGTCATTTCATCTTATCAACAAGTCAAGAGATGTCAAAAGCTAAACTCTTCACATGCCCAGATCTCTGATGTGGGGACCCAGCAGGAGTGGACCCACAAAATTTTGGACAGATGTTACCCCCGGTCAACAAGCGAGAGGTACTTACGATATACTTGGCAATTTTTTCTCTGTCCAGAGGTTCCGTCACCTTCAGCCATCCTGTTTCTCTTTCAATAGTAAACACACCAACAGGGGGAGTGTCAGCTCCTTGGCCAGTGATACTATAGAAAACCTTGGTCTCTTTGTCCCTGTTGGATTTGATCTGAAGAAAAAACAGAAAGGGGAAAAAAAAAAAAAATTGGTAAGGGAAGATTCCAACCTGGGGTTTTTCCCCTTCTCTTCATTGGTTCTACTCTGCCAAATTCCTTCCAGAGAAATAGATAATTTTCTTCTCTACCTGAACCAGGTCTTTAGGAAATGGACCTTTTTCGTTTTCTGGGCAGCTGATGGGAGGGATGACCCAGTCTCTCTTCTGTCTTCTGAGACCACGGTGGGAGCTGGGAAATGTGAGCACTTCTGTGTGGGTTCCAGGGAGAGGCTCCTGAGAAGACTGGAAATGAGGAACAACAGGAGAGAAGTCAGGAGAGATACTACAAATCTGACTGTCCAACCTACCTGCTGCAGCCTGGGGGCTTTATTGGTTTTAACTTAATGACATGTCCTCCTCTCCATGAGAAATTATATATCCATTCCAAAATGAGCAACCAAAACAAAAATCAATGAACCCCTTTGCCACTGCCATGGTTTGGATGTTGAATGTCTTCCTAAAGTTCCAGGTGGCTTGGTCCCCAGAGTGATGCTATTGGGAGGAGGTAGAAACTTCAGGAGGTGGGGCCTATGATAGGTCTTCAGATCATTGGCAGGGGGTGTCCTTAGAGAGAATTTTGGTAACCAGTCTCTTCTTCCTCCTCCTCTTTGCTTAGGGAAGTGGTTTGCTCTGCCATATACACCCACCATAATGTGCTATCCTCACCAGAGGACCAAATTAAAAGGGTCACTTGATCTTGGATTGGAACCTCCCAAAACCATGAGCCAAACTAGACCTTTTCTCTTTATAAGTTTATTGCCTCAGGTATTTTGTTATAGGGATGGAAAGCTGACTGATACAGCCACATAATAAAGGATATGTCCTATTCTGATCCTTCTCAGTGTCCAAAATTCAAGTCATCATTATAAATACATAACTGTAGTTTGAAGTTTGATATTATAATTTACAAGTTATTTCAAGTCTATGCAATATATCTGTCATTTTTATAGCAACATTACAGTCTGGTGATTTAATATCAGAGTTTATTCAATAACTATCAAGTGTTTTCAATTTCTTTTCTTTTATGTTTTTCCCAGGGATATAGTTCCCTAAAGTTGAGTTGTCTGCCAAGTTAAGTTTGGGGAATTGTCTAAGAACTACTTTGAGATGAATACAAACCTCTTAATCTCACTGTTCTGTATCTATAAGGTTTCCATTTGCTTGAACAGAAGCTGTTTGGATGAGCACCAAAAACACCCTTTGAGACTCATACTGAACACTTTTCTTGTGCAATACAGATAACTTTATGCACAATCAGGGAAATAGGAGAGTGGTGAGAAGGAACATATCTCCCAAATTGTTTATGTTTGCTGTTGTTTTTCGTAATGGGGATTAAACCCAAGAGTGCTTTGCCATTGACTAACATACCAGCTCTTTCTATCTTCTATTTTGATACAGGGCCTTGCTGAGTTGCTGAGACTGTCCTCTATAACAAGCTATCCTCCTGCCTCGGCCTGCTGGGGTTGCAGGTAAGCGCTGCCACGTCCAGCTGTTGAAATATTTGAGAATGACTAGCGGTAACACACATGAGTTTCTAGTGGAAAATTCCACCTTCCTCCCTCCACAGAAGGATGCTCACTCATATTCCCTAATCACTGTTTGCCAAGTTTGATTCAAGCCCGATTTCCTGGCCTTTTTTTTTTTTTTTTTTTTTTAAAATTTAGATTCCAAATGTAAAACATGGAAGTGAGACTTGCCCAGGTGTAGTTCCCAGGGCACTTCCATGATCACGCATGCATGCGCAGGGGGCACACCCCTGCTCCGTCCTGCTGATCCTTGCATTTGTCTCCCACAGAGGCAGGCCAACCAGAGCCAAAGGCAGGCTCCTGGGCTAGGCTGTCAGGCTTTGATTCCTCAGTATGGCACCTCCTTGTTCAGGACGGATCACTTGACTTCTCTGTACCAGTCTCCTAATATCTATAACAGGGGTAATATCAGTACCTACATCATAGGTCACTGGAAGGATTAAGTGAAATATTGGCACATGTAAAGTACTTAGAATAGCACCTGAAACACAGTAAGTGCTCAATAAATGACTGTTAAAAAACGCTGAGTTATAATATTTTGGGATCTATTCCAAGCACAAGAACAATATAAGAAACTGACCATCCACAGCGTGCCCTAGGCTTTAAAATGATCATCGTGCACAGCCATGGTACTGAGGAAGAATGAAAAGCCATTTGCCAGATTGAAAAGGAAGACAAATGTATGCCTTGCTGACATCAGGACTGCAGAACACTTTCAGACAATGATATTAAATAGCGAGGAATACTGTGCTGGCTAAGCATAGGATGAACATTCATGTGTGAAATTAAAGGGAACAGTGCCTCTTCTTCCATACTTAACATGGAATGTATCCCTCAGAAAAACAGGCTACCAAACTGCAAGAATTCACTCAAATTAAGTGAAAGAACTGCAAAGTTAGATCTATTCTAATACAAAATTAAAACAGGGTAAGAAGGATTGGGGGTGGTACTTGGGGGTAGAGCTCTTACCCAGCCTGCACAATGCCCAGGGTTTAATCCCTAGTACTGGGGGTGGAAGTCACCCCTGTCCCTTCTCTTAACAGAGCACCACCTGGCTCCACAGGAGTCCCTTAAACTGGAGACAAACCCAGGGGAAGGTCAAAACCGTTGTGGCAGACTTTGCCACCACCCCAATAGCCATTTTCACTTTCTTATTAAGTACAAAACAAATTCAAAACCTCTTTTTCTCTATCTTAATGTGTACCTGGCAATGTACCCACAGAAAAAAACTACATATCTGTAAAAAGTTACACTTGTATCCAGGTGTGGCCAATGTGACATAGTCGAAGTACTGCTTCCACAAAGGCAGGCTGGGGTGGTGGCTCAGAGGCAGAGCACTCGCCTAGCATTTGTGAGGCACTGGGTTCCATCCTCAGGACCGCACAAAATAAATTAATAAAATAAAGGTATTGTGTTCAGATACAACTGAAAAAAAAAAGAAGAATCAACTAAAGGTTCCTTAAAATGCAGACAGATAACTAAGAAGTAACACACCTTTATGCTTCTCTTTCTTTTCTTTTTTTTTGGGGGGGGGGGTGAGGGAGTGGAGGGCGGTACTGGGGATTGAGATTGAACCAAGGGTCCTGCATATTTAGGCAAGCACTCTACCACTGAGCTTATACCCCCAGTTCCTTTCTCCTTATTATCACATAGAATGAAGAAGGGTGCCAAGTGCAGTGGTCCATGCCCTATAATCCCAGCTACTCAGGAGGCCGAGACAGGAGGCTGACTGTATCATGAGGTAACCACAAGAATACAACCCACGTGCTGAGGGCAGCAAAGTGGAGAGGAAAGGAGAAACCTGGGTTCTTGATGACTGTAAATCTCCATACTGGGCACACTTACCCCTGAACTTCTTTAACTTAAAAGAGAGTATTTTTCAGAAAAAAAGAAAAAAACCCTGTAATTTGGGGTTTCATGTAATATATACTTGAACCAAATCCTGATACAGCAGTACAGGAAGAAGAGGCAAAGTCGGCTGAGGTGGAGATGGAAAGTTGGAAAAGAACCAAGTTCAAAACTGTCTCAGTTGGTCATAAGATGTTTTCACAGGCGGCTGCCAAGCAAGAATTCATTGTGCTGAACTTATTCCTGTACCCTGAATGCGCCCCATCTCGCCTGAACTCCTTGCTGCGAATGCCAGGCCACCCGGAGACTGCAGGCAGGGAGACGCATGAACGTAGTTCTACTAATTTCCTCATTTTCTCTGATGATTCCACTAGGGAGAAAAATTAGCTCTATCAAGAAGACTATTAAGTACCAAGAGCCTCAAGCGTCCTCAGGGAGACAAATGGGAGGCACTCTTAAAGGCTCTGGCATTTACGGCACAGTCCACCTTGCCAAGCCAGTAAGCAGATGCAACTAGAATGTACCCCAGAGGCACATGTTGGTAGGAAGTGCCATGGGAGCAGTTTCAAAGCTGGTGGAGGCATTTGGCTTTTGATAACACCCTCCAGAAACACTCTTGCTTCCAGAAACATACATCCTTCCATTCGTGGCCAACCCCATCTCTCTGGCCATTCAGTACTTACAGGGCCCTGGTGTGCACCAGTGCTAATGACCAGGCACTGCAAACAAAATGGGAATGGACCCTGGGCAAGTGACAGGTCAGTGGGGCATATGCTTCCCTCTGGTTCCTCCTAGTCTTTGCCAAGATGCCCCCACAGCAAACACCAAGAGCAAAAGATCAGAGAATCCACCTCTTATCACTCTGCCTCCAGGAGGAAAACAATAGCAGCTAACAAGTAAGGAGTACATAACAGTCAGCCCTACAGATCCACAGGATCACATCTAGGGATTCAATCATCATGGATCAAAAAATATTTAAAAAAAAAAAAAAAGCCAGGCATGGTGGCACCCACCTATAATCCAGCAACTCAGGAGGGATCACAAGTTCAAGGCCAACTTCAGCAACTTAGTAAGGCCCTAAGCAACTTAGTGAGACCCTGTCTCAAAATAAAAAAATGAAAGGGTCTGGAGATGTGGCTCAGTGGTAAAGCATTCCTGGGTTCAATTTCCAATAGCTCCCTCCACTCCAGCCCCCCCCCCCAACAAAAAAAAAAAAAAAAAAAATCACTGAGCATGGTGGCCTATAATCTTGGCAACTCAGGAGGATGAGACAGGAAGGTCGAAAATTCAAGGTCAGTCTCAGCAATTTAGCAAAATCCTGTCTCAAAAACACAGGGGTGGAGGGAGGTTGGGGATGTAGCTCAGTGGCACATCCCTGGGTAAAATCCCTAGTACCATCCCCACCAAAATTGTGTCTGTACTGAACATGTACAGATTATATGAGAATGATTTACATTATATTATTAGGTATTGCAAGTAATCTAGAGAAGATTTTAAAGGATACAGGAGGAGGATGTGTGTAGGTTATATGCAAATATTATGTCATGCTACATAAGGGGCTAGAGGGGCGAGGTGAGGGGGCGTCCTGGAACTAACTCCCTATGGATACATACAGGGTCTATGCCTTTGCCCACTCTTCTATATTACTTGATTCCCTCCAACAAAATAAGAAGCCCAAAAATCCAACAAGAGTTAGTTCAGTGTAACAAAAAGTCCTCTCAATTGGAGGGATTTTGCAACCCCCTACCCCAAAGGACCACTGGCAGTATCTGGAAGTATTTTTTGGTTGTCAAAAGCAGCAAAGGGCCAGGCCTGGTGGTGCACACCTATAGTTCGAGTGGCTCAGGAGGCTGAGGCAGGAGGATGGCGAGTTCAAAGTCAGCCTCAGCAATGAGGTGCTAAGCAACGAGGTGCTAAGCAACTCAGTGAGAGACCTTGTTTCTAAATAAAACAAACCCAGCAGAGGTGCTTCTGGGTGTGGTCAGAGGTGCTGCTCAAAATCCCAAGACACTGCCCCTTTCCCCAGAATTACCTAGCCCCAAACACCAATGGTGCCAGGGCTGAGAAACCTGGTTTGACGGCAGATGAAACGAGCATCACCCCAACATACACGATGGTGGTGGCGGCGGTGGCGGTGATGCTCCACTGCCCGCAGCGTGACTTTGGCGGAGAGCTTCCTGTGGGAGGAGTCCCAGGCGTGGACCATAAAACTCGTCTCCGGATTATGAAGCTGTAGAGGCCGTTTGACCGTGATCACACCATCCGTGCCTACTTTGAATCGGGAGTCTTCAGAAAAGTAGACTGTCCTTGGTCGACCCGTGCATCCTTCAAAACCCACTGCAGGGCAGAAAATCACAGTGGTTAGGAAAGTGGGCAGATTGAAGACAAGAGCTCTCCTCCAGAAAGCAAACTCGATTCACCCACCAAAAGTGCAACTCTCACAGAACAAACAAGCAAGACCATCCCCACTGACAGAACAAAGCTGTCCAGGAATCAATATTGTCATTCAGGGGGCTGGGGTTGTGGCTCAGTGGTAGAGTGCTTGCCTAGCACGTGTGAAGCACGGGGTTCGAGCCTCAGCATCACATATGAATAAATGAATAAAATAAAGGTCTATCAACATCTAAAAATATTTTAAAAAAATATTGTCATTCAGTTCTTCATCCGTAATTACAGGATAGCTGATATCACTGTGGTCTGATTTTCTCCTCATACTGCTCGTCAAGTGAAAACAGTGTATTACCTAGAAAGTAGCTTTTCTGTTTCAGTAATGATAACAAAAAAAAAAAAAAAAAAAAAAAAAAAAAAAAGGCCTTCTTCAGGTGACTTTTGCCAACGTGAAAACCTATCCCGAAAATGACTGAGACGGTACCTGCAGACCCCAGAGGTTGGAGACCAGAGTACAGTGAGATGCTGTGGATAGTCTCCATTTGAAAAAAATAGTATCCATTTTGGCGGATACTAAGAGAGACAGTACATCACAATGGTTAAGAGTAGATTCTGACTCAGGAGGTTGAGGCAGGAGGGTCATAAGTTCAAGGGCAGCCTGGGCAACTTATTGAAACTGCCTCAAAATTAAATAAAAAAGGCTCAGGACATAGCTAAGTGGTAGAGTATTTGCCCAGCATGTGTGAGACCCTGGGTTCAATCTCTAGCATCACAAAAACAAACAAAGAAAAGTAGACTCTAGACCAAATTAACTGGGTTCAAGTCCCAGCTCTGCCACTTACTAGCTCTGTGACCTTGAACAAGTTGAACAAGTTATTTAACCTCTCTGATTCAATCTACCTACCGGTGGCATGAGAGCAACAATAGCAATTATATAGTAGGGTTATTTTAAGACATGTAGGAGAGTGCCTGCCACATAACAAATATTAAAGTTTATTAAATAAAAATAATAAAGCACATGCAACTTTGGCTAATCATCAACTTAGCTCCCATGACTATTAAACAAAACACACTGATAATAGTATCTATTGAGTGTTGATTATGTTTATTACATGAAGCAGAGAGCTAATTCCTACTTGCAGTGTGAGGCACAGAGAGCTAATTCCTACTTGCAGTGTGAAGCACAGAGGAGAAGCTGATCATTGTCAGAGGAGATGATGAAGGTTTCAGAGAACACAGTCTTCGTCCTGATCATACAGGGCACTAAGACAAATGCAAAAGCCAAAGAAGGACTACCTGGATGGAGGAGTGCTATGATCCACGGCTTGGAGGAAAGACTACTTAAAGTATTAACACTTTAAAAATTATTACTCTCCAAAGCTGGGGAATCTATGGTGAAAAGTTTGTACATGAAATATCAGAGTCCCAAAGGACTGATTCAACAGTCCTTCATCAAGCTATGTGCCTGACACTGTCCTGGGCTTTGAGGACCCAACGTGAACAAGATAAATTAGGTGCCTGCTGCTGTGGACCTTATGCCATGAAGGAAGAAAGGACAACACAAAAAATAAAAAATTTCAAGGACTGATAAGTGATCCCAGCTAGTAGGGAAGCTGAGGCAGGTGGATCCCTTGAGCCTAGGAGTTCAAGGCCAGTCTAGACAACACAGTGAGATAGACAGACAGACATAGATACAGATACATACATACATGTATGAAATTTCTAAATAAACAAATAAAATTTTAAAAGCAAAAGAAAAATATAACAAAGAGCCTCCCAGGCAGAGGGTACAGTTGAAGACAATTCATTCCAGGAAAACTCAGAACTTAGTCTGTTTTCCTTCCTTTCAAGTAATCTTCCCTCCTCTATCCAATGACATTTCTATTTTATCCAAGTGTTCTTTTATACAAATTCCTGGTGTCAGGCCTACTTTACAAGGCTAGACTCCTTTATGTTCAGGAGGATCAGGTGTTGGTCAGGAAGCCCCAAAGCCACCAATGATGTCTGGGCTGCAGTTCTCATTTCTTCCACCAGGGGCCACCCTTGCAACCATGTCTGTAGCCCTTGCTTCATTTTCCTGCTCTTAAAAGAGGAAATAAGACCCTGAATGTTTGGGGTGAGAAGAGTAGTACTGAGGCTGAGAAGTTAAGAAGTTACCTGACATCCCATAACTAGTATACGGCAGAGCCATAACTGGGCCTTGAAGGAAACCAGAATGTCACCCCAAAATATGTCTCTTTGACATAAATATTTTTGAGCCAAAGGCACTTAAGAGGTAGGATTTTAGGTCTGTCTGAACTGCCCTTCCTTACCCACAGACAAAACTCCTGGGAGAGAGAGCTGATACTCCTGTACCAGCAAGATAGGCCCCTGTCATCAGTGACTGGGAACTGATGCTGCAAAGATCTTTATAGATAAGCTTACTGCCGATAAGGAGACTGAGGTAGGAGGTTTGCAAATTCAAGACTAGCCTTGACAATTTTAGCAATACCCTAAGCAATATAGTGAGATCCTGTCCCAAAAATAAAAAAATAAACAAACTTACTAAACTCATTGAAATAATTCTCATTCTTCATCCCTCTATTTTCTCCTAGTGACTCACATAGCATTTACTGCCCCTAGCCCAGACCCCTCTGTCTTGTCATTTCTTCACAAAATGTATCGTTCTTTGTCTAGAAAGTATACAACTTTTTGCTTTGGCTACTTTTTCAAGCCTTCACTCTTGTGAGGGTTCTCATGTACATGTAAAAATTAATGAAATGTATATGCTTTTCTTCTGTAAATATGTCCTGTGTTAATATCCTGGTTAATAACTAACAGGGGCTAGATGCAGTGGTACACACCTGTAATCCCAGTGACTCAGGAGGCTGAGGCAGGAGGATCACAAGTTCCAGGCAACTGTGAGACCCGGTCTCAAAATAAAAAATAAAAAGCTCCCCTGGGTTCAATCCCTAGTACCACCAAAAGACAGGGAGAGGTGATCTAGAATCTCTCCTATGCCCCTAACTTGTATTGCTTTGGAGAGATGCTTGACTTTTTTTTTTTTTTTTTTTTTTTTTTTTTTTTTTGGTGGTGGTGCTGGGGATTGAACCCAGGACCTTGTACAGGTGAAGCAAGCGCTCTACCAACTCAGCTATATCCCCAGCCCCTTGTTTTGTTTTTTTTTCAATGCTAGGGATGGAAGTTGGCCTTGCACATGCAGGCAAGTTCTCTACCAGTGAGCTACACCCTTAACCCTTCGCCCCAAACCTGGACAATTTTTAAAGGATTCTGCCTTCAAGTTAGGAGCCTAAGGATGATAGAAATCTGAAACCACCGCAGCCCTAACTGGGAGTCTGTTAACTGGCAAATAAACTGAGTGACCAGAAAGAGTCAACTCAGAAGAAGAGAACTTGTCTTTCATGGCCCTCCCTCCTAGTTTCTTAAGAACAACAAAATTCCCTAACCCTTCAATCTCAGTTGACAATTCACTTTGCAAACTTGAGGGGCTGGGGGCAGGGTAAGCAAGGGCCAGCTATAACAAATGGTGGGAAGGAAAGCAATTTAAAAAAAAAAAAAAAAAAAAAAAAAAAAAAGACTGACTGCAGTTTTGCCACTGGATTATAAATCCAGATTTTACCATCTTTTTGCTGGGTGGCCTTAAGCAAATGACTCGGCCTCTCTGGGCCTCCATTTGCTCTATTTTAACATGAAGGATACCACCAAGTGGGGAGCCTACCACTTCAGAATTTCGTGAAGATTAACCAAGACGGTGAACATGATTACACTGCTGCAGAGTAGTGCAAAAGGAAGCGATGATGCTTTCTGTGCTTCTGGACAGACAAGACAGAAGTATTTTCTAAATGTACAGATGGGCCATAAAGTGACAACAGAAACTAGAGAAGAAATGCCGAGTCCTTCAAGGATGGGAAAACACCACCTTTTGAGTCTATAGTAGGAACTTCTTTTCAAACTAAAAAACAAGATGCTTTTTGAAGAACCCTCACCTACCACTGACACAACTAATAGAGCAACTGGGCTGCATCTGGGGGCTTGTGGTGTACGCAGGGAACATGAGCTGCCCTGGATTCCTTTCCCGAGCTCATCCAAATCTGGGCAGTGAAAGTTGAGACAGGCATGATTGGACTTGCCAAGGGTGGTGGCCTGAAAAAATGAAAATGGTTTTGCAAATAACTTGACGCAAGGCACTTAAACTACTGGGGCCTCTCCTCTTGACGCTGGCTAAGCCTCGCCCTTTGAGAAGTGACAGAGTAAGTGTGACAGGGAGCCCCAACCTGAATTACCAGGCGCTCATTAAGACTCATTATCTTTCTGTAAAACCGGATCCTCTGGGCTGACAAATTGCAAGTTGCAGGGGCTCTGGGAAGCTCCCCTAGGTGGCGGGCGGGGTGGGGCAGGGCCTGATCAGCCACTGTGCATTCCCACAGCACCAAGTAAGCGGGTGGCGAGGGCAAAATGGGAAGCCAGAGATCAGCACATGGGGACTGAGGATATTTGAACATTTCTATAAAAAAAAAGTTAACAAAAAGTGAGATGGGGGCGGGGGGATGAGGAGTCTTTAACCCAGTGTGAAGACCTTTCCTCAACCTGCTCTTTGGTCACGTGATCTAGAAACCAAATCCCAGTAACAGGCGAGAGACTCCAGTGGCCCTGTCTACATGGGATAATCTTTCTGCCACAAAAATATCACCACACCATCACCATCATCAAAAACTACAGACTCACTCAACAGCTTCAGCTGTTCTATTACATTTTAATTGTGTAGAACACTGACTAACATACCCCGCTCTGTTTTAGGCACTTTACAAATATTAGCTTATTTAATACTGGGATTCTATGAAGTTGGTGTATCTGGTGTCCTCCTCTTACACATGGAGGAACTGAGGTGGCTGACAGGTGGCGGAGCTGTGATTTGAACCTTGGTAGTCCAGAGTGCTCCCTAGGTGATGGTCCTTGCCCTGAGCTCCTTGTGTCCAATTTTCTGGCTTCATCCCTGCCTCAGGTCCCTAGGGCAGGCATCAGCAACACTGTTTTCTTTTTCCTAAAATTACACACTGGGGAATTCTGGGGCTGAGCTAGTTTACCCCAAAGTGAGGGCTTTTCCCACTGTTTTTCCTGCAAAATGGGGGTGTGCTTTCTAGCAGGAATTAATAAAATAAAAAGGCTAGGGATGGAGCTCAGTGGTAGTGTCCCTGGGTTTAACCCCCATTCAAACAAACGGACAACAATGACAAAAACCAAAACCAAAACCAAACCAAACAAAACAAACAAAAAACAACAACAACAAAAGAGAGAGGAGAAAAGGAAAAAGATGGTCCAGAACAGTATGAAATTACACAGCAGGAAGTTAAACCAGTGAGACAAGCCAGGCACACTTGCCTGTAATCCCAGCAACTCAGGAGGCTGAGGCAGGAGAATTGCAAGTTCAAGACCAGCATCAACTTAGTGAGGCCCTAAACAAAGGAGGGGAGCTGGGAGATGTGGCTCCAGTGGTTAAGCACCCCCTGGGTTTAATCCCCGGTGTCAAAAAGACAACAACAACAACAAAAACTAGTAAGGATGACTTTTTGAAAGTGTCTTTAATGTGGGGAAATTCTCACATACTGTTATTCTTCCTGTTTTCTAGTGTATTTGACAGAAATAATAAGCTTTGGGTTGGGGAGATAGCTCAGGACCTGGGTTCAATCCCTAGCGCTGGAAAGAAAGGAAAGAAAAGAAAAAGAAAGAAAGAAAGAAAGAAAGAAAGAAAGAAAGAAAGAAAGAAGAGAGGAGAAAGAAATAATAAGCTTTAAACAGAAAACCCTGGAAGAGATAGCTGAAGTTCAAATACAAATAAAACCCAAGTTCATGAAAGCATTGGGTCTGGGGTGGGCAGGCTCTGAGCACTCAGCAACATTCCTTCCTTGGAATTGCAGGCCTGCAGGGAACCCCACCCGCCTCTCCTCCACCCACGTGCAGACTGGAATGTGAGCGGGTAGGATGGAGACACTCTCAAAAGCTTCTATAGATCCCAGCAGATGCTGGGATGTGAGGACAGGGCCCTGCTGGCTGAGCCGCCCGGTACCAGTGGGGAGATGCAGTCTCTGAGGACACTGCTGGGAAGCAGAGCTGCACCCCGTTACGCACCAAGGGGACACCATGGATCATCTCCCCTCCTCAGAGCCAGGTCACTGCACTCAGCTGGACTTCAAGGACCATTTGAATTGAGCGCTCAAGCTTACGTGTACAAGATCAAAGAAGCTTCTGAGGCTCCTGGGGGCCACACTGCCATTATGTACCCCCAAACCAAGGGCTTCAGTTTCTAATTTAGTTTGATGTAACGGATGTAAGGACACCCAGGGAGACAGACAACCTCATTTAAGTGAAATGAGGGTTTTTCCTTTAGGGTTCAGGAGTGATGTTTCTAACTCCAACCATAAAGCCGTGAGTTCCCACAGGTGCCTCTACAAAACTTCTCTTCATGTTGACCAATTTCTTAGGTGGCACTGGGTAATGCTGGCAGGGCTTCCTTTGATGGACATCCATGAAATCATAAACATTACAGGCTTATTAAGCACCCATCAACAGCAGAAAATGTGATTTGATGTTTAAAAAAATGGGGGAGAGGGACAAGTAGGCTTCTGGGCTGTCCCCATCTGGGGCATGTTGAAGAGGAGACTCAGTCCCCTGGGAAGACCGGCCATCTCAATTGTAATGGGTCTCTATTTCTACGTGTCCATCTGCTACTGAGAACTGGCAGTAACGACGATCTAAAATCCTTATTAAATTCAGCAAGCCCATGAAGTAGGATTTAGCATCCTCTGTTTATAAATGAGGACACTGAGGCACAGAAGTGAAGGGAGGTGGCCAAGTCACACAGCTCTGAAGAGGCAAAGGCTGTGGTCCGACGCACTTAACCCATCAAGATTTAACCACCAGGAGGCCTGTCTCTCAGCACTGAGGACCCACTTGAGAAACTCCCCTAGTTAACTGAATTCCTGGAGGTTAATTCACACAAACGAATGGAACGGTTAAGAAAGTAAATAGAAGGAGAGTCATAAATGCAAAGCATCGGCAGACACACACCTTTCCTCTCTCCTGGGACAAATACGGAGCCTTGGAAATCCAGTTCCAGACATCAGAAAAACACAAGGCTCTTTAGACAGTCACATGGAGGAGGAAGTTTGAGACTCCAGACTCAGAATGTTCTGAATTATGTCATCACTTTGCACGAGCTGAAATAAGAGTTCCTCTAACTAGCCAGCTGCAACCCCAAAGGCTTCTCTGTGGAAGAATTGGAAGTGTCCTTGCACAAACACAGCTCCCAGCAGGTGGCCCCAACACCTGTGCACCCACCTGCTTCCTGTGTACTTTGGTTTGGTGAAGGCAGAGGCAGCCACAGTACTTGTTGATAGGTGGCTCCCTTGGGTTCCCAGGGACAGGAAACTTATTTGCAGGAAGCTTATCAGGTTGTTTCTCCTAATCTCCCCCAAATTTCCTTGCCCAGAACAAATTCACTAACTTCACCAATGTGCACCCTGAAATCAGATGTCAACAGTAAATGCTGCCTGGGTGGGAAGCAAGAAACAATCTTCAAGAAACAGAGGAGGCTGGGTATGGTGGCACAAGCCTGTAATCTCAACAACTTGGGGAGCTTGAGGCAGGAGGATTGCAAGTTTGAGGTCAGCCTCGGCAACCCTGTCTCAAAAGAAAAAAATAAAAGGGCTAGGGATAAAAAGGCTCAGTCATAAAGCACCCCGGGTTCATTCCCTGGTAGAGAGACAGAGAGAGAGAGAGAGAGAGAGAGAGAGAGAGAGAGAGAGAGAGAGAGAGAGAGAGGGAGAGAGAGGGAGAGAGAGGGCAGAAGAAGCAGCAAGCAGATGGGGCGAGTGGGGTGGCAGTGGAGAGAGGATTAGATGAAGATGAGCTTAAAGATGAAGGAAAACCTGGTCCCAGCCATTTATCCTTTATTTCCAGAAAGGGAGTAAGCAAGGAAACGATCATCCTTGCTTCTCAAAGGCTCCACCTCTCTGTGAATTTCCCCTCTCCTAGGAAGTCACTAATGCTACCTGGGTCATTTCTGCAGCGCCTTTGCTTGCCAGTCATGTTTCCACCCGGGCAGATGCATTTCCTTCTCCACAGCAAATACCAAGGATGCTGATCAGAATCAGCCTGGAGAAAAAATGCTATCAGTGGCGGCACTTCTGGCGCTGGTTAACAACCAGTGCAGTACGTTAATATTTTACATTTGTGTGAACGGAGGTCAAACCAACTCCGGTTCAAATCCCACCTTGGGGGCCACTGTTAAAATGACCTCTGCTGATGACCACTAGGTGTTTGTGGAGCTTAGCCCCGCAAGTACAGCAGCCAACTAAACAAGAGGCTGCCTGTGGCGGAGGGGTGACATTCCAGCGGAGAAGAGCCTATTGAAAAGAAAATTAGGGCCAGGAACTAAAAGCTTTAAAACTGTTAGCAGGTAAGGGGGTTCCCAGGGGGTTAGTTGCCAGCCCATCTAATGAAGGGAGTCTAAGGAGGGCCTCCAGAGGGCCACTGGAGAAAGGGCTCTGCGCACGCAGAAGCCAGGGAGGGAGGGAGCTGCAGGAGGCACAGGGGGAAGAGTTCCAAGGCCTAGCCAAGAACTGCATCCTACTGCGAGACCCTGAGGGCCAGGCCCTGGGCTGGTACTGAAGAGTCACCTGGGGACACAGTGGATGCTGTGACATTCTAGAAGAATTTAAGTAATTAGTGGGTCCCCCACTGGGTCTGTGTCCAGCACTTATTCCTGCTCCTTCAGTCCAAAAGGACTGAGGGCCTCCCCATCCCCTCTGTCCTTTTTGTCAACAAGATCAGAAAAAACTCAGTTTCGGATCATTTTCCTTCCGAGGCCTCTCCTGGACAGCACAGGAACCACCAGCACCCACAGATAAAACCTCACCCAGTTTAATGGCAATGTTCCTGCCTGGACAGGGTTCCAATGGTTCCGCTGGGGAAGCTGGGGTGAGTCTCGGCTCAAGGCAAGACCCAGGACTGGGTTTCAGTTTTCCAAGGGGGTGGGCACTAACTGGAAGGAACCTCACCTGAATTTAAGAGGTGGGGGAGGAAATGAGCACTTGATCTCCACTCCCTCAAGGGGCTGGGGGCACGTGGGCCTCCTGCAGAGGGGGAGGGGGGGCTTTGTCCCTGCCTGCCACAAGAAGGAAACTTGTTTGGTTTCTTGAAAAAGAACGAGGTGAATGGGGAGGCCCTCTGGCTTCCATGCCAAATTGGAGGAGTTTTATTGTCCCGGCTTCTGGCTGCATGAAAAATGCTCAGACACCCCACCCTGCCCGCCTAAATAACAGAGGTGCTAACTGCTCATTCTCATGGGCTGCAACCCAGGAAACATTCCTGTGGCCAACTTGGGCAACTCCAGGAACTGTTTGCTTATTGATTAGAAAGAAAAGGCTCCCACACAGTACTTGCCCACTTTTCCTTTCTGGAGGGTTCCATGTTCTGAATTCCAAAGCACCTGAGTTCCCACCCCCAGTTCCCACTGACCCCTCACTGGAAGGGGCAGCTGACAACCTTGGAGCAGGGCAACTGGGTCCTGAGCCCTACTGTGTCCCTTAGGGCTCTTCAGGTCTTTAATTCTCACAAAATAAGGCCCATTGATCAAAATTTCTGGTTCAGTTTTGGTTTCCCAGTACTGGGGATTAAACTCAGGGCCTCAGGCATGCAAAGCCCAAGGTATGCATCACTGAGCTACATCCCCAGCCCCGACCAAGAATTCTAACATCTTCTCCATCCAGGGTCTAAAATGCACTGCACACCCTCTTCTCGGGCACTTTGGCAAAAACACCTAGGCCTGGGGCCTGCCCCTGACTGAGTCCAGATGTCCAGAGCTGGGAGAGCCCAGGTGTAGGTACATTAAAACCTTTCCCAGGCACTTGCAGGAAATGCGATCTCAGTAACTTCCCTTCTATTTACCTTGACTGTTGAGCCTTCATGTAACAGGAGAAAAAGAACCTGTCACCTTCCTCAGTCACTTTATGTTCAGGGTGCCTTGTTATCTGTGTCTATTTCTTGCCCCCTATAAAGTTTTGATTTTAATTCAATAGCAGGACCTTGTGTATGTGAGAGAGGGAAAGTTACAAAACACAGAAGATACAGCAGCACTGTTTACGACAGCCAGCTCATCACCTGACGAATGGGTAAATAAGCTGTATTCTATCCATACAATAGCAATTGTTTGGCAATGAAAAGAAATGAAGTAGCAACACATGCTACAACATGGATGATGGGTTAAAACATCATGTTCAGAAGCCTGAGCCAAAGACCACATGTCGCATGGTTCCATTTACTGCATGTGAAATGTCCAGAGTGGGTAAACCTATAGGTAAGAGTAGATTAGAGGTTGCCCAGGGCTGGGAGGAAGCTGGGGTGGAGGCTCTGCTGGGATGCCTGTGGAGGGGGAGCTTTTTTGAGGGTTGGTGAAATGTTTTTAAGTTGATGTAATGATGGCTGAAAATTCTATGACTAATACTAAAAACCCACTAAATTCTAGATTTTGAATGAGCATACTATAGGACATGTGAATTGTATTTCAAAAAAACTGTCATGAACAAAAAAAGAGCCCACTCCCAAAGGCTTGGGAGGCTGAGGCAGGAAGATTGCAAGTTCAAAGCCAGCCTTAACAGAAGCAAGGTGCTAAGGAACTCAGTAAGACTGCATCTCTAAATAAAATACAAAATAGGGCTGGGGAGGTGGCTCAGTGGTCGAATGCCCTGCGTTCAAAGTCTGGTACCCTTAAAAAAAAAAAAAAGTCAATCCATAAAGTTTTTAGGATGGATAAAGTGTGGTATAGCCTCTCAGTGATAAAAAAGATTAAAATAGAAAAAAATGCAACAGCATAAGAACCTTAATAGCGCTATTCTAAGTGAAAGAAACCATTCACAAAAGAACTACACAGCTACTTACTAGAGACACAAGCACACCCATGGTGTCCTGGAGCAGGGGGTAGGTGGAGGCTTGACTGCCAAGAGGCCCAGGGGAACTTGTGAGGTGACAGAAATCTGAAACTGGGTTTGGGTGATGGCTGAACAGCTGTGTATGTCTGTAAAAATTATCTAATGTATATTTACACTGGGTATAATTGTGTGGCATGTAAATTACATCTCAATGAACCAGAAAGAAAATACAGTTATTAGGCCTTCTTTTAAGGACCCCATGAATCAAAGTCCTACCATTCAAAACAGATACAGTCTAAACCAATAATGGCAAGGCTATGAAAAAGCAAAGAGAGAAAAGAGAAACCATAAATAATCCTTGGTGAACAAGAATTAGAAAAGTAAAAATAATCCACACAGTCACCTGTGGACACGGTGTGAGGCTCTATGCCCACTCAGGCTGTGTGAAGCAGGGGGTTTTCTGATCCCCTGGATGCTGAGGCCCAGAAAGGCTCAAGTCACTTGCTCACAGTCCCACCTGTGAAATGACATTCACACCTGGGACTCGCCCAACACCAGAGCTTCTGTTCTAACCACTAAGCTAAACTGCCCTGCCTAGAGGAGGAAGGGACACTCTGGTATGAGGGTAAAAGTCCAAGTTGGAGGTAGATGGCTGAAACCACACTTAGTCTCTGTAAAGAACACATCTAGAGAGACATGCACTAATCCAGGGCCACATTTCCAAAGCCTGAGGACACAGAGATGTGGCAATGCTGACTGTGAAAACACAGGAATTTGGAATCTTTGTCTTTTTTTTTTTTTTTCCTTTTCTTTTTTTGGTACTGGGGATTGAACTCAGGGCACTCGATCACTGAGTCACACCCCCAGCCCTACTTTGTATTTTATTTAGAGACAGGGTCTCACTGAATTGCTTAGAGCCTCGCTAAATTGCTGAACTCGTGATCCTCCTGCTTCAGCCTCCCAAGCCACTGGGATTACAAGTGTGCACCACCATGCCCAGCTTGTCTTTTGGTTTTGAGATGGGGTCTGTCTGTGTTGCCCAGACTGCTCAGAAACTCCTGAGCTCAAGCGACCCTCCTGCCTCAGCCTCCTGAGTAGCTGGGACTACCAGAAATTTGAAATCTTTGAATCATTCAGTCATTCAAAATTGAGCTCTGGAAACTTCTACAAAGAATGAACATGAGGCCTGTCCTATTCCCAAACATGGGTTGTGCTGGAAATGCTCAGACCCTCTGCCTCTGACCTTTGGAACAAAACTCCTCTCACAGCCCCAAAGACCGGCTGAAAGCCAAGATGCAGAAGTGAGGCATTTCCCACAGTCTCCAGGTCACATGCGCTTGCGTGTGACTCCACGACAAGCCCTCACTTGTCCAACACGGCCTCCGAGAGCAGCTTTCCTTTAATGGACCCGAGCATCATTTTTCATTAACTCCACAAGTAAGCACTGACGGGAAGGAAGGGCTGCTGCTCCCAAGAGCAGCTGAACCTACTCAGGCTGCCCGAAAGGTATCTGCACAGACTCCAGAGAAACACACCCACAGCCAGTGCCATCTACCTCCGAGCCCCAGGAGGAGAGAGAAGGAGAGATGGAGAGGAATAGAATGGGGTGCTCACTCTAAGAATCCCAAATAGGAAAAAAATGAAAACCCAGAAGAGAAAATAGCAAAAAGATGAGTTCGTGGGCGCCACATGCAGACTTCCATATCTGGGGGCTACAGCCATGTGGCCAACTCTCTTCTCAAGAGGCCACAGAAGGTTGCTGTGGGACTGTCCCAGCAGTGATTCTCTCCACCTTCTTACTTTTCTGGATGCAGTCCTTGCCAAAAAGACTCCATGATACATTTATCTGACCTGTTCCTACTTTCCACTGTAATTCATAGTTGGAAATTGACACACATACATATATGACGTATGTAAAAGGTTATTCACTAAGGCAGTGTTTGTGGTAGAAAAATGGAGACCACCCAAGTATCCATCAATAGAGGGTTAGATAAATAAATTATGGAATCTTGCTTCAGTGAAATATTATGCAGCTATAAAACAAATAAGAGAGCCGGGGTTGTGGCTCAGTGGTAGAGTGCTTGCCTCACATGTGTGAGGCACTGGGCTCGATCCTCAGCACCGCATAAAAATAAGTAAATAAAAATTAAAGGTATTGCCTCCATCTACAACTAAAAATATTCAAAAAACAAAGAGCCAGGCATGGTCAAGCACACCTATAATCTCAGCAACTTGGGAGGCTGAGGCAGGAGGATCACAGTTCAAGGCCAAGCTCAGCAATTTAGGGAGGCCCTAAACAGTTTAGTGAGATACAAAATAAAACATAAAAAAGGCCTGTGTTCAATCTGCAGTACCAAAGGAGCTAGGGATGTAGCTCAGTCTGAGATGGTCCAAACCCCAGCACCACACAAAAAAGAAAGCTCTTTGTTCTTTATGTCCTGCTGTGGCATAAACTTCAAGATATATATTATTAGGTGATAAAAAGCAAAGTGCAGAGTGGGACTGCCTTTTGGGTAAATAAAAAGGAGGTGGGTGGGTGTGGTAGTACACGCCTATGAGTCTAGCTTTAGTTATTGTTTTATTTTTATCAACAGTGTGAACACATTACCCATACATATATATATATATTTTTTAAATGCGGAGCCATGTGTAAACTTACTATTTACTTTCTATCTGAGAGAATTTAGGATAGAGGGTATAGCTCAGTGTTAGTGTTTGCCTAGCATGCGGGCCTTGGGTTCAATCCCTAGCACTGAAGAAAACAAATTTCTTTTGGCCAAATACTTGGAGGAGTTGCGAAATTCACAGACCAATGAAACGGAAAAGACCAAAGTAAAGCCATTTTGTTTTGACTTGACTCCATTGTATCCTTGCTTGTAATGCTTTCCTTTCAGCCTCCTGAAGCTGTACTTATGTTGACAGTAGTGTGGGATCTTCTTGCTTCCCTGACTCTGGTCCTGATGTACAACAAAAATGACTCTGAAATGTGTAATCAAAACAATTCTCTCATGTAATCAAAATATCTGTCTCAACAAGGTCTTTCCTGACTTACGGGTGTCTCAATTGTCCTTGTGGTTTTGTGAATTTTGCCTTTATGAACTCTGTACTTCCAAAATTCAGGTGCTGGGAGTTCTTCAAGGCGTTAGCCTGCTCCCAGCCACGGCTTGCCTGGCATGCTCATTGAAAAAACCCTTTTTCAGTCTGGTTTAGTATGCATGGTGGTGTGTAATTTTCCCACATTCCCTAACAGCCAGTTAGAAGGCACCTGTGTCAGGCACAGGTACCTGTAATTCTAACTATCCAGGAGGCTGAGGCAGGAGAATCCCAGGTTTGAGGTCAGCCTCAGAAACTTAGTTAGACCTTGTCTCCAAATAAAAATAAAAAAGGTTGGAGATGTAGCTCAGTGATAAAGTGCCCCTGGGTTCAATCCCAGCACCTCACACAAAGGCACACTGTGCCCACTCTCGGGGGATTAAGAACCCTCTGAGAATCTCAGCAACACAGGATGCAGGAGCCCATGGGCGGTGGGAAAGAGGGAGGATGACCCACATGTGAGCGGAAAAGGAAGGGGCACAGCAGGCAGGACGCTGGTCAGCTGGTCTGGCAGGAAGTGGCAGATGCCAAGTCAGGTGACCAGATTCTCCTTGCAGTACGCCAGGCAAGTCCCTTGCATTCTTTCTGTGTAAGTGTTCTCATCTGTAACGTGCAGGGGCTGAGCTGTACCAGCACAGATGTGGGGCTCGGATGTAATGTGGAAGATGTGGAAGCCTTGGATGTAATGGCAAGTCTTTTGGAGGTCACTCTGAGCATGATTCTAGATTTTACACGTGTGAATCCTTTCTTCCCACAAAGCCCGTTTCCAGCACTTTAGAATGAAGTTTTTTATGGATTCGGGTAAACAAGGAGTCAGTACAGGCTTAGTCCGTAGAAAGGTAAAAACAGCATTCACAGAGGATTCAACAAAAACGCAGGTGGTCGTTTAAAAAGAATCAAGTAACTGGATGTTGTGGTACATGCCTGAAATCCCACCTACTCAGGAGACTGAGGAAGGAGGATTGCGTGTTTGAGGCCAGTCTCAGCAATTTAGCAAAACCTGTCTTAAAATGAAATTTTAAAAAATGGATCTAGGGATGCAGCTCAGTGATACAGCACTTGCCTAGTATGCATTAGGACCTAGGTTTGATCCCTGACACTGCAAAATAAATAAACTTAATTAAATAATTTTATTTACTTATTAATTTGAGGTACTGAGGATTAAACCCAGCCCAGTCCTTTTTTATATTTTATTCAGAGACAGGGTCTCTCTGAGTTGCTTAGGGCCTTGCTGAGTTGCTGAGGCTGACCTTGAACTCGTGAACCTCCTGCCTCAAGACTCCTGAACCCCTGGGATTACAGGCTTTCACCACCATGCCCAGCTGATGTTTTTAAAAATTTTAAAGAAAACAATAAAATGGACTGGGCGTGGTGGCTGGGGACATGGCTCAGTGGTTGAGTGCCCCTGAGTTCCATACCCAGTATCCAAAAAAAGAAGAAAAAGTGAAGAATAAAAAGAAAACAGTAAAATGGGATTGTGAAAAGGCTTAGACTGTCTGTAGAAGGACACAAGACATGGGAACACCGCTCATATCAAGAGACAAGCTGCCGATACCGGACGTTAAAGGGAGGGACACTTGCATGCAATTTCAAATCATTTAAACTGGTTTGTGTTTATTTTCTGGTCTTCATGTGACATTTTTCTCTCCTTTAATGAGAGAGTTGAGCTGAAGGAAGGACTGGTGTAGTTGACTGTAACTTCAATGAGCAACCAATTGGGTGCTGTGGCTTCCAAAACCCAAAATGCTGACTTTGGATGCATTATCAGAAATACAACACTCAGGACATGGAAGTCTGCGGGTTCTGTTCTGTCTGATTCTATTTGTGGTTTGATAAGAACATTCTCAGGGTTGCAATCTAATGATCTAAATGATGGATGTTGTATTTCTTTCCAAGCATCATGCTTTAAGAGGGACATTGACCCCTGGCTCTGGCCCAGGGGCAAAGGGGCAAGGATGGTAAGTAGTCCTAATGTAGAGGAAGGGACAGAAAGGGAGAGGCAATGGGATCTTTGCTTTTAGGATTTATAAATCTGACTCCTTTGAGAAGAATTGGTCACAATGGTACCAGAGGGCAAGTGAAGAGTTATGGAAAATAGAAAGAGCGAGACAATCCAAGAAGAGAAGCAAATTTCTTCTGCTAAGAGCTGACCTCGAACAAGATGGAACTGCCAGCCTCCTGCAGGCTCCTCTCTCCAAGTATCAGCACGAGTGGCTGCACCTGGTACTGCCTTTGCATGACACTGAGGCTGGTGTAAAAGCTTGGAGTCTACATAGATCCGGACTTTATTTGAACTATGCCTCTATCTGTGATCCTTTAAGAAAATTCATTAGCCCCGGAGTCTCTGACACCTCTAAGACAGAGAGAATGGTCCCTATACACCACAGAATCGAAGGGAAAATCTGAAGAGAGTGGTATGGGGCGAGCCCTCCACGTGTTGCTGCTGTTATCACTACACTATAAATGGTGTTTGCAGAACTGGAAACTTCTGCAACTGCTTCCAGGGCATCCTGCAAGACAGGCAGGGCCAAGATGGCTGTGCAGACTTGGCAGGGCAACAGCCCAGTGCCTTCTGGGGAGGCTAGAATATCAGCAGTCCCTCTCTCCAGCCTTGGTCCACACCCCCAGGACTGGCTACTCCTGCTTGCGGGTGTGGTGGCCCCTGCCTGTGGGGAGTGCCCACAGAGCCAGAGGAAGCTTTGGACTTGGGAAAGTCAATCCTTCCCCTCCCCTTCTGATCAAAGTTCTGGTACCACAGGGAACAGTGTCTGCCCACACCAACCACTCCCTTCTTAGGCCACCTGGAAACAACTCTATGGCCATAAAAGGAAGTTTCCTGATTGCTGCTCTGCTTTGCCTGATCCACTCCTTGAGGCCTTAGCAGCAAGAACTTCAGAGTTGGGCCAGGGTTGTTAGGTCTGTGAGTGGATGTCAAAGAAGGCACTAGTGCCCTGGAAGGTGGCTAGGATGTGGGAGCCTCCCAGGGGAGCCCTTGACAGTTTCTTAAATGGGTCTCAGATCCCAAAAGAGAATCTCTGGATTAGAGACAAAAGTAGGGGTTAAAATGGGTGTTGACAGTAGGAGAATGAAGGGGTCTCAACTGTGACCACCATATCTGGTTGTTTCCAATGCCCCTGGCCTTCAACTCAAACCCTGGGGGCACCGTCAGAAAAAACTCCAGGTTTCCTGGGAGCATGCTCAGAGAGGGTGAATAATAACACCTACAAAGCCCAAGTGAGCAGTGGGGACAGGGTAGTCAAAATGGGAGGTAAGAGAAGAGCAAGGAGACAGTCAACTCTGTGGGGAGCTTTCTCCCCACAGACACAATCCACCTCTCTGCCTCTCTCTCTCTCTCTCTCTCTCTCGCGCTCGTTGTGCTGGTGATTAAACTCAGAATTTGGTGCCGTCAGGCAAGGTGGCACACACCCGTACTCCCAGCAGTTTGGGAGACTGAGGCAGGAAGATCGCAAGTTCAGAGCCAGCTTCAGCCACTTAGCAAAACCCTGAGCAACTCAGCGAGACCCTGTTTCAAAATAAAAAATAAAAAGGGAGGGGCTGGGGAGCTAGCTCAGTCGGTAGAGTGCTTGCCTTGCAAGCACAAGGCCCTGGGTTCGATCCCCAGCGCTGCAAAAAAATAAATAAAAATAAAAAGGGCTGGTGATGTGGCCCAGTGGTTTGGTACCAAAACACAAAAACAAAAACACCTGGAGCAAGCTGGGCATGTGCCCTACCACAGAGCTCTGCCCGGCCCCGACCCATTCATCTCTTGGCGCCTGGACTATGGCAGCAGCCTTCTCACAGCTTTTCCCAACCCTGGCTCAGGTTGCTCCAGACTCTGCTCTGCACAGCAGCCCCTGGGAGTAACTGAGGGGTCTTACCAGAGCCCTCAGAGACCCCTCCCTATTTCCTTTCTCTCAGAATAAAAGCCCAGCTCCTACCATCAGGTCGCAGCCGACTTGGTCACCTGTTCCCCCCACCCCACTTGACTCTGCTCCGGACAGGACCCTGGCTACGCCTGCTCAAGTCTGCATTTGCTTCCCCCTCTGCCTGGAATGTTCTTCCTCAGATGACTGTGTGGTTCCCACCTCCCTTCCAGAGTCTTCGCTAAAATGCTCCTTGCCGCAGGGTCACCTTCAGGCAGCCCCTGATCCCTGGATTTTAAATGGCAGCCCAGTGCCTCCAGCACTCTCTCGTCTTCCATCCTGCTTTGTTTTTTCTCCACAGCACTGACTGCCTTATTATATATTTACAGCTAAGGGACCTTGGGGTCAGCCCAGCAGAAGAGGGGCAAGGATGCTCATGAGCCAGGAGTGCTCATTATGACTGTTCGAGGCTTCGCCAGCTGGCCAGGACTGCGCCTCAGCCTAATGGTTTCATGCCCGTGGTCACCTCTAAGAGCTCAGCTGTCAACCCAATGAGAAGCATCATGCAGAGGGTCAGTTCATCTTCACTGTCCTGAAAGAGGTAGGTACTGTATTATCCCCACCTTACAGGTGAATAAACCGAGACGGGAAAGTGATCTGCCCAAGGGCGCACAGAAGCCACCAGCAGAGACAGCCTGCCTGGCTCCAACAGCCACCTCGTCTTGGCCCTATCACCTCCCTGCTTCTCTCTGCCTTTTCACTCCCTTCCCAAAGCCACCACATGGGGGTGGCAGGTTCCAGGTAGGGTCGGTTTATTCCTGAGACAAGCCATGGGGGCATCTCATTAAACCTGGCACTACAGGTAGAAGGCAACAGAGCTGACGGGGCAGACGGTGCTGACAAGGCCTCTGGAGACTCTGGGGACTTGGACAGCCCAGGAATTGGCTTCAAGAGCTGTAATAAGTTGGCTCCACACCTTGACTTGTCAGCCTTGGCAATAGGCCCAATAGGCCACCTGGCCATTCGCAAAGTCTTAATTTGCTTAAATAAGAGTAAAACCTTTGGCTGTAATTTCCACAGAAAGTCCTGTCTTCTGACATGAGAAGACATGACAGAAAAGTCAGGAAGACAGAAATCTTTCTCCCCAGCTCCATCAATTCCATGGTAAAACCACGCATTAACTAAACCTGGGATGACGGGGCAAATGCTGCCATTGATGCCAGCTTTAAATACCTTCTCCTCTCAGTTCTAATGCACCACTTCTGCTGACTGGGCAGGCTACAACTTTCTCTTTTAAACATCCTCTTAAGCCATTAGCTTAAGAAAAGCTGGAAAGCCTGCCTGCCTGCCTTTTGATTACATAATACATGAAATTTATCTGGGGTGTCCATTTCCTTGGGAAGGTAGGTAGTTACGGTTTCCCAGAATGCCTTCTGCTTATGAGAAGGCTGCAAATCAAGTCCCTACACAAAGCGCAGGGCCAGGTAGAATCACTGGACATTAAGGGCTGTTTACTGTTTAACTTTAGCTCAGAACAGTAGCAGTACTAACCCAATCCAGACCTGTTTTGCTAAAGATCTTATTCCCCACCTTGGTATTTTCTAAAAATCAAGATATAATTAACATAACACAAAATTCACTCACTTAAAGTATATAATTTCAGTGGTGTTTAGTATATTCAGCCTGATGCACAACCATCAGTAATTTCTAATTCTGGAACATTTCCATCACCCCAACAAGAGAGTCTACCTATTACCACCACTCATCTCAGTTCCCCGCATCCTCATCCCTTAGCAATCCCTCATCTGCTTTCTATAGATTTGCCCACTCTGGTTATTTCATACACAAAGGTACCTGATTGGCAATGGTTCGCTTTTTTTAACTTAATGATGGTTTGAAACTGATACATGTTCAATAGAAGCCAGAAATCAAATCTTTAGTTTTGGTTTTTTTTGTTTGTTTTTGAGTTTTGATCTTTTCCCAGGCTGGCAATGCAGTGTGCAGCATAACACACTGTAATTTCTTACTCAGCTATGCTGTTCAGCAAGTTAGGTATATTAAGTGCATTTTTGACTTCTCAGGATCCAATCCCATCACAAGTCCAGGAGCAAGTGTAAGTGAAATTGTGCAGTGTGGTCTTTTGTGTCTGGCTTCTCCACGTACCGTGATGTTTTCAAATTCATCCATGTGACGCTATATGCTTCGTGTCTCGTTATGGCTGAATAATATTCTACGACATGGATATATCAGCTTTTAGTTATCCACTTGTCAGCTACTGAACAGTTGGGGTGTTTGGGCCTCTCTGCATAATGTTGTTTTGAACATTCATGTACATGTTGTTGTCTAGACACATACCTTCCATTATCCGGGGCATATTCTTAGGAGCTCAATTGCTGGGTCATATGTAATTCTATGCTGAACCTGCTGAGGAGATGTGAGACTGTCTTCCCAGTGGCCACAAAATTTTACACTCCTACTAGCAGTGTGCAAGTGAGAGTGCACTGGTTCCTCCACACCCTTACCAACACTTACTTTCTGTTCCCTAGTGAGTGACATGTTCTTGTTGTGGCTTTGCTAATGGTCTTTAAGGGGACACACTAACTTGCCCAGAATGACACCTGTGATGCCCAGAGCAGGGCAGGCTTCCTAAGGACACTCCGTGACAGGCTCCATGCATCAGTTCTCTGATCCTCACAGTAGCTGCCAGGCGTGGCGGCACACACCTGTGACCCCAGCAACTCGGGGGGCTGAGGCAGAAAGATTCCAAGTTCCAGGCTGGCCTAGGCAATTAGTGAGGCCCTGACTCAAAAGAAAATTATTTTAAAAGGGCTGGGGATATACTCTGTGGTAAAGCACCCCCAGTTCACTTTCCAGTACCCAAATAAAACAAAAGTGTTGCCTGTCACAGGGCAATAAACACAGGAGGTAGGACATAGGGTGGCAGATGAAGTCAGACACTCCTGGAGAAAAGGGGGTTTCAGCTCCACCACTCGGACCTCCAATCAGGTTGGAAACCTGTCCTCTCGTGCTCGCTTCGGCAGCACATATACTAAAACTGGAACAATACAGAGAAGATTAGCATAAAGTTTGGGTGGAACCACCATTTGACCCAGCTATCCCACTCCTTGGCCTATACCCAAAGGACTTAAAATCAGCACACTACAGAGATACAGCCACATCAATGTTCATAGCTGCTCAATTCACCATAGCCAGATTGTGGAACCAACCTAGATGCCCTTCAATTGATGAATGGATAAAGAAAATGTGGCATTTATATACAATGGAATATTACTCCGCCATAAAGAATGATAAAATTATGGCATTTGCAGGCAAATGGATGAAATTGGAGAATATCATGCTAAGTGAGATAAGCCAATCTCAAAAAACTAAAGGACGAATGATCTCGCTGGTAAGCAGATGATGACATATAATGGGGGGTGGGAGGGGTTAGCGTTAGGGTTAGGGTTAGGTTTAGGATTAGGATTAAGGAGGGTGGCAAAAATGGAGGAAGGAAGGACTGTATAGAGGGAAAAGAGGGGTGGGAGGAGTGGGGGGGGAAGAAAAAAAATAACAGAATGAAGCAAACAACATTACTCTATGTAAATTTATGATTATACAAACTGTATGCCTTAACTCCATGTACAGAGAAACAACATGTATCCCATTTGTTTACAATAGAACATAAAAAAAAAAAAAAAAAAAAAGAAAGAAAGAAACCTGTCCTCTCTTGAGTTTCAATCTCCTAACGTATACATGGGTGAATGGCTTGAATGGCAATCTTTAAATCCCAGGACGGTTGTGGGGATTAAGTGAGAAAGTTCATGGTGTGAAAGGACCCACACAAACCTGACGGACAAGCCTGCCAGTTTTGATAATAGGATAATATTGGGAAAACTGTGCATGACTTAAAATGTGCTAAGTCTCCCTTTAAAAGCTGATGTGAAGCCAGGTACTATGGCACACACCTGTAATCCCAGCGACTTGGGAGGCTGAAGCAGGATCACAAGTTCAAGGCCAGCCTCTGCGACTTAGTGAGACACTAAGCAACTTAGCAAGAGCCTGTCTCAAAATAAAAAATAAAAAGTACTGGGGATGTGGCTCAGTGGTTAAGGGCCCCTGGGTTCAATACCCAGTACCAAAAAAAAAAAAAAAAAAAAGTTGATGTGAAGGATTCCCATTATTTAAAAGCTGTATATAAAATGTATTTTACTATATTAAGAATGTTATAGTGTAGTTTCAAATCTGAATGATTCAAATTCACACCATGTCCAATGGCCAAAACTGCACTCCTACTGTGCACCAGGCCCCCTGCGGAGCACCCTAATCTACTGTTCATGCTCTGCAAACATTGATCATTATTCTTCACATTGGTAAAACCAGTCACGTATGGTGGTAGGCACCTATCATCCCTGCCCTCCGGAGGCTGAGGGAGGAGGCTCGCTTGAGTCCTGGGAGTTCAAGACCAGCCTAGGCAACACAGCAACCCCTTCTTTAAACAAACAAATGAATGAATAAGTAAATAAATAAGTAAAAGTGGCTGTGTGTAGAGTATGTGCTTACCATGAGCAAGGCCAAGTCCAATCCCCAGCACTTAAGGGAAAAACTAAACAGTACATGAACTACAATTGCTACCTCCATGAAAAGAAATCTAAAATGCTATGTTTGGGCTGAGTTTTTTGTTTTGTTTGTTTTCAATAGCTTCCTTTCCTAAATTTCTCCCTTTTGCGGAGAGACGTCTGTTGAAGACGGATGGACCAAAAGTGAGCCTGGCAAATGCTCCCGCCTGGACTTACACCATCATGACCCTGAAATCTAATTTCAGGGCTTGTTAAATCATGACCTTTTGTTCCTTGTGAAAGCAACATGCTGACACCATCAGGTTTGCTTTCGTTAGATGTCTCAGATCTGGAAATGCCAGCTTTGCTTTATTACAGGGGAGGGGAAATAAAACAAACCTTTTTGAATTACAAACTTAAATTCTACGTATGGCTGGTGTGCATGAACACAGTTTCTGTGAGACTGGTGTGCTCATAAAGACAAACAGCAACTTCCCACTGCTCCAGAGTACAACAGACGCACCTCCCAGAGGTGGGAGAACAAAACAGGGTGTGGCTCATCAAAGTCAAGAACACCCCCTTCTCTCTCCGCATTCCCTACTGTGCACACCGGTGGCAGCCACGGAGGCGATGTTTGAAATGGCTTGTGTGTTAGATTCTACCCTAAATAAAAGACATTCTTGGGATAGTTGAGGATATTTGAATTCGGAGTCAATGTCAGATGATACTGTAGATTTTCCTACTTGGGATAACGGTACCTGGGTTCAGACAGCAAGTCTTCTCTCTTAGGAGAGACGGGTGGTGAGCCACGTGAGCCACTTTTTTTCTCCGAATATGAACTTAATTTTTTTAATGGACATAAAAATTGCACATATTGACAGGGCACCGCATAAGGTTTCAGCATTTGCTTACATTGCACAATTGTTTGATGTTCGATAAGCATATCTAGCCCCTCAAACATTTATCATTACTTTGTGGCGAAGCATTTAATATCCTTTCTTCTAACTTTTTTTAAAAAAATTATTTTTTTTTTTTTTTACAGACTGCATTTTGATTCGTTGTACACAAATAGGGTATATCATTTAGTTTTTATGGTTGTGCATGATGTAGACTCATACCATTTGTGTAATTGGACATATACATAGGGTAATGATGTCTGTCTCATTCCATGATTTTTCATACCCCCCCATTTCCTTCTACATAATCTAAAGTTCCTTTATTCTTCTCTCACTCCCCTTCCCTTCCCCCATTATATATCATCATCCACTTACCAGGGAAAACATTCGGCCTTTAGTTTTTTGGGGATTGGCTTATTTCACTTGGCATGATATTCTCCAATTCCATCCGTTTATTTGAAAATGCCATAATATTACCCTTCCTTATGGCTGAATAATATTCCATTTTACTAGCTTTTTTTGAAGTACACAGTACACAATTGTTATCTACAGCAACCCTACTGTGCAATGGAACACAGAACTTATTTCTCCTGCGTAACCAGCTTCCCTGCCCCTGCCTCACCTCTGCTCTCTGGGAACCAGCATTTACTCTCCACTCCTTCTCGGAGCGCAGCATACTTTCAAATGGCTCATCACATACAGATGAAGCAATGAGAAAGGCAGCGTGCACTGTGAAATGAGGTTGTCCATTGTATTTCTCAACTTCTATGTATTTGTAAAAGTTTTTCCTAATTAAAAGTTTTAGAGATGGGGGAAAATCCTAGGAACAACAACAGAAACACTAACCAAACTAACCAGTCAACCACCTATATATGTATGTATGAATGTATGTATGTATGTATGTGTTTATGGTACTGGGGATTGTATTCTATTATTGAGCCACATTCACAGCCCTTTTTATGTTTTGAGACAGGGTATTGCTAAGGTGCTCAGGACCTTGCTTAGTTGCTGAGGCTGGCCATGAGTTTGCACCACCACTTCTGGCTCCAGTTGTTTTTTGAGGATGTAATCACAACTGACTTCCACCTAACATGCACTGACACAGCTGCACAAATGGCTGAAACATGGAAGATGTCTCCAGTTTCTTGCTTGATGAGCAGCCTCCACCCTGAGCCTCCTGGGGTCCCTCCCTCATGCCAACATCACCCTCTAGCTACTGCCCAGGACCTCAGGACCTGGCATCCACTTTGCCTACAAAAGGTCCATGCTAAACTGGTCATTGTTAAAAAATTTACAGTATCACTTGAACATTTTTAACTACTGGCCATATGCCACCAGCATCCCTTCTCCTTTAGGAGGGTTCCAACATCTCTCCTCTAGGTCGACAGTCAACATAACTTATTCACAATGAAGTTTTTTTGTTTTTGCTTTGTTTTGTTTAAGAGACAGGGTCTCAGTGGGCATGGGAGTCAATGCCTGTTAATTCCAGCAACTAGGGAGGCTGAGGCAGGAGGATTGCAAGTTCAAGGCCAGCCTCTGCAATTTAGGGAGACCCTAAGAATAAAAAGCAAAAAATAAAGGACTGGGGCTATAGCTATAGTGCCCTTGGGCTCAATCCTCAGTACTGGGGGGAAAAAAAGACAGACAAACAAGGTCTCCTTATGTTATGTTGGTTGCCCAGGCTAGCCTAGAATTCCTGGGTTAAGTGATCCTTCTGCCTCAGACTGCCAGGTAGCTGGGACAGGTGTGTGTAGAACTCTCTCAGTCCCAATCCCCTAGCTTTATTATCCTGTAAGCCTAATAGTTCATGCTGAACTATTTGCCACATCATGGTGATTTTTTTAGGAAGGCCTCTGTTACATTTCAGTAGGACCATGTTCCTATCTCACAGGGTATGAGATAAGGCAAATACAAGGTCTGAATACAGCCCAGGGCAATGGCACATGCCTGTTTCTCAGCTACTTGGGAGGCTGAGCTGAGGATCGCAAGTTTCAGGTCAGCTTGGGCAACTTAGGGAAACCCCTTCTCTTTAAAAAAAAAAAAAAGATATTTATACAACTGAAGGTTAGGCCAGAGCTAGGCCCATTGTAAACAATGAATAAATACCAACAATCACTATTCTGCCGCTCGTGGCAGACAGAACTTGGTGCATTTCAGATGCTCAGTGAACATTTATTGAATGTGCCTTATAAGGTCTATGGCTTATTAATCTCAGTGGGCTAATTAAAGAGAAACACTCTTTTCTCCCAAGAGGCTGGGGTGGGGCAATGACTGCCCAAAAGGCAAATTAGAAATGAAATTTCAAACCTTTTTTTTTTTTTTTTTGAGTTACTGGGGATTGGACCCAGGACCTTATGCCTGCCAGGCAAGTATTCTACCACTGAGCTATGTCCCCAGTTTCAAAAGTGCCTCACCCTCCATGCATGGCATGAGGATGACCAGCATCATGAAAGACAATGACCCTGTCAGCAAGGATCCTGACAGATTGGGTGGTAGACAAGGCAAGGACATAAACTTCGGTCACCACTGGGCTACAGGGGGTCAACTCTGAGATGAGGAACCTAGATCCTCTTTCCTTACCTCAGGGTACACTATCGTATTCTGTGGTTAGGAGCTCAGTCAGAGGTCAGATGATCTGAGTTCAAATTCCAGCTCTCCTTATCAATTAAACCACTTCAGCATGTGACTTTGTTCCTCCTGCCTCTATTTCCTCCTCTGTAGAACAGAGCAGTGACAGACCCTGTTTCCTAAGGGAATGGAGTGAAGGGTCAACGGCAGACCCTTAACACTGTGTCAGACACAGAATAAAAGCTCAATGAACATAGGTTGCTTATTCGGTACTAGAGAAGAAAATGAGACAGATTCAAAGTAGGAAATCAAAGGTTTGTAGAGCAGAAAGAGAAAGTCTGATTTAGCTGTGCCTGACGGAGGACACTGTGGGCAGAAGTAATTTCCATCAACCGTCTATCCCAAATACTTTCTGACAGAAGAGCCTGCGCTGAGCCGTGTCCACTAAAGAAATAAGCCTTATTGTTCTGGTCTCCTGAGCATCATTTCCAAAACACCAGCACCTCCTCCGCTGGAGGGGAAAGGGCACTGTCCAGCCAGGAGGCTGCATCAGTCCAATGGACTCGTTCGCATCACTTCCTCTTGGTGGAAGCCAGTAGATGAAAGGCATTTATCTGTCCTTCGGAAGAGATCATCTGACCCAGGGACAAGCTCTGGTCTCTGCCCAGCTTCAACTTCATTTCCTACCTGTGAACCCATGGAGTCTACAAGGCCTCAGCCAACCTGGCCACTTCCTCCTCAGCCCATGGCACTTATTCCTATCTCAGACTCCATCCCCTTCAGAGTCCCTGCCCCCTTAGGCCATGGGTGTAGGAAAGATACATAAGAAGGAACCATTTTATGGGGTTTACTGCTGCTGGGGATTGTACCCAGGGCCTCGTGCATGCTAATCACCCAATCCTACCACTGAGCAACACCCTGAGCTCAAGATAGTACCATTCTGGGGTTTTTGTTTTTAAAGAGCCGATGAGCAGGACATATGGCACACCCTTGTGATCCCAGCCACTTGGAAGGAGGATCACAAATCTGAGGCCAGCTTCAACACTTCAGCGAGACCCTGTCTCAAGATGAAATAAAAAGGGACTGGGGATGTAGCTCAACGGAAAAGTAACTCTGGCTTCAATCCCCAGTTTCAGAAAAAAATATTGCTAGGATTACAGGAAATGAAGAGCTCTTTGGAGAAGCAGGATCCTGACTCCCCCACTAAAACTTAACATATGGGAACCCAGATCCACAACTGATCCTATTTCCCTCTTTCCACTGGCAGGTGGGAATGTCCAAGTCAAATTTGTGGTCTGCTTTTAGCAGGGATCTAAGCTTACAGCAATCATTTTGTCACCCCCCCCACCTTCATCTTAACTTTGATCTTTATTTTATCCTTTGTCCATTTCCTTTACACCTGAGATATATGTGTGGATATTATCTATCTGGGCCTCCCAGATAAATATTATATTTAAAATTCTTCTTTGGAGTTAGGAATAAACAAAAGTAAAGAAATAGGTTCTTAATCAAGTCCTAAAAAAGGAGTATTGTTTTGGAAAGTCTTGGCTACAGAGGAAAGAGAATCCCTATTTCTGGGGATACCCAGATTCCCATTATGGGAATATGATGGTCTAGAATGGGGCAGGGAGAGTTCAGATCACCAGGTTCAATCACAGAAAAGGGTAAAATGGCCTCGAGCCTTTCGAAGTAGATTTCCTTGTCATGGTGGACTATGAGCAAAATCACCCTCTCAGGGCCTGTTTCCTCATCAAAAAGTGGCACCTGAGAGATGGAGGTGTAGCTCAATGGTAAAGCACCACTGGATTCAATCCCCAGTACCAAAACAGTAAAAATTAAATTAAAAAGACTGGAGATGTAGCTCAGTGGTAAAGGGCCCCTAGGTTCAATTCCCAATACCAAAAAAAAAAAAAAAAAAAAAAAAATTACAATTAAAATAACAAGCAAAGACAGAGTGACTGAGGAATCCTCAGCTTTATGACTAATTGTCTATTCTAAAATTTCAGGAGTGTATTTATAATCGAGTATCTAAAATGCCTTCTATGTTCAATGGATCTATTATCAAATCCCAGGTAGATTAATCATAAACCAACCTTCCCACCAAATGAAAAGCAACCTAACTTCCAGTCCACAGCAAGGAAAGTCCCGAAAGTTCTTAGTTGGCCCTACCTAAAGCTGAAACTGCAGCTGCCTTATCTCTATGGCGGATCTGTTTTCTGCTCAGCTTGAGTTTCATGCTGGCTTCTCCAGGACAACAGCAGGGCTTAATGGTGCGTTTTAATATTGGGCTGGGTAACTCATAAACTAGGGAGCTGTTTGCTCATAAATGACGCCTCAGACTACAGCCAAGTGAGTTAACTTGTCAAATCATGAGCTGGTCTGGATTATCCAAGCTACCCTCCTAGCTCCAGCAGCCTGAATACTGGAGAACTTGAATACAGTAGGTGACCAATGATAACTACATAAATAGAAGAATAAATGATGGGGTGACTGATGTACAGAGAGATAGAAGGAAGGCCCCGTGGCCAGCTAAGTTGTCCTCTCCAAATCCACTGGAACTCTGTCTCACATCTAGCATATTTTGCTTACTTATATTTGGTTCTTCAGGAAAACATGAGGAGCTGGGAGTATTGGTGTATGTCTGTAATGACAGTGACTCAGGAGGCTGAGGTAGGAGGATTGTGTGTTCAAGGTCAGCCTCAGCAAATTGGAAAGGCCCTAAGCAATTTAGTGAGACCCTGTCTCAAAATAAAAAATAAAAAGGACTGGCCACGTGGCTCTGAGGCTAAGTACCCCTGGGTTCAATCCCTGATACAAAATAGAACAAAAAAACTGGGCAAGCAGCTCGGTGGGTAAGCCACCTGCCTAGCATGCACCCTTGCTAATAAAAAGACCACATGGGAGTGTGCAGGACTCAATCCCCCTTCATCTCTTGCCTTGAAGGAGTCATTCCCACTTTAGACTGGTCCTTCTGTCCAGGACAGAGTCTTGACATCCTTTGGGGAAATTTACATTCCTCAGAAAAGCCTTGCATCCCCTTTGCACACACACACTTTCCACAACTTCCAGTGACTTCATATTCCTGCCTCCTTCTCAGCCCAACTGAGAATCACCTGGGGAGTGTTCTCAAGTCCCCCAATTCCTGAGATTTCTAGTCTCTGGGAGGAAAGGCCTCTTAAAGAGTGCACTTTAAAGCACTGGTGGGTCATACTCTAGCCCAGGTGTAGGAATAGTGGCTCTGGTCCCGTTTGCCCTGATGGGATCCAAGAACCTCCAATTTAAGCACAAGATTTTTAAATGTAGAGTCATAGATCCCACCCCAGATTTATAAATCGGAATGGGGAATTGGACAAAGCAGTTCATGGTTTTAATTAGTTACTGAAGTAAGTGTGTGTGTGTGTGTGTGTGTGTGTGTGTGTGTGTGTGTGTTGCTGGGGAATTGAACTCAGGGGTTCTCTACCACTAAGTTGGAGTATTAGGCTGAAGGTCCCCAAACAGTTGTTAATTAACTAATCAGCATTTCAAAAGGAGTCACTCAAGTGAAGGGGAGGGCAGGTGGCTTTCCCTTCCCTCCCGACTTCTGGGTCCCACTATCTTCCTCCAGTTCTCTGGCACCTTCTCTGGGTTTTCACTCTTCCAGCTGCCTAAGGACCCCCTGCAATGCCAGTGGTTCCCCTCTCTAACCCTCAATCTCTCCATCTGTAAAATGGGAATGAATCTGGGGTCGAAGGATTGTGGCCACAAAGGAATTCGAGGTGCAGCTCCCACTTCAAGACCCCTGTTCCTGGCTGTTCTTGGCTTTTTGGCCCCAGCAGGACCACCAAAAACTCTACTTAATCTGCTGATAGTTCTAGTCCCTCCCCCCTCACTCTCCACTGTAATGTAGATTCCAATCAGAGTGTGGAGGAGTGGGAATTGTCACTGACTTTCTTCACCACAATGTCCCCAGGGTCTGGGGGACACTGCAGGCTGGGTACAGGGTGGGCTCCAAAAGGCTGAAGGGTAATTTGAAGTTTTGGCCTCAGAGCCCGCCCCGCGCTAAGCTGAACACAGTAGTAGCTCTCACCGTGATTTCCCCTGCATGCGGAAAGCAGAGGAAGGAACAGTTTAAGCTGCTTTCTACCATTGGCTTATCTTTGGGAAGCAAATAGTTTGGGAAGGCAAGGGGAGAACATTACTGTCTAAAAGGATGGCCAGAAAGATGGCACCAACTGAGTGTGTGTGTGTGTGTGTGTGTGTGTGTGTGTGTGTGTGTGTGTGTGCGTGTGTCTGCCTGTTTTGAGAAGAGGAAGGACAAATCTGGGGAAAAAAAAAAAAAAAGGAGTTCAGGAATCTGGCTTCTTCTTCACTATAATGCACTGCCCCAAAAAGTCCCCCAAAGATGGAGATAAGCCACCCCCATCCCTGGGGACTCTGCTGCCACATCTCAGGTCCTCATCAACTACTCATTGAATAGTGCCAGTAGCACACCAGGCACCTTGCTAGGGTGAGAGGAGGATACTGATCCCTAAGCGGGAGAGGGGCAGAGGGTAGGAAGTGTCCTGACCTGGACGCTGGGGAGAAGATCAGAGAGTCCAGGAGCACTGACAGTTGAGTTAGCCAGGCAGGGAGCACAGGAAGGGCGGCTACAGAGGACAAAGTGTGCAGCAGGAGGCAGGAGAGCCTGGCAGCACCATAGGAACGTGAATCCATGGGCCCCACCTGGGGACAAATGGATCAGCGAGAGGACCCAGGCCTCTGCTCAACTGGGAACCTGAGCAGTCAGAAGCTGGGGTCCAAACTAGTAACCACCCAACCCCAAGGCCTGGAAGGAGGGGAAAGACAAAGGAAGACCTTGTAATAAACACAAACCTAGGCAAGGTGCTGTCCCCCTTTCTCCTGCCACTTCCTGCCCCTTGAGTCATGCACGCTGGCCTTCCTGCTCTTTTCAGAGGCTCTGCCCTGGCTGTTTGGTCTAGAACACCTTGCTCTGTAAAGCCACATGGTCTGATCCTTCCCCGCTCCTGGGTCTTTGCTCACAGGGTCCCGTCGGTCTTCTCAGGTCACCCCAATGCTCCCCAGCAATTCCTCATCAGACTCATTTTTCCTAAACATTTGTCACCAACACCACAAATGTTTTACACATCTTGGTTTATTGTCTGCTCCCTCTGACACACCAGAATGCTAATTCCAGCAGAGTCCGGCGGGGTTCTCCTCTGCTGTGTTCCCAGCCTCAGAACAGTGCAAATGTCAGTGAATGAATGAACGAACGCACTGGACCGAAGGCACTGGACCGGGCGGCCCCCTCTGGATGGGGCAGCCCCAGGGCAGGGAGAGGGAAAAGGACCTGCTGCTCCAGTTCTCCAGGTTCTCCAGGCTCTCCAGGCTTGCTCACATCCCTGCCAGCAGGCCCCACCCAGTGGCCACACAACTGTCCCTCTGTGGCCTTACGAGGGCTGTCAGCCCTGAGGTCAGGCCTGAAGGGTGAAGAGGGAGTGTCCTCACAGCCCCCTCACCTCATATGGTGACTCCAGAGTCTGAGGACCCCTTGCACCTCAGGTGCTGAGTCACTACCCACACACCCCCTTTTCATGTTCCTGGCCCCAGAATCTGCACGGGAGGCCCCTCCCTTCTGCTTTGGTTTATAGCACCCCCATCTCCACCAACAACAGAGGCTGCCTCCCCGCCCCCCGCCCACCCTGGCTTACAAGCCACTCCTCGCCCAAGGCCCAGCTGCTGGCTCCCCTGCCTCCCCTGGGGCCTGCCAGCTGCTACAGCCCACACAGGTCTGGCCCCACCTGGATTCTCAATGTGCCTATTGTCTGATAACTTGGCAGCTCAGCGTTTTCTACCACCCAGAACAATCTCTAACCCCTTGGGACAGGGGAAGGCTTGTGATGGGCACGAAGCACACAGTAGGCACTCAGTCGCTATGGTGAAAAGGAAAGCGCCTGTGGTAGTCTGAGATATGAAATGTCTTTCTCAGGTTAAAGAAAACGAGGGAAAAGTTCTACAGACTGACAAACTTTTTTCCAGGGCATGTTATAAAGGAGGAGCAGAGAGGCTGATTCATAGAACAATTCATGTTTCCATTTATGGAAAACTCCAATTAAAAAAAAAAGTATAAATTCTATAAGTGCATAGGAAAACATCGAGGGATTCACACAATTGTTAACGCAGGTCAGCTGAGCTGGCATTTTGGAAAACACTTGAATTTCTATTTCAATCATTATTCAGGCTTTAGTAATTATACATATTATTATATATGTATTATACGTATATATCCCTCCACCCTGTTGCCCAGGCAGGCCTTAAACTACTGGGCTCAAGTGATCCTTCAACCTCAGCTTGCTTGTAGCTAGGAGTATGGATTAAAGCCACTGCACCTGGTTACCAAGATTCAGGTTCACTTACAGAACTCATTTAAGCTTCATTAGAGAGACTGCCGCCTACATATCCAGAGAAGAGAAATATTCAGTGAGTTCCATGTTCCCAGCACCTATGATCAGCTGCAGTTAGTCTTCTTTCATGTACGCCCCTATCTCCTCACTCACTCCAAGTTTCTATCTTTATCTCAGTGTGGATCTCTAAGGGATGGAGAACCCCTGACTTTTTTTTTTTTTTTTTCTTTTAACATAATTACATAATTCTTATTATGAATTTTTAAAAAAATGCTTTCCTCAAGCTGGGTATGGTGGCGCTTGCCTGTAATCTCAGAGACTCAGGAGGATCCCAAGTTGGAGGCCAACCTCAGCAACTTAGGGAGACCCTGTCTCAAAATAAAAAATGAAAAGAGGTGGCGATGTAGCTCAGTGGTAAAACACTTCTGGGTTCAATCTCCGGTACAAAAAAAAAAAAAAAAAAAACCAAAAAACAAACTTTCCTCAGATTCTGTCTGTGGCACTTTTAGAGTTAACTGGTCTATCCTTCTCCCACCTCCCACTCCCACCAAAGTGATTATGAAAATCCTTAGGTGGTAGTTTGGAAAAGAAAAATAATAATAATTAAAAGAAACTCTGGCATGACTGCTTGTAAACTTAAGTCCCCAGACAGCCATTCAGATTTAAAATTGGGCCCAAGGGGCCCAGTCACACCCTTTAATTACCCAAAGGCCCAGAACTGGGAAAGGGCTGAGGGCTGCTGAGGGGGTGGGGGGGTGGCGCACACCCTACCATCCCAGGGACTGGGGAGGCTGAGAGAGGAAGGCCCCAAGTTTGAGGCCAGCCTCAGCAACGTGGCAAGACCCTGCAAGGACTGGTGAGGTCACTGGCTGTAAAGTGCCCCTGGGTTCAATCCCCAGTACCAAAAAGAGGAGGAGGACGGGGGGTGGGGTGCTGCTTGACCTGAGCTCAAGGTTGCTTTCCAGGCTCAGATGCAGAAACTCTCAGAAAGGGAGCCACTGACACAGGGAGGAGTTGAGCGGGTGCCTCTGGGAGACACACATTTTCCACGGCAGGTTCACTAGTTGCAGGACCTTGGGGTAGTTAATAACCTCTAGCAGCTTCTATTCATTATCTCAAAAAGAAATTGTCCACAGAGCACCTACCTCAACAGTGGGTGCAAGGTTTTAAAGAAACAAGATCATACATGAACACTTACTTTAGTACCAATATGTGGATGCAATGAACATTATGGTGCCAGGCAACTGCTCTACCACTGAGCTACATTCCCACAGAAACTAGGAAATTCTTCTTTTTTTGGTACTGGGGACTGAACCCAGGGGCACTTAAACTCTGAGAGGTCATCCCCAGCCCATTTTATATTTTATTTAGATAGGTCTCGCTAAATTGCTTTGACTGGCTTTGAACTGGAGATCGTCCTGCCTCAGCCTCCTGAGCCACTGGATTTATAGGAATGAGCCACTGCACCCAGTGAAACTAGGCAATTGCTAAGGCCTCTCCTAACCATGCCCCCAAAGAATGGATTTTTAAAAACACACTTTGTCTCTGAACTTAGTTTGAGACAATTCTAAATCTTCCTCTAGAGGGAGGATTATGAGGTCTGCAGAGAACTTGGCATCTATTCTTTGGTTGCTGCAGCCCCTGAGGAAGGGGCAGGAGAAGCGACCCTGGTGTGACCCCAAGTAGTTTAGAAGTCAAAATTGGGAAAGGCGCCTATTCAGAACATGCAGGCCGAGTCCTCTCACCTCCTCTCAGAGTTTTACCCCAGTCCTTTCTGCTGCCATTTCTGCCTATTTCCTTTCATTCCATTCTCCTTGGGACCACATGATACCCTTTACAAGTATTTAAAAGCATCTTAATTGGCTCTCAGCTTTCTCAAAAGGCCAGCAGCAAAGGTGGCTAGAGAATCAGTCATCCAAAGAACTCTTGGCCTGCGGATGGCTTAAAGGATCCTGGGAGGTGGGGAAAGAACAGTGTCACTGAACTGTTGATAGGCACAGTGGGAGTCTGAGCAGGGACTCCTGCAAGAACAAATTCTCAACTTTGGTGAGAGAAGCTGCCTGAGGGATTAATATTGATCCTCTATTTCACACTTCAGCAAACTCTGAGACCTAGTACCCCTCCCACAGGTTGTGGGAGGAATCTGTCCCCTGCCATCGGTAACCACCCCAGAGACTAAGAGACCACCATATCTGCAGACCCTCCTGCCCTTAGGATCTAATATGCTCTTGAGAGCTGGGGGGATATTTGACTAGTTTGTGAGAGGCCCTGGATTCTATCCCCAGACCCAAAGAAAGAAAGAAAAACATTGCAGGCAATCTCTAAGATACTACTGAGTGAAGAAATAATATACTCATGTATAATATGCTATCGTTTGTGTTATAAGTTGCAGTGCGGGGGGCATAAGAGTCTATAATCCTCATTCAAGAAACACTGGTACTTGGGCAACAGGAATTCACCAGAAAAGCACCAGATACAGATACGTAGCTGATGGCATAAGCTTTGGGGTCAGCAGACCTGGGTTCAAATCCCTGCCTGCCTTATCCTTGCTCTGTGGCCTAGGGCAAGTCAATAACTTTCTCTGAGGCTTGATATCCTCCTCTGTAAAATGGATGCAACGCTAGAATCAATTTCATAGGATGATGCAGCCACGTAGGTGGTGACGATCAGTTGACACAGATTGGCTGCATGATAGCACGTACAGCTGGCAGCACTTGAGATGTGAACACACCATCTGCCCTTGAATGGGTGCTGGGTCCAAAGGGATGGTCAAAAGGGATTTGGGGGGTTGGGGCTATAGCTCAGTGGTAGAATGTTTGCCTAGCACATGTGAGGCAATGGGTTCGATCCCCTGAACCACATAAAACTAAATAAACCAAGTTTAAAAAAAAAAAAAAAAAAAGGATTTGGGGAGGCCATGCAGCAAAGGGAGGTACCTCTCCTTCATCTTTAATCCTTCTCTCGGGCTCCTTCAGTCTTTTATCACTTACACATTTGTCATTCCGTCGACAGAAATCAAAAGCAGAAGCACCTAATAAAACCTGGGGCTTTTGCCAGGTACAGTGGTTGCACACCTGTAATTCCAGCAACTTGGGAGGATGAGGCAGGAGGCTTGCAAGTTCAAGGCCAGCCTCAGCAACTTAGTGAGATCTTGTCTCAAAATAAAAAAAAAGGGTTGGGAATATAACTCAGTGGTAAAGCACAGATATAGCATGCTCTGTCCTGGTGTCAATCCCCAGAACCAAAAGGAAGAAAAACTTTTTTTTTTAAAATTATTTTGAGAATCGAACCCAGTCTCACACATGCTAGGAAAGTGCTCTACAACTCCAATCCAGAAAAAAACAAAACAAAACTTCTTTTTAGATTTATTTTTTATTTATTTTATTTATTTATGTGGTGCTGAGGATTGAACCCAGTGCCCCACGCCTGTGAGGCAAGCACTCTACCACCGAGCCACAACCCCAGCCCCAGAAAAAAAAAATTTTAAGGAACGTTTGCTCTGTACAGGGAGCACTTTCTGAATGCTAACTCATCAGATCTTCCCCACAACCCTGAGATAGGAATTATATTTATTCCCTGTTTATAGATGAGGGGACTGAAGCACAAGAGGGTTAAGTGACTAGCTCAAGGTCAAATTTAGGGACTGGAATTCAGCCTCTCAGACCACCCTTCCCAGTTTATCCTCTCTGAAGCAGGCTCAGAGACTCATCCTGAAAGTCACAACCTTGACATTAAATCTCCTTTGAAACAAGAAATAAAACCCCACACCTGGCAAGTGACAGTGGTTTCTTTGGTTGAACAGCCTGCCAAGTATTTGATTCCTTAAGTCTTAAATACTCCCATGGTTCAGGTGAGAGGATTAGCAGAAAGAAGAAATGAAAACAAGAAACCATAACTAAATTTCAAAGTCCAAAGAAAAATCAGCACAATTTAAGTTTCAAAATCAAAGACCATGTGACAAGCCCTGAAACTCCCACTTTCAAGGTGAAGAAGATTCCTTTCTTTCTGTCTCAGTCTCAACCTGAGCCTGGGCTCCAATTAGACAGTAACTGGGATTATTATAGTTGAGTTAGAGGATTTCTGTTTTAGAGGGTGGGGTACTGGGGATCGACCAACCCAGGACCACTATCACTGAGCAACATCCCCACCGTTCTGCTTTTTATTTTGAGACAAGGTCCCTCTATTGCCTAGGCTGGGCTCAAATTGGCCATTCTCGCCACCTCAGCCTCCACAAATTCTTGGGATTAGAGTCCACGTGATTATATAGGCCTGCACAACTGTGCCCGGTCTGGAAGATTTCTTTGTAAATGCAGATTTAAAATAAGAAAGCACAAGGTCTAGGAAGTATACCCACAAATCCTATCATCTTCAGAAGTCAACTCTGCAAGCCTGGAAGTTTGTTGAGATGGTTAATGAAACCTCTGTGTGAACTTTACCAAGCCATCGCTGAACTCAGTCATCTCCCCAAACCTGCAGAAGAGGCTAGGAGGAAAGAGACCTAGGGCCAGTATCTCCTGGGACAAATGAGTAAGAGCTGGCACCTGAAGTACCTGTTACTCTGAAGGGTGATGTCATGGTTGATTCAACCTTTGAAACAGAATGACCTTCCCAGGAGAGGCCTCTCCACATTGGTGACTCAGGGCCCTGCCCCACCTGTCAAGAAGCACCCAGGTTATTTGTCCCACCGCTGACTCAAGTGGTGACGTTTTCTGATAGGAAAGCCACAACTTTTCCCACAAACAAGTTGGTCATCTTGTTCCCTTTTCAAACACTCCTACACAATTGTGGTGAGGAATCTGTGGGGGAGGAAGTCTGCAGTCTTTCAGAGTGCTCACCCTGGCTTCTTCCTGAGGAGCAGGTCCAGGACGCTGGTAGATCAGTGTCCGGAGTAAGACGACCTCTGCCCAAGAGGTCATGATGGACCCCCCACCCCTCCTCCACAAGAAGCCTGGGAAAACTAGAGGAGAGCCACATTCCTCCGGGGCAACATGCCAAGGGGCGGGCTGGCTTGAAAAGAGCATTAGATGCTGGTTTGCATCTGATACTCTTAAAAGAAGTGGTAGCATCAGCCTCAGGATTGTTCCTCTAGCAAATGCTACCAAGATGAACTGGGAAAATGTGGGAGGGTCAGTTCCCATAAGACTCAGTCTAACTAAACGACTCGCTTCTTCAGGCCTTTACAGGAACGTTATTCTTCTTGGGGATGACATCTCCCGAATTTCTTCACCCCACCACACATAGTCTTGATCACCCTTCCTTCCATAGAGCACCATCTGTCTGTCTGTCTCCTCTTGTCTTCTTCACTGGAAGTGATGTTCCAGCAGGGCTTTTGATCTGCTTGGACCCTTCTGGATTCCTAATGCCTAGAGCTACCCGGGGCAGTGCTCAATGTCAATCTGTTCAGTGAACAGACAAGCGAATGCCCCTGTCATCTGGAAGAACTGCTCTCCCTCTGAGATCTTCAGAACAGAAATCATCTATCTCTCCAACTGACTGACCACAGACCCACTTACTGGCTGCGTGACCTGTGCTGTCCACAACTGTCAGCTCTCATGGGGCGGTCATGAGATAGGAAGGAGACAGAGCACGGGAAGACCTTGACACATAAGTGCTAGTCAGGACGTTGCTGTTCACAATCAGAACAGACCTAGCACTTTTTTTCCTGCTGCCCTGGGCAATGGAAACCTGGGCCTCACACTTGCTAGAGCATTCTATTCTACGCTACCACTGAGCCATACTCCCAGCCCCACCAGACAATTTTTTTTTCTGGTTAAGTTTGCCTCAAATATCACGCAGGATGTACTTCTGTGTGTGGCAGAGTCGGGGAGTGGAACTGGGGATTGAACCCAGGGGCACTCTACTGCTGAGTTACATCCTCAGGTCTTTTTTTTTTTTTTTTCCTTTTGAGACAGGGTCTCACTAAATTGCCAAAACTGGCCTTGAACTTGTGTACACCTCTTTACCCAGCATGGGATATACTTATATTAAAACTTAGCCACTGTTTATTTGAAATTCAAAAGTAACTGAGTGTCTTATATTTTTATTTGCTAAGTCTGGTGACCCTACCCATTAGGCAGTGATCTTCCAGAAGGCAGGGTGACATATCTTACATAAAGATTTAAAAGTTTACCCCACAGCTCTCTCTCAATGAGTCAATGAATATCCAGTGGATGGGTTTTGGAGCTATGAGATTTTTATCCTGGCTACTATCTCATTAAGTCAGCCTTAAACTTTTACCTTTAAAGTTTAGGCATCCCAGGAACCCCCCAAAAAAGTTTCTGCATCTCTCACCAAGGTCCTTCTAGGTTCATCTGCAATGCCAAGAACTAGAAATATACCAGGTCTTAAACAATTAATAGGCTGTAGGAGAGAGCAGGTGGAAGGTTCTGGATATACCTGGGAGCCTTATTCAAGGAAGGTGTTGCCTGACAACAGGGAAGTGAACAGGTGGCCTGGCAGGCTCAGGTGTCTGTTGAGATTTTGATCTGGTGCTTCCTTACACCCAGAAGTGAGGGGTAGAAATGGCTCGTCTGACCTTTAGACTGCAGACTGCAAGCTGTTTTCTGACAAGACAATTTGGTAAGGTTACACCGGGGTATGCAGGGCTTGAAGACACTGCATAGTGCCATGCAGAAGCAGCACATGCTCTGAGAGCATCCCTTCCTTCTTGTGTGACTCAATAAGAAAGCCCATCTCAAAACAAAACAAAACAAAAAGAGACCCACCATGGTGAGTGACATGTCATCTAAAGGAAGAAGATCATTTTGTATAGACATGAGTATACATTCTCATTAATTCATTCAATAGATGCTTATTGAGCACCTATTATGTGCCAGGAACTGTTATACCACAAAAATCTCTGGCCTCTCATAGCTCACATTTTAGTGAGAGGAGATAGTGAACAGGAGAAATAAGCAAAATACACAGCACGTTAGAAGGTGAAAAGTGCTAGAGAAAAACGAAGCAAAAGAGGAGGAAAGAAACCTGGGGCAGGGATTACTATCCCAAAAAGGGAGTGAAAGAAAGGCCTTGCTGAATGGGGACATCCGAGTAGTGTCTTGCAGGACACAGAGAGTGAGCTCTGCAGATATCACAAACAGGTAATAACCAGTGCAAAGGTGCTGAGTAGATGTGTAGCCAGTGTTTCAGGTACAGCTGGGAAGCAAAGCGGCTGGGCAAAATAAATACACTTGCAGGGGATGAGAAGAAAGAAGGAGCCAGAGTAAAGGAGCCAGGCTGGGGGTGGGGGGAGGTGGCAGAAGACTCACAAAAGTCAGAGAAGACTTTTATTCTGTGTAAAATAGGGAATTCACCAGCAATTGAACCTGGGGCACTTTATCATTGAGCTATACTTTTTGTTTTACATTCTGAGGGTGGGACTCACTAAGTTGTTGAGACTGGCCTCAAACTTGTGATCCTCCTACCTCAGCCTCCCAAATCATTAGGATTTCAGGGTGGGACGAGCTCTAACTTCATTTTTAAAACCATCACTCTGACTGCTGAGTGGAGAATAGATTGTGTTGGGGGAGGAGAGGGACCAGGGAAGCAGAGAGAACAGGAAGGGGCTGCTAGGACCCTTTCTTTTGGGAACAGAGACAATATCTATGCATGTTTGAATGCCAAACCACAGAAACAGATGTTCTTGGTCTTGAACTTGCCCTGGTAAAATAAATCTGAAAAGCTTAAAGCTTGTTACAAGCTCTCCCAATTGCAAAGCCAGCTAATTATTATCTAGGACATGGTCAATTATCCCTCAAGGTCCTATGCCTGCCACCGTTTATGATCTTGCTCACAGGGAACAGAGTCAACCCTTCCAGGGAGGCCCCATTAAGACCTAATAGTAATATTGGAGCTCACAGGGGAATTGGCATATTCCCACTCTTTTGGGAGGGGTATCCTCTTCCTGGCTCAGAACCTTGAGCAAGTCCCAGTTGGAACATGAGTTTGTTTAAGACAACTTTCCTGTCTCTACTTCTCCAGTCATGAGTGCAAATTTTGGTAGATTTTTCTGGGACTCAGAAAGTTGTAAGACAGAAAAAGGAAGACAAGTGCTGTTCGCCTAGCATTCATTTCAGGTGAAGGTCAAGAGGTAAACAGACCAAGGCAAGAAAAGGACTGTAAGTTCAAGGCCAGCCCTGGAAACTTAGTGAGATCATTTCTCAAAAAACAAACAAACAAAAACGTGCCTAAGGATCCATGGGAGATGCAGGATTTAGTAGTAAGACATAAAAGGGTCGGATAAGAGTTTCTGAAGATAAAAAGTCCTGGGCTATAGTCCCAGCTCTGTCACTACCTGGCTAGGTGACCAGAAGCATGGTCCAACCTCTCTGAGCCTATTTCCTCTTCTGGAATGGAGAATAAGGACAGTTCCCGCCTTGGACCATTACGAGGATCAACTACACCGTCAGGTTGGCAAGGCAACCCCTGTGTTCATCCTCAGGCTTCCTCTTCTTGTCTAGGAAGGCACAGCTCCTGCTCCGGACTCCAGCGACACGCCATTTGGCACCCCACTTCCTTTTCCTAGAATCCCTTTCCCTTTTTGTGTCTGGCCAACGCCCTCTTACTCACAAGCCTCAGCAGATGAAACTGACCACTCCTGCCGCCCTCTGAACATTTTCCCACCTGCAGCTTTCTCAGAGTATACTGAAATGACCATCCAAGGGTCTCTTAAGTGGATATTTTTGCAGAACCTTCCTAAGGAGCTGTTTCTTTAGTTTGGTACACTGGCTGCTTCTCTGGGTTCCCCATTCCTAGCTCACCCACTTGGCATCCAGAGTACTCCGTGGTGTGGTCAGCTGTCTCCCTCTCTACCTCCTCAAAGGTGCCCTGAGATCCTTGGCCTCAGACTGGACAACCAAGTGCCAACTGCCCACACCCTGGGTGGCACCAGGTATTTCCTCATCCAACACCTCTGACCTAGCCCCTAGGGCTGTCCAGGGCAATGAATGGGTCACAGATATCTGGGGAGCTTTATAAAAATGCCAAGTCCAGACCACCCCCCAATTTCCCCTCCCCACGGAGACCATGTCTAAGTGAATTGCAAGAGGGAAAATCAGCATTTGCAGGTGCTCCAGGGGACTAGATGCTTACCCACAGGAGTGAACCACAGTCTCAGGGGCTAGGACAGCGCATTTTTCGCAATGGGAGAACAGACAGGTATCCTTAAGCATGAGTACTATGAGACACTTTTAAAAATCAAGTAGAACCAGACATAGTGACACATGCCTGTAATCCCAGTGGCTCGGGAAGCTGAGGCAGGAAGATCACAAGTTCAAAGACAGGCTCAGCAATTTAGCAAGACCCTGTCTCAAAATAAAATATAGGGCTGGGATGTGGCTCAGTGGTTAAGTTACCCCTGGGTTCAATCCCCAGTATCCCCAATACAAAAAAAAAAAAAAAATTCAAGCAGAAGCTGACAGGCCGACAGATTCAAGGTCATCCTGACTTCCCCACCACCAGACTCCTTATCCCACTCCTCTCGCCCCAACTCTAAACTTGTGGCAAATCCACTGCAGCCCACCCCAAGCACACTGCACAGTGGCAAATAAGAAAACTGCCACAGAATTCCCTTTTCCAGCAAAGGCACTCTGGTGGAGTCACTGTTTGCAGAGCGGTGTTTGCTTAACACAGAAGCAGGAGGGTAAGGAAACTGGTTTAGCTGGTTTGCTGGGCAGGAGGGAGCTCAGGGGAACTTTTGAACTAAGGGTATAAAACATGGGACAGTCTCAAATTCAGACAGCACGTGGCACCCCAGGGACTCTCCTATTTAATATCCATAGGGTACTTGACACACCACCCTAGGACAAGAGTGGGGATTCCCACTGTACAGATGAGAAAACCAAGGCTCAGAGGAGTATCTTGGCCAATGCCCCTCACTGGCAAGAGGCTTTACCTCAAGAATCTTTTAAATTGGGGGAAGATGCCACAAGGACCTTGGGAAGAAGTGGAGATGGGAGGAAGGAAAGGGAAGAGGAAAAGGGCAGAAAACACTGGAATTAGCATAGGCTGAGGCCTAGGAAAGGGAGACTTATAAAAAGGAAAGAAGTGGATGGGGATGGGGAGGACAATGATGTCTTTTTAACTGATCAAAGATGAAAAACACTTAAAAAGGACTAGCTGCCCTTCCACTTCTGGATTCCGATTTGAGGCCTCTCTTCTCTGGCCTCCACAGCTTTCAGAGGGAAGTATTGGGTGTATAGCTCCCCAAGGACACACTCAAGGCAAGCGAGTGACCGACTGTCCAGGCCGGCAGCCCTCACGAGTGTATTTAAGAGTTCCAACAGACCAGCTCCTCCCTGCCCATCTATAGGCAACCTGCAGGACTGAACCGAAGTCACAGAGTAGAGTTTGAGAGGAAAAGCGTAAGCCAAGGTAGTGAGTACTCATTCATCCGTCCATTCATTTGTTTAAAACGTTACCTGGGTGCCTTCTATGTCCCTAAGAAATTATTAGCTGCCATGTTGTTGTATGTTTTTTCTTTACATTCATTCTCACCTGCATTTATGTTCAGTCTTACCTGCTTTATTCATTACTAGAACCCTAGGTATAAGTTCTACCTAATGCTGGCATAAAACAGGCATTCACATTTGTCAATTTAATGAATAAATGTGGACACCCAGATACCCACAACCCAGCTGGTGCCAACTAATTATTTACCAAATATGAATTGAGAGCTGGAGATGTAGATCAGTAGTAGAGTACTTGCCTAGCCTGCAGGAGGCCCTGGGTTCAATCCCCGGTAAAAGAAAAAAAAAAAAAAAAAAAAAGAATGAATACAACAAATGTATATGTATAATTACACCCATTTCATAGATGAGGAAATGAGTTTCACGAAGTGACATCTGAACTCATATAGCCAGGAGCTGAAATTCAAACCAGGATCTTTCCTATACTTTTTCACTGAATCATCCTAACTCCATTCTTCTCCTTGGAAAGCCTCCTGTCCTGAAAGGAGAGGAAAGTGAGGCACAGTAGACACCCCAAAAGGCAAAGCCTGGACTGTGACAGGTGCCTCTTGGGGATTTTAGGGTTTTGGCAGCTTTTAGGAGATGGGGAGCTGATTGCTTCACAGTCTCTGGCTTATCTGGGGCTATACTTGGAAGGGACTGTGTAACAGACACCAAGGTGAGCATTTCGGAAGAAATAGTTTGCCCAGCCCAATAAAAAGCCCCAGTGCACAAACAGGGATTTCCACAAGCACCTGGCGGAGAGGGTGGGGTAGGGAATGGCAGTCAGTCTTCCTTAAATGGCCCTGCAGGACCTGGGGACTTCTCCGCCTCCACTGCTTTTGGAGACACAAAGGGAAGGGCAGGAGGCCCACTGGCCTCCTTTCCCTGTAATCTCTGCATCAGTCCTTGTCACAGACATGACTAATTGGGGAAGTGACTATAGGAGTGGGAGGGGTGGAGGAATGGGTATCTGATGAAGTGATCCCAAAGCAGGTTTCTATGTTTGCTTTTTAAAGTCCACTTGGTGAAGGGACCTGCTGTGGTTTGTACCAGCTTTCAGCACATCTTTCAGAAAGGAGGGGAAATGAGCCTGTTTAATCCATGCAGGTGGGTACCTGTCAATCTATCAAGCAGCCAAAGCTCAAACCCAAAACATGGCCCTGTTTGTCCAGATTGTAGTAAAAGCAAAAGAAGGAAACCATCACTTTAAAAGCCTGACAGCTTTTCTTTATTCCACCCCACATCAACTTAAAATTGTGCACTAGGCTAATAGCACTGAGATTCCAACATCTAATATCCTGGGTTTCTCAAACCAGTTTGTCCTAAGAAAAAGGAAAATAGCAACTCTAAAGAATCAATTTATTGGGGCTGGGGTTATGGCCCAGTGGTAGAGCACTTGCCTAGCATGTGTGAGGCACTGGGCTCGATTCTTAGCACCATATATAATAAGTAAATAAAATAAAGGTCCATTAACAACAAAGATTTAAAAAAAAAAAAGAATCAATTGAGGTTTTTTGTTTTTGTTTTTGTTTTTTTTTTAAACATTCTCCACTCTAGAAACTAGAGGAAAAACCAAAGGAATAAACTCAAGACTTTGATTGTGGAGTTAATCTCATGGGGCACAAGAATGACCCCCCACAGAACGTACGAAGTCCCCTCAGTTCAGTCAAAACCCTATTTGTGACACTTTAGCCACCAGTTCTTTATTTTGAAATTCCCAGGCAACAAATTCTCCACAAAGTCCATTTCTAAACCTGGTGCCAATGTCTTGTCCCTTTATTTCCCCAGACTGTCCAAAGAGAGCAAGGTCACCATTGTGACTACATCTTAAAATCACAGAGCCGATTCTGGAAGCCAGAAGTGTAATTTTACAAAAGGGCACTTCTGTCCTGGAGCAATCCTACATTCCACTGCTGCAAAGAGACTCCACTGCCCAGAATGGAGTTAAAAAAGTTAAAAGGCAGGAAAATTGTAGAGTGGAGTGGGTTCTGCAGTCACAAAAGGACCAGGAACCAGCCACAAGAGAAGCTTGTGGAATGTGCTTCTACAAAACCACCAGCCCCAGGTCACCCTCCACCCCCTACCTAATCAGCTTCATCTCCCTCATCACTACCTGCTCTCTGGGGTCCCCCATCAATACCTTGGTCCTCAGTCTACTTTACAAAGGACACTAGTTCCCCAAATACCTTCCTTCTTATTTCTTTTCTCTCTCTCTCTCTCTTTCCCTTGGTTTCTTGAGGGAAAGAGGAAGGGAAAGAAGGAGAGAAAGAACAAATGTGGATCCTTCAGCAGATTAAATTGGTTTTTGCCTCAGTTTTCTTACTTGCAAAATAGAATGGTTTCCACTCTCTTAAGACTAGTAGTAGCTGGGTGCAGAGGTACACAATCCCAGCTACTCAGAGACTGAGGCAAGCAGATCACAAGTTCAAGACCAGCCTCAATGACTTAGCAAGACCCTATCTCAAAAGAAAAAGAAAAAGGGCCGGGAATGTAGCTCAGTAGTAGAGAATTCCTGGGTTCAATCCCTGGGGGTAGGGCAAAAACAGCCTAACCCTCCCAGGCACTACCAAATGAACTGGCGCGGGAGTACAAAGCAATCAGCACTTGTGTTGGGACACCTCATACATGTGCTCACACACACTCCTGCTTTTCATTTCTAACCCCTGCCCTACTCTCCAAGTCTGGGTCAACATTCCTTCCTCCTAGAAGCCAGTTTTCACTGCCCACTAACACCTATCAGAACCCCCCAGGCCACCCATACCCTTTCACACCTCACTATGTCCCAAAGTGCATCTAAAGGGATCCTGGAATACTCAAGAACCTGCTAGAAGGTGCAGTTCAGAGGGCAAGGCTGGAGTGTCCCTAACCCTACATCTCAATTTACTCTTTGGGCAGCCAAGGCAGAACATCAGTAGAGAGTGAATAAGTCAATCACTGACCTACTCAAACATCAGACAGAAACAGCCTTTCTGATTCCACAGAAAGTTCCAGACACCGATGGGAAAGGCAAATACGGTTAATCAATCAAGCTGCAGTTTCTCTGTACAACGCACACTGTTGGAACAAATTCCAAAATTTAAGACAATAGCATGATTGCTGTAGATTTTTCAAGTGGTCAAAAACTAGAAGAAAAAGCTGAAGAAATCGCTCTCTTTGGAGAGTGCTCGCCTAGCATGCACAAGGGCCACGGTTCAAATCCCCCGCCCCTAAAAAAAAAAAATCTCTAAAAAAGACTAGAAGAATAAACACAGTGGAAGTATTCCCTCTAGGAGGAAATGTGGATGATTTCTCTTTAAAACGTATTTATTTTACTGTTATTACTGCCCAATCAACAAAAATCATGAGGAAGGAGAGAATGTGCTTTTGATACAAAGTAAGGACCTGGGAATTTGTGAAACCAGAAGAGAAACCAGCCCCTTCCCTTGCTTCCAGCCCAGCTGCAACAGTGAGTGGAATGAAGCAAACTCTAGATTATCACAGTGATAAGACCTGAAATACATTGGGTGTTTGTATGCATTTCCATCTGAGTCAGAGCTACTGTGCTTTTATTAAAAAAAAAAAAAAAAAAAAAAAAAGGAAAAAAATCCTTATTCTTTGGGGAAATAGTATCTGTATCAAAATGTTTTCATCACTATGAACAAAAGTCACAGCCCTGGTAACCAAGAGGTGGCTCTTCAGTCATCCCCCAGATGGTGCATAATGGGGCCTGGTTCAGATTCCTGCTCTGCTGACCCTAGGCAAGTGGAGTCACCCTCTGAGCCTCAGTTTGCTCATCTGTAAAACGGTAATACTCCTGTCCCACCCGGCAGGTTTTTGCAGTCTGAAATGATAAGACTGTCTCCAGTGGCCAGGACCATATGAGAAATACTAATGGCCTCTAAGTGCGGCTGCCCACCTCCAGCCCTATAAAGTTAACCAGACAGGGCTCAACCGCAATAAAAGTTTAGACCCCTACATTCGTGTAAATTCCAAGGGGGTGCTTGAGAAAGTGGGGGAGGGTTGTCCACTCCACCCCAGAGGTGTGGAAGTGCAATTTCTAGGCACCTTCCCTACCCCTCCTCATTCTGCCCAGGGACACCAGCGGTGCGCCCTCACCTCTGCCCAGAATGCGGCCTCTCTCCAGGTGCCGCCGGGGCACTGTGAACGTGTAGCTCTCAGCGCTAAAGCCGGGATGGCAGGACTTCGGTTCCTGGCAGAGCCATGATGAAACCTGGAGTGAAAAAAGGTACCGAACCGGGGTGACTTGGGGGGTTCCCTCCCGCCTACACCGAAACCAACAACGCGGCTGCCTCTCCCTGGCTCCCGGCGTAGGGATTGTGGGAGGCCACCCCCAACCCCCACCCCGGGGCAGGAGCGACGTCATCCTCTCCATCCCGAAACCGGCAGCTAAGCCCCCACGAACTCCTGGGAGAGGAGGCCACTGGGTCACCTTCTGACACTCCAGCCCACCCTTCTTTCCCGTTTCCTTTTTCATCTCATTGGAGACGTCTTCACTCTTCGCGACCCCACTTTCCTTAGACCTGGAGCGCTCTCAGTCCTACTGCCTCACACCCAGGGGCGCTCTGACACCTTTGGCCCTCTTTCTTATCCCAAGGAGCCCTGGTTCCATTTACTACCCTTTCTTTACATGGCAGGTGCCTTTATTTCTACGAAAGCCTCTTATCTGATTCTAGTTTTCTTGCACCACGTCTCCCCTTGTCCACATGCCGACCCCCATCGTGTTTCACGCCCCCAATACCCGCCCCCAGCCCATTCAGCGGCCAACCCGGAGTTCCGGAGTTTGCAGCGTGGCGCGCCCCCCACCTGGGTATTGGCCGGAGGGGGCGGGAAAAGTAGCGCTCGCCCTCATCCCCCGCCCAGTCCCTTCTCGCCGCAATCCAGAGCTCCGCGCAGCCTCCAAGCAGTTCTGGCCCTCTGGACCCAAACTTCCTTGGAAGAAGGGAAAGTAGGGCAGCAGGAGAGGAAAGGACTCCGGGCTGGCGCGCATCGTGGGGCCGGAAGGTATTCCCCCAAGTCAGGGCACCCGACTTACCTGCAGCAGCAGCAGGAGCGCGGAGAGGCTGCGGCACAGAGGGCCCATGGCGGGCCGGATAGGTGCCGAGCGAAGGCGGGAGCCGGGCGCGGTCGGGTCGGGCGGGGATGGCCCAAGCTAGAGGCTAGCCGGATTTCCGCGACCTCACAGGTGCCGTGGAGGCTCCCGACGCCACTGAGCCGGGCAGCGCAGCGAGCCGCCAGGTGAGCTTCAAGGCACCACCCTCGGTGCCGCTGATTGGCTGAGGACGCACCTGCCGGCTTCAGCCAATGAGCGGCGGAGCTTTCAGCTTCCTCCGCGGGCAGGGCGGACTACCCGCCCCGAGCCCCGCCTCCCAGCCTAGCGCGGAACTAGTGACCCACTGGTCCGTAGATGGTAGTCTGTAGGGTCCTTATTCCGCGGCGTTCGAATTCCAGCACCGAGGGAGCTCCTCTAAGACCTGGGATGAGAAAGGGCTTTACCCTTTACCCTTTTTCTGGCATCTGATGATGATGATTATTCTTCCTCCTCCTCCTCCTTATTTCCTCTCTCTCTCTCTCTCTCTCTCTCTCTCTCTCTCTTTCTTTCTCTCTCTCCCCCTCCCCCCCCCCCGCAGGGTTTTCTACCACTAAGCTACATCCCGAGCTATTTTTATTTTACCACGTTGAGAACTTGCCATCCTCTTCCTCAGCCTCCCCAGTCACTGCGATTACTGGAAGAGACCCTTAAGAGATCTCTCAAACCTGTTATTGGCACATTACTCATTCAGTGTCACATAATAAGTCAATGTGAAAGCCAAGAGCAGCCAGTACGTTGGCTAATGCCTGTAATCCAGCCATTTGGGAGTCCGAGACTGGAGGATCCTGAGTACAAGGCCAACTCGGCAACATGGCAAGACTACCCCACCTCCACCCCCACCCCCCAAAAGAAAAAGAAAGAAAAAGAAAACTCAAGACCAGAACCCAAGATCTCCTGATCAGCAGATTTGGGATCTTAATACCACAGCCACCATCACCTTCTCTAGAGAATTCTGTCCCTGGTAAAATAAATTTAGGATCAAAAACAGAATAGACAGGCAAAACTTTAAGTCAGATAGCTTCCCTGTCTGCTTGTGGTTGGCCATGTCTGCGTGGTTTGGCTCCGCTGACAAAGACACCTTCCTTGCCTTCATCCAAACACAGTCAGGACCATGAAGCAGTATGCTTCTGCCACTCTGCAGCTGTGTGACCTTGAGCAAGTCAGTGTTCTCATGTGCATAAATGAGTTGACACTGGCTAATGGAAAAACAATCACTAAGCAGGGTACTTGGCATGTAGCAGCAACCGCTCAATAAATGTTCGGTGTGGAAAGGCTCAACCCTATTTGCCTCCCTCGTGGGGAAGGCCATGTTGAGTATTTCACCCAGAGCTGAAAGTGAATCTGAGCCCATATGGAGTAGGAGTACTTTCTCCTCTGCAGAGGAGAGGTGTTGTCTCAAACCAAGAGAGTTTGCTGGCAGCCACTCCCCCCAGGTTGACCCCTTCAGTTTTAATGAGTTTCCGAACACACACCCAACATTTTGAATTTCTGCATGCCTCTTAACCTGCCAGGAGGCTCAGAGGAAAAAGGCTCCGGTATTTCCTTTCCCACTGAGGCTCCTGCTGGACTGTGCATTAAACAAGATAATGGAAATACAGAAAGAGGCGTTTCTCCCATGGGGCAGCCTTGTCCATTTATTTTTTTTCTCCCAGCTATGTAAAAATACATATTTCATACCATCACTGGACCCAGGGAGCCTTTGGGGCTTTGCTTTCTTCTACCCAGCAAGACCTGACCTTGTAAACTCTGCGGTGACTCTGACTCCTCCATTACACTAGGATAATTCAATAAAAAGGATTTTAGAAAACAATTAGGGGCAGCGAGGACAGGTCAGGCCTGATGCGTTTTTCAGACTTCTCGGCAAGTCCTTCTTCAACCTCCAGGAAGGGTTGCCACCCCTTGACTGTTCAGACTGAGGGAACACACAGGGGCTCCGTGAGGTGGTGGGTGCAGCATGACTGTGGGCAACATAGGAATTGCCTCTGTCCCCTCTTCTGTTAAACAGGAACATATCGCCATGGGGATCAAATGGCCAGTGTGGTGAGCCTGTGCTGTTGATATTGAGCTATGCTCAGGGTATTGATCTCAGACTGGTGCATCGTTCGGATTCCAATGTGACCACTATCTGGGTAGCCTAAGTCACTTCAATCTCCCCCAGCCCTGGTTTCCTCCTCCACAAAATGGAGACCTTGATAGCACTGAATTCACAATCTTTTTCTGAGCGTGCCCAATACTTTCCCTTCCCAGTTCTAGGGAAAAAAATCAAACATCCCCAGGGAGCCTCCCCAGCCCCAGGCTGTCTTTCCCCTACCCCCACCAGGAAAGCCTGGTAAGCTCTCTGTCCTCATTGGGAAAACCTTTCACACAGGAGGGTTAGTCATTTTGACCCTCCAGGGTCATTTGCATTTTAAAGAGAGTGTTGGGGGCTGACCTTGCTTTTTTCAAAGCAACGAAAGCCTTGGAGCTAGTGAACTCCTTCCCGGGTACTTAACCTGCTGACTATGAATGGGCTTCTGGGGGACCCATGAACCCCCTTGAGCTTGTATGCGACCCTGTCGATGTGGTGGGAAGGTGTTGCCTTCCTTAGCTTCTCACCCAGAGGAAAGGAAAAAATCGAAACCTAGGAGTCGAGATCCTGGGAATTTCAGGCACCAACAGGGAAAAGAAATGTGGTCCAGAGGCCCTACAGGTGCCCTTGAGATCACTCCAGGAAGATAACAGACCTTCCCACCAGGTGCCAACTGGCATCCATCCCTCCGTGGATTATAAACTCCAGGTTTCCTCATTGCAGAGTGCTTCTCTGATGGACTTCCATTTCCCAGCTGCCCTGGTGACTGGTCAGGCAGGAGGCTAACGATTAATCCCCCAGGCAGTCTTGTGCCTTTTATCTCCGGCAACTGTAAAAATGGTGTTCAGACCGGGAGAGGTGCCCCTCCCTTGCCCTCTGTTAGGGGAGCCCAACCCCCATCTGGCTGGATAGGAATCCCCAGGGAAGCTGGAATTGCTAGAGATTGTAGCAGGATCAGGCTCCATTCCTGCTACCCTAGGGGGCCCTCCTGACACCTCTGCTGGGCCACCTGCCAGCATGCAGGGGAGGAACTGGATAAACTGCTCCAGCCTCCTGTTGAGCTGAGGGTAACTGATAGGGCCTGCCCTTAGTAGCTGCTGGTCTGCAGTTTCATTTCAAAAGCAAAATAAAAAAATAGGGCTGGGGATGTAGCTCAGTGGTAGACTGCTCGCATAGCACATTCAAAGTCCTGGTTTAGATCCCAGCACAGCAAAAAGAATTTTGTAATATAAAAAATAGGCCCAGGGTGGCCTTGAATCCTTTCCCTTACAGGCAGGGAAAACTGCTCATGGTCAGATGCATTTAAAAAAAAAAAAATTCAAACTGTGTTGATGGAATTGTCAGATATGTAGGGCCAACTGTATAATGAAGCCTCACATATCTATCACCCAACTCCAAATTTTCTTAACTTTTTAAAGTTTGCAATATATAAACTTTGTACCAAATCTTTTTTCATCATTCTACACCAGTATTTTTATTTTTGTTTTAAAAGAATTTAAAACAAGTTGAGAAAACATATATCACTTCTACTCTAAGTATTGCAGTCTGCATCTCTGATCAGGACATGTTTTATTTTGTTTTGTTTTTTGGTACCAGAAGTTCAACCTAGGCGTGTTTAACCACTGAGTCACATCCTTAAATCATTTTGTTTGTTTGTTTGTTTGTTTGTTTAAGACAGGTTCTCACTAAATGGCTTAGGCTGGCCTGGAACTCATGATTCTCCTGCCTCAGGCTCTGCTATTTCCCCAGCCCCACCCCCCAACCTTTTTTTTTTTTTTTTTTTTTTTTTGGTACTGGGGATTGAACTCAGGTGTACTCAGCCACTGAGCCACATCCCCAGCCCCAGCCCTTTTTTTGTATTTTATTTAGATATAGCATCCCAAGGCTGGTTTTGAACTTATAATCCTCCTGCCTCAGCCTCCCCAACTGACTGGCTACCCCGAGAACCTTTTGTTTTTTATTTTGAGACAGTCTCACTAAGTTCCTCAGGCTTACCTTGAAATTGCAATCTTCTTGCCTTAGCCGCCATAGTAGCTGGGATTATAAGCATATACTACTATGTCCACTTTTTTTTTTTCCCCCTGGTACCAGGGATTGAACTCAGAGACACTTAACCACTGAGTCTCATCCCCAGTCCTTTTTTATTTTGAGACAGGGTCTCTAAGTTGTTTAGGCCTTCCCTAAATTGCTGAGTCTGATCCGGAACTTGGCTCAGCCTCTTGAGTCCCTAGATTTAGAGTTGTGCACCACGGCACCAGGCAAGCCTTGTTCAATTTTTCCAGGTATAATTTACCTATATTTAAAATATTCAAATGACCAGGAGCAGTCACTGTAATCCCAGTGACTTGGAAGGCTGAGGCAGGATGATAGCAATTTTGAGGCCAGTTTGGGCAACTTAGCAAGACCCTCAGCAACTTAGTGAAATCCTGTCCCAAAATAAAAAATAAAAGGGCTGGGGATGTGGCTCAGTAGTAAAGTGCCCCTGGGCTAAATCCCCAGTACAATTGTTCATTCAGGCGTGGCCGCGGATATCTATTGAGGCAGCACTCAGGAGACTGAGACCAAAGGATTTCTCTTTTTTAAAAAATGTAATTTTTTTTTTTTTAGTTGTAGATGGACATAATACCTTTATTTTATTTATTTATTTTTATGCAGTGCTGAGGATCAAACCTGGTGCTTCACACGTGCTAGGAAAGTGCTCTACTCCTGAGGTAGAGGAGTCCCCACAGAATTCCTTGAGACCAGGAGTTGGCCAGCCTGGGCAGCATAGCACACTCTGTCTAAAAAACAAACAACAACAAAACAACAACAACAAAGCCCATAGTGAGGTAGGGCACAGTGGCACTGGCATATACCTGATTCCAGGAACTTTTGCAGGAAGAGCACAAGTTCCAGGCCAACCTGAGTCACTTATCAAGACCCTGTCTTGCAATGAAAAATAAAAAGAGCTGGAGATGTAGCTCAGTGATGGAGCCCTTCTGAATCCAATCCCCAGTACCACCAGGGGGTTGGGGGGACATTTATCATACAATACTCAGCATTTTGTAATTTGTTCAGTGCATCCTTGAGATGTCATTAAATGTGTTCTTTTCTCCCATATGCAGCATAAACTACTCAGGTACAAAGGAATGATTTGATCCAGATCCATTTTTTTTAAGCAAAAATATTTCATCAATGGTGAAGGGCATTTCCCACAGCCCAATATCAGGATGTAAGAAATTGTCCAGTTGGTTCTCTTTTAAGATGCTTAATTCAATTGGTATCATCCGATCCCTCCATTATCAAGTTCTCTATCACCTTGTGTTTTGTAGCCCCAGAGATGAGGGCTCTACAGATCCATTATCTCATTAGAGCAAACAGCAAGCATTTATTAAGCAGTCCCATGTGCCAGGCGTTCTGCTCAACACTAGGAAGGAAATAAAATATTGTCCCTGTCCTTAAGGAGTTCAGAAGGTAGTCGGGGGCGGGGTGCAGACAAGTAAACATTCATTTATTTATTTATTAAATATCTATTGAATGCCAATCGTGTGTCAGGCGTTGTGCTGGATGCCAGTAACTGCATTATAAGTGTGTGATAAAAATGGTAGCTACTGTTCATTGGAGTTCACCATACGCTATATACATCTCTCACCAGTCTTTCTACAAGACCCTTACAATCAAGACATCCATTTTAAAGATTTGGAAGCAGAGGTGTACAGAGAGATAAAGAGATTGGAGAAAGTTCAGCATTCTCCAGAGAACAGAAGCCAATGAGATGCACACTGTATATGGAGAGAGGAGAGGAATAAGTGATTATGGAGACTGCAGAGCTTTACACTGTGCCATCTACAAGCTGGAGAACCAGAAAAGTCTGTAGTGTGGCTCAGTTCAAGTCCAAAGGCCTGAGAAATTGGGGGGCCACTAGTGCTAGTCCCAGAGTCTGAAGGTAGAAGAACCAAGACTTCTGATATCCAAATGCAGGAGGACATCCTGGCTCCTGGGGAGAGAGGGAGAAGGAGAAAGAGAGAAAATGTGAATTCAGCCTTCCTCTCTTCCACAATTTACATTTGTCTATTGCATTCCTTAAGTTTCTTTGTAAATTCCCCCCCCCCCCCTTTTTTTTTTTCTGTACCAAGTATTGAACCTAGGGCACTCAACCACTGAGTTACATCCCCAGCCCTTTTTAATTTTTTTAAATTTTTTTAAATTTTGAGACAAGGTCTTGCTCAGTTGCTGAGGCTAGCTTTGAACTTGCGATTCTCCTGCCTCAGCCTCCTGAGTGACTGGGATTACCAATGTGTGCCACTGCGCCCAGCATTTCCCCCTTCTTTTTTTTTTTTTTTTTTTTTAGTATAATTGACTAAATGTATTTAAAATATACAATTTGATGAGTCTTGGTATTTGCATAGACTCAGAAACCATTGGCATAACCAAGATAATGGACAATGGCACCCTGGGCCAATTGATGGTGCTCACCCACACTTGGTGGATCTTCCTTACTCAGTCCTCTGACTCAAATGCCAGTGTCTTCTGGATACACCCTCACAGACATATCCAGAAATAAAGCTGCATCAGCTAACTGGGTAACCCTTAATCGAGTCAAGAAGATGGCTGAAATTAATCATCACACACAGAAAAATGGTCAAAGCTGGAATATGAACTGTGGGCCATTTACCTCCAAAGCCTCTTAATCTCCATGCTACACTGCTAAGATTGAGACAGGTTTTTATTTCCAGGTGCCATCTGAACTAAGTGGCAAATCTTAATTTAGCAAGAAATGGTCTGTTGTGTGCTGGGCTTATAGATCAGTGAGAGAGTGCTTGCCTACAATATGCAAGTCCTTGCCTACAATATGCAATCCCAGCAGTACAAAAACAGAAAAAAAGAGGGCTGGGGATATAGCTCAGTTGGTAGAATGCTTGCCTTACATGCACAAGGCCCTGGGTTCAATCCTCAGTACCACCAAGAAAGAAAAAAGAAATGGTCTGTTAGATTGGCCCGAAACTCCAGACTCTAGAGCAGGAAAGAAAGAGGCAGGCAAGAGTCTGAGGTGCTCCTTGTCCCTCTAGGATGGTGAGATGAGGGAGAAACACTGAGGAGGGGCAGGCCCTGGGGATCTGGCCACTCGGTCCCCCAGCTTGGTTTAACTGGGCCTGGCTGATCAGTCAGTTTGAGGGTAGAGGCAGCTTGAGACTGGTGGTACAGCTCAAGACCAGTCTGGCAGAGTGGTTCCCAGCAGACTTGGTTCCTAAATGCCTGGGCTGAATCCTGCTTTTGCACCGGCTAATTATAAGTCTTTAAATGAGTCACTAAAACTCTTTCTGGATTCCTAATCTCCCCACCTTCCCAATGAGAATAATTATAGCATCTACCCCCTGAATGGTTTCAAGAATTAGGTGAGACAGTCTAAGTAAACAAGGCAAACAGGAAGTGCAAAATAAACATTAACTATAGGGTTCCATACTGCACATTGCTCAGGGGCCAGGGTTTTCCCTGAGCCAAGCCCTTGGACAGCAGGCCCCCTCCAACCCACCTAGCTAACCCTGGAAAGGGTCTGCAGCGCTCCAGGACCAGTAGATCCCCTCTCACGGGATTCACCTTTGCACCTAGTCATTTGAGAATGACAGTGCTGGCTTTGGCAACACATGTAGTAAATTTGGAATGACACAAAGATTAGCAGGGGAGCATGGTTCCCACATAAGGATGACACACAAATTCGTGAACCATTCCATTAAAAAAAAAAAAAAGACAAAGTAAGGCACCGTGGCGCTGGCTTGTAATCCCAGCAAACAGGCAAGCTAAGGCAAGAGGATTCAAAGTTCAAGACCAGCCTTGGCAACTTAGTGAGATGAGCCTGTCTCAAAATTAAAAAAAAAAAAAAAAAAAGTAAAATGGGCCTGGGTATGTGCCCCTAGGTAGAGCACTGGGTACAGTGCCCCTAGGTTCAACCCCCTGTACTGCCAAAAAAGAAAAAAAGTTAAGGCACTTGCAGAATAATTGTCAAGGCCCCAAAGACCTATGACTACCTGTCCCCCACTTCTAAGCCAAGAAAGCTCCACTCCTTCTCTCAGAGTTAGGGAAATCAGGCCAACAAAGATGCTGTCCAATAAGGACCCTCCCCAAAGTCAACCCCCTGAGTCTGGGTGTTGCTCCAGGGTAGAGCCCTTGCCCAACATGATCTGGATCCTAGGTTCCATTCCAGTGCCACTGCCCCACCCCCACCCCTGCACACACACACATAAAATAATAATAATAAAGGAATGAGAAAAGTGGAGACAATTCTCTGCTTTTATTTTTTATGATTAAAATATTATTATTATTTTTGGCACTAGGGATTGAACCCTGACTACATACCCCTTCCTGACCACATACCCCTTTATTTTTGAGACAGAGCTGCTAAATTGCTGAGGCTAGGCTTGAACTGGCAATCCAGCCTCAGCCTCCTGAATCTCTGGGCTTACAGGTGTGTGCCCCAGTGCCAGGTTCGCAATGCCTTCTTTTCTGAAATATCTGAAATAGATAAACCTATGGAGAGAGAGAAAGCAGATTCACGGTTGCCAGGGACTGTGAAGGATAGGGGCAGGATGGAAACTGGGCTTCTTTTAGGGGAGTGAACATGTTCTGAACTTACACAACCTTGTGAATATACTGCAAAACACACAACTGATCGCCTCACATGGGTAGATTGTATGGCATGTGAATTATATCACAATAGAGCTGGGTCTTGTTATTTGTTAGTGTTTTTTAGGTTTTTTGTTTTTGTATTTCTTACTTATTTTTTGTTTTTGTCATTGTTTTTTGCACTGTTGGGGATTGAATCCAGGGTTGCTCTATCACTGAGCTACACTCTCATCCCCTTTTATTTTTTATTTCCAGATAGGGTCTTGCTAAATTGTTGAGGCTGGCCTCAAACTTGTGGTTCTCCTGCCTCTGTTTCCCGAGTCTCTGTGATCATGGGCATGCAGCATTGTGCTGGGATGTTTGTTTTATGTGGGGAAGAGGGTCTTCCCAGGTGCAGACTAAGTAGAGGGGTGACTTTTTTAGTCTTATACTGCCAATTGTCTTTTATTTGCTTCACAAAATGAAAAACCTAGAAATCTTTCTTCTGTGCACACAAACAATAGTAATAACAGCAATAAAAGTAATAATGGTCATCATTTCTGTAACACTCATTACATGCCAGGCGTTATGCTCCAAGCACTTTAACTTTGTATCAATGCCTGTGCCTCGAAGAGAAAGATATTATTTTGCTTCCACTTGAGGAAACTGAGAGGTGGCCTGATTTTCCACAGCCAGTAAGTGACAGAACTGGGGCAAACCCACCTTGGGTCAAATACTGTGCTGAGCATCAACAACACAGAAATCCATCCTGAAAGATACCACCCTCCCTGCTGTCTGTAAATAACCCAAGCAACGCAGGGCTAGTGTGACCAACTGTTCCCATTTGGCTGATACCAAGGTTCCCATGCTGTAGGTCCCAGGTAAATGGGGATGACATTAGAACCAGTAAGCATCCACAGGTTGATCGTCCTGCCCTGCTCCTGTGTGCGCATGTGTGTCTGCGGGCACACATGTGCTCACCTATGCCTGTGTGGGTAGAAGGACTGTGACTTGATCCACCCAGGTTTTATAGGAGGGGAGGGTGGAGTTGGCCTGGCTAGGACCAGACTAGGGCAGGTGGCAGGATAAGAAAATAAAATGTGGGCAATAAAGCGTGGGCAAAGGGCAAGCTTTCCAGTGCAGGCCCAGAAAACTCCAGTCCAAATTGAGGATGAGGGGCCATCATTTTCCAGAGGGTCTTCCGATTTTGCGGGCCGTGATCTTTTATTCACTCCTGTTTTCTCATTCACTCAGCAAAGGCTCCAGGGCACCTAGCACATACGAGATGCTTAGGTGGTGAGGGAGGCACCACCCTGCCCTCAAGGAGCTTATGATCTGGTTGAATAAACAGGCAAGGGATTTACAACCCAGGGATTTGCATTCCAGAGCGATAGTCAAGGATGATAAGAACAATATTTAACAGCTGGGAGAGCCCAGGCACCAGTCGGATTAGAATGAACACCAGCCACTAGCACCAGGACACGTCCGGGGTCCAGGTTGTTGGAGAGTGAGGAGGTGGGGGCTGTGGGAGGAGCCTTGAGGGACTCCAGGAAGCAGCTGCTTACCAACGGATATGGAAAAATTTAATAGAGTATTTCAGCAACTGGGATAGCCATATCAGTGGTTCTGGTTGAGGACTAGACTGGTGATGAGTGATTTGTGATTAACCAGTGGGTATGATGGGGAGGCACCAGGGACTCAGGGAAGACTTGCAGAGAAAAATGACTTCTACCCAGGAGGACGAGGCAGGAAAATTGCAAGTTCAAAGCCAGCCTCAGCAATTTCGTGAGGTCCTGAGCATCTTGTTGAGACCTTGTCTCTAAATAAAATATGAAAAAGGGCTGGGGAGGTGGCTCAGTGGTTAAGCACCCCTGGGTTTAATCCCCAGTAGAAAAAAAGATAGGAAGGAAGGAAGGAAGGAAGGAAGGAAGGAAGGAAGGAAGGAAGGAAGGAAGGAAGGAAGGAAGGAAGAAAGGAAGGAAGAAAGGAAGGAAGATGGATGACAGACAACTAAGTTGAGTTAACCAGAGTGTTCCTGGCAAAGGTCACCACCTGGCAAAAAGCCCAGAGGGGAGGAGCATTCAGTCTAGCTGGAGAAGAGAAGCAAGAGATCATACACAAGAGACAGGTAAAGACTAGGCAGGGATGGAACTCTGTTATCAGAGTCAGTAGCTTGCACTATGTCCTAAAATCAATAGGGAGCCATTGCAGGATTTCATTTTATTTAGTTTTGGTGCTGGAATGAAACCCAGGGCTTCACATAGGCTCAGCACATACTCTACCACTAAGCGATATTCCACCCCTATTGGAAGGGGTGGAATATCTACTGCAAATCTCCCCAGAGAGACACCAAAGGATTAATTTTTTCACAGCAAGAACGTAGGCTCAGAAAGGTTAAAACATCTAGCCAAGTGCAGTGCTGCATGCCTGTAATCCCAGTGACTCAGGAGACTGCAGCAGGAGGATCACAAGTTCAAGGCCAGCCTCAGCAATTTAGTGATGTCCTAAGCAATTTAGTGAGACTCTGTCTCAAAATAAAAAATAAAAAGGGCTGGACGTGGTGGCATGCTCCTGTAATCCCAGTGGCTCGGAAGACTGAGGCAGGAGGATTGTGAGTTCAAAGTCAGCCTCAGTAAAAGCAAGGCACTGAGCAACTCGGTGAGACCCTGTCTCTAAATAGAACACAAAATAGGGCTGGGGCTGTGGCTCAGTGGTCGAGTGCCCCTGAGTTCAATCCCCAGTACCAAAAAAAAAAAAAAAAAAAATGTTAAAACGTCTGTCAGTTGTTACGCAGTGAGATAAACATGGGGTAAATGGAACCATTCACTTCTAGATCACCTTTCCACAGGACACATGTGCAGCAAAAGCTGCCCTCTTGTGTATGGTGCCTTACAGTTTGCAAAGTGCGATACAGATTACGAAGCACTTTCCTGTCTTCACTCCTTTTATTTCCTGGCACAACTCCGTTCCCTTTACATGGTTGAAGGGACCGACGTGCAGAGCTGTTTCAAGACCTACTGCACAGTTAAATCTTAATTCAAATTCAAGTCTTAAAACTCCTGGTCCAGTGTTCTCTCTTTTGTCTCGTGTCTTGGCATTGTGGACTCATCACTTTGGGTTATAAATGTCAAGAAACACAAATGTCTATGCAGAAAAAAAAAAAAAAAGGAGGGGTGTAATTTGGGAGCTTACATACCAAAAAGTCCAGGGAGAGATGAACTTCAGGCATCGCTCCAGGTAGTCAAGTGATGTCATCAGGGAACTGTCTTTGCTTTCCTCTAATCTGACTTCATGCTTAGGTTCTCCTAGAAAGGTAGAAACAGGCACCCACCTACCAGTTCAGCAATCCCAGAATAGGGAACTATACCTACTTTTCTTTCTTTCTTTCTTTCTTTCTTTTTTTTTTTTCTGGTACTTGGGATCAAACCCAGGATTGCTTAACCACTGAGTCACTTCCCCAGCCCTTTTTTTATGTTTTATTTTGAGACAGGGTTTTGCTAAGTCCTTAGGGCCTCCTTTCCTTGCTGAGGTTGGCCTCAAACTTGCAATCCTCCTGCCTCAGCCTCACAGGCACTTGCTACTGTACCCAGCTCAGGTTTCACTTTTATGGACTGGCTACTTAGCTTATATACACACCTCTGCACCAACTGCCTTTGACAGAGAGATACCTCGAGGGTTTTGATAAGCTAAGGTCATGAGCCCAGTCATGAAGTGAGACAAGAGGATCCAGGCTCCCAAACTAGGGGAGATGTGGTGGCGCACACCTGTAATCCCAGCGACTTTGAATCCCAGCGATTTTGGAGGCTGAGGCAGGAGGATGGCAAGTTTGAGGCCAACATCAGCAACTTAGTGAGGCCCTAAGCAAAAGTTAGCAAGACCCTGTCTTAAAATAAAAAAAATAAAAAGGGCTTGGGATGTAGCTCACAGGTAAAGCACCCCTGAGTTCAATCCCCAGTACCAAGAAAAAGAAAGACAGACTAACATTCAAGCCCCAGCATAATCCCCAGTTGCCAGGAGGAGGCTGCTCTCCTTGGGGGTTGGGAAGGGTATTCTCTCTGACTGAGAAACTCAATGGTAGCAGACATGACCTGCCTTGGATCTGTCCCCTTGGGGTAAAAGCCCTTGCCACATGTAGATCTTCACACTTACAGATTGACCAGGAAGACCCAGTCCAGCTTGGAGCCCCACAAGCCTCTTTTTTTTTTTCTTTCTTTCCTTTTTCTTCTTCTTCCTCTCCTCCTTTCTTTCTTTTTTATTTTAAATTTATTTTTAATTTTTGTAGTACTGGGGATATAAAGCAGGGGTACTCTACAACTGGCTACATCCCCATCCCTTTAAAAAATTTTTTTTTATTCTGAAACAGGGTTTAACCAAATTGCTGAGACTGAACTCAAACTTGAGATCCTCCTACCTCAGCCTTCCCAGGAGCTGAAATTACAGGTGTGCACCATTGAGTTTGGTTTCTCTTCCCTTTTTCTTTTGGTACTGGGATTGGACCCAGGAGCCCTTTACCACTGAGCTACATCCGCAGTCCTTTTTATTTTTTATTTTGAGACAGGGTCTTGCTAAGTTACTTAGGGCATTGCTAAATTGTTAAGGCTGGCCTTGAACTTGTGATCCTTGTGCCTGTCTCCTGTGTTGCTGGGATTACAGGCATGTGCCACCAAGCCTGGCCCTCTTCCCTTTTAAAAAATGTCAGTCTTGGGTCTTTTCCTTTGGGGGTTAGTTTGGGGAGACTAGTTTTCCTGAAGATGTTCCTCTTGGACATAATTTAGTCACAGTGTGAACTAACAATCTAATTATGTATTAAAAATGAAAAAAAAGTCAAGAACTCAAAATAGCCTGACTTGAATGGGGGCTGGAGCCAAGTTCAATAATTTCTCTCCATTTGTGAGACTCACTTACCTCATCTCATCTTTGGTGAGAGCTGTTACCCAAAATCCAGAATGGGGTGTTGGGCAGTGCTCTAGGACACAGAACCTACAGACAGGACAACTAGACTGACTGGCCGCCTGATCTTCAGCAGCTGGCTTCGCCCCTCGGAGCCTCAGTCTTGGCCTCTGTCAAATAGATCAAATCAGCCAGGTGGTGTAGACAACCTGGCCCCTCTGAACCTTTTTCTGTCTCCACAGATTTTTATGTTCTAGATTGTCATATAAATGAAACCACATAGTATGTAGGCACATGGTTTCTTCCACTTAGCAAATTGCTTTGGAGATGCATCCATATCATATCTGTAGTGATGTCGTTCTTTCTGGCTTAACAGAATTCCATTGTGTGGATATACCAAAAATTGTGTAATCACTTCTCCGTTTACTAGTTATGGGGCTTGGGGCTACTTCCAGTTTGGGGCTATTATGAATAAAGTTGCTTAGGAACATTTGTGAGTCTTTATATGAACATTTCTTTTCATCTTGGATAAATACTTAGGAGTAGAATTGCTGAATCATATGGTCAGTGTATGTTTATAAGAGATTAGCAAACTGCTTTTCAAAGTGGCTAGGCCGCTTTTATAATGCCATCAGTAATGTATGAAAGTTCCCATGGAGCCAATCTTTGCCAGCATTTGGCTACATGGTCAGTCTTTTCAACTGTACCCATTCTAGTGTAGTAGTATCTCATCGTGGTCTTAATTTGCATTTATCTAATGACTAATGCTAACCACTGTGTATTCTCTGCCTTTCAGTGCTAGGAATTGAATCCAGGGCTCACACATGCCTTGCCCCCTTCTCTCTTTATTTAAAAAAAAAAAAAAAAAAAAATATATATATATATATACAATTAATAAATATCCACAATAGAAAAATATTTAAATGCAAGGATAAGAAAAAAGAAGAAAAATACAAACGAAGGTCACCTGTTAGTTTAGAAATGACCACAAATGACATTTTGAGGGCTGGGGATGTAGCTCAGCAGTAGAGCAATTATAAGGCCCTGAGTTTGATTCCCAGCACTGGAAAGAAAAAAAAAAAAAAAAAGAAAAGAAAGAAAAAGAAAAAGAAAAATGATATTTTGAGCTGTATCCAACCTTTTTTTTTGAGGGGTGGGGTGCTGGGGTTGAACCCAGACCCTGGCGGATGGTAGGCAAGCACTCTACCACTGAGCTATACCTCCAACCCCTCTATCCAACCTTGATTTTTTTTTCAGACAAAACTATGATTACATTTTATTTATCAGCATAGATAATACACACACCTGGTACAAAGTTTGGAAAGGGTGAAACAGTAAGTGTGGTGCAGGTCTGTTTTTCAGTTGCCAAAATGAAGAAGCCAAATGAAACCCCAGGCAGCGGAGGGTGTGGATCAGCAGCGTTTCCTTAACCCACTGCCCCAAGTGTAAACTGGTGGGATTTCAGAAAAATTGAACATCCACAAATCCTACACCCCAGGGCTTTCATTTAATCAGAGAAAACACCATAAACACAGACAGCAGGGAATCTTGCACAAGAATGTTCATAGATGCTTTACTTGTAATAGCAAAAATCTGGAGAAACCCAAAATCCATTGATGGGAGAATAGATTAAAAAAAAAAAAAAAAAAATGAATCAACCGTAGCTACACACCCAGCATGAATGAATCTGAGTAATGTCATGTGGAATGGGAAAACTAGCTTCAAGACATTCCAAACAGGGTACCCCTTTCTTTCCTTCCTTAGTGCTGGGGATTGATCCCCAGCCTCATGCAGACTAAGCATATGCTCTACCACTGAGCTGTACCCTATCACTTTAGTGTTTTTATAAAGATTAGGAACAACTAAAAGTAAACCATAGTATATTTAAACCATATGTGTTTATGTGTTAAGCTATACCAAAGAAGCAAGGGAAGTAAAAGTGCAATCATCCAAAGACTGGTTAGCTTTAGGGGGATACAGGGAAGCAAGACTGGGAAGGATCCCTAGGTAGATGCAAGATGTCATTATTTCTATTCTTTGAGTTCAATGGAGAGGTAAAAATGGGCACAGAATTCAAAGAGTAACCAACAGCCCGGCGTAATGGTGCATGCTTATAATCCCGGAGGTTTGGGAGACTGAGGCAGGGGGATTCCAAGTTTGAGGATGGCTTCAGCAACTTAGTGAGGCCCAGTCTCAAAATATAAAAAGTGGTAGAATGCTTGCCTAGAGTGTTTAAAAAGAAATTAATAAAGTGTAGTTATTCAAACAGAGGAAAAGTAGCCATTAAAATGCTATTGGGGAGATAAGCCAATCTCAAAAAGCCAAAGGATGAATGATATCGCTAATAAGTGGATGATGACACATAATGGGGGGAGGGAAGGGTTAGTGTTAAGGTTAGAGTTAGGGTTAGGGAGGGGGGCATGTATGGAGGAAGGAAGCTCTGTATAGAGGGAAAAGAGGGGTGGGAGGGGTGGGGGGAAGGGAAAAAATAACAGAATGAATCAAACAACATTACTCTATGTAAATTTATGATTACACAAATGGTATGCCTTTACGCCATGTACAATCAGAGAAACAACATGTATCCCATTTGTTTACAATAAAAAAAAAATTAAAAAAAAAATGCTATTGGGGGCCATGCACAGTGGCACGGGCCTATAATCCCAGCAGTTTAAGAGGCTGAGACAGGAGGATTGCCAGTTCAAAGTCAGCCTCAGCAATTTAGCAAGGCCCTAAGCAACTCAGTGAGACGTTTTCTGTAAATAAAATATTTTTAAAAGGCTGAGAATGTGGTTCAGTGTTTAAGTAGCCCTGGATTCAATCCCTTGTACCTAAAAAAAAGCTATTGGGGGGGGGGGGCTTGGAATATAGCTCAGTGGTAGCATGCCCCTGGGCTAACTCCCCAATACCATAACAAATTAATTAACTAATTAATTAATTCCTTTATGATGAATCTGCCCCCCCACCCAGTCTTAAGGCATTCCTTCATATATATTCAGCTTTGGGATTTATTTTGAGAGGTCTTTAGTATAAATTTCTCCAATTGGAGTTACTGGGTCAAAGATGAGAGGCCTGTTTTGGCATTTTGAGCCTTCTATTGTGCTCACCAGCAAGGACAGAGGTGGCCCTCTGTGAGAGGTCTGGCATTAGACCTAATCCTGTGAGATCCTTTGTCTCCAAAGCTGCCCCAGAGGTTATTCACTCAGCAAAGCAATGCTAACCATTCCCAGGACCTCCCCATGCAGTGGCAGGAAATGGGCAGCTTCTGGGGCAGAGAAGAACAACGAGTCTTTATTAACATGTTGTTCACCAAGAGCACTTTATTAGTGCAGACCTCAGCTTTGCTCTTGAGCAATTCCCTGCACACTGACCTGGGACTCTGTCTCCTGGGGGAAGATGAGCAGGAGCTCTGGGTGGACCTGGGCTCCTGGAAAGGGGAGGCATTGGCTCCCATTCCCTTCACCCAGTGATACAGTTTAGATGGTGCAGGTGAGGGCTAGACTCGAGTCCTTGTTCCTCCACTTCCCAGCTGTGTGACTGGTCAAGTTTAGAACCTCTCTGGCTTCAGTTTGCCCCTCCATCAAATGGGGCTAATATCACCCTCCTCACAGGGTTGTCTTTGCTCAAATGAGTCAGGACACAGAGTGCTCAGAACGAAACTGGCATCCTGACATTTCTCCACAGCAATCACCACTGCTTGGTGCCTTCCTTGGACTGGATCCACAACTCCTGCCCCCAAGAGGCGTCCTCAAATTGGTCCTGACTGGGAGATGAACAGGTAAAGAGGCAATTGCCATTACCATGTGGCATGATCACTGCATGAATACAGGCGCTGTGGACACTGTCTGAAGAGATGACAAATCCAGAGGGCTTCCTGGAAGAAGTGACATCCTGGCAGGAACTGCATCACTTGTAGATTAAAGTAAAGTAGCTTGGCGAGATCAGCCTTTAACTCCACCCTCCCTATTTTTCCGCAGTGCTGGGGATTGACGCAGGGCCTGCCAGCGCTCTACCACTGAGCTACATCTCCAGCTCTGTTAACTGCCTTTACTGAATATATGACCATGAGTCTTGGAGACAGTTTTCAATGTCAGACTTTAATTCAGCAATTTCTCAGCCCCTGCTGTTTTCTGGGTACCGTGCTTGGCAGGGTGAGAGTGGATGCTGGAGATAAGACATCGCCCTAAGACTGACAGGGGAAATGTATCTGAAATGCACAAGAAGCAGGCCCTGGTGAGGGCTGCAAAGTACACAGGGAGCAACTAATTCTGGCAGACCCAGGACTGAGGAGGCTGTGCCCAGGAAATGCGTAAGAACTGATTAGCCGAGGGGAACAGGAGGGTGAGAAGGAAAGACACCCACGTGGGGAACAATGTGAGCAAAAGCCTGGCAGAAGCAAAGCCTGTATTACGGGCAGAAAAAATGTCCAGTGTAGCTGCCTGGCATGTACCTGGGAGAGGGACGGGTGGCTGGGAGCTGGGGTGCTGGGCTCAAATTTGAAGAGCTGCAGATGATCTGCTGCTTGGACTTCATCTAGTAGGTCATGGGAATAGAACTGAAGTGTCTGAGAAAAGAAGGGTCCAATGAGTTCTGTGTCCCCAAAGGTCACTCTGGCACAGATGGGGAGGAGTCTGTGGGGAAGATCTTTGGGAATTATCCTTTCGGAGGACTTCTATGGGGACAGGAGCCTAGTTAAGGATGCTGTGGCCATCTTGGTGAGGAATCTGGGGTCTGGCCTGGCCCAGGGGAGGTGGGCATGGAGCAAAGAGGTGGAGGGTTTGTCAGCAGACCAAAATCAAAACCCTGGTATTATTTCCTGTGCCTCGTGAGTCAAGATGTCTAATATTCCTGGAAAAGTAAACCTGTTCCTGACATCAGCCAGCAGGGGCGAGAGTAACTTGATATGCTGGCTGATTAGGGTTAGCTTCCTGCCCCTGACCCTTTTATTGAAGGTCCACTGAATTATCAGAAGGGGTGAAAAGAGAGAGGTATATACAAGTGAAATGACTTAGTTTTATTGTTTTTCCTTATCAGAAAAAAAAATACATGAAATTAATCAACATCTAAAAATGTTTTTCAGGCTGGGTGTGGTGACTTTCCCCTGTAGCAGCTGGGGAGGCTGAGGCAGGAGGATCGCAAGTTCAAAGCCAGCCTCAGCAACTGGGTGAGGCCCTAAGCAATTTAGCAAGACCCTGTCTCAAAATAAAATGTAAAAATAGAACTGGGATGTGGCTCAGTGGTTAAGTGTCCCCAGTGTTTAATTCCCAGTACAAAATAACAAGTATACACACACACACACACACACACACACACACACGTTTTTCAAGTAGGGCGCAGTGGTGAATGCTATAATCCCAACTTCACAACTACTTGGGAGGTTGAGGTTGGAGAATTTTAAGTTCTAGGCCAGCCTGGGAGGTTTAATGAAATACAATTTATAAAAAGGGTGATGGCTAGGGATGTTATTCAGGGAGGGAGGCTGTGGCCCAGAGCAAAGGGGATTGCTTAAGAATCTTGGAGGACTGGGAATATAGCTCAGTTGGTAGAGTGCTTGCCTCGCATGCACAAGACCCTGGGTTCAGGCCCCAGCACCACAAAGGGGGAAAAAGAGATCTTGGAGCCCTCTGCAGTGGTGAAGACCTGAAATCCCAGCTACTCAGGAGGCTCAGGCAGAAGACTCACAAGTTCAAGGCCAGTCTCAGCAACTTAGTGAGATCTTGTCTTTTTTTTTTTTTTTTTAATTTATTTATTTTTATTTTTTATTGTAAACAAATGGGATACAAGTTGTTTCAGTTTCAGTTTGTACATGGAGTAACAGCATACCATTTGCATATTCATACATTTACATAGAGTAATGATGTTTGATTCATTCCGTTATTTTTTTATTCCCCCCCCACCCCTCCCACCTCTCTTTTCCCTCTATACAGTCCCTCCTTCCTCCATTCTTGCCCCCCTCCCATCCCCCATTATGTGTCATCATCCGTTTATCAGTGAGATCATTTGTCTTTTGGATTTTTTAGATTGGCTTATCTCACTTAGCATGATATTCTCCAATTTCATCCATTTGCCTGCAAGTGCCATAATTTTATTATTCTTTATGGCTGAGTAATATTCCATTGTATATATATATACACCACGGTTTCTTTATCCATTCATCAATTGAAGGACATCTAGGTTGGTTCCACAATCTGGCTATGGTGAATTGAGCAGCTATGAACATTGATGTGGCTGTATCTCTGTAGTATGCTGATTTTAAGTCCTTTGGGTATAGGCCGAGGAGTGGGATAGCTGGGTCAAATGATAGGTACATTCCAAGTTTTCTAAGGAATCTCCACACTGCTTTCCAGAGTGGCTGCACTAATTTGCAGCCCCACCAGCAATGTATGAGTGTACCTTTTTCCCCACATCCTCTCCAACACCTATTGTTGCTTGTATTCTTGATAATCGCCATTCTAATTGGGGTGAGATGGAATCTTAGTGTAGTTTTGATTTGCATTTCTCTTATTACTAAAGATGGTGAACATTTTTTCATATGTTTGTTGATTGCTTGTACATCTTCTTCTGTGAAGTGTCTGTTCATTTCCTTAGCCCATTTGTTGATTGGGTTATTTGTATTCTTGGTGTAGAGTTTTTTGAGTTCTTTATATATTCTGGAAATTAGTGCTCTATCTGAAGTATGAGTGGCAAAGATATTCTCCCACTCTGTAGGCTGTCTCTTTGCATTGCTGATAGTTTCCTTTGCTGAGAGAAAGCTATTTAGTTTGAATCTATCCCATTTCTTGATTCTTGCTTTTATTTCTTGTGCTATGGGAGTCCTGTTAAGGAAGTCTGATCCTAAGCCAACAAGGTGAAGATTTGGACCTACTTTTTCTTCTATAAGATGTAGGGTCTCTGGTCTGATTTCAAGGTCCTTGATCCATTGTGAGTTGAGTTTTGTGCAGGGTGAGAGATAGGGGTTTAGTTTCATTCTGTTGCATATGGATTTCCAGTTTTCCCAGCACCATTTGTTGAAGAGGCTATCTTTTCTCCATCGCATATTTTTGGCACCTTTGTCTAGTATGAGAAAATTGTATTTATTTGGGTTTGTGTCCGTGTCCTCTATTCTGTACCATTGATCTACCTGTCTATTTTGGTGCCAATACCATGCTGTTTTTGTTACTATTGCTTTGTAGTATAGTTGAAGTTCTGGTATTGCGATACCCCCTGTTGCATTCTTCCTGCTAAGGATTGCTTTAGCTATTCTGGGTTTCTTATTCTTCCAGATGAATTTCATGACTGCTTGCTCTATTTCTGTAAGGCACATCATTGGTATTTTAATTGGAATTGCATTGAATCTGTATAGCACTTTAGGTAGTATGGCCATTTTGACAATATTAATTCTGCCTATCCAAGAACACAGGAGATCTTTCCATCTTCTAAGGTGTTCCTTAATTTCTTTCTTTAATGTTTTGTAGTTTTCATCGTAGAGATCTTTTACCTCTTTGGTTAGATGGATGCCCAAATATTTTATTTTTTTTGAGGCTATTGCAAATGGAGTCGTTTTCCTCATTTCCCTTTCAGCTGTTTCGTCACTTGCATATAAAAATGCTGTAGATTTATGTGTGTTGATTTTATAGCCTGCTATTTTGCTGAATTCATTGATGAGGTCTAGAAGTTTTCTGGAGGAGGTTTTTGGATCCTCTAAATATAGAATCATGTCATCTGCAAATAGTGACAGCCTAAGTTCCTCTTTTCCTATTCGTATCCCTTTAATTTCTTTGGTCTGCCTAATTGCTCTGGCTAGAGTTTCGAAGACAATGTTGAATATAAGTGGTGAAAGAGGACATCCCTGTCTTGTTCCGTTTTTAAAGGGAATGGTTTCAGTTTTTCTCCATTAAGAATGATGTTGGCCATGGGCTTAGCCTAAATAGCCTTTACAATGTTCAGGTATGTTCCTACTATCCCTATTTTTTCTAGTGTTTTGAGCATGAAGGGGTGTTGTATTTTGCCAAACGCTTTTTCTGCGTCAATTGAAATAACCATATGATTCTTATCCTTAAGTCTATTGACATGATGGATTACATTTATTGATTTACGAATGTTGAACCATCCTTGCATTCCAGGAATGAACCCCACTTGATTGTGGTGCACAATTTTCTTAATATGTTTTTGGATACGGTTTGCCAATATTTTGTTAAGGATCTTTGCATCTATATTCATCAAGGATATTGGTCTAAAATTTTCTTTCCTTGATGTGTCTTTTCCTGGTTTGGGTATGAGGGTGATATTAGCTTCATAGAATGAGTTGGTAGGATACCCTCCTTTGCTATTTCCTGGAATACTTTGAGAAGTATTGGAATGAGTTCTTCTTTGAAGGTCTTGTAGAACTCGGCTGAGAATCCGTCTGGTCCTGGGCTTTTCTTGGATGGTAGATTTTTAATGGCTTCTTCTATTTCATTGCTTGCTATTGATCTGTTGATTAAGTCGTGTATGTCTTCCTGGTTCAGTTTGGGAGGAGCATATGTCTCTAGAAATTTGTCAGTCTTCGGTAGTTTCTATTTTGTTGGAATACAGATTTTCAAAGTAGCTTCTCATTATGTTCTATATCTCAGTGGTGTCTGTCGTCATATTTCCTTTTGCATTATGTATTTTAGTAATTTGAGTCTTCGCTCTCCTTCTCTTTGTTAGTGTGGCTAAGGGTTTGTCTATTTTGTTTATTTTCTCAAAGAACCAACTTTTTGTTTTGTCAATTTTTTGAATAGTTTCTTTTGTTTCAATTTCATTGATTTCAGCTCTGATTTTAATTATTTCCTGTCTTTTACTACTTTTGCTGTTATTCTGTTCTTCTTTTTCTAGGGCTTTGAGCTGTAATGTTAGGTCATTTAGTTGTTGACTTTTCATTCTTTTCTGGAATGCGCTCTATGCAATGAATTTTTCTCTTAGTACTGCTTTCATAGTGTCCCAGAGATTTTGATATGTTGTATCATCATTCTAATTGACCTCTAAGAATTTTTTTTTATTTCCTCCCTGATGTTTTTTGTTATCCATGTTTCATTTAATAGCATATTATTTAGCCTCCAAGTGTGGAAGTAATTTCTGTTTTTTATTTTGTCATTGATTTCTACTCTCAGTCCATTATGATCTGATAGAACACAAAGCAGTATTTCTATTTTTTTGCATTTCCTAAGGGCTGCTTTGTGGCATAACATATGGTCTATTTTCGAGAAGGTTCCATGTGCTGCTGAGAAGAAAGTGTATCCGTTTGTTGATGGATGGATATTCTATATATGTCTATTAAGTCTAGGTTATTGTGTTATTGAGTTCTATGGTTTCTCTGGTTGGATTTTGTTTGGAAGATCTATCTAGTGGTGACAGCGGTGCGTTAAAGTCGCCCAGAATTATGTTGTGGTCTATGTGATTCTTGAAATTGAGAAGGATTTGTTTGATGTACAGGGATGCACCATTGTTTGGGGCATAAATATTTACTATCGTTATGTCTTCCTGATTTATGGTTCCCTTAAGCAGTATGAAATGTCCTTCTTTATCCCTTCTGACTAACTTTGGCTTGAAGTCCACTTTATCTGATATAAGGATGGAAACCCCCCCTTTTTTACTGAGTTCATGTGCGTGGTAGGTTTTTTTCCCATCCTTTCACCTTTAGTCTGTGGATGTCTTTTTCTATGAGATGAGTCTCTTGCAGGCAGCATATTGTTGGGTCTTTCTTTTTAATCCATTCTGCCAGTCTATGTCTTTTGATTGATGAGTTTAGGCCATTAACGTTCAGGGGTATTATTGAGAAATAATTTGTATTCCCAGTCATTTGGCTTATTTTTGATTTTTAAGTCGGCTTGGTTTCTCCTTTGAGTGGTTTTTCTCTAAGGTAGTTCCTCCCTTTGCTGACCTCCATTGTTGTTTTTCATTTCCTCCTCATGGAATATTTTGTTGAGAACATTCTGTAGTGCAGGCTTTCTATTTGTAAATTCTTTTAACTTTTGTTTATCATGGAAGGATTTTATTTCATCTTCAAATCTGAAGGTTAGTTTTGCTGGGTATAGGATTCTTGGTTGGCAACCGTATTCTTTCAGAGCTTGAAGAGATCTTGTCTTAAAACTAGAAATAAAAAGGACTGGGGATGGGTTATCCTGTGTTCAATCCCCAGGACCACAAAAAAAAAAAAAAAAAAAAAAAAAAAAAAAAAAAAATTTAAAAAGAGGACTTTGGAATTGGCAGTCCCAGGTTTGTGTCTTGGCTGAGTCCCTGCACCCTTCTTAGCCTCGGTTGCCTTGTTGGTCAAGTGGGGTCATAAGGTCCTTTCCATGCAGCTCATTGAATGCTATTGGGTCTGCATCTTAGAAAGATTGGAGTGGATAAAAGAGAGTGTACTGCAGACGAGTTGGTGCTGAGAAACCTCTTCAACCAGGAGGCTGTTGGCTTATCATTGTTATGGTTACCATGCCTTTTTTTTTTTTGCGGGGGGGGGGGTGCTGGGGAATCAAACCTAAGTCCTTGTGTTTACAAGGTAAGCACTACTACCGACTGAGCTATCTCCCCAGCCCTTTACCGTGATTAGTTTTAACAAGGTTCATTTCAGTAGGAAACTCTGATTGGCCACCTGTTGCAGCTCTACAGCTGGCCTCTTTGAAACCCTTCTGGGCTTGTTGCTTCCTGGGGTGGGGAAGTGGAGTGGCACTGGGCACTGGGTGGGTACGCTTGGGCACTGGGTGGGCCTCCTTTCCCAGGCCTGCTTCCTCCATCTTCATGGGGCTGAGCCAGGAAAGGTACCAGGCAGCCTTGTTCCCCTCCTCCCCTGGCTGACCCCACAGCCGACATAGCAGCGTCCCCGCTGCTGTCTTGTTGGCTGGTTGGTCTGTGCCCTGTGGGCAGGCCTCAGCCCTGGCTTTTACTTCTCTCCCTGGGAAGCCACCCCCAGGAGAAGAGGAGAGAATGAAATAAGGATGCGGGTTCCCTGGGGCCACACTTCCCCTTCGCTCTTCCTCTTCCTTCCTCTGTGGCTGGAGGCGACTTCCCTCTCCAAACTCTAGTGGGAAGCTGGACAGAGTTTGGAGGAAGCCGGCACCAGTGCCCCTCCCTCCAGGGTGCCCTGACTGCAAGCCGCACGGGCCTCTGACACCTGACACTGTGTGGAAGCTTGCTGCACCCCGACACCTCTGCTGCCGCGTCCCTTAGACGCCGCAAAAGGTTCAAAATCCAACTCGTCATTGCCCATCTCCAACCTGCTCCTCTTTCTACCTTCGTTTCAGGAGAATGGCACTGTCATTGCAGCCCAGCTGCCCTGGCCAGGAACCTGAATCCCTTGTCCTTAATTCTTTCCTCTCACCTACTGCCATGTTGATCAGCCACGGAATCCACCATCTCTGTCCCCTCTCCTCCCCCTCTTCATCCCAGTGACCAACCGTTACCCTGCGGGGATGACCAAGGTGGCTTCTGTGCTGCTCAAGTCCCTCCCCCACTCCACCCCGTGTTCCTTCCTCTTGTCCCTGCTCTGTGCCCTAGGATGCTGACCACTGTGCATTGCACCCCGCTGGCTCGCTGCATTCTGGCCTTTGGTTGGTCAAACTGAGTGACTGAACCCACAGAGATGGGGCGGGAGGAGGTGAAGTTGAAGCATCTCTCCCTGCTCCATCCCGACCAGGCCATTTGGCAGTGGCTGCCTTCTGCCACCTGTGGCCACAGCCCCTGCCGCGGGGACACCCTCCCATGGCTTCAGCTCTCACAGGGGACTGAAAGACTGTCTCCTCCCTTTGCCCCATTTGGGTGCATTTGGAAGGCAATGGTTTCCTTTGCTAGCCTGAGGATGTCTTGCCATCCCCGTTGGTCACCCTTGACAAATTGCCCTCAACCAGGGACGATTTTGTCCTGCTCCCTGAGGGACATTTGGTAATGTCTGGAGACATCTTTGGTTGTCACCAAGGTGGGGTGCTAGTGGCATCTAGTGAGCAGAGGCCAGAGATGTTGCCAAACATCCTACAACACATAGAACAGTCTCCCAACTAAGAATCAGTCCTCCCAGACAACAGAGGACTTGGACTGAGAAACTCAGCCCTGCTGGACACACAGTAAATGGTATCCCCTTAGCACTCCCCAGGTGGTCCTGAGCTTGCCTGTGCTTGACAGCACTCCCGCTGAAACGTCTGTCTCCATCATTTCCTCTCTCCATTCTCTCCACAGAAGCCAGAGGGCTCGCCTTCCTCCCTCTTACCCTCTTTCCTTTTCCTTTTTCAAATCTAACTTTGGGATGGGTGAGACATTCATTTGGTTCAGAAATATCAGAATACAGAAAAGGTATAAAGTATCTAAGCGTCTCTCCCCACCCGGCTGCCACCTGCTAGTTCATCCCAAATCAGGGCCTCACACAGGGCTACCTCCTCAGTCCTTAAAAATCTTTTTTTTATCTTTAGACAGAGTCTCTCGAAGTTGCTTAGGCTGACCTGGAACTTGGGATCCACCTACCTCAGCCTCTTGAGTAGCTGGGATTGAACGCGTGTGCCACATGCCCAGTTGTCACCTGGAATCCGCACATGTGCAGATGTTCATCTCGGACAAGCAGAGGGACCGATTCTTGAGCACTAATTCCATCACAGCCCTCCCCCTGTCAAGCTCACACTGACCCTGATCTCCTCCTCCAGTTCCTGCAAAACTCCTACGTAGCTGTCCATCTGAGCTCAGATCAGCGTCCTGTCTTCTGGGAAGCCCGCTCTACTCCACACTGGGATCATGGCGGTCGCCTGGTCCTCGCTGTCCCCTCCCCAGGCTAGAGCTCCGTGAGGGAGACTCGGGGGGGCTATTCTGTTCCTGGCTGTATCCGGGGGGCCCAGCTTTGGGCCTCATACTCAGTGGGGCTTCGACCGATGTTTGTGGAACGACGGGTCAAGCGCCAGTTTCTGTTTGTTCTTTCTAGCACTTCCTGGGCTTCCACACTTCACAGAGCTGGAAAGGAGCACCCCTAGAGAGCAGCTCACTCATATGGGGACACTGAGGCACAGAGATGGCAGTCTTTTGACCCATTTCTTTGACTCCCAACCACTTCTTTTCCAATAAAAACAAAAATTCAGGGGCACAGTGGTGCATACCTGTAACCTGAGCAATTGGGGAGGCTGAGGCAGGAGGATTATAAGTTTGAGGCCAGGCTTGACAACTTAGTGAGACCTGTCTCAAAGTAAAATATAAAAAGGGCTGAGGATATAGCTTGGTGATAAAGTGTCTCTGAGTTTCAATCCCTAGTACCCAGCCCCCTGCCAAAAAAGGCCCCAAACCACCTCCTGGGACAAGTATTAGGTTGAGCTCTGCTGTAAGTGTGTTCCAGGTACTTGATTGGAGTAGCGGCTCTCATTGATCTCATCTTTTTTTTCTTCCTGGTGCTGGGGATAGAACCCAGGACTTCATACATGTTAGCTGGGTTCTCTCCCATTGACCTATGTCCCAAGCCCCTCTCATTGGACCCATCTTACCAGCAGAGAAATTGATATGCCAGGGTATTTGAAGTTGTCACAAATGGCAGAGAATGATCTGAATCCAGGTAGTTGATTTAGAGTCCACACTTAAAACCTCCTCTGCAGTGCTATCTGCTGGTCGAGGGGATTCTCCCCTCTTCCAGAGGCTGCTGTGGTAATTTCCTGCCTTTAAGACCAAGGCCTTGTCTCTTGTTGCCCCCTCCCTGTCCTGTACCATCTCTTTGGGTTTGACTTAATTTTTTTTCTTTCTTTTGGTACTGGGGTGAACCTGGGGCACTTTACTACTGAGCCACATCCCCAGCCTTTTTTATTTTTTATTTTGAGACAGGATCTTGCTAAGTTACTTAGGGCCTTTCTAAATTCCTGAGACTGGCCTTGAATTTGTGATTCTCCTGTCTCAGCCTCCTGAGCCTCTGGAATTACAGGCATGTGCCATGGCACCCAACTTGAATTGATTTATTTTCTACTCCATTGGTATTCTAGTCAGCTTTCAGTCACTGTGACAAAACACCTGAGATTAACAACCTGAGATTATAGGAGGAAAAGATTTATTTTATTTTAGTTTAGTTTCAGAAGTTTCAGTCCATGATCACTTGTTCTGGTTGCCTTGGGCCTGTGATGGATCTTGCATCATCATGGCAGCAAGAGCACATGGCAGAGGAGGCCTGTTCACCTCAGCCAGGAAGCAAAGAGACAGAAAGGGGCCAGGATCTCAATATCCACCTTAAAGGTATATACCCAACCTCCTACCCAACCTCCTGCCTAACCTCCTGCCATGAGGCCCCACTACTAAAGGTTCTGCCACCTCCCAGTAGCACCCTGTGCCAAGCCTTCAACACATAGGCCTTTGGGGATATTCAAGATCCAAACTATATGTTGTGGGTTGGACATGAAGTGTCCCCAGCAAAGCTCCTGTCTGTGCAGGAATATGCAGAGATGAAATGACTTGATCACGGGTGCTCTAACCTAGTCAGTCCATCCTAGTTGGAATGGACGAATTAGGAGGTAACTCTAAGCAGTGGGGTGTGGTTGGACAAGTTGGGTCACTGGGGGCATGCCCTGGAAGGGTGCAGCTTCCCTACCCTTTCCTCCTGGCCCTGCCCTGAGCTGAGAGCTTTCTTCTGCCACCCCTTCCCCCATGATGTGACCTCGCCTTGGGCCTAGACAGCGGAGATGGTCGTCTATGGACTGAGATCCCTGAAACCATGAGCTTTGCCTCCTCTAAGTTGTTCTTGTCATGTATTTTGGTCACAGCAATGCAAAAGCTAACCAAAACACTGTAATGATTGAGTTCCCCCTGGAACAAGATCCTGGCCAGGAGCCAGTTGGGACACTCGTATTTATTTGGTAGAGCTGCCCTGTAGCCCTCAGTTTTCTTACCTGTACCGCATGAGACACTCTAAGGGTCTCATGTAAAATTCTAATCCATTCTTTCCCTGGCTCCTTTCAGTGCCTTATCCAACTCCTTCAAGGCCAACTCAGTTGGCTTCCTCTGTCAGGCACCTTCCTAGATTTCTCTAGCCCCTGAAATTACCTCCCACTCTTTCTCCAACTACAGGCAATTTTGAACACTCAGGTTAGCACTTAATTATTCTTTTATGGATATAAATAATCTCTTTCCAAAGAAAATGAACATTCTTTTTGGAAGAACCTATAAGATAAAATGGGGGGAAAAAAAGTCTTGCTAAGTGCAAAGTGTAAAAAGGAACTCTCCTCAATGCAAGCGGGACTGAAGAAGACTGAAAAGGAAATCAGTTTCTGTGAGATTCGGAGGCATTCAATATTTTAATACCTTGCTCATCTATCACCTAACATTGTCTCACATTCCACTGCCAGCACAAAGCCTAAGACACAATGGCTTGGTCAGGACATACAGAATCAGTGCCAGCTCCTGCCTCTGCCACTCTCTAGCCTCTGTTTGCCCCTCTGTAAAGTGGAATAATCATAGCCATGCCAATTTCTGCTGTTGTAATGAAACAAGATGCTGTATATGGTGTCCCTGGATTATTTTAGCTTTGTAATTTACCATCTGGGTACAAGCCTGGGTGACATGGTTTCCTTTTCTCTTTTCTTGCCTGCTGGGGATTGAACTTAGGACCTCACACATGGGAGGTGAGCCCACCACTTAGTTATACCCTCAGCCTGGGGCCTTGGCTTTCTCATCTCTTCTTGGGAAGGCTGTAAGAAACCTTTTTTCAGCAAATATTTATTGAGTATCTACTAAGTACTAGGTACCATTTTATGAGTTGGGGACACAGCAGTGAAGAAAATAAAAAAATCTATGCGCTCACAGAGCTTATGTTCAGAGAGAGGGAGAAGGCACATAGCAGGACAAATAGATAAAATAGAGTGTGGTAGCCAGGTGCAGTGGTACACACTTGCCTGTAATTCCAGCGACTCAGGAGGCTGAGACAGGAGGATTGCAAGTTCAAGGTCAGACCCTATCTCAAAATAAAAATTTTAACAAGGGCTGGGAATGTAGTTCAATGGTAGAGTCCTTGAGTAGCATGCACAAGGCCCTGGGTTCAATCCCCAGCATTGCAAAAAAAGAAGTACAATATGGTGAATCAACACTATGAAAAAAGTAAGGTCTGGTGGTGCAGCATTGTACATTTCAAAGGGTTATCCAGCCAAGCATGATGGCATGCACCTGTAGTCCCAGTTACTTGGGAGGCTGAGGCAGGAGGATCACGATCACGTGAGCCCTGCCTGAGCAACTTAAGAAGACCCTGCCTTAAGAAAAGAGTTGGGGGGTAAATCCAGGGATGACATGTATGACAAGTTGGCATTTGCATGATGTCTGAAAGAGGGACAGGGAGGAAGAGGTGGCTGGAGGAATGGCATACCTGGTGGAGGACAAATATAAAGACCCTGAGGAAATCTGGTTTTGATTTACAGAGAAACTTTAGCATACAGTCTGGCACGTGGTGTTAATTTATGATGTTCAAAGAATAATTAACTTTGTAATCAGTTAGCATTGGTTTCCCAGAGTGCCTTGGACTTCAGATTCCCTGGGGTGACACACTGAGGCCTTCCCTGCCCTGCCCTATCAGCCACCAGTCCTGACTTCCTGGAAGGCAATGGGGACAAGAAATGGTTGGAACCGAGCCCCACATTCCTGACCCACCCATCTCTGCTCAGATTCCTCTTGGGCTGCCGCGCCCTGCAGCTCACCAGGCAGAGGGCACAGGAGTGCTGGGCAGCTGAGGGGTGGCAGCTTGAACTCCCGCTAATGTGGAGAGGGCCTAAGAACCAGCAGCAGCAATAACAGCAGCTGGCACTTCTGGCTCCAAAGTATACAAGTGCATGTCAGGCCTAGCGCTGAACACTGGGTGTTCTTCTGATATCCCTTTTGAGTCCTCCTTTCAGTCCCTTGGGAGAGGTCAGGCTGAGTCGCCCCACCTCTACCACCTCAAGGACTGCCCCCTTAGATTAGTGGTCCTTTCAGACAGGGTCCCTATTCAGCCGTGGGGCTGAGAGAGAGAGAGAGAGAGGGAGAGAAAGGAATCTTGCTGCTCCTGCCTGCCAACTCTGGAGCTGCCCACAGGCCCAGACAGGCCCCAGACTCCCTTTGAGTGACTGAGGATGGCTCAGAGGAAGAATCAGGTTTTGCCAGCTCCAGGGTCGAGCTGAGTCAGGTCTTTTCCCAGGCTTTGTGGGACTGGGCCTCGCCCTTGCCCATGCCTCCGGCCCTGGGTCCTTACCTCTCTAACCTCACCTCCTACCACATTCAGTCTTTTTATTTTCATTTACTTATTTGCTTATGGTGCTGGGGACTGAACCCAGGGCCTCAGGCATCTTAGGCAAACACTGTACCACATCCCTAGTACTTTTCATTTTAAATTTTGAGGCGGGGTTCGCCCAGTTGACCAGGCTGACCTTGAACTTTCGATCCTCCTGCCTTAGCCTCCAAGTAGCGGGGCTTACAGGTGTGTGCCACTGCATCCAGCTACCTTCTGGCTCTTTCCCGCCCAAATGGCCCCAGGTCTTCCCCAGGCCTGTCCTGAGGGAACAGCTAGCATAGCCCACCTGCGTACTCCTAGGTCCAAGGAGTGGTCAGTGGAAGCTGTTTTGGGTGACTAGTGGACAGAGCTGGGATGCATGGGCTGGGGTGTCCACACACGTGTGCATAAGGACCCTCAAAGTGCAGGGTGGAGCTTGGGTGGGAAGAGGAGGGAGTGGCCATGCTTTCTGGGGTGGGATTCCTCCAGTCCCCTCAGTCTCTTGTGTACCAGAATCCAGATACAAACCTGGCTTCCTGATCCCTGCGAGGATAAGCTCCTCCACAAAGGAACTCAGAACAGGCTCTTTTTTTTTTTTTGTTTTGGTACCAGCAGTTGAACCCAGGGGTGCTTGACCATGGAGCCACATCCCCAGCCCTTTTTAAAATTTTGTATTTTGATACAGGGTCTTGCTAAGTTGCTGAGGCTGGCCTGGAATTTGCAATCCTCCCATCTCAGCCTCCTGGGTCTCTGGGATTATGGTTGTGTGTCACCACGCCCAACTCAAAATAGGTTTTAACCTGCATCCCTGGCACCAGGTGTAGGCCCTACACATATTTTGTCACACATGGGACTGTTGTTTTTGTTTTTTAACCTAGAAAGTGCCAGGCACAGAACACAAACTCATTAACAGATACAAAAGCCCTGGCTGGTTTTTTTTGTTTTTTGTTTTGTTTTTTTTTTTTTTTGGAACTGGGGATAAAACGTTGGGGCTCTCTACCACTGAGCTGTATCCTCAGACCTTTTTATTTTTTAGGGTCTTGCTAATTTGCCCAGGCTGCCTGGGGAACTCGTGATCCTCCTGCCTCAGCTTCCTGAATTGCTGGGCTTACAGACCTGAGGCTCTCAATTTCCTTTTAAAAGTCTAACTGTAAATCCTCTCTGCCTGGTTAAGAAGTGGGAGAAGGTGCCAGGCATGGTGGCGCACACCTGTGATCTCAGTGACCGGGAAGGATTACTGGGAGGCAAATGCAAGGTCAGCCTGGGCAACTTAGCAAGAGCCCGTCTCAAAATAAAATTTTAAAAAGGGCTGAGGATGTAGCTAGTGGTAAGGCAATCCTGAGTTTAATTCCCAATTAAATTCCCAATGGCGGGGCAAGGACTCCGCGTGTGGGAAGGCTTTGGCAGTCATAGCCCAATAATACCCGCCACCACCATCGCCGCCCTCCTCCGCGTGCCCATGGCAGTTCCTGCCACACAGCGGACTCCCTTCCGAGGTCCGCAGCAGCCGGTGCGACTGTTCCCTTCCCACAGATGTGGTTCTTGGCGGACCAGGCTGGGAGGTGCCGGCTGCGGCTGTGGTCCGGGTGCGTGATGCCCTCTGCTGGGCACGAAGAGAAGGGCCTTTCAGGAAACCACAGCCACCGGAGCACTGAATTTCCCCACGTCTGGGAATTTCTGAGAATTCCTCCTGCTGGAAATGCAGTCTCCACTCAGGGTGTGAATGTGGAGAAAAGGAGCAATTACTGGCCCTGTCAGTCTCTCGACGACCACATTAGTAGCGATCGCAAGAATGGCGGGTCTCTCGAGCAGGAGGCGAATGAGACAGAGAGCAGTGATTTGTCCAAGGCCTGGGCATGAAGTGCCAGGCTCCGCTCCTGTGCTCTGAGCTATGCCTCCTGGGTGGGCTTTTCTTTGGGACTGGGATTGAACCCATGGGTGCTTTACCACTGAGCTACATCCCCAGTCGCTTTTAATCCTTTTTAAAAATTTTGGAGTACTGGTGATTTAACCCAGAGGGACTTTATCACTGAGTCATCCCCCAGCCCATTTTTAAAAATTTGCAAAGGGATTTCATTGAGTTGCTTAGGGCCTCACTAAGTTGCTGAGCCTAACCTTGGAACTTGCCATCCTTCCTCAGCCTCCCAAGTTGCTGGGATTATAGACACGAGACACTGTAATGGGCCCTGGTGGGCTATTTCAATGGGAGGTAGGCGTCTCCTTTAATCTGAGGGGAGTTGGCTCACGGAGTTGAACTGGACACACAAGGCATGTGCTGCTAAGGGGCTTCCCAGGGGACTGCCCTCCATCCTGTCAGTGCCAGCCTCATGACCCAACTGACTTCGGGAACCCTCCCTAACTGGCCATCCCTTCGCAGTTCCCTGACTGGGTCTTTGCCCTGTGTCTCTTTGTGAGTCCCCTTGGTTAAGGAAGCTTAGCATGGGTGGGGACAGGAATTTGGGTCTTCTTGGTGTCTGCTGACCTTCCAGGGACAAAAGCCACCCTGCTGGTGCCTCTCAAGGGCCTGGGCAAAGGGAAATTATCTACACCCCTTTGAGAAGGAAAAAGAATTGTTGGTGTGACCAGGCATGGCTGGTCTCAGGCTCTGCTGGAGGGGACTGAGGGAGTCCCTTCTTTGGAGTGTTTCCTCCTGCAAAATGACAGCAGATTGGGGCAGTTTTCAAAATGTTCTGCATTTGGGGTTTGTAAGGAGACACACTGGAAGGATGGGGCTGAGGCGGCAGGTCTCTGGGCACCCAGTCCCTTCTTCTAGTAAAGTTCTACTTTTTAAAATTTTTGGTACTGGAGATTGAACCCAGGCTTACCACTGAACTACGTCCCCAACCCTTTTTATGTTTCGTCTTGGGACAGGCTCTTGCTAAGTTGCTTAGGGCCTTGCTAAGTACTGCAGCTGACCTTGAACTTGTGATCCTCCTGCCTTAGCCTCCCAAGTTGCTGGGATTACATGTATACACCACAGTGCTCAGCTTCAGGCCCATTCTTTCCAAATCAGAGGTTGGTGACTGGCTCCATCACTGGGAGAATCCAGGTGCATCCAGAGGCCAGGCTTAGCTGGGGAAGGCTGCTTTTCCTCCTCGACTCTCTCCAAAAGTCTCCGGAAAATAGTCCAGGTGAACAGTGGCTGTTTGGTTTTAGGATTAACTGTAGTTTAAGACAGGGTTTCCTGCTTCATTCAGGCTTCTGTGAAGGGAGTTGAAGATAAGAGCAGCAGAGGCAGCTGGCTGGGACACCCAATCCTCCCATACCCCCTTATCAGCAAGAGTAGCAGGGCCCTGGTGGAGGGGGTTATTAGCCAAAGCAGGTCCCTGACAGTGGGGAATCCGAGTCAATGGGAACCAGGAGCTGTGGCTTGGGAGGAAAGGCAGGAAGCAGACTTGGCAGAGGGCTAAGGCACTAGAGTCCCTGTTGATTTCTCCATCCAAGGACCTCCACTGTCAGAACCTTAGTGAAAAACCTTTGTGTTAGAATCACCGGGAGGCTGGTTAAACCACACTGCAGGCCCCATTCAGTAGGTGGGGCTAATGTTGTTGGGTCAGAAACTGGAGTTTTGAGTACTACTGCTTTGAAGAATCAGTGACTCTTACTGGCACAGTGGAATCCCAGCTTCTCAGGAGGCTAAGGCAAGGAGAATCACATTCAAGGCCAGTCCCACTTAGTGAGACCATCTCAAAAACAAAAGGGCTAGGGATGTATCTCAGTGGTAAATCACCCTTGGATTCATCCCCAGTACCTAAATAAATAGTATTAATTAAAAAAAAAAAAAAAGAATTGATCACTCTTGGAGAAGGAAACACTTATTTCAACCCTAGAAATTCCTTTAGCTCTACTTCAGATTCTTTTGGTTAGCCAAAAAATTTGAACTTCCCTGTAACAGAGGCACAAATGGAATCGTTCTATCTTTACTGCCTCATCCTTACTCCTGCTTTTGAGCCTGGGTCTTGTCAGAAATGTTCCAATTTCCCTGACATTCTGGGTGGGTTCTCACTTTGTATTATTACTATTATTTGTTTGTTTTGCCTGCTTTTGATAGTAACCAGGTATTAAGAAAGACAAAAACCCCACCATGAGGCCATTCTTTAAAGCAGAGAAACCTCCTCAGAGACTGACTATGAGGGTATGTTTAAAGGAAATAATGGAAGTAAAGTGCCATCTGGATCTAAAAGTTCTAAGTAGCAGTGGTTTCCACTTAACAAATGGCATAATCCTTGCACCAGATCTTAATTCATTTAATCACTATAAAACTCCCCACTTTATAAATGAAAAATCTGAGGCAGACAGAGGTTACACATCCTTACCTGGGCCCTGGTGGCACTCAGCCCAAGGGGAAGGAGGTGAATGGTTCTGCCATAGAGAAGCAGCTCTGAATTTGCAGGGGACCCCTCCACCATACTACCCTCACTGGGACCACCTGAGTATGCAGGTGAATCCGGAGCTTCCTGGGAGGAAGAGCTCACTCCCTTTGCCCAGTGCTGAAAATGGTAATGACCGTTGACAGGAACCTTCAGCATGGGGAAATGGTGTGGTGAGGGACTTAGATTTCAGTAAAGAAGTTATAAAAAAATTTCACTCCCCTGGCATCTCTGGGAAAAGTTCCTTTAATAAAAAACAGTTCTAGTACATTTATACGATTGTCATCACCTTCTACAGCACACAATAGGGAAAGTAAAAAATACAGACAACCTAGACACACACAGTATAAAAATGCAATGATCCATCCGAGTGGGAGGCCTCAGGGATACACGAGGGCAGTAAACCTGGCAGGCTGCTCTTCTGGAGGGCTGAGAGGACACTGGGAAGACTTGAAAACAGCATTAAAACAAAACAAAAACAGAACTACAGGGGCTGGGGGTGTAGCTCAGCAGGAGAGCTCTTGCCCAGCATGCTCAAGGCCTTGGGTTCAATTCCAAGCACCACGAAAATAAAACAAACAATGGGGTGCAATAAGAGGCCTCTTTCTAAGATAAGGGTCCATTCCAGAGAGAAAGACATGGTGGAGATCAGAGTAGGTCCAGGCCCAGGACACTGGGCTGAGCACTTTATGGCAGGAAAGAAACATCTGGAAATGCGGCTTGAGGCAAGCCTGACCTAGGCTGCGAGGTGGTCAGGAGCGAAGTCAGTCTGCCGCATCCTTCCACACTGAAGGGCTTAGATCCAACCGTTCACGGCAGACTTGCACCCTCTTCCTTCCAAGTTGCTCAGGCCTCTTCTTGACAAGCTCTGAAGTCCTTGGCTTAAGTGGGGACTGAGAGCCCTTCGAGAGGCTGCTGTGGCCTGACATTTTGTTCCTGGCAGGGCAGCCTAGTCGTCCTCACCGCCTCCGTACATGTCCGCCAGCTTCTTGAAGCGACTGCCCCACTCGTTCAGATAATCGTAATCCTGGTCTTGGTCAGAGGCCGAGGACGTAAGGGAGCTCAGGGAGGCTGCGTCAGAGCCGCTGCCCTCGTAGTCAAACACTAGTAGGGAGTCGTAGGGCGGGGCTGCAGGGTCCGTGTTGGCTGCCTTCAGGTTCTGTGGCAAAAGAGAGCAGGGGTCAGCTTCGAGGGCTCAGGTTGTCAGAGGACCTTGCGGAGCCTCCCTGTCCTCAGCGCCAGGTCAGCTTTCCTCTCCTTCGAGGCTTTGAAGGTTGAAATGAAACAGTGCCTAGAAAGCGCCGAGTCCAGGGACTCAGCATGGCAGCTCAGGACAGCACACATCAGTGGTGAAGGGCAGGGACTCTGACATTCTGCCTGAACTCAGTCTCCACACACTGGTTTTGGAACTCTGGGCATCTCTTAACTGCTCTCGGCTTCTGCTTCCTGTCTATAGAATGGCAATACCCCACAGCTTTAGAGGATAAACGAATATATGTAAAGCCGCCTGACCTCCCACCCAGGCTTTTGTTCATGTGACTGCGTCACATGAATGTCCCCACCCAGTTGTGAATTTCAACCGAATTTTTTCTTTCTCATTTTCTGCCATTAAGGACTGCCAATCATTGATTGCTATGCTGGGCTCATATCACAGGCCTCCCCATATGTCTAGTTCGCTGGTTCTGCATATTTGATTTACTTCCAGAATTAAAGCCCAGATCCTAGCCAGATCAGCAGGTCCCAGTCTCTGGGGGTAAGTTCCGGTGGCCTCTGAAGTTCCTGGTGACGGCAATGGCAGGAAGGTGCTGAAGCCTCTGTGTCAGTTTTCAGTGCTTCCTCGTTCAATCATGAAGTAATTCATAAGAGAGATTCCAAATTTTCCTCTACTAGGAATCACCTAGGATCTTTAGAATTCAAACCCAGCTAGTCTTTCCTAACAACTGCTATGTTTGAATAAATGAACAAATTATTTCTAATCCATTTTTAAGTAGTCTGCAAAACTAGATTTTATGGAGGAAGAAACAGAAGCCCTGAAATACTCAAGCATCACACAGCTGATTGGTGGTGGAGCCAGGATTCAAACCCAGAGCCAAGACTCCAGGGCCATGCTTGTTTTCCTGAACGGCTGGTCCTAGACTTGATTTAAGGGCTATGCTAGGCTGGTTCGCCATGTCTTACCTCAATGATGAAGTTGCCGATTTCATCTGGGTTGGCTGGCCGGGGCCGGTACATGGGTGTAGGGATGAAGGTTGGTGCAACATCATTGCGAAGAACTACCTCAGGCCTGGCCTCTAGACCCCGGTGGAGTTGGGTGATATCATAATCCTTCAGGAAAACAAATGAGAACACAGAGTGAGACCTCTCTACCAGTTACACTTCACCCTGAATGCTGTGGTTCATGGGTAGGTCTTGGAAGACTGATAATGTCAGAAATTACTATAAGCACAGATTTGACTGTGGCTGTACCACAGAGACCAGTGATGGACCATATCCCCTCAGAAGAGGAGCTAATGGTCAATCCTGCTTGAAGTTTCTTCCAGGGCTGGTCAACATAGTTAATGTGGTTAGTTAGTTGACCTAACAACCCCTGCCAGTCACCTTGAGGGCCTCCATCTCCAAAACCCCAGACCCCAATGGCTCACCTGGTCCTCTTCACCACCACCCTCTTCACCATAATAGAAAACATTGTCACGCGTGTCATCTTCTGGGAGCAGAAGGGGCTCTTTGACCTTCCGCTTCTTTCTCGCCAATAAGAGGAGCACCAGCAGGAGGACTGAGGAATTGGGAAAAGTGAATATTTACCCTCAACCACACGGCCAGCCAAGATTTCAAGCCCTTAGAGCCCCATTCAGCCTTAGAGGCCTCACTCAACAGCCAAAGCTGAACACACTACAATGGCTCTCCCTGCACCTAGGAAAAACCCAACTACTTACCAAAGCTTACGTGACCTGGCCCTGGCATATGTCCCCCTCCCCCTACTAAAGTCTAACCACATTGGCCTCTTCTGTGTTTCTCAAATATACCCAGTGGTTTCCCACTTTGGAAACTTCCATGGACTCTCTCCTCACAGGACCCACTCTCCATGCACATACACAGCTTTACCTTTAGGTCTCACATGATCCCTTCCTTCCCATTTCCCACTATGATTCTGTATCAGTTACTGTCAGACTTCCCATACTGTTTTTTTTTTTTTTTAATGGTGCTGGAGATCAAACCCAGGGCATACTCTATGGCTGTACTATATCTCTAGCTATTTCTATTTTTATTTTGAGACAGAGTCTAAATTGCTGAGACTAACCTGAAACTTGGCAATCCTCCTATCTCAGCCTCAGAAGTACCTGGGATCACAGGCAAGTGCCACCATGTCCGGCTTCCCTGAGAGTTTGTTGAAACAGAGCACTGAGTCCTACTCCTAATTTTCTGGTGGTCTGAAGTGGGACCTGAGAATCTGCCTTTGTAACAAATTCCTGGTACAACTAATGCACAAGGAACCACAAGCCTGAGAGGACACGACGGTGGGACCACATCTATTTGCTCCCCGCTGTATCTCTAACGCCTGGCACAACCCAGAAGCTCCAGAAGTATGTCTCCTGAATGACATTCCTGGAATTTAAATTAAGGAACGGATGGGCAATGTTGGTGGCTTCTTGGTCACAGTTCAAAATAGAATCAGGTCTCTTAACTATTCCAATGTCAGAGTGGGAAGGTGTGTGGTACTCACGTAGCAGAAACAGGACAGCCCCCAAGACGGGGAAGATGAAGTTGCCTTTCCAGGGTTGGGGGCAGGTCTTCACATGGCCATGGCAGTCGCACACAGTGGCACTGATCACTGTTAGCTGCTCCTTGTTGCCATGGTCAGATAGAGAAAGGTGCACATTGTACGTGTCTTGCTTTAGGAACTTCTTTAGGGACAAGGCCACTGTATCTCCTGGATGGACAGATCATTTATTAGTCTGGGGATGCCATAAATGATGGGAACTGAATACATTATGATGGAGGTTTGCATTTGAGCAAGAGAGAAATATCCTGAAAACAGCCTTTGGCCAAGTGTCAAAAATTAATATTTGCGGTTGGTACTGTAGCTTAGCAGTAGAGTACATGCTTAGTATATGCAAGATCCTGGAATCTATCCCCAGCGCCAAAAAAAAAAAAAAATAAATAAATAATTAATACTTGGTTAAAGCAAAATTCATTGTCTCAGAAAGAATTATTAGGATATAAAAATTAATTCGTCATTTAATAAAAAAAAAAATCAACAACTGCCAAGCATAGTAGCACACATGCCTGTAATCCCAGCTACTCAGGAGGCTGAGGGTTGTAAATATGAGGCCAGGCTGAGTAACTTAGTAACCCTGTTTCAAAATAAAATTTAAGAAAGAGCTGTAGATGTAAGTCAGTAGCAGAGCATTTGCCTAGTATGCGGCCCTGGGTCCAACCCCCAACACTGCAAAAATAAATGAATAAAATAAAATGACAGTATTTTTAAAATGAGAGCTCTAACAGTTATGTGCTATAGACCCAATCATTTATCAACACATCAGCTCCTAGACTGTTCTTTGCCACAAAAGAATATATCATTCTTCCTAATAGACCTAAATCATTTAATATTCATATTAATCAGTCACTTGTTTTCTTATTTGAATGTTCACCATCATTTGTTATTGAATTATTTTGTTTTATTGTTCTTGTAGGGCTGGGGATCGAATCCAGGTCTTGTGCATGGCAGGCAATTGCTCTACCCTTGAGCTGCATTCCCAGCTCTTATTAGTGCATCATTTTGCTTTTTTTTTTTTTTTTTTTTTTTTTTTTGTGGTAATGGGGACTGGACCCTGGGACTGAATCCAGTGCATTGCTCATGCTGGGCAAGTGCTCCTGAGCCACACTCCCAGCCCTTATAAAAAAAAAATTTGAAGCTGGACATGGTGGAACAGTCCTACAATCCCAGCGACTCAGGAGGTTTGAGGCTAGCCTCAGCAACTTAGTGAGGCCCTGTATCAAAATAAAAAATGAAAAGGATAGGGCATGTGGCTCAGTGGTAGAGGGCCCATGGGTTCAATCACCAGTACTAAAAAGAAAAAAATAAAAAAGAAAGATAAAAAACAAATTTTGAAATAGGGTGTCATAGTTTGGTTGTAGCTCATGTGTAAGGCACTGTAGTAATGTTCAAAAGTGAAATGATTATGAGAGCTACAACCTGAATTAATGGTAGATTACTCCATTTGATGGATTAATAATTTGAATGGACTGGGCCGGAGTTGTGGCTCAGTGGTAGAGTGTTTGCCTAGCATGTGTGAGGCACTGAGTTTGATTCTCAGCACCATATATAAATAAATGAGTAAAATAAAGGTCTATCAACATCTAAAAAAAAATTAAAAAAATAATTTGAATGGACTATTGGTGATAACTATAGGCAGGTGGGGCATGACTAGAAGAAATAGATCACTGGAAGTGGGCTCCAGGGGATTATATCTGGCTGCACCCCTGGCATGCTCTCTCTCGGCTTCCCAATGCTATGAGCTGAGCAGCTTTCCTCTGCCATGCCCTTCTGCCACGAAGTTCTGCCTCACCTTGAGCCCAGAGTAATGGAGTTAGCCAAACGTGGAATGAACCTTTGAAACCTTAGCCTCAAATTAACTTTTCCTTCTCTAAATTGTTCCTGTCAGGTGTTTTGGCCACAGTAACAAAAAGCTGATGAACACAAAGGGTCTTGCTAAATTGCCAGGCTGGCCTTGAATTTGTACTACTTCCTACCTCAGCTTCCTGTGTAGCTGGGATTACAGGTGTGCGCCGCTGTGCCCAGCTATTATTTTGTTCTTACAATAAAAATTTATACCTCAACTACATAACTGAATTTTTTGGGTGTGTGTGTGTGTGTTGGGGGGTACCCAGGATTGAACCCAGGGGACTTAACCACTGAGCCACATCCCCAGCCCCTTTTATTTATTTATTTATTAATTTTTTAGTCAATGCAACTCTTTTATTTTTATTTTGAAACAGGGTCTCACTAAGTGGCCTAGTTTGGCCTTGAACTTGTGATCCTCTTGCCTCAGCCTCTAGAGTCGCTGGGATTTCAGGTGTGCACCACTGTGCCTGGCATGATGAAATATGAAATACCTCTATTTCCAAGTAAGCATGCGATGACAACTAAATTCAACATCATGGCATTCCCCATCCCCCAATCACTGGGATAATCACGACCAACCTCTGAGTTTCTAACCCCACCCTTCAGGCTCACCAGACTATTTCAGTGCTGACCTTAAGGCACCTCTAGTTAAAAGGCTTCGTACACTCTAAATAAGAAGGCCAGAGGTAGAATTCACCCTGTTCCCATTTAGCAGTGGGAGGCAGAGATATTTCTGTAAACCGAGTGTCTGGTCTACTATGTGGAGAGGCTGACACAGGATATGTCACCAAACATCGGCACCATGCTCTAGGGCTGATTTCTCAGTTGCTGTTGATGATGATGGTGGCAGTAAATAAATGGATGCTTACCATTTGCCAGGTCCTACCCTAACCCTCACCACGACTGTGAGAGGCAAGTAATGTAATTAAGTTCATTTTACAAAAGCAGAAATCGAGGCTAAGGGAGTTAAGTAACTAGCCCAAAGTTACGTATGTAATGTGTGGATGAATTTCCCTGATAACAAGGACAAGGGCAAAGCGAAAAAGTAAATTAACACTAAAAACCAGATATCAATACTAATTTCAAGGATTGGTCTCTTGGGGATTTGGGCATGATGCTCACACTTCCACAGAGCCAGATCTGAGAATGTTACAGGCCCTGAAGATGACTGCTCACATGAACTAAGTAAGGACTTTCATGTATTCACCTAATTAATCCTCATAATATTTAATTTACTACGTCATAATAAGGAAGTAGGTACAAGTACTGACCCATCCCACAGATAAGGAAGGTGAGGCACAGGTTCAGTAACTTACACAGTCACAAAGCTGGTGAAAATCAATGGAGGAGTCAAGTGTTGAACCAAGGCATTCTGGTTCCAAGGTTTGAGCTCTTCCATGATATACTCAGGGAGGAAAACATGGCTTCTAGGCCACAAGGGGGTGACAGGAGACCAATTTGGACTCCCCAAAGGAAAGGTGGATACATACATTCAAATCACAGGAATCAAAAAATCAGATGATTTGGGTGTGTAAGCAGGTCTCCTGAGTTCTTGCTGAGCTGGGTTTAGCAGCAGTAACAGAAACTGGGTTATTTGGTTTCTTTGGGGTAGAAACTGAATGTACCGATTCTCCATTTCTCTCTTGGAGCACCTTAAGCCAAGGTAAGGCAGTTTTTCTTGTAGCCTTACTGGCACTTAGGGTCAGACTCGCTCCTCTCCAGTCTATACAACAACTGAAAAATCCTGAAGGCTAAGAACTTCCAAACTGGTGGCCTAGAGAGAGGCAGGACAGGGAGGGAGGAGGGAACAGGAGGGCCAGGGCTCTGGAGTCAAGGCCTGGCTTCGATCCTAATTACCACCCATGCTCTGCCCTTGGGCGTGCTATTTAACCTCCCCAGGTCTCATCCTCATCTCTATGTGGGGATGAAAATGCTGACCAGAGTTTGTTAAAAAGATAAAATAAGGGGCTGGGGAGGTAGTTCAGTTGGTAGAGTGCTTGCCTTGCAAGCACAAGGCCCTGGGTTCAATCCCCAGCACCAAAGGGGGGAAAAAAAATAAAGATAAAATAAGGAAAAAAAGAAAAAGTTTTTGCATATTGCCAGGGTTCAATCAGTGGTAGGAAGCAGAATATCATACATCAGTTACCTGGACTAAAACCTTGATGCAATTATTTTCTAGTCTGGCAAGATGTTTAAGCTTCTGTAGGCTTTGTTTTCCTCACTCGTAAAATATATGTGCGAGTTGGAGACCACAGTACCTTCTTCATAGCACTGATGTGGGGATAAGAGTCCAGGGTGAGGCATGTGCAGTGGTGTCTGGCCCACTGAGCTTGCTCAGAGAGCGTTAGCCATGATTGCTGTGCCGAGTCCTTTTACTTTCTGCAGTACTGAGGATCCAACCAAAGGCTGTGAGCGTGCCAAGCATGTGCTCAGCCACTGAACTACATTCCCAGCCTGTACTGGGGATCCATGGGCATTCTGTCACTGAGCTACATCCCCAGTTCTTTTTATTTTTTGGGAGGGCTCACTAAGTTTCTGAGGCTGCCCTCAAACTTGCGATTCTCCTGCCCGAGCCTCCTGAGTTGCTGGGATTACCGGCAAGGACCACAACAGGCTTGGAGTCCTAACTCTTGTTAAGTAATACTGGACGAGTCATTCCCTCTCTCACTGGGCCTTGTTTTTCCCATTTGTATAGAAAGGTTGGATGTGCTAGAAACATCTTTCAGGGTTTCTATGAGATTCCAAAGGCTTGCACTAGAGCCCTTTACACTGAGCCTTCTTTCCTAGCCTTTCTTTTTTAAAAATTTTTGAGACAGAGTCTCGCTAAGTTGTTTAGGGTCTCACTAAGGTGCTGAGGCTGGCCTTGAATATGTGATCCTCCTGCCTCAGCCTCCCAAGATGCTGAGATTACAGGTGCACACCACCATGCCTGGATTTTGTGTGTGTGTGTGTGTGTGTGTGTGTGTGTGTGTGTGTGGTACTGGGGATTGAACCCAGGTCTCACATGCCAGGCAAGTTCTCTACTACTAAGATACATTCCTAGCCCATTTAAAATGGTTTTTATTTTGAGACAAGGTTTTGATAAATTGCCCAGGTTGGCCTCAAACCTGCTATCCTCCTGTTTCAGCATCCTGAGTATTTGGGATTACAGGCCTGTGCCACTAGGCCCAATTGCTTTTTTTGTGTGTGGTGCTAGATATCAAATCCATGGCCTTGTACATGCTAAGAAAGCTAGCCTACAGACAGCTTATGATTGATGTTCTTGTGGAGATCATTATCTGTGACCCACAAGATGCTAGAATAAGAATGTATGCATGGGGCAGACACCTGCCCAGCAGAGCTGGTATCCGCCAGATACTATCACTCAGTTACCTTTTTCATTGACTTCTGCCATCCAGTAGATGTCTGAGTCATGTGTGAGCTGGGCCTGGAAAGGGGAGGAATGGGGGGACAGGTCCTTGTCCGTGATGTTCAGCACTTGAGGCACAGGGCTTTGGTTGCAGATGGTGATCTCACGGGGCTCAGGAATCGGGCCATGGTCGTTGATGTCAGTAAGGGTTAGGAGAAGGGTTCCTGTTCCAGTGGTGGGAGGGTTTCCTGTTTATAATTACACATATGATATCTTTTCAGCATGTGCCCTTGGTTGGTAGATGAACTGATGTTAAACTACCCTAAAACTGACTTAATCCATTTCAGAGAGACTCCTGTCCTAACCTCTCAAGTCCCTCCATGTCCAAGCTTCATTACAGATTAAGCCAATGACGACAAATACATGGAAATCAAGTCATCTCATGTGCCAATGCAGACATTATCAACCTATCATAGAACAGCTGCAGTCACTTTACCCAAACAGTCATTATAATCTGTCACAGAGTGAAACCTATTGATTGCCTCAGAGCTAGTCTGGTGTTTGCAGATCAGCTTCAGGGAACCTATGTGCTAAGCAGAGATGGCAATTATATCATACTCCCCCACTGACTGTGGTGTGACATCACTAATCAATCATGGTATTTTCTAGGTATTCCATTACTCAAATATAAGGGCAAACTAAAGGTCAATTTAGGGTTCGGTGAACCAAAAACTCAGGCTGACTGGAGCCTTCAGGATCTTTCCTGACTCCTGGGTATCAGAAAAATCATAATCATAATCATAGCCAGTCTCCCTGGGAAGAGTCTTCAGGAGACTCCCCTGAAAGATCCCTTTCATCCCTCCTGACTGGTTCGGTGGTACCTGTTCCCACCTCCATCCTCTGTGTTGAGGGAATAGGCTGTGTCATGTGAGCTGGGCACCAAAGGCATCCCATGTGGAAGACCTGGGAGGAAGCTCTCACCATTGTCTGTGGCCAGGACCATGACTTCGTAGATGTTGTTCCTCACAAACCGCTCATCCTCACGGTCTAAGATGCCTGCAGCAGTGACCTGCCCACTGTCTGGGTCCATTGCTAGCCATCCTGCTGGGTCTCTCAGGATGTGGTAGCTGGAAAGAATTGAGGAGGGTCACATGAATTCTAGTGTCATCATTCAAACCTCCTTAGATCAAATGCGAATGGTCCGACGGTCTCTGGGCTCCTAAGCAGGATCACACAGGAAATGTATCTCATTGAAATGGAGACTAAAACAGCAGGTAGGGACCCAGCAGGGATATGAGTGAGAGAGGACACACCTTCTGCCTGAACCTCGACTCAGAGTCTTTTATCTTCAGCAAGGCAGGAAGCAGAGGTCCAGCTGCAAGAGTGATACTCAAAATATTGCACTTTTTTTTTTTTTTTTTTTTTTTTTTTTTTTTTGGGTACTGGGGATTGAACTGAGGGGTGCTAACCTCTGAGTCACATCTCCGGCCCTTTTTATTTTGAGACAGGGTCTTACTAAGTTGCTTAGAGCCTCACTTAGTTGCTGAGGCTGGCTTTGAATTTGTGATCCTCCTGCCTCAGCTTCCTGAACCACTGGGATTATAGGCATGTGCTCTATACCTGACCAGGCTGAAAAGTCTTTACGGTTACAGAAAAACCCACCCAACCGTACTGGTACATTTGGCTGACTGGAGCCAGTTCCCGAGGAGTACCTGATCTTTTGATCCTCCTTGTCGGGGTCCTGTGCAGTGTAGATGCAGATAGGCTCCCCAATGGAGATACCCTCCTGGGCCTCCACGACTTTGGAGGGTGGGACAAACACAGGGGCCTCGTTCACATCCTCCACATGGACCACTACGGTGGCTGTGGAGGTTGGGAGCTTCACCACAAAGGGATCCTCATTGGTCACTTCTACATATAGGGTGTGCTGGTTTTGGGCCTCAAAATCCAAACCCTAGGAGAGAAGAACGCGAACCACCATTTTGTGAGGAGGCCTGTGGGCATCAGAAGGAAAGGGCCCATAGTGAGGGGATGAGGCCCCTCCACAGCAACATCGCTCACGTGGAGCCCTCCCTGTCCCCAAAGTCTCCTCTGTTTCCTGAATAGACATCTAGTGGGGTCTCTCGGATCACCCCAAAGGCAACAAGCTTAGTAAGGCCTAGAATACGGGTATCCAATGGGGTGGTGACGCCCCTCTAGGGAGTTTAGAAACTTATGGAAGCCTGACTAGGTGTGCCACTGTTATTTATAGGCTGGGGTGGGGATGCCAGGCCCCACAAAGTTACAGGCACAAAGAACTGACCCCCTATCCTATGCAATTTGCCAATATCCCCTTAGACATTCATACATTTGTGGGTGTGAAAAACCTGTTCATAATTAGAGTCTAGAATATGTTTTACATATAAACCAAGTGTTTGGTGTGGTTTTAATATATACTAATTTTCTAGGAATGCAACTTCTGAGAGAAGCTCCTAATTTGTTCAGGACTTTTTCAAGAGTTTGGTCACTGCTCTGAAAAGACATCAATACCACTTGTGTTCTGCATTGCCAGAATGACACACGGTACCTACCATATTTGGATGATTCTACAAATTGATGCAAGTAACTGACTATTTCACTGTTTTCTAGTGTAGTTGAACCCAAAAGCTTACATTCAAAATGTTTTATATTCAGTAATTTTTCCTATTTCTCCTTTATTTTATAGTTGGGCATACTGTTTTTCTAAAAACTATAACTCAGCTAAGCTAGATTATAAATGAACTTCATTTCACAGTGTAAAAGGGACATTTATCACAAGAAGGGGACATTTAACCCAAGATAGTCTTATTTTTTGAAGTACTGGGGATCAAACCCAGAGCCTTTTGTACGCTAGGCAGGTGCTCTATCACTGAGCTACATCTCTAGTCTCTTTTAAATTTTGAGACAGGCTTTCACTAAGTTGCCCACGTGGCCTTGAACTTGTAATTCTTCTGCCTCAGCTTCCCAAGTATCAGATTATAGGTGTGTGCCCAGCCAGACCCATCTTCTTCTTCTTTTTTTTTTTTTTTTTTTTTGTGGTGCTGGGGATTGAACCCAGGGCCTTGTGCTTGCAAGGTAAGCACTCTACCAACTGAGCTATATTCCCAGCCCCATCTTCTTGAAGCTTCAATTTTCTTCAAAGCCTTATTTTACCCAAATCTTGTCCTATTCTCTGATAAAAATAAAAATTCACAAAAGTTTAAAAAAAAGAGTTTTGAGAGACAAAAATGTGTCTACTAAGTAATTTATTTATTTATTCTATTATTATTATTACTTGGTACCATGAACCTAGGTGTGCTTAACCCTGAGCTACATTCCCAGCCTATTTTATTTTTTGAGACGGGGTCTTGCTAAGTTGTTGAGGCTGGCTTTGAACTTGTGATCCTCCTGCTTCAGCCTCCTAAGCCACTTGGATTATAGGTGCGCACTATTGCACCTGGCCTACTAAGTAATTTGAAACTTTTTACTGTCTAAACACCTAGATATGTGTTGCAGAGTAAATGCAAAATTAGCACGATTCTAATAAAACCGAGTTTCTCTGAGAGAAGACTCTGGAGGTGGCCTCTGGACACTGGGTTCTGGAAAGAATGCCACTGATCTGCTTCAATTGAATCAGTGACTCACCTGTGGCTCAAGGTAGGTGGTGTCCCCTTGTCTTGAAGGCTGCAGTCCTGGCTGCCCTGGGTGTGGCCTCTGCTTAAAGTCCAAAGAGACTCACCTTCCTGGTTGTCAAGATGCCCTGGTTGCTCTCAGGGTGGGTGGTGATGATAAAGTGGTCTTCACTGTCACCTCCCACAATGCGGTAGTTGGCATGCCATGCTGGTGAGTTGGGGACATCCAGATCAGTCACTGTTAACTTCTGCACCTCGTGGCCCACTGCATTTTCTGGCACTCGGGCTTCATACTGTCAGTGTGGGAAGCACAGAGTAATGAGCAGAGAGACTGATGAAGGAAAGGAAACTTTGAGGCTGTTCTACTCTTCAGCAGCCATGTGTCCTCCATCTTCCTTCTGGGGAGCCCCATAGCCCTTATCCTTTCCTGGGCCACCAATATCCTCAGCAGGTTTTCAGGGCACACAGAATTTCCCAAGCATCAGCTTAACAGTTGCCAGGACAGACCACACCAACCTTGGGCCTGATTTTTCTCCTCCCAGGAGCCTGATGCTCCAGAATCTCACTGGTCTGGGTGTCCAAGTCCCTGCTGGGTATAGTCACCTATCTAGCTGAGATCAATAGTTTAGAAGAAAGATGACAAGGGTAGGAGCCTGTTTGTGTTGGGGAAACGGACAGAAGGTTTTTGGAGGTTCTAGGATGGGTAAAGACTAGAAAGTCAGTTCCTCAGAACAAAAAAAGTTTTTGTGGGGTGCTGGGATCAATCCCAGGAACTTATGCATGCTAAGAAAGTGCTCTACCACTGAACTACACTCCCAGCCCCAGAATAAATTTTTAATTAGTCTAAATAATGTTAGTAGTCACAGCTATCTACAAATGGAAGGGGTGGGGCATGTCACCCTGAATAGCCCTGAGTCCTCTGTCACTGGAGATGTACTCTTCACTGGGGGAAGGTGAGGAGATGTAGATTCAAAAGAAGGTAAGTTTTCATATCAACAAAGATTTTCATATGCAGCACTTATTTTGCCAGGGCTGTGTTAAAAACTGTACATAGATCATTTCATTTGCAACTCAGAACGGTGCAGCACGTATGATCATTATCTCCACTTCACAGATTTAAAACCGGGAACACAGAGGGTTAGTAGCTTGCCTAAGGTCACACAGCCAATAAGTGAGGCCAGGGCTTGAAGGAACGTAGGCTGGTTTCAAAGTTTTGTGAGAGGAAAAACCTTAGTCCTGTATTATGATGAAGGAAGAAAGAAGAACGGGTGTTACCTTCTGGGGGTCAAACACAGGAGCATTGTCGTTGACATCAAGGATTTCCACTACAGCCACGGCTGTGGTGGTGGAGCCATCCCCATCCATGTCTGTAGCCTGGATGGTCAGTGTGTATTCAGGGACTTTCTGGGGAGAAAGGAAGGAGAAGAGGAGCCCACCATGAGTCTAGTCTGAGGAGTCCCTCACCTGGGCTCCGGAGGCAAAGCCTTGAGGGGGTATGAAGAGAGATGTGCTCCTCTCACAGTACTCTCGGCCCCTTGTCCCACCCTCACCTTACCAGAAGGAACAGAAGCAGAGGGCAGCGCTGGGGCAGGAGCCTCAGGCTGCAGCAGTTCTCCTGAGCCCCAGCCCTCAGCTGCTCCACTGTGGGAGCTTTGAGCAGGGATTTGGGCAAAGATATTAATTAGGAAACAGAAGGCAACTCCAATATCCACGGAGCTAATTCTACTTTGTGGCACACAAGGGACAGATATAGGCAATGTGCACGCTGAGTGAACCATTCCAAGAGGAAATGAGAAAACCTTCAGAAAATATCCAAAGTCTTCATTTCATAGCTACCTCCTCATCCTCAGAGGAGATTCAGGGAGATTTTTTGGCAGGAGGCCACTGACCCAAGGGAGCCTGGGATATCAGTGTGTGAACACTGTCGCAGGCAGCCAGCCGACTCAGGTCCCCACTGTTCTGCCTTGAGCTCGGGGACAGGGACGGGAGTGCCTGCTCTGAGAGTCAGGGCCCCGCGTGGGCACACCGAGGTTGGCACGCTTTCCCTCAGGGCTCCTCACCTCACGGTCCAGGCCACTGGAAAGGACGCTGACGGTGCCTGTGCTCCGGTGGACAGTGAACATGAGCTCATGCGGGTCCTTTGGTTCCTGGCTGTGGATGGAGTAGGCGACCACCCCGTTGTAGGTGTTGATGGCATCATCCTCATCCGTGGCTGTCACCTGCATCACTGAAGTACCTGGAGAGGAGGAGGGATGAGTGAGAACCTTTTCCTCCCAGGTCCACTTGCGGAACTCGAGGTTCCCCATGCTCACTGACTTGGGCCTATCTACTTGGTGACAAATCTGTTAGTCTGGCGCCCCTTTCCCATTCTTTCCTTCTGTCTTAGAAATGCCATTCTCATCTTAGCCTGGGCATAGGCAGTCTTAAAAACAAAAACAAAAATGGAACAAAGGGTATTTCCCATCCCTTGGGCAACTTCCTGTGAACGAGAGAATTAAGTTTGATAAAATGGGACATACAACTTTGGGGGAAATGTTTTCACAAATATGGACTCGTTCTTCCTACCTCTCACCTCCTTCCAGATGTAGTGGCTACACTTCAGCAGTCATTAAAGCAACTTTGAGAACAAAGGCCAAAAGAGCAGAATAAGACAGAAAAAACATAGGCCTCTAACCTTTGGAGGCACCATGCCAATTTAGATTGACTGTTCCTAGAAGTCTTAAGTAGGAGGAAGGAAAAAAAGAGATTTCATTTTGTTTCTTTTTTTTTTTTTTTAACTTTATTTTTACGTGGTGCTAAGGATCAAACCCAGTGCCTCACACATGCTAGGCAAGCGTTCTACCACTGAGCCACAACCCCAGCCCCTTGTTCAAGACTTTTTATTTTGGGAATTTGTTATTGCCTGTCTAATGATCTCGCAACCCCCTCCCTCAGGGAGTGCCTGTCTTTGGGGTTATTAATACGCAAGCACTTCCTCTTCTGCTGGTCCCCCACCACCCTCTTTTCCAGCCCTGGCAATTTACTTTTGTTCTCCCTAAGCCATGTGCTAACACCTTCCAACCCTGGCTCCTTTCCTTGTAGCTGCCTTCGCTAAAGAACTTCATGTCAAGTGTCAAGGCTGAAGCAGGAGGATCACAAGCTTGAGGTCAGCTGAGGCAACCCGGAAAGACCCTATCTCAAAAATTAAAAAAAAAAAAAGGTGGGTGGGCTGAGGGTCTGGCTCAGTGGTAGAGACTCTGGATTCAATCCTTAGTACAAGTGGGGGAAATGAAAAAAGAATTTCATGTCAGATGCTCTGTTGAATATAACAGCAAGTACAAGTTATTTTTCTTTTCTTTTCTTTTGGTGTTGGAGATGAAACCCAGGACTCCGTGTGTGCTAAGCCCCACTGAGCTACACTCCTAGCTGTAGGTGTTATTTCTAATTTTCAGAATTCTTCAAGGTTGATATTATTTTCTGATGCACAGACAAGGAAATCAGGAGTGGTGGGGTCTTCCAATACTTGAGGGGGTGGACTGACTTCCAGATGGTTCTAGAAGTCGACCCAAAGCTAGGTCTGGGCCTAGCAAACCCACAGCAGTTTCTTCCCCAATCCTCTTACCAGGGAGTACGCCCTCCAAGACATTCCCTCTGAAGACAGCTTGGGTGAAGTTGGGCTTGTGGTCATTCTGGTCTGTCACGATGATGGAGATGTTCATGGGCTCCTCCACTGAAGCACCATTCTCTGACACAGCATGGCCAAAAAGCTGTGGGTACAGAGGTCTACGATCAACCTGATACCACCCTGCCCGCCGCGGCTCTGGGCTCTACTTCTGACAGGACACTAAAGGCTACTTGCCTCATACTTGGCGATCTTTTCTCGGTCCAGTGGCTTATTCAATAACAACCAGCCTGTCTCCTTCTCTATGGTGAAGACACCCTCAGGGGGGCTGTCTGCTCCAGGCCCTGTGATGCTGTAGAAAATCTTGGTGCCCCTGTCTTTATTAGATTTGAGCTGGAAGCAAAAGAAAATGGCAGCTGACAAAGTGACAAATACCTCCTGACTATAGCAAAGGATCTTCTGTGGCGAGGTTGGGGAGGGGCACAGCCTCATTAGAATCTGCTTCCATGACAGGGACTTTCCTCTGCAGGTCCCAGAACTCAGTGGCAAGAAACCTCACATTCAGGCCTTTGGATGGAGCTCTCTGCAGTCACCAATGACTTCAAGGGGAAGGCACAGTCATACCTGATTTAGCCTCTGGGGGAAGGGACCCTTGCCATTCTCAGGGATAGATATTGGTGGGACCACCCATTCTCTCTTGTGTCTTCGTAAGATGCTTTGGGATTGGGAGATCTTCAATGCTTTCCTTTCCTGAAAGGAGAGAAGCCCCCTGGATGAGGAAAGAACTGGAACACTCCCAACAGCCTCTTACCCATAGGAGTTACGAGCCAGGAGAGGGGTCTAGATGGGACTACTGCACAAGGAAACTTGGAAATAATCTAAACGTCCAGTTGTAGAGGCAGACCATACACTACAACACACCTATGTAGCGGAATATTACACAACTCTAAAAAGGAGGAATGAAGATGTTCTCTAAGCTGACAAGGAAAACTTTTTGATATATACTGTTAAAAGATTAAAGAACAGACAGCTTAATATGGTTTAGAATTTTATTTTACTTAACAAACAGAATGCTAAATATGTTCCAAACACCATTCTACCTTTTGTGTAAGGGGATAGGAAAATAAGACCTGATGTTCATATTTTCTCAATACAGATAATGTCTGGGAGGATACAGAAGAAACTAATAACAGTGGTTATCTGTGGGACGGGGACTGGCATTGTACTGATTTAATATACTGTTGAATGCAAAAAGAAAGTACAGATGTGTGAATAATGTTAACTTTTGCATAAAAAGAAAAACATTTTGTATCTGTATATACACAAACATATAACCTATCTAAGTATAATATTGAAAAGAAATACATGACATACAGAAGTAAACTCTGGAGGGAAAGAACCTGCCCACAGTGGTTATCCGTGTTTTCTCTTGTGATGTGTGTGTGTGTGTGTGTGTGTGTGTGTGTGTGTGTGTGTGTTGGGGGGAGGGCTGCTTTAGACAGATGGAGACAAAGGGAGAGTGTTCAATGTTAGTTTTAAAATATTTTTTAAAGATTTTAATCATGGGGTTGTATTAGCTAATCAAAAGGTTAAAAGAAACTAAAAAGTGTGGCCAGGCACCTCAGGTCCACCTTCCTAGAGACTCGTGGGCTTGCAATGGTGCATGGAATGACCTTTACTTGGGGTTAACCTGGATGATACAGGAAAGAAGGGAAGGGAGGGGGAGAGGAATCCCACGGCACTGTATTCACTGCATAGGTAGCTTTTCGCGGGCCCTGTGGCCCGACTCTCTGGTGTCCCTAATGGGCAGCTGCCATCACTTCCCCGCTCAGCTCTGTCCTCATGCTCACAGCAGCCTTAGCAACCGAGGACTCCTGACTAGCAGCCATCTGGGCCTCCATGGAGAACTCCCCTTTGTCCTGTAGGAGGACTGGCGCTTTACCTGGACTGCTCCCCTGTTCAGCACAGTGACATCGTCATCAGTGCCGAGCAAGGCCAGTTCTTCCTCAGGGCAGCCCGGGAAAGCTACAGAGGGGAAGGAAAAAGAAGGCATTAGAACGCCCCTAGAAGCAAGAAACAAGGCCTGACAAGGGTCGCCTGACTGGATCAAGGACTGTTACCAAGTGCTGCAGATGGGGACTTGCCTTACTTTCTCTGACCAGCAATGTGACTAATGTCAACTCCAGATAGGGCTTCCGTGTTAGGTCTCAAGAGGGAGGGCCTTTCATGGTCAGTTTGTGGGTCAAATCCCTCTTTGATCATGAGGCCAGAGAACCAAGATTATAGACATTGAGTGATATTAGTCCTGGGCAGGTCTGTGAAACATAGGGTTGACTGAAAGTCATAGCTAGAGGTAGAAGATTTTCTCTCTATACACAATACACATCATCATGCTGTTGCCCACAGATCACTCTGGTCAACCTCTGATTGTTTCAGTTTGTCATACCCCTTCTGAATTTCCCCTACTAGACCATCTTTGAAACACTGAGCCAGGTATGGTGGCTCATGCCTATAATCAGTGACTCTGGAGGCTGGGACAGGAGGATCACAAGTTTGAGGCCAGCCTGGGCAATTTAGCAAGACCCTGTCTCAAAATTTAAAAATATAAGAAAAGGCTGGGAATGTTGCTTGGTGGTAGAGCACTTGCCTAGCATGCTTGGGGCCTGGGTTCAATCCCCAGTACCACAAATTAAAAAGAAAAACAACTAACCAGTCACCAGAGGCTGGGCCTGTTTCATCCTTATAATAACTATTGACTCCATTTACCTCATTATTTCCCTTTCTATTTTTCCCCCACCCCTCCCCCTTTTCTTAAAATGGAGTCCAACAGGCTTCTCTTCCTGAAAGTCTGCTTCCCACAGGCACGTTTAGCCACCCAATTAGGTATCAACACCCCCACCCTGGGCCCTATCCGACTTATAGGCAAATGCCTCGCTGGCAATATGCAGATAGCACAGTTAGCTCCCTTCCGAGACTGTATATAAGGCAACAAACTTTTCTAATAAAAACCCCCCTCTCCTGGCAGCAAGTCTCCTAGGTAGGTATTAGCCCTTTTCAAAGATGAGAAAATTCATGCTCACAGCGGGTGGCTGATGATCAAGCCACCTTCTCTGTAGGGTTAGCTTGACTCACAATGGCTTTAGCAACCAAGGACTTTTGGCCAATAGTAACCTGAGCAACTGCCCTTCCTTGGAGCCAAAAAAATCAGGGAAACTGCCAGGGTACCCACCCTGGGCCTCATAGGAACCCAGATCTTGCCCAGTACTCATAGCTTTGCTAGGCTGCAGCATAACAAGGATATTACTGTCCCTGGGCCATTCGAATGTCCTGTTTGGAAAACTTATCATTTGGATTAAATATCTTTTTTTTTTTCCTCCTCAGTATTAGAATTGTACTGGGCATTGAACCCAGGGACACTCGATCACTGAGCTATATCCTAGCCCTTTTAATTTTGAGATAGGGTCTCACTAACTTGTCTCAAACTTGCGATCCTTCTGTCTTGACTTCCCAAGCAGCTAGGATCACATGCATGTACCACTGTGCCCAGCTTAAAAATATTTTTCCTTATAAAGAAGAGAAAGGTCCCCCTCTCCCAGTACTGGGAATTGAACCAGGGGCACGCTACCACTGAGCTACATCCCCGGCCCATTTTAAATTTTGTTTTCAGACAGGGTTTCCCTAAACTGAACAGGCAGTCTTTCAACTTTCAATCCTCCTGCCTCTGCTTCCTAAGTAGCCGGGAGTACAGGTGTGTACCACTGTACATGGCTGAGATTTTAATCATAAATTAATTTGAACATGACAAAGTATTTAAAAAAATATAATATAAAAAGTAGAATTTTAAAAGATTAATTCCAGAATATATAAAGAACGTCTAAAACTCAACACCGTAAAACAACCTAATTGAAAAAAAAAAAAAAGACGAAGGACTTGAAAAGACATTTCTTCCAAGATAAACAAGTACATTAAAAGATACTAAATATCATTAGTCACTAGGGAAATGCAAATCAAAGTCGTAATGAGATACCACTTCATACCCTCTTGGATGGCTATTAAAAAAAAAAGAAGGAAAATAACAAGTCTTGGCAAGAATGTGAAGAAATTGGAACCCTCACACATTGCTTGTGGGAATGTGAAATGGTGCAGCCAAGGTGGAAAACAGTTTGGCAATTCATCCAAAAGTCAGTGTAGAGCTTGGGGTGTAGCTCGGTGGGACAGCACTTGTCCAGCATGTGTGAGGCCCTGGGCTCAATCCCCGGCACCCCCACCCCCAACACACAAAAGTCCAATGGAGAGTTAGCATGACTAGAAATTCTCAGCATAATTTTGTTTCATTTTTGGTGCTGAGGTTAAACCCATGGCCCTGTGCCTGCTAAGCATGTTCTCCAACATGGACTACATCCCCAGGCCCAGCACAATGTTTTCAAGATTTATTGATATTCTTGCATGTCAGAACTTCATTCCTCTTAAAGTCTGGATTATATTCCCCAATAAGGGCATAACATGTTTTGTGTTCGTTTCTCCTTTTAATTTTTTCAGACAGGGACTCACTAAATTGCCTTTTTAACTTGAGATCTTTCTGCCTCCACCTCCTAAATTGCTGGGATTGCAGGCATGTACCACTGTGCCCAGCATAAAATGCTAAATTTTATGTTTTGGATATTTTACCACACACACAAAAGGGGTACAAGTCTGACACAGGTGCGTAAAATGGGACAATCTTTTGAAAAAAGTCTGTTAATATGTACCGAAATTAAGTGTGTACATTTCTGAAGATTTAGCAATTCTACTCTGAAATACAGACCCAAGTACATGTACATGTGCCAAAAGACTGACAATGTTTATTGAAGCACTATTCATAACAGCTAAAAACTGTAAACAGTAAATGTTCATCAAGGTAGGATGGAGAGAAACACTGTGGTATCATCGCATTTTGAAATAAATCAACTACGAGAACACCAAATATGGGTGACTCTAACACATATATTGTTGGATAATTGAAACCAGATCCAATTGAGGACATATGTATTGTTTGAAAAGAAAGAAATATCATTTCTCCTCAACCCTCAGAGGGCCCCAGTCAAGACGGACCCCTATAATAAAAGACAGATTAACAAGAGCAACAACAAAAACAAAAGTTATTCACGTGTGCAGGATATAATACATGGGCAGAGCCTCAGTGAAAGGTAACTCAAAAGCAGTGGTTTAGAACTCTGGTTTACATAGCACCGGCAACGAAGAACTATAAATTTCAGAGATGACAAGACAAAGGAAAGCAGTTCCAGGCTTCCAGAGGGAGGAAATTATGGGACAGTAAACACATGAGAGTAAACGAATGGAGCCAGATTTGCAGAATCCTCTGGAGCAGTCTATCAGCTGATAAGAGCTGTCTCTAGTAAAGGAGAATTTATATCTTGTCACTAGGTAGAAAGGTGGGGGTGGGTGGGTACAAAAGAACTCTTCTCCAGTTAGGTGCTTCTTGATATTTATGTCAAAGATGCATATTTTGAGGTGATATGTTCTGGTATCCATTAGTATATTTCCATCCACATATAGCTCATAAAGAGGCAAAACTTATCTAGGTAAAAGAAGGACAGGCACTGCCTGTGTTTTGGAGCGGGGTTGTGAATGGAGCTGACAGAGGTGCCAAAGGATCGTGAAGAGCTTCCTTCTGCTCCTTAGAGCTCAGTGCCAGTCCCCAGAGCCCACGAGCTAACACACCCAGGCAGGATCCTCTGAGGGAAGCTGGAATGTGCCTGTGCGAAAGAGAAGATTGCTTAGAGACCAGCCCTGCCTCCTTGACAACGTCCCCAGTGAGGAGTCCTAGGTTGTGACATGCGTGGCCAGTGGGAAGAAGGGAAAAAGGGATCTAGCCCTGGTTCCACTTCACAGAGTCCCAGGAGCCATGAGATCCCCAGTGCAGCCGTGTCTTTACCTTGAGACACACCTCTGTAGTCTCATCTGAGGAATCTTGTTTGGCCTTAAATCTAGAAAGGCCAGGAATAATAAGTGACAAAGGTTAAACCATCTTAAATACAGGGCAAAAGTTAAATATCTAAGGGGTGCTCACTGCATGGACTTACCCAGTTATGCAAAGGGAAGTTCTTATGCTGTTAAGTGAAAACCAAAGGATGCAGAGCTACATATACAGTATGTGTAACAAGGCTCAGAAAAGAGACTGGAGGAAAATGAACCTTGCCAATGATTACAACTTATTTATTTTTTTAAAAATACTTTTTAGGGGCTGGGGAGATAGCTCAGTCGGTAGAGTGCTTGCCTTGTAAGCACAAGGTCTGGGTTCGATCCCGAGCACCCAAAAAAAAAAAAAAAAAAAAAACAAAAAAAAAAACAAAAAAAAAAACTTTTTAAAATATTTTTTAAAAATACCTTTAGTAGTAGATAGACACAATACCTTTATTTTATTTATTAACATTTTTATGTGGTCCTGAAGATAGAACCCAGGGGCTCACATGTGCAAGACAAGCTCTCCACCACTGAGCTACAAGCCCAGCCCAGATTACAACTTATTTCTAAGTCCGGCACCCTAACTGCTTGACTGTGACTATCTGCGAAAAATTTTCTTAATTTTTGAATAGGCCCAAGTTTTCTCTTATCATAAACTCTCATGATCTCCACCTCCCACATCCACATGTTGAGGTGCTAACTCCCAGTACCTTACACATGACTATATATGAAGATAGGGTCTTCCCCCACTCCTGGTACCGGGGATTGAACAAACGCTGGGTGCTCTACCACTGAGCTACATCTCCGGCCCTTTTATTTTGAGACTGCATCTCACTAATTTGCCAAGGCTGGCCACAAAGTTACAATCCTCCTGCCTTAGTCTCCCTGGCAGCTGGCATTCCAGGCATGTACCATCGTGCCTGGCTGAAAATAGATAGGGTTTTTAAAGAGGTAATTAAGCTAAAAGGAGGTCTTCAGAGTGGGCCCTAATTTACTACGCCTGGTGTCCTTAGGAGAGGAAACGGGGACACAGATAGTACAAGAGAAAGACCAAGTCAAAACATAAAAAGTGGCCATATTCAAACAAAGGAGGGGCCCTCAAAAGAAACCAACCTTCCCATGATTTTAGACTTTTACCTTCTAAAATTGTGAGAAATACATTTCTGTTTAAGCCACTCACCCAGGTACTTTGATATGGCAGCCCTAGAAAACATATCACAGACTCAAGAGTCAGGAATTCCTTCCCTCATGAACTGCCACCAATAGGTAACATACACACTTATTTAATCTTTACCAGGCAACCTATGAAGGAAAACATATGTATTGAAAACACACATATATTCTGAAAAACACATCTGAAAGGTATGTGTATGCATGTACACACACACACACACACACACACACATGTAACTATATAAATATGATTTTTTGTGTGTGCTGGTGATTGAACCCTGGGTCACTTTACCAATAAGTTGCATCCCCAGTCTTTTTTATGTTGAGACAGGGTCTCACTAAGTTACTGAGGTTGACCTCAAACTTGTGATCATCCTGTCAGCCTCCTAAATCACTGGGTAGTGCTGCCCACTGCGCCCATCTACAAAGACAATTTTGGTTTTTTTTTTGGGTGTTGTAGTAGGGATTGAACCTGGAGCACCCGACCACTGAGTTATGCCCCCAAACCGTTTTTTTTTTTGTTTTGTTTTGTTTTGTTTTCTTTTTTGAGACAGGGTCTAAGTTACTTGTGATCCTCCTACCTCAGCCTCCAGATTCATGAGATTACAGTCGTGTGCCACCATACCTGACTATGAGAAATATTTGAATGTGTATTTTCTAGATTAGGAAACCGAGAGGCTAAACAAGTTCATTAAAGGTACATAGCTAGACAATGAAACCTGAGTCATTTCCTTAACCACTATGGTTACACTGTCTTTCTGATGTGTCTAAGGGATTTTAATCTTCCCTCCACTTCCTATCACTTGTTCCCATTCTCTACTTATGTCTTTTTGTTTTGTTTTGGTACTGGGATTGAACCAGGGATGCTTAACCACTGAGCCACATTCCTACCCCTTTTTTATATTTTATTCAGAGACAGGTTCTAAGATGCTTAGGGCCTTGCTAAATTGCTGAGGCTAGCTTTGAACTTGTGATCCTCCTGCCTCAGCCTCCTGAACTGCTGGGATTACAGGCATATATCACCAAGCCTGGCTAACAGATTGTTTTTTAGATGCCAAGTAAGGCAGTGTGATATCTGGAAAAAAGCACTAAACTTGGGGGTAATAATAATACCTCTTTGTAGAGTTGTCAGAATAAATATAAAAGGCTGACGTGAAGTGACTGGTATATGAACAACATTTTGGAAGGGTCTCCTGTTTGTATGACTCAGGGAGACAGGGACCCCCAGTCTTATGCAGGCACTGATGGGTGATCCTAGGTAAGGTACTTGAATTCTCTGGGCTCCAGAATCAATTGTTTGCTGAAGCTTTGAGACTGAGGTCTGTTTTTCCTTGTCTTGAGAGAAAGAAAAACATGTTATTAAAAAGTTATTGAGAATCTGTTCAAGATGTAGTAGGAACACACACACTTTCTTCTTGATGTAATAAAAAGATTCAGAGAAGAATAAAGGAAACACCTACATTCACTAGGTGATTCAGTGTTACTTAAAGCTATGCTAAGAAACCATGTAAACTCTGGGCATGGTGGCACACTCATTTAATCCCAGGGACTCAGGAGGCTGAGGCAGGAGGATCATAAATTCAAGGCCAGCCTCAGCAATTTAGCAAGGTCTTCAGTAACTCAGCGAGACCCTGTCTCAAAATAAAAAATGTAAACAAAGCAAAAAAAAAGAAACCATGTAAAATGCACCTCAAAAATGTGTTAGGGAGTCTAATACTTCCATGCCTTAGGCATGTGATAAATTTGAGGTGTTCTTTTCCCTATATTTTAAAAACTCTATTAGTGGAAAGCACTGACATGTTGATGTGGAACTCAGTTTTCCCTGCAGTACTGGGGATTGCAATCAGCGCTTCGCACATGCTACACTCCATCGCCAGGCTCCACCCCAACCCTTTCTCTTTTCACTTTGATACAGGGTCTCACTGAGTCACCCAGGCAGGCCTCAGCCTTCCAAGTGGCTGGGATTAACCTATGAGGAAGTTACAGTCTCACATTTGAAAGATGGAAATAAGATTTCACAAAGCTGTCATGAGTATCACACAAGAGGAAACCTAAAAGCATGAACTTGCAAACCCCAGACTCATGCAGCATCATCTACCTGTCATGTGAGGAAACTGCAGTTCTGAGGCCAGTGGTTCCTGGGGCCCTATAACATTCTCCAAGATGCCAGGGACAGATTGGGAACAAAAAGGTCTACCCTCAAGTATCTCTAAAGTCTTACAAGATACTCCAAAATCGCTTTCCCACAGGTTTCTACCACACTAATCAACAATGCCTGTACACTGTAAGCAACAATTCAGAGGAAACCTAAATGCCCACCAACAAGGAACTGTTTAGCTTGTGTTATGTCATTTATGCAAAGAAATACTAAGCAGTCATTTAAAGAAGTGCTCTAAAAGATGAGGTAGGTCCTATTCCCTACTGACATGAAAAGATCTCTATGACAAAAGGAGAGATTAGGTAGTAAAGAAAGAAGCACAAAGTGGTGATATTTTTAAAATAAAATGGATATTTTTGGTAAATAATCATATTAAAAAATTGCCTGTTTGGGGGGTGTATAGTTCTATAAATGTTAAGACAGCTACAGATTCATACAACCACCACCACAATCAGGACACAGAACAATCCCATCACCCCCCAAAGCTCATTCGTGTATTGCCATCATACTCCCTACTCACCCTGGACTACTGATCACTTCACACTGTAATTGTTCTTTTCAAGAATATTGTAACATAAAGTCTATAATCTTTTGACATAGGCTTCTTTTTTCTTTTTTCCCAGCATAATGCCTTGGAAATTATGCCAAGTTGTTTCGTATAGCAATAGTTTATTCTTTTTCATTGCTGAGTAATGTTCTATAATACAGACAGATGTGCCACTGGCTTATCCATTTACCAGTCGTAAGAATTTGGGCTGTTACTAATTTGGGATTACAATGAACAGAGGTGCTATAAACATTTGTGTAAGTGTTCTTCAAGGGACAGGAGTTTTTATCTTTTTAGAGCAATGGTCAATAAACTGGCCTGTGGGCTGGTAGCTGTTTTTGCAAATAAAGTCTTTTTGTAAAGCAGGGGAAAAAAAAGAAAAGATCTCTATGGCAATTACTATTTTTTTTTAAAGGTATAGATTACACATCTGTAATCCCAGCAATTTAGGAGGCTGAGGCAGGAAGATCACATGCTCAAGATCAGCCTCAGCAACTTAGTGAAGCCCTAAGCAACTTAGCAAGACCCTAACTCAAAATAAAAAATAAAATGGGTTCAGGATGTGACTCGGTGGTTAAGTGCCCCCGGGTTCAATCCCCAGTACAGAAAAAAAAAAAAGTGTAAAGGTGTACAGCAATGTATTCTATGCTAATATGTTAACATTTGTATTTTAAACAGTATTCAAAAAAATACCTCTGAAAGGCAACCCAAGAAACTGAACTTATGGGTGGATGAACCAAAGTGACCGATGACAGACAGGGATGAGACCTTTTACCATGCACCCTTTCAAATATGACCCTTGTGACTGCATTAGCTATTCAAACACTGATAACAAATTAACACTTTTTCCATCTTTAAAACAGTCCTTTTCCTAAGGGAAGGTCTCCAGTCAGCAGAAGACTAGCCAGATGATTCTGTCAACTCTCCTGAGCTCTCCAATCCTCTCCTACTGAGTTACCCCACAGGAAGCTAATCACTCCCCATTACTCAGAAGTCCTAAACCCCAAAACTCTAGGAGCTGCAACTTCCTCAAGATGCCGGTAACTCAGAAATCCTCTTCCTGCTGTCTATAAAATCTGCTCCCCAGGAGTGTAAAATACATCCCACTACCTTGTCTCTTGGCACATTTCCACTATTATATGGTTCCAAGCACCTGTAGCATAGTATCTGGGCTCTCCATCTATTCTTAGAAGGGAAAATGCCAGTATCAAGGAGAACCCAGTAGTCACGTACTATGGTTGTGGATGTTTGTGCCTCCCACACAGGCTGCGTATTCCAGGCGTGCCAGGTGGTTGGTCCTATCATCTTTAACCTGCATTTGGTTAGATACAGAACACAACCAAAGGGCACCAGTCCAGGAAGGCAAAAACAAGTTTCAAACACCCACTCTGCCCAAGATACCCAGCTAAGTGTTTTCCTGCCTGAATCCTCATGAAATAACCTGCAAAGTAGATATTACTGTTTTCAACCTGACAACTTAGGAAACAAGAAGCTGCCAGGGATTGAACAGCCTCAGGAAGTCGCCTCAGAGAAGCAAAGTATATAAGGCCCTATAGCTGGGAGGTTGCAGGACCAGGCTTCAAATCTGAAGGCAGGGATCTAGAGTCCAAAAACTTGGATTCCAATCCATAGAAGGCTACTTACCTACTATATGCTTGGTCAAATTGTGTAAGCTTATGGAAGCTCTGTTTTGTCATCTGGAAAATGGGAATAGTAATACACACCGCATAAGGTTACTGGGGTAACAAGACAGTGTTTGCATAGCATTAAGCACTGTGCCTGGTCCAGAGTAAACCATCAATCCAAGTTACCATTAGTTTATGCACAATTAGCCTAGGTTTCTGACTTCAAGTTGTGGCCTCTTTCTACACCAGAGAAACTCTTCCAGTCTGGGAAGGAATTAGCTATAGTTACAGGAATTAACTTTGCCTGATGGATGAAGCATCAAAAGAAGAGACAGATGCACAGGACCAAACAAAATAGCAAGGAGCCTGCTCAGTCTGCAGCTAGAAAGGGCTATTCTGTAGGGTGCTCTGTGGTTTACTGGGGGAGGCAGAAAATAGAGATCTCACAGACATGCTGACCTTTCTAAGGAAACTTGCTGGGGCACCTGTGGGAACATGAGTAGTTTTCTCTGTAAACTGTGCAGGAGAGATGGGTTGGTGAACAGCTAAGCCCTGCGGCAGATCATTACAACTTCCTAGATGCTTCCTGGCACCACTGGCTTTGTAATGCTTTCAAAATGAAATTGATCCGAAACCAAGTCTCATCATCACTCATCCTTCCTCTGCCTCATCTTCTAACAGCCAGTGAAGTAAGCCGATTCCTGTTCCTGACTGCAGCTTCTCAAGGCCACGCATCTTGGCCAAGTCATGGGAGCATGAATGGGCTTGTGTCAAACTCTTTCTGAGGTGAGCTGATGGCCACTGATGAGCACGTGGGCAACAGTTCAGACTTCAAGTCTGGAAAACAAAGACCTAAACACAGCTCTTACCTCATACCCACCTGGGCCCTCAGACAAAGTTGTTTTACCACCTTAGTCTGTTTCCCCCACAGGGATTGTGAATCACCAAGTCAATGAACCTGAGGAAGAGGTACCTGCTTTACCAATATAAACTGACAACTTTCAGGACTGAGCTGAAAGAATACTGGTGGGAAAGGGGGAAAATAAATCAGTAATGCCCAAGTCTGATTCAAGAGAAATTAACTAACAAATCAGAGCTCTGTGTATCTGCACTATAAAGAAGACATCCAGTGGAACCAGGAGTCCCTGACTTAGGCTCAAAGCTACTCTCCAAAGCCCATCCTATTAAGGCTAGCCTTGCATCCTGAACAGGACACCACTATAAAACTAGGGCAAGAGTCCAGGCTCTGGGATATTAGAGCTGTTGAAAATATAAAGTTTTTATTTTTTTTTTCCTAAACACAGATTTATAAGAATTGATGGATACTGAACTGAGAACTCATTCTCTTATGTTCTATGTCTGCTTTTAGGTTGGAATTTCCTGAATACCTCCAAACTCCCAAAGAAACTCCTTGAAAGCCAGAAATTTGTCTTAGTTACAATATGAAGGTGCTATATGGTTCCAATGTCCAAACCTATTGGATATCCTGGCAAAATAAAACAATCTATCTTTTGGGGGATAAAATGTCCATCAAGTGGATAGTCTTGGCCAGTTTCCTCGCTGAATCCTGGGCATTCTGACTAGAAGAAAAAAAGTGACATCAGCTTGACCACATTGTGGTCAAAGGCAATTTAGAAACTGGAAGGAGAGATTGCCTAAGATATCTCTATTCTAGCTTGGTTTAGAGACATATCCAGCTTATAAAGCAAACAAACATTTCCTTATAGCTGTTACTACCATCTGTTAATGGACTGGTATAAGAAGGAACAGAGGGAAAGAATAGGGGTTGACTCAATATTCTGGTTGGGCTGGTGGTGCACACCTGTAATTCCAGTGTCTTAAGAGGCTGAGGCAGGGGGATCACAAGTTCAAAGTCAGTGTCAGCAACCTAGGGAGGCCCTAAGCAAACTCAGTAAGACTCTGATTCTAAATAAAATACAAAAACGGGTCTGGGATGTGTTTCAGTGGTTAAGTGCCACCGGGTTCAATTCCTAGTACCAAAAAACGAAAACACAAGCAAAACAAAACAACAACAAAAATGATGATGCTGGCACTTTCCTAAGTAAAACTATATATAGGGAAAAATTCACTTACTAATAAATACTAATTAAAAGGTCAAGTGCTATGGAATAGTTGGGAACCAGTCGCTGCTATATATTGTCAGGAGCAGGGAAGAATGCAAATTGGCATTCTTGGCAACTAAGAAGCTTTAAATAAGTCCTCTGATCCAGATAGAGCACCTGAAATCATCCCAGATGGGACAAAATCATACCTGAAAGATCATGACTACTGCTTAATTAGAAGGAAAAAAAGAGTCTCAATAACCTTTCAACAGAATACCGAATCATGCCATGCTACAGTCATTCAAACGTCTAATCTATAGTTCTAAATGTCGTAAAAGAAAACCTACTCGGGAAAAATAATGCTGTGTAGAGGGGGGGGAAAAAAGATCATAAAACAGCCATTTTTTAAAAATATTTATTTTTAGCTGTAAATGGACACAATGCCTCTATTTTATTTATTTTTATGTGGTGCTGAGTATCCAACCCAGTGCCTCACACGTGCTAGGCAAGCGCTCTACCACTGAGCCACAACCCCAGTCCATAAAGCAGCCATTTTTTAGGATGAGCCTGACAATTATAACATAAAATATTAATAGTTTTATACTTGTACAAATGAGAAGAAATGGGGCTAAGCTCTGGAAAAAGCTTAGATGGCTTTTTCCAGAAAAAAGCAGGATGGCTCTCCCCAACCACCAAGCATCTTCTGGGCAAAGGAAGGCGAAGAGGGCGGGCGGGGAGCAGGACCGATCTCTGGGGACCAATAGGAAGAGGCCACAGGGCAGCAAAGCATGCTGGGACCTCCAGGGACTCAATGCCTTTTGATTGGCTCCTGAGTCGCCCCAGGGCATGCCGGGAGGCCCATTTCTTCAGCCATCTACTTTGTGGAGAGGCAGCTCCACAAGCGCCTGATAAGAGTCGTGGGTGCACTTCAGAGGGGGCAAGGCTTCTGGAGCTTTCACCAGGTTCCTCACCGCCAGATCTCCCTCAAGGAGGGAGGTTAAAGAGTAGAGTACCCGCTGGAGCTGAAGCAGTAGCTGCCCCTGCAGCAGCGACTTCACAAAGAGGACAAGCTCCAGGACAGTGGGCCCTCCCAATCTCTGCACTGACCTAATTTCGCAAATAGGGCCGATGGGGTGTTTGAGACCCTCAAATTTGGAGCACTTCTGCAACCCGCCCAAAAAGAGGAAGAAGTTGCATTACTAGGAAGCAATGCCACAGGTCCACCTGTGAAGTAGTGGGACTTGGCAAAGCTGTCTGGAAAGAGCTATATGGCTCAGGTTCTTCCTTACCCTTGGAGGCTGGATCCTCCCCTTTAATCCTCATAGATAAACCAAGGACAGGCTACACTCCACAGCACTCTTTGGAACACAACTGAGTCAAAGCTCAACCTGAGGTATGTTGTCTGCCTCCCATCCTCATCAGAGAGATCCTAGTCATCAACCTGGGGCATCAGGGATAGCAATTAAGGGTTTGATGGGTTAAAATATTGCACATTACCCCTGCAGCCTTGGGTAAGTCACTTTATTTTTCAACTGTTTAACAGTAAGCACTTTATCAATAAATGTAAGCCCTTGTTAATGTCTAATCTCTCTTCTCCTTCTCCTTCTCCTCCTTCTTCTTCTTCTGTACTAGGGATTAAACCTAGTGGCACTTAACCACTGAGCCATATCCCCACATACCCAGATCTTTTTATTTTTTATTTTGGAACAGGGTCTCACTAAGTTGCTGAGGCTGGCCTTGAACTTGCTATCCTTCTGCCTCAGCCTCTGGAGTTGTTGGGATTACAGGTGTGTGCCCCCATGTCTGGCAATGTCCAGTCTCTAAAATGAGCCAAGATGTGCTAAAGTGAAGTACTAAAAACTAGGTGTGTGCACTGTGGCACACACCTGTAATCCCAGTGGCTCAGGAGGCTGAGAATTGCAAGTTCAAATCCAGCCTCAGCAACTTCGTGAGGCCCTAAGCAACTTAGTGAGACTCTGTCTCAAAATAACAGATAAAAAGGGCTAGGAATGTGGCTCAGTGGTTAAGTACCCCTTAGTTCATTCCCAAAACAAAAACAAAAACAAAACCTAGGGACAGTGATTTAAAAAGCAAAACAGCTACATTCCCATACCCAAGTCTATTCCTTTCTGTACACAATAGCTCTTCACAATGACTTAATGCTGTCACCAGTAATGATTCACGAACATAGCTGACAAAATCACCTGGTGAACTAAAAAATCCACATTCCCTACTTCCAGCCTACCCATCATGTCCACTGCAGCAGTTTCTAGGAGTCAGTCTTTTGAAGGCAATTTGTTTTACATTCTTGATTCTGTCATTTATTTCTCATAGGTAAATTGGTATGGCTCTTTGGTGGCACTTTAAATTACAGAAATATCAAAATTTCAAATGTCCAGATCTTTCTTCTAACACATATTTCTGTCTGTTCAATATCTCCCTTTGGCTGCTTTAAAGGTCTCTTGAAATCAATATGTCAAAAACCAAACTCTTGAACTTTTTTAACCTTAGCACAAATATGGTCTTTTTCTAACATCTCCCCCACCCTCCAACAGTATATCATGCACTCAGCTGCTCAAGCCTAAAATCTGGGCATCAGAAGCAGCCCAGAGTTGGAGTCAGAATGTCTGGGCTCAAATTTTAGTTCCACACTGACTTTGGACAAGTAAGTTTGCTGATCTCTCTGGACCTATTTGCACAGCTATGAAATGGTAATGATGATGATAATATCTACCTCAGTTCAATGAGTTAATATTTAGCACAGTGCCTGGCGTTTGGTTAGTTGACCATTCCTCCCTTACATCTCCTCTTACCAGTCAACCATCAAGACAGACTTTTCTACTTTTATCCCCACCGCCCCAGTACATATGACATCACCAGTCTAAATGCAAAAATCTCCATTTAGAAAGATTTAAAAAAAAAAAATGCATTAGTGTAGTACATTGTTTGAAACTCACCAATGGCGTGCCACTGTTCTTAGGATAACAACAAAAACCTTTAATATGCAATTCCAATCTCCAGTTCCTGGCCACATTGCTCCTGCTGCTGCTACTCCTGCTCCTCTTCGTCGTCCTCTTCTTTTTTTCTCCCCAGGGCACTTTAACCACTGAGCTCCAACCCCAGTCCTTTTATTTTTCATTTTGAGGCAGGGTCTCACTAAGTTGCTGACCTTGAACTTGTGATACTCCTGCCTTAGCTTCTCAAATGGCTGAGCTAGCTGTCCTCTTCTTAAATGTACCACGAACACCCTATCATAGAGCTTTTGCACACATTGTTCCTTGTCTGGAACAGTGTCTTCTTGTATTCCCACTACAGTTTTACCTAGTTAACTCTTAGTATCTCTCAGCTCTGGATTCAAAAGTTACTTTCTCAGGGGAACTCTCCCTCTGCCCTTGCAAAGTGGATCAGTATTCCCTGTTGAAAAGCCATGTGTAACTTTCTCCCATGGAATTCGGTACAACTTATATGCCTACTGATGATTATCTAATTGTCCATCTCCCCCACGAGTCTGTATAATGTACAAAGACTGTTAGAATTTGCTTATCACTGTATCCCAACACCTAGCACAGTGCCTGGTACCAAGTAGGCGTTCGATAAGTGTTGAATGAAAGTTCTTTGATCCAGCAGTTTCACTTCTAGGAATTCAGTCAAAAGAAATATGCATACAAACTATTTCGGCTGTTAAAGTACTACTGTTGCTACTACCACTAACTCCTGACATTGATCTACTCACTAATGCTGTCTCATATACTAATTCATTTAACCCTCACTTCAGCTATACGAAATCCCTGTTATTACCCCCATTTTACAGATGAGAAAAACTGAGGCACAAGGGGTTAAGTAACTTTCCCAAGGATGCACAGCTAGGAAGTGGACAGATTCAACCAGCTCTCCTGGCTCTAGACCCTAGCTCAAGCACTCTATACATTATGTACCTTATACATTATAATAGATATATTTTATATAAACCTCAACTGATGAAATTTAAAATTATGCCACATGGGTTGGGGTTGTGGCTCAGGGGTACAGCTCTTGCCTAACAGGTGTGAGGCACTGGGTTCAATCCTCAGCACCACATAAAAAATAAATCAATAAAATAGTACTGTAAATATTCAAGCTTCGTTTTATATGGGAAGTTTGAAGAAATGCAAATCCCCCAAATTAAAAAAAAATTTTCTACAAAGTCACATAATTACAAAACTGGAGAGACTACTGAATTGTAAGTACTCCCTGGCTTCCCTGCCCCCTGCACGTACACTTCACATATGGTCATATGAGAACGAAAGCCTCGGGTCATGGGACTTAGGAACTATCTGAGGTTTTGCAGGATGCGTCCTTCACATCAGTGCAACTGCCTGCACGAGACCGTTTCCTACAGCAGCAATCTTTGGGATTAAGGAAAAACTCATCAGTCACTCTTGGGGGAAAATGAGATCAGAAATGAGTGTCTGCCTTAAGAATGGAAATTAACTTTTGTTCAGCAAAATTCTTGCTAACTAGATTTGGAAATCTAAATGCCGTGTTTTCAAACTCTTAACACCCGACAAAAATAATGCTAGTGTGAGTAAAGTTGGTAGTTTACTTGTAGTAATATAATTTTAAAAATTTAAAGATCTTTTCTGGTGATTTCAAATGCTTTTGAAACATTATAAAGATAATTAAATCATAAAACAATGGTTATGTGAAAACTAATGATTTTTAATGAAATAGTTACCTTATCTGAAGCTCACAGCACAGTCTGTTTAAGGGCCTTGTTCCTCCAGAAAAAGCTCAATTTATCTGGACGGGGTTAAGATGCACAATTCATTCCATCTTCTTTCTATGACAGTCTTTCCTAATAAGGTGATTCCCGATAGTTGGATTTCTAAAAATCCAAACACTTTACAATTTTTATGCTAACTCCTCCCTACCACCACATCTGTGAAAGATAAAAATAGAGGATTGGCCAAATATATAATGGTCCATTCACTACGTAGGAGACTGCTGAGTTGTTAAAACCAAGATAGATGTGTATTGCATGGTCTGGAAAGATGCCTGTAACAAAGTTAGAAAAGCAAGTTGTACCATGGCATGTTGGTGCACACCTAAAATCCCAGTTACTGGGGAGGCTGAGGTAGGAGGATCACAAGCTCAAGGCCAGCCTTTGAAACTCGGGGAGGTGCTGGGTATGAAAGATGGTGGAATGAGACAGACATCATTACCCTATGCACATGTATGATTACACAAATGGTATGAATCTACATTGTGCACAACCATAGGAATGAAAAGATGTACTCCATTTGTGTACAATGAATCAAAATGCAGTCAGTAAAAATAAAAAAATAATTAAAAAAAAATAAATAAATAAAACAAGAAGGGCTGGGGTTGTAACTCAGTGGAAGAGCACCCCCCATACTTACCCTTTGCCCCCAAAAGACTAAGTTGTAGAATAACATTTGTATGCATGACTTAGTCCAATTGCTTTTAAAATTCTTGTATGCACACTTCAGTCTTTTGAGCAGAAAAAGGTCTAGAAGAATTCACATTAAACCATTAACTGTGCTTGCCCTTAGGGAGCAGAATGGGAGAAAAGAAGAACCATTGTATGTTTTCTGATTTGCTTCTATGAACAGGCAGCAGGATCCGGTGATTAGAGCTCAGGCTGCTGAGATTTGAATCCAAACTCTATTACTTACTTAGCTGTGTGATCTTGGGTAGGTTACTTAACCTCTCTGATCTCAGTTTCCTCAGCTGTAACAATAGTATCTCCCTGAAGTGTCTGAGAATTAAATGAGCATAATTATATACACATATAACATGAGTTAAATACAGGTAAAATGCTAAGAACTATACCTCTCACATAGTGCCACATATTTTACTGCAAATTTTATAGATTAATTGAAAATCCCCAGCAACCAGCCCTGCACAAACAATATGAAATAATATGTATCAGGGCTGGGGTTGTGGCTCAGTGGTAGAGTGCTAGCCTAGCCTGTGTGAGGCACTGGGTTCGATTCTCAGCACTGCATACAAACAAATAAAGGTTCATCAACAACTAATAAAAAAAGAGTAATATGTCTGGGGATGGGATGATAAAAAAATAAAAAGCCCCAGGGAATTTTGATCATCAGCTAAACTTGCTATTGAATCAGAAGCCAAAGGCAGGGCTAAGCCAGTGGGAATGGGGTTGAGTCCCAGCTGGGGAATGCAGGAGAATTCTGGAAGCGGAAAAAGACCATAAAAGACAAGAAAACTGCAGGTCTGAAGGCCGGGTGGGAAGCGCTGGCTGGAGGGACTCCGCGGGGAGAGGGCAGGGTGTGGGCCTGGAGTCCTGCCCTGGCTTGTGTGGGAGAGCCCACAAGCAGCTATTTTCCCCCTGCCTGAATTTATGACAAGATGGGGCGCGCTGGGCAAAGGTAGTCAGCAAGCTGCCAGCCTTGGCTGCTTGGTCCTCTACCTGGGCCCCTGTGAGCAGAAGCCCGCCTCCTCAGAGCTCCAGGGCCTTGGAGACATTTCCCACTCAGGACAGTTAAAGCCTCAAGGCCTCTGGTCACCCAGTTTGGGGTGAGAAGCCAGGCCTATAATCCCCTCTGGCCCTACCAGTGCCCCAATGCACACCATAGTCCTGTCCCTGCTGCTCGCTGGGTTTGACAAGAGTCTGAAGAATTCTGATGGTAGTTCCTGCTTATCTATAGAATGACTGGCCCTTGCCTTGCCACAGTCCTCAAATTTGGGGGAGGAACCTTCCTAGAGAAATGTATGAGCTTTCCTGTACACGATGAATTCCAGAGAATCAGAGGCTTCCTGAAGCAAATGAGGCCCACAGGTCAGAACCCTGGGCAAAGTAAACCTACTTTCCCAAGTATTCAGTGCAGGTTTTCTAGTTTTCTTGATAACAGAAATATCATTCTAAACTAATCTTAAGTGGTTCTTTATTTTTTGGTGCTGGGGATTGAACCCAAGGCCTGGTGCACGAGAAACCACTGATACCACTGAGCTATGCTCCCAGCCCTCTGCTGTAGTCTTTGTGGTGCTGGGGATTAGAACCCAGGGCATTGTGCTTGTGAGGTAGGCAGTTTACCAACTGAGCTATACCCCCAGCCCTCTCATGTAGTCTTCAATCAGTAAAAGCGGAGTGACTGAGATTGAGGGGAAAGAGAAGAGGCTGAAACTGCACCGTCTTAGCCCCAATCGCCCCATTTAACCCCTAAGTTACCACAGTCCTAGGAGAAAACAGACCTCTTCTCGCTAGGGCTCTTTACGGCCTCGTGAGGGAGGCAGCCCACCAGTCCTCCCACCTCCTCTCTGTGTGGACCTGGCCCTGAGCCCTCTCCTCAGATTTTAGACTGTGACAGACCCAGAGTTGTGAGCTCAAAGCTGGCTTGGAGTGGGAAGGAATCCGTCTGCTGGGCTTGATTTCCGAGGGCCAGGCACTTGGGTTCGGTGCCCAAGCAGCAAGACCCCAGCTTCTCGAAGTTCAGCAGCATCAAGGCAGCCGCAGCCGGCAGGGATTTCAGTAGCTGGGGGAATCTGCAGACCATTGACACTCCAGGTGACCCAGAATAGGAACAGGGGTGCAGGATTTGGATGGGGAGCGGGAGGAAGGGAGACAGACCATAGAACTCCTCAACTCAGAGTCCGGGTTGGGGTGGGACGGGTGAGGAAAGACAGAAGAGGAACAAACAGAAGCAGGGCCTGCTGAGAACTGTCAGTGTGAGTGATATGGGCCTGGTATCTGAACCCTCCCCACTCTCCCCATCCTAAAAGGAGGCCGAGCTCACTGGACAGAAGTGCCCCCACCACTCCAGCTTCTGGTGATTAACAGAGGCCTTGGGAGGGAACAGGAATTCAAAGCTCTCGGGTCAGAAGTCAACTATTTCCCATCTTCCTCCAGTTTGGCTGGGTTCACTATCTTTCTCACTCCCACCCAGATTCCCAAATGGTTAGTAGCTCACACTTAAGGGGTCAGACCTGGGTTCAAAGCCTGTCTCTACAACTTGCTAGGTGGGTGACCATGGCTAAATCACACAACTACAAGCCTAGGTTTCCAAGTCAGTTAAAGGGGGCCCATTCCACCCACCCCAGGAGGCTTTTGGGAGGATTAAAGGGGCTTATTACATGAAGTACATAGTGTGATTCTGGAATGCAGTAAGCTCTCAATAAATGGTATTTAGGTTGATATTTTGTCAACCCTTCCAAGCCAGCTCTGCTGCCAGACTGGTGACGGTGGGTAACTAAATGAAAAGATGGGGGAAGCCCACAGACAGACAGCATCCTCTAGTCTGAGAAACGTCAAGGGAGTCAAGAAGGGAGCTGGAGGTGGGACCTGGTGGCCCAGTACAGAAGAGACTTTGGGAACGCTGGACTCCATAGGGCTACAACAGGGGCCTCAGCTGTCTCTCCTGACTTTGCTGCGCTACCTCCTCCGTGGAGGGGCGAGACCATTCAAGCTGCTTCCACGCTGCCTGCTGCTCACCGGCTCCCCCGCCTCACGCTCCATGCTCCAGCCAGATTGAATGATTTCAGTTCCTGGAACCCATCGTGCTTGCTCTTCCCCTGCCAGCACATTCTCTGCCGCCTCTACTGCCCCAGATCTTCCTCAGCCTCCAATTCAGACATCATTTCCTACAGGTCCCTCCAAAAACATGTCAGCAACCCTTGCTACAGGACTCTATTATTCCCTTTCATCCCCCATTCAATCTCTCTCACACACACGAGTATTTATTTTGTCTGTTTCTCCACTAGCATATAAGTGACCTTTGAGAGGTTTTTGCACATTTTGTTCACTTATGTATCCCCAGGACCAGGTACCGTTGTACCTGACACTTAGTAGGTATTCAACTAAATAGTTGTTGAATGAGGGATTCATTATTAAAATTGTCTTGTGGGCTGGGGATGTAGCTCAGGGGTGGAGAGTTTGCCCAGCATGTGTAAGGCCCTGGGTTCAATCCCCCGAACGGAATGAAACAAAACAAAACAAAAAAAAAAAGAAAGAAAAAGGAAAAAAACATTGCCTAGGGAGGACTTTTCCTCTAATCAGAGCTCACTGAGGTCAAGAGCAGTGGGCCTTGCTTACCTCTGAATATCCAGCACCCAGTAGATATGCAAAAACACTTGTTGGCTGAATGACCATTTCAACTTGGCCTTGGATCTCAGACACTTCACTTCTCTATAATAAGGGAGAAGCTGAATTTGACCATACCAGCCAAATGAGAAGGTTGCTGCCCTCCTCCACACTGGCCAGGACTAAAATCTCACCCAGGAAGATGTTTTCACCTGAGGAATTCACAGCCCTTTCCAGATTTCCTTCCTGCTTTAGGGTAAAGAAGCATTAGGCAAATAATGGGAAAAATATTTTCTTCCAACACAAAGGACCAAGTACATAATAAAGACCTGCTGTCTCTTAGCATAGGACCAGATGAGAAGCAGGAGTCCAGAAAGGGTGGGTCTGGTAAGAAGACTTGTTGGAGTTGGAGAACCCAGAAGAGATCCAGTTACTTCAGGACAGAGAAAAGCTGACATCTCAGTGGAAGACACAGTGCTGGGATCCTCAGGTAACCCTCATTTAACCCAGCAATTGTGCTCCCTGGTATGTACCTAACAGATATGGGTATATAGGTTTATCAAAAGATGTGTACATTCAGACGTGGTACACACTTGTAATCCCAGTTGCCCAGGAGGCAAGGCAGAGAGATTGCAAGTTCAAGGTCAGCCTCAGCAACTTAGCTGTCTCAAAATTTAAATAAATAAATAAATAAATAAATAAATAACAAGGGCTGGGCTATAGCTCAGTGGAAGAGTGCCTACCTAGCATAGGTAAGGGCCTGGGTTTGATTCCCAGCACCACCAAAGATAAATAAGATAAAAACAAAAAAAAGAGTTGACGGAGGGCCGGGGAGATAGCTCAGTTGGTAGAGTGCTCGCGCCTCGCAAGCACAAAGCCCTGGGTTCAATTCCCGGCACTGCAAAAAAAGTTGATGGAGCACTATTAGTAATAGCCAACAACATTACTCATATGTCCATCAACAGAACACATATATGGTCAATAGGAGGATACTATAGAACAATGAGAATCAACTACAGATGTGCCCAGAATTATGCAAGAATCTCATGATGTACAGTGAAAGAAGCCAGATCCAAGAGGACATAATGTATGATTCTTACATAAAATTCAAATACAGGCAAATTAATCTATGGTATTTGAAGTGGGTGCAGTGGCACAGGCCCATAATGCCAGCAACTTGGGAGGCTTAGGCAGGAGGATTCCAAGTTCAAGGCCAGTCTCAGCAACTTAGTGAGACCCTGTCTCAAAATTTTAAAAAAGGACTGGGGCTGGGGGCATATAGCTCAGTGGTAGCACTCCTTGGTCCAGTCCCCAGTACCTACCCCCTGCCACACACACAAAAGGAAGAATGGTGGCCATCTGGAGGGAAGGAGCATCTGAAGGGCTAGCAGTGCTGTCTTGTGTCCTTCTCTCCCTCCCTTCCCATCATCCTCAAAATGCTTTGCAGAGAGATAGGTTGCAACCTCAGGAACTCCATGCTCATTGTGAACAATGCCCTCCTTATGCAGCAGGAAGGAGAGGACACCTGCATGGTAGCCTAGGAACAGAGTGCCGTGGAGGAGGTGGAAGGGAGACTAGAGGTTTGAGACCTGCTCCCCAGGTACCACTGATGGCGATTAGCGCAGAGTCTTCTGCAATCAACCCTATTCTGCTGTGGAGCCAGGAAGGCAACCAGCTGGGCTCAAAGGCCCAGTTCCCCAACCTTCATTCCTCAGAGGCTGTGGAGGCAGCCAACCAGGATTTAAAATCTGTCCTTACTGCCGATCGCCCCAGTGACCCCATTTCACAACTAAGGGGAAGTTATCATCACCTGCTTTGCAAGATAGCCATAAACAGAAAATAACTAACATTAGACTAAGTTCCCCAAAGGCAAGGACTTTGTTTGGTTCATTGCTTTAGGTGTAGTTCTAGATGAGGGTCTGATATACATGGACGCTAAATACATGTTTATTGAAAGGATGAAAAAGGCAGAGCCCAGAGGAGGGACTTTGAACTAAAAAGCAATTTTACAGCAAACACTGAAATAATCATCCTCGAATTAACTCATGCTCAGGTTCATTACCGAACTTTGACATTTCCTATGGTTAGCTTTCAATCATACCCAAAGGCTGACTAAGGGTCCATTGTACCTGCTGAGGGACCATGATGATGTCCTGGATGACTGTCATTAAGCTACCTCTCTTAATTGCTCTTCATTAAGGATGGGTAGACAAAGGTAGGTCTCTCACTCGTAATCACTGCACTAATACTACGCAAGTTCCAAGTTCCCAAGTCCCACCTCTTTTCTTCCAGACCACACCTGAAGGACTGTGGAGCCTAGACTTGTAGGGGTCACGGTAGGGGAACATTCCTGCTCTACTTCTCCAGATTAATCTCTTACTCTTAGTCTAGTCATGCCCCCACACCCTTCGAGACTGTATCTAAGCCAGCTCCCTCTACAGAAATGTTTCTGGAAAACCTAAAATAGAAGGAATACATGACTAGGGGTGTTATTGGTGGCTGTGGGACTGAGGATTCCAGCATTCCACTTCTTACTTTTTAGTATTTAAAAAAATGCCAGGAACTCAGGAATCAGAAACTCCCATTCAAATCCCCGCTGGTCCCTGCAACAATGACTTCAGTGAAACCACAACCAGTCAGATTTCTTCTGCAAAATGGGCTGAGCTTCACAAGGTCATCATGATTTGTGCAAATACCTACCGGGCATCCTATTAAGTACCATGTCCTGGACACATACCAAGAGGTAAAAGCCATGCCTGGAAGCCTCAAAGGAATCTGCAAGCTGTTCAGCCTGGAGAACTGAATACACAGTGTGCCTCTGTTTCCCCACCTTTAAAACCTCTGGCAGGGCTAGGTTTCAGAGTTTCTGAAGTTCCAACTCTGAGATTAAAAGCTCAAGTTACTTAATATTTACCTTACCTGCTTCAAGGGAATGTTAGGAGGATAAAGCAAGCTCAGAGTTGTAGAAGGACTTTGAAGGGGAAGAAACACATGCAAACAAGGCATTAATTATATCAGATAATTTCTTTGAGCTCAACTTCATAGACACCCATAATATTCATAACCCAGGGGCAAACAACAGGGGCAATTGTTTCTTAGCAATATGAAAACTGTTGTCAGCTTGGCCAATCTTGAGAGTTTGTATGTGCCTGCAGGATAACCCTTTCAACTGGCTGGATTCAGACTAGAGTGCTCGTGTTTAAGAGTGGGGTGGTGGGGTAGGTGCAATGGTCATGGAAGACCAAGGGTAAAAATACCCATAATTTTTGTTGGGGAGTCTTTGTTTAGAATTTAAATTTTAAATTTTTATTTATTTTTTAAGAGATGGGGCCAATGGTACATGCCTGTAACCCCAGCAACCACAAGGCTAAGACAGGAGGATTGTGAGTTCAGTCAGCCTCAGCAATTTAGTGAGGTCCTAAGTAACTTAGCAAAATAAAATATAAAAAGGGCTGGGGATGTGGTTCAGGGGTGAAGTGCCCTGGGTTCAATCCCTGGTACCAAAATAAATGAATAAATAAGAGATGGCAATCTCCTTATGTTGCCCAGGCTGCCGTTGATCTCGTGAACAACGGATCCTCCTACCTCAACTTCCCAAGTAGTTGGGATTTATAAAAGCACACCCCTGGCTTGGGAAATCTCAACTTACTGAGACCAATTGGGCCCCGAAAATTGCCTTTAAAGAAAATGTGGTAGCCCATTTCATAGGAAGCCTGCCCCATGTGAGCAGAGAGGCAAGGTGAGCCAAGCACATTATCATACTCTTTGTTTTAAAACCCAGGTGTGTTCCTATCACAAGCCCACCATTTTCACAACCATAAACCAGACATCCGAGAAAGCTGAATTTCCTCAAAAGGTTTAAAATGCCTTACGTCACTGGGAAGCACTGGCCAACTCAACCATGAAATGGAAAACCTGATCACTGCTTCCCCCCAGCAAACTCAAGCCTGGTGAAGTGACGGCTTATCTGATATTTCTTGCTTCAGTAAAAAAGATAAGGCACTGACAACACTCAAAACCATAGCCCGCTTTCAGACTAGAGCAGAGAACTTGACAATGGAGGGGGAGGGGTGTGGATTTGGCAGAGGTCTGGTTAGCAATAAAGCTTCCTCAGGGAGCCGGAATTGGATTTGGGGCCCTGCCCAAGTTAACGTTTTTTACAGGTTGGCTCAGTTGCAGTTTGTTAGCCAGCCAGTAATAAACTCATGTGCAAGAATTTAAAGTTTATGAGGCATGGCCTCTTAATGCCTCTACTTGGCTCCCTACAGCCAAGGGTTTAGGAGCCTGGCCTAGCCTGGGTGTTAATTGTTTTGTCAACGTGCAGAGTTATTTGGGAAAAAAAAAATTTTTTTTTCTTTTTCTTTTTTAAAGGCTTCTACAGATTCAAGGCCCTCAATCCTCTTTTGAAGAAACAAAGGAGAGCCCATTGGTCTTCCAGCACTGACACCCCCACACTCGGGTTATGGGCATTTGTGCCTAGGTTAAGGAGTACACTGATGAAAATACTAGGAAAATGCCAGGAGCCAATGGTACTTAATGTTTTGAAAGCCAAGTAACTATAAATCCCTTCTCAGAGAAATGCATAGGCACGTCCTCTGGAACTCCACCCAAGAATCCTGGGTTACACCCCGGTTTAAGAACGTGGGTTTGATCCCTGGGAGAACCCCCCATTGTCCTCTCCACTTGGAGGGAAAGAACTTCCCACCAGTCGGCAGCTGCGTGGGTCTCATGACACACTTGTTCTCCGCACCAAAACGACCCCCACTCAAGTTTTTGAACTTGGGGGGGGGGGAGTAATTAGATAAAAAATGTGCTTTGATCTCTCATCCACCGACATCATAGCCCAAAGCCGCTGGCTTGGGACACCACTCTCCTCCCGCACAAGTGATCTAGTATCCCAGTACCAAGACCTTGGGGGACGGGAGTATCCTTGGTGCGTGATGGCTTCAGCCCAGGTGTGCCAGGCCGTTTGCAGACAGGCTGCAGGGACGCAGGCCCTCCGGGAAGGGCAGGGTTAAGAGTGCATTCCAGCTGCCCGGGAAGAAGGGGGACGGGGGAGGGGAGCGCGGAGAAGAGAAACAGACCCGGTCTGTCTGTCGGAGACACAAAGCACGGTTCACAAAGGGGGCCCGAGAGGGGCGAAGGGGGCTGCCCGGGGCACGGCTCATCCCCACACCTGCGCGGGGGTTGGGGAGGAATGTGGACCGCGCATTCCTCCGCTGAGGCCAGTCGGGGAGAGCTTTCCACGTTCGGGCTGGGTGAGGGGCTCAGCCGGGAGGCATCAAGGGGTCAAGGCACGCAGCGGCTGCGGGGCAGGGAGGAGCTGGACGTTAGAGGGCGCTACGCTGTCCAGCCTTCTCCGTTAGCCATTCACTCTCACCCCAAACTCCAAAAGGTTTTCTGTGTCTCTCCGGAATCTGAGGTGGAGCCAGAAGTCCCCTGCCCTACCGTGGACACAACTTGCTAGGGTCACAACGCAGCGACCACGTGTGGTGTCCCGCAAGGAGGTTCCACACCAGCAGGCTTCGGGAGGGTCTTACCTTTTCTCATCGCCTGGCCGGGCTCTGGTTCCTTGCCTCCTACCTCCAAGGTCACTTCAGACTCCCCGAAGCCCACCCTACACGGCTCCGAAGCCGCGCAAGGCAGCCAGCAAACCTGTGCCTGAAAGGCAGGGGGGAAAGGGGAGGCTGAGTCACTGGCGTGCCCTATTCCAGGGAGTCCTTGCCCGGCACCGGCGGCTACCTTGGCCCCAAGGAGCCCAGCCCCAGGCTCTCCCGACGCAACCGTCGCGTGCGGACCCCGCCCGCCCTCCAGGGAGCAGTTCCGGTTAGGGCGAGGGCAAGGCACAGGAGTACCTGGAGTAGGAGGAGGAGGGACGCAAGAGGCCCCCTAAGGAACCCCATGGTCGGAGAGAGAAGGATGAAGAAGCTGCCGCGACGGCAGAACGGTGCTCTGCTCTACTCAGCGCCGCTTGGAGCACCGCGACTCGGGGGAGCCAGAGGGAGGAGGCCAGGTGAGCGCAGGTAGGCGCTGATTGGTCCAGCGTCACAAGTTCCCGCCCCCTCGCAGGTGGGGCAGAACCCGGCGGGCTTCTGGCCCTCGCGAAGCCGGGTCCCTAGTGCTCTTTTCAGGGGCTTTTCCAGCAGGGACTCAGCAGTCTCTCAGGTCCCGGATTCAAAGGAAAAAATGAAAACCCACTCCATTCCTCAACCTCCGCAGCATCAGAAGACAAATGTTTCTTTGCCTTGCGGCTACAGCTGAAAAAAAGTAGGGACGCATCTGAACTGTACTGAAAACAGAGGCTCCTCATTCATGCACCCGGAGGCGCTCAGTTGTCCAAAGCTTTGATGGAAGACGGGTGTGTCCCCCACACCCGGCTACAGCGGAGGCTGCTCTCTGCTTCTTTCTCCACTTCCCCTGATACCCACCCTCCCCGCAACCACCCACTGGGAGGACCTGGGGTTTAAAATTGGTGGTGTGGTCCCCAGAGACCAAGTTACCGAATCTGATTCTACTTGCAGGAGAATCTTTATTTCCGTTTCACAGATACACAAATGGGGGCTGGAAGAGAAGGCGCCAGAGTCTGGAAGCCCTAGTAGTACCAAAGGGTGCGAGGTAGCGGGATGGTTATTAGTGATTGACCCACAATCGCCAGCAACATCACCCTAATATGAATAGTGCTTTCCTAATTTTATGGAAAACGTAAATAAGGGCAATTTCTAGACGCATTTTTTTTTATTGGTCTGAAATATTGGATATAATCTAGTAAAAACTGTTTGCTGTGCGGTGATTCTCTCTTCAAAGATCTTTCCTACACCCTTCCTGGGAGATAAGTGGAGCAGCTGGGACTCGTTCCTCTACGTTACTCTTTCCACTACGTTAGACATGAAGGGCTTTCCTCTTCGACGCACTCAAGTGGGTTCTGGGCATAGAAACAGTTGTGAGGCTCAGTCACTCCACATGTCCCTTCCCCACTGAGATGAGTTTTCCCGGCCAGTCTCACCCTAGTTCCTTGAACCTCCCTTCCCTTCCGCTGCTCCCTGAGAATCCCAGTATGATGCCTCTTCATCCCTCTCTCCCCACCCCGCCCCCAGCTCAAATTTAAGTGTTTGAGGAGGGGACTGGACAGTTCAATTATAGATTCTTTGGCCTTCAAGGACTAACTTGGTAACCTACCCGTCCTTCTCACTACCAGGCCTCTGGCCAAGAGGTAGACCCTCATGCTACGACCGGAGGGAGTCCTTTCTCTATTCCTTGCCTAGCTTTGGCTCTGCACCCACACTGTCTGAGTTCGAATCCGGGCCCCACCACGTACTAATGCTGTAATTCAGTTCTCCATCTGTCAATGGAGCTATTACTCCATCGTAATAATGTCGTAATGGCTTGTAACAACTACCCTCTAAAGGTTTGCACTAGGATTGAACAAATTAACAGGTTTGAAACACTAAGCTCAGTACCTGGCACAGAGCAAGAGCCCAGTGTTGCCTGGTATTCTAGGATCCGGCTCATTTGGCCTCCTGCATCTTGCTAGACGTTTCTCTCCTGCCTGGAAGAGCCCGCGCCTCTCTCTCCGGATGGGGGCGCTTTCCAAGTCCAAGAGGAGGTTGGATGCCCGGGAGCCGGCGCTTGGCGACGGCGCAGGTCCAGACGGGACAGGGTGGCCCAGCCTATCCTTACCTCGTAGATTCCATCGCTCCCGCCCGGAGCCAGACAAGGCCATTAGGCGGACAGTTAAACACAAACGAGCCTCGGGATACAGGTCCTAATTAAGTAAAAGCCGGGCTGGAGGGCTGTAGAGCGCGCTCATTTCCGCCACCTTCCCGGGCGCTCAGCATTCCTGGCGCGCAGGGTTGGGGAGCGGGCAGGCAGGGGAGGGGAGAAATTGAGGGTAAGCCACTTGGACCACACGCTGTCTTCTCCGTAGCTCCCCTAGTCGGTCGTTCGTTCACATTCATTCATTTAACTGAATGACTCTCAATTCTGAATTTGTTAAATTTGCTGACAGCCTGCTGGGTGTCAAGCCCTGGGGATGCACTAGCAAACAAAACAAACGTCCTTGCACCCTTGGACTTTCCATCCCAGAGTGCAGAGGGATGTAAACAAATAAGTATTAGAAGGTAATATGTGCCGTGTAGAAGAACAAAAACAGAAGGAGAAGTGCAGATTCACCAACAGGAGGTAGGGTTGAAAGAAGCCAAGTGAGGCAGAAGGTGTTGCCATCTAGCAGGAAACAGGATTCTGTTTGGGTAGTTGAAGTCCTCTTGAAAGGTCCAGAGGAATGGCAGGGTTCAGCCTGGGCAAAACAGTCAGGCCCTGTCTTTAAAAAAAGAAAGAAAAAAAAAAAAAAAAAAATGGGGGTGGAGAATGGAGGTATGGGAAATTCCGGGATGGAGCAGAGGGAGCTGAAGCATGGGAACCCCCCACCTTGAAGGCAGCTATGGTTGAGAGAGGCAGCTCTACTGCCCAGAGCAGGGAGGGTGCAGGAAAAAAATACCCAGCATCTCTCAACTCTTGTCCTTCTGGTGTGAATCCACCAGACCAATCAGAAGCTTGAGGGCAAGAAAGGCAGGTGATGGGGCCTGAGGAGTCCTTCTCTCAAGGCTTTCTCTCTCTCTTTTTTCTTTTCTTTTTCTTTCATTCTCTTTTTTTTTTCCTTCTCCTTCTCCTCCTCCTCCTCCTCCTCCTCCTCCCCCTCCTCCCTTTTATGTGGAGTGGAACCCACGACCTTGCACCTGCTAGGCAAGTACTCTATTACTGAGCCAGTTTCCCTCTTGCCACCAAATTTTCTAGTGGATGGGAGCTGGGAAGCAAACAAGAAGCCTGGGGACCCGGCTAAGACATGGACATTTGAACAAGGACTCCAAGCAAGTGATGGAACAAGCCCCAGCTGAGCACATGGAGGGAGAGTATTCCAGGCAGACAAACATGGCAGAATGCCCGGGGCCGTTGATTACAAGGAACAGCAAAAAGAACTACTGGGGCTGGAGTGGAGTGAGCAAGTAGGAAATGAGTCAGAGGGCTTGGGAGGGAAAGGAGCACATCTTGAGGAGTCTCGCAGACCGTTGTAGCTTCGACTTGTACTTTGGGAAAGGAGGAAGCCACTGTTGGTTTTGAGTGGAGGAGTGCTGTTGAGGGGAGAAGTCTCTTGCAATCATCTGGGTGAACGATGGAATGACTTGGTTTGGATTTGTCATTGTGAAGGGGATAAGAAATGATTAGATTAAAAAAAAAATCAGAGCCAGGCATGGTAGAACATGCCTGTGATCCTGAGGTAGGAGGAATGCCAATTCACAGCCAGCCTGGGCAATTTAGTAAAACCCTTAAAAAAAAAAAAAAAAAAAAAAAAAAAGATTGAGGATGTGGCTCAGTTGTAGAGCATTTGCCTAGCAGGTACAAAGCCCTAGGTTGGGCCTCTATTAACAAATAAATAAATATTCTAAAAACATTTTTAAAAACACAATAGAATTATCATATGATTCTATAATTCTACTTCTGGAAGAGAAATTACTCAATAGAAGTGAAAACAGAGACTTGAAGGGATAATTGTATATCCATATTCATCATAGCATATTCATAATTGTGGAAAAGGGGGTGCCACCCAAGTGTCCATCAACAGACGAATGGGTTGACCAGATGCTCAACAGATATAAAGTTTTCATTTTGCAAGATGCAAGAGGTCCACGGACAGATGCCGGCAACAGTAGCATAACAGTGTGAATGTACTCATGCCTCTGAATCGCACACTTTAAAATGGTCTGTGCGGTATATTTTGAAGGATTGGATGTGGAGAGTGAGGGGCAGAAAGGGTTGGGGACGACTCCAGTGTTCAGGCCTGAGGAGTCAGCAGGATGGCAATGTCTCCTGGGATGGAGGAGACACCTGTAGCAGGCACAGTCAGGGCCCCTGCTCAGAATCCCTGGGATCCCTTTTATGGTTTCTGAGCTCCCTTCCTTGGCTTGCATGCTGATGTTCTAACAGCCTGCACCTGTGACACTTCAGAGGCCTGGTGTCTGGCTACTGGAGTCCCTTTGCCCTTGCAAAGAAGTATCCAGAAGTTTAATTCCTCAGTCCATCGCCAGTGATGCAGGAGTGTGAGAGCACAGCTTTCCTCCCTCCAGGTGGATAGCTTGGAACCTACATTCTAGAGCTCCACTAGAGCTCAGGATGAAGCTACCCAATGTGGGACCAGGTCTGCGCTCACACCCTGTGTAGTCTCTTGCCTTTCTTTTACTTTCCAGTTTCTCTTGGAGCACTTCCTTAATAAGTCACTCTGGCACATGAATCCTTGTCTCAGGGTTGGCTTCTTGGAATCCCATTGCAGGCAAGACATGCTTGGGATAGGGGGAAGACCAGGACTTCCATATGGGGCATGTTGAGGAGGCTGTGGCTGCAGGCACCAGTTCAGTGGAGACGTCTGGCATGAGGATATTCTTTTGTCAAGCCATATCAATTCTGGATCAACTTATGGTAGAAGGCTTTCCCACCTGAATACAATCTTGGGCCTAAGGGCCTTCCCATTTATGCTAGTCAGTTTTTCTGTTACTATAACAAAATACCTGAAATAATCAACTTCTAAAGAGAAAATGTTTATTTTGGCTCACAATTTTGTAGGTTCAAGTCCATGATCTATTGGCACTGATGCTTTGGGCCTATAGAGAGGCAGCACATCATGATGGGAGCACAGGCAGAGCAAAGCCCACTAACCCCATGGCCAGGAAGCTAAGAGAGGAAGAAGATGGGGCCTGGATCACACATACCCTTCAAGGGTATGTCCCAGTGATCTAAAGACCTCCCACCAGGCCTTCCCTCTTAAAGATTTCATCCTTTTCCAATAGTGCCACCCTAGGCACCAAGCACGTGGACCTTTGGAAGACATTGCCAACAGAGCATAAGCTGGAACTTTTTGATTCTTTTGTTTTCTTTTTCCAGTGTTGGGATTGAACCCAGGACCTTGCACCTGCCAGGCAAATGCTCTACCACCGAGCTTCACCCCAGCACTTTTTAATTTTTTTATTTTGAGACAGGGTCTCATTAAGTTGCCCAGGTTAGCCTCAAACTTGTGATCCTCCTGGCTCAGCCTCCGGAGTAGCTGGGATTACAGGTATGCCCCACCACACCTTCTCTTCCATTTTTTTTTGTTTCCCCAAAGAATTGCCCCTTCCCAGTGTCTCTTGTCTGCATTTCACATTCAAACTATCATGAAATCTCTGGCATTGTTTCTTTTTTCTGTCTCCTCTGCCTCACCTCCACCTCTTTTCCTCCTAAGAAGCTCCCCAGGTTCAGGCACCAGGGCTGTCAGGGGAGACTTCCTGGACAGCACCCACACAGGGACATCCCTTGGCACCAAAGTGAAGCGCCTCAGATCTGAGTCTGAATTGTGACTCTGAAAGTGACTGCCTTGGTGACCTGGGGTGAGTTACTTAACCTGTCTAAACCCTCCGGAGCTAAGAACTCCACTGGGTGTGGACGAGATTACCCAGACTAGACTCCTGACCTTCCGCTTCACTTGCTCCTCCCACAATGTCCCGTCTCATGGAAAGGCAGTTGCATCCTTCCCTCACTCTCTGACCCATCGCTCCTCCCATGCCGGCCTGCCTCTGTTCCCCAAGTGCCAGGGGACGTCCTGTCTCACGTTTTGCCCTTGTTCTTTCCTCTGCCTGGCCTGTCTTTCCCTCCATGTCCCCCTGCCTCACTCCTCCCCTCTTTCAGGTCTCTGCTCAGAGGTGGCCCCTCAGAAGGGCTGTCACTCTCAGAGAGGCTGACCACTCCGCACAGAGAGCATTCTCTTGTCACTCTACTCTCCTTTCTCCAGAGCACTTATGATACCTTGATTTACTAATACAATATAATTTTTTGAGCAGTAATACAGCAATGGGTCACATGGCCTCACTTCGAATCCTGAATCCAGTTCTTCTTAGCGGTGAGACATTGTTCTAGTGATTTCGAACCCTCATGTGATTCAGATGTCCTCATTTGTAAAATGGGATAGGTATAATAATGCCTTCCTCAGAGGTTATGAGTTAATATTTGTAAAGCTCTTTAGAACATCGCGAAACGCAAGAGTTCATCAAATTGTACTTACTGTCTCTCCCATCGTTGAGGGTGTCCTCAGTGAAAGGCAGGGAATTTTGTCTCTTTTATATTTTTTTAAATTTTCTGTGGTGCTGGGGATTGAACCCAGAGCCTTGTGCTTGCAAGGCAGGCATTCTACCGACTGAGCTATCTCCCCAGCCCCTGTCTCTTTTATTCACTGCTAGATCCCCAGTGCCTAGAACAGTCTGGTATAAAAAAGATACTCACCTCTGTATTGAACGAGTGAGACCAACAAGAAAATAACTGTTGAGCCTCCCACGGGGCACGAGGTACGTGGTAGAGGCAAAGTCAATGTTGGTCCCTGACCCACCGCTCACATCTCATGTGGGCTCCAGTCAACCAAGAAGGCAAAGTGTCTTACAAAGTGCCACACAAATCATGCACATCCTATAAAGTGAATTACCACCGTTTTCTGATTACTCAATACTGGACTCTGTGCTAATTACTCTCACATATGATCTTATTCTAATCTTTGTAATTCTACAGAGTAATTCATATGATTCCTATTTCACAGATGAGAAAATCGAGGTTAAGTCCCCTGCCAAAGGCCACATAGCCAGGACAGAGATATTCCAACCCATTCCAACTCCCAAACTCCTGCCTGACTTACTTAACTGCCAATCCGCTGCTAGGAAGGATTTGCTGGAAGAACGAATTTGGGGAACAGTTCTTTGATACATTAGGAAGAACTCCACAATCTCTGATCCTTTTTCTTAAGACTCTCTCAAAAATAAACATATTTGCCTTTGGTTCAAGGTTAAATTCTGGGTTCTCCAAGAAACATTTAGATAGAGCTTTTCTTCCCATTTTTGGTAGTATAATTCTAAAAGCTTCACTCCCACAGAGCACACTTATGTAGATGTGTCCCGAAGACAAGTGGGTGTTTTCCAGTCTTCCAAGAAATGGCCTGAAAGTGGGTGAGGCCCTATTTCCTGGCGCTCCTCTCTGGGGCTCCGCACAAAGGATTTGACATTGTTCCTTCCTTGAATCTATTCCTCAGCTTCCTGGGGCCCTCCTTTCTTCCCCATGACATCACTGGCCAGCTCTTCCCATTCATTACTCCTGAGTTACTCTTTCTAAAGGTGCTGAGGCAGCCGATCTGCGCTGAGGAGCTGATCCGCGTGCCTTCCTTTCCCTGAATCTTGGGTGGAGCAATGCTGCCTTCAGCGCTGGTGCATCTTTGCAAGTTCTGAGCTGTCAGTTGGCAGAGATCAGAAGCCAAGCTTCTATGTATATGTGTATGTTGAGGACAAGGGATCGATTAATCAATAAGCACTCACGGAGCCCTGGATCTCAGTGACCGGCTGAAGTCTAGAAACTCTTCACAACTTTAGGGTCAGAAAGGACCTTAACATCATCTTTACAATATCAAAATAACAATAAGCTGCCCTCAGAACCGTTTTTTCATCCTTCCCCTGAAAGGCAGGGTGACCCGGCAGATTGTTTCCCAGGCTCCCTTGAGAGATGACTTCCTGCTGGGCTCTGCCAATGGGAGGCACTACAGGGAGGCTGGAGGACAGGACAAAGGAAAAGTCAGGGTGCTGCTTCTCCTCCTTCGCAGTGTCTTGGCAGTGGCTGTGTCTTGTCTGCTTCTCTAGTTCCTGCTGTGGTTCAGCCAGGTGACCCCAGACTCTGGGCTCCAGTAAGAATTCTACTGCCTCCTTTCTTCTTCCTGCTGAGGGGTAGATGACTTCATGCCATCTAACCTCTGAGAAGCCTCACTGTTCTCTTTGGCTTCTCAGCCTCTCCATTGCCTCTAAATTAAATTCTCTCTAGTTAAAATATTCACAGTCATTCTCGCCCTCCTGATTGGACCATGACTGATAGAGTAGTTAAAACACACCCAGTCATGACACGTGCTGGACACTGTTTTAAGTGCACTGTGTAAATTCACTTCTTTAATTCTGACAACAGAGAAATGATTACATTTTACAGATGAAAAAACTGAGACAGAGTTCAATGTCGCTCAGTAGGTCCTAAATCTGGATGCATATCAACAATTGCCCCATGCTATATAGCTTGGATCTGGAATGTTCCCCAAAGCTACATGTGATGTAGAGGATTTGTCCCCAGCTTGGCACTACTTGGAGGTGGTGGAACCTTTAAGAGGTGGAGCCTAGTGGGAGGTCTTTGGGTCATTGGGGGCATGCTTTTGAAGGGAATTGTGGGACCTCGTGGGACCTCGACCCTTCTTCTTTCTTTCTTTTGCTTCCTGGCCATGAGATGAGTGGGATGTGCTCAGCTGCATGTTTCCTGCCCTGCTGTGCTACCTTGCCACAGGCCTAAAAGAAATAGGGTCAACTGACCATGGATTGAAGCCCTCCAAAAGTATGAACCAAAAGAAACCTTTTCTCTGTGTAAGTTTCCTATGTCAGGTTATTCATTACAGTAATAGAAAGTTAACTAATGCACCCAGGAAATTTATTAAACAAGAGAGGAGACAGATGCCATCCTAGCTCTGCTGAATTAAGTTCTCCAGTCTATGGGGCCCAGGAGCATAGAGATTTAATAAACTCCCCAGGTAATTTTGACACAGTCAATCCAGCACCCTTAAATGAACTAAGTTTTGGGAAACCCTAACTTGATTTTGGTGATGAGACCAAGGTTTAGATTAGGAGTGTCACCAACTCATACTGGCACAGCAAGCTCAGTGGCAGATTCAAAAGATCAAAGGACTGCACATTCTACCTACCCCCACCCCAAGCCCTACTTCCATGTTCAAGGTCAAATGGTTGATTCTGATGTGTGGATTTGTTCTTCCTGAGAGCCATCTGAAGCTACTTCCTGTTAGAAATGTTCTGGAAAAAAAAAATAGTATATAAACTGACATGTGCTCAGGATTGCTGAATGGGTTAACCAGTGTTTGGGAAAAGGAAAAAGGGGGCAGTGTAATCACCTTAACCTCTTCTTTCCCACCTTCCTGGAGAGCTTCACAGAGTTCTCCCATTCTTCCTCCCCCTTACTGACTCGGTAAGACTGGTCAGGCCAAGAATCTGTGCTATTTTCTAACAGGGCTCCAAGGTGATCTGACAATTTGAAAGAATGTAACCAAAACCTAAATATCCCAAAATTCAAATGGACTTCAGTAATAATGCCGACTCTGTGAGGCTGGCATTTCTGTTTGCTCCCCCCATTATTGTATCCCAAGCATCACAATATCACCTGGCACACAGTAGGCACTTAATTAATACTTATTGGGTGCTGGAGGGCAGTTCAGTGTTTTCAGTGTTAGAGTGCTTGCTTTGCAGGTGCAAGTTCCTGGGTTCAATCCTTTTTAATTTTTTTTTTTTTTTTTTTTGCATTTTGGAAATACTTGCTGCTGTACAATTATTCACTGACCCTCACATTCTCACAGAACAGGTATCAGAGTCCTCATTTATGGAAAACGGGAGGAGTTCAAAGAGATCAGATGACTCACAGGTCACACAGCTAATGGGAGTTGCTACAGACTCCCTCCAGGAAATTCCCCTCCCCCAGCTGGTAGAATGAATGCATGAGAAGCAGTAGCCTCTAGTAGCCTCGCTCTCTTCTTTGGCTTGTCAGCCTCTTCATTGCCTCTAAATTAAATTCTCTCTAGTTAAAATACAGTCATTTTTGCCTTCCTGATTAGACCTCAACTGATAGAGTAGTTAAAACTGGGCAGAAGAATACAGATCTGATTGCAAAATAAACTACTGTAATAAACACCAGAAAAAAATAAAACAAGGATGAGGATAAGAAATTCTAGTATTTGTCAATGGAGGAGGAAATTGGAGGCTCAAAGATTCTAGGGAATATGCAAATCCCTCTACCTCCTGGACTCCTGACTTTAGGCAATAATTCCAGCAGTTCCTGCTTCCCTGCCATATTGCTAATAATAGCTCCCTCTTGTTCCACATCGTTAAGTGCCAAGGGTTTTGCGCATGCTACTTGTTTAATTTTACCATCTTTCTCTTGGATAACTGCCATAACTTTCCTTAGTGTTCCCCTCCAAGGTAAAACCACCAGTGGCAGACTAGTCTGTTATAATTGTCAAATCTGATTGCTCTGTGTCTCTGATTAAAATCTCTAAATGCACAGAGCACAGTGGTACACACCTGTAAACAGTTATGGGGAGGCTGAGTCAGGAGGATAATGAGTTTGAGGCCAGCCTCAGCATAAAAAAGAAAGAAAGAAAGAAAGAAAGAGGAAATTCCTAAATGCTTTTTTACTGTGCTCCATCCAGCAGGGTTTATAAGATCCTTTCTAGTCTAGTTCCCACCTAACGGCTCCATCATATTCAATATACATTTACTGAGAGCCTACTATATGTGTAATTTTGGGCACTGGAGACACAACGGTAGACCAAAGAGACAAAGTCCTTGCTTTTGTGGAGTTTGTGATAATAAACAAGTAGAGAAGTAAACAAGCAAGATAATTACAGACTATTGGAAGTGCTAAGAAAAACAAAGAAATGGGATAGTCATTGGGGAACCCCATTTCTGATAGAATGGGTCAGGGAAGATGCTCTAAAGAGGCCACACTGCAGTTAAGACATGAAGATTGAGAAGAAACCAGTCATGGAAAAAGCTAGGAGAACTAGTATTCCAGTCAGAGGGAACAGCATGTGCAAAGGTCCTGAGGCAAGCAACTCCTGGAAACCAGAAATAGAGAAGTCAGATTCTGTGGGGCTCTATAGTCATAATACACGGTCTGACACTTATTCTAGGATAAGAAGAAGCTACTGAAGAATTTTAAGTGAAGGAAAAATATCTGATCTGACTCATATTGTTTAACCATCTCCCTGGCTGTTATGGAAAAATATTGAGTGGGGGCAGGAGAAATGGAACTAACGTGTCAAGGCAAGAGATGACACACTTGGATTGGATCCTGGTGGTTGCAGAGAAGAAAAGTGATCAGATTCTAGAGCTTTGGGTGGAATTGACAATTGGAATATTCTCTTTAGAACTCAAAATAGAGAAAATCTTTCAAGAGTTACATTTATGCTGCATTCAGTGATGAGTAGGAAGCAACCCCTTAACATGCTATTGTAGAAAAATATTTATTTTTATGAAAAGATGTATGCAATGTGTTCTTGAATAAAAAGAGAAATATATTACTGGTTGGCTACAAAGATAGCGAGCTGGACAAAAATGTGATGAAGCAAATACATCAAAATGTCAGCGGGAGACATTTGTGGTTGTGTGTGGGTGCTCACTGTACAATTCTTTTGTATGTTTAAAAATTTTTTAATACTACCCATTTTAAAAAGTGGGGAAAGGCTGAGCAAGGTGACACACCAGTCATCCCAGAGGCTCAGGAGGCTGAGGCAGGAGGGTCTCGAGGTCCAAGCCAGCCTCAGCAACGGCAACTCAACGAGACCCTGTCTCTAAAGAAAACTCAAATTAGGACCGAAGATATGGCTCAGTGGTCGCGTGCCCCTGAGTTCAATCCCCAGTACCCCTCGCCCCAATGAAAAGGGAAAAAACACCTCCTACAAAAAAACAATTTAATCGGGCTGGGATTGTAGCACAGTGTAGAGAGCCCGCCCAGTATGTGCAAGACCCTGGGTTTGATCCCCAGCACCACACACACACACATACACACACACACACACACACACACACAATTATAATAAATGTTTGCACTTTAAAATTTTTAAGTTAAAAATTATATCTAAGAATAACCCCATTCGTATATTTAAAAAGAAGCACACAGGAAAATAGCATAAAGGACAACTACTCAATCACAAACCCAAGGCAAACCTGAGCAACCTAGTGAGATGCTTTCTCTTTTTTTTTTTTTTTTGTGGTGGTGCTGGGGATCGAACCCAGGGCTTCGAGCTTATAAGGCAAGCACTCTACCAACTGAGCTATCTCCCCAGCTCCCTATATGCCCATCCCAAGAGATATTTTCTCAAAATAAAATGAGAAAGGACTGGGGATGTAGCTCAGTGATCTAATACTTCCCTAGCAAGCCTGAGGTTCTGTATTCAGTCGGCACCCTCACCCCCCAAAAAAGAAAGATAGATTGTTTCAAAAGAAAATCTGATAATTAAACACTTTAATGGTTTTCCATTAGCCCAAATAAAAATTCCTTTACAAAGTCCTCTAAGGGCTGCCTCACGGACCCCTGCCTACTTTCCCATCTGTCTCCCTCTGCTGTAGCCACACAAGTCCTCAGTCTCTCTATATCCCAAAACTGTTATGATCTTTTCTGCCACAGGGCTTTTGCACATACTGTTTCCTCTGCCTGTGGCATTCTTCTCTTCTTTTTCCACTTAATTTATCCTTTAATCTTAGCTCAATTGCCGCTTCCTGGGAAAAACCTCTCCTGACTTCTCTAATGAGGCCAGGACCCAAAAAGTTTTATCCTCTTTTAGGACCAAATAGACCAGTCCTTGTCACTATTTAAATTAGCATTTCTTTGTATGCTTATTTGATTCATTTCTATCTCCCCCTTAGTCTGTGAACCATATGAAGGCAGTGTCTAAGTGTTTAGTTCACCATTAGACCCTCAGCATTCAAGTTAGCAAATAGTAGGTGCTCAATAAGTACACACTGAAGGAACAAATGGAGAGTAGACACAAAACCACACTTCTAAGTGGGGAAACTATAAGTAATTTTGCTCTCTTCCTTTTTGGAATATCTATGTCTTTTTTTCTATTAGTTCTCAAAAACAAAGCAAAATTTGTGAATTTAAAAAACAGTCTTATCTGAGCTCTGTCGAATCCAGAATCTATCAATCAAACCGGAAAGAACAGGCTGGGCATGGTGGAGCATGCATGTAATCCCAGCGGCTTGGGAGGCTGAGGCAGGAGGATGGCAAGTTCAAGACCAGCCTCAGCAACTTAGCAAGACCCTAGCAACTTTGTGAGACCATGTCTCAAAATATAATATAGAAAGGGCTGGGGATGTGGCTCAGTAGTTAAGCGCCCCTGGGTTCAATCCCTGGTACCAAAACCAACAAAAAATGAGAAAGAACGGAAGAATCCAGTTCAATTCTCAATTCGGTTTGAGGTGCTACCGATTCTCCGTCCTCGGGGCCCGCACCCCACCAGTCTGCGTTTCCTAGGTCTGTGCCTCGCTTTCACGCCCTGGAACACAATGGTTGAGGACACCAAAGCCCATCTGTCTGTCCTCCTCAATGAAATAGTGACAGCGAGACAAAAACCTCACCCACGAGTCTTTAAAAATTTAAACAACCTGATAAGCCCTCCATTCCACACCTGCCATGCAAGGAGATCGCCCCCGGTGTCTCCGGGTGTCGCTGTCGCCCGCGCCCGGCACCTCCGCGCGCCCTTCAGCCACCCTCAGCCGGTCCCCAACCCCTGCTCGAGGAACTGCAGCTCAGGAAGCCCCTTACATCCTGCTAGCGAAACTAACCTGGAGCATCTGGAGGATCAAAGCCGAGATCTGAGGCCCCGGCAGGAACACGGCCCCCTGGAGGCATGGGTGGGCCGCAGCAGGGAAGGCCGCCACCTGGGCCTGCCTGCTGAGGGACAGGTGTGAGGGCCAGCCCAGGTCAGTCCCCAAGCGGATCCTGCGGGAAAGGAAGGAGTTGGCCCCACTGTGATTAAATGAAGGCAGGGCTTTGGAGAGGGGAGTGACCTCCCCAAGGTTAGGATTGTAGCCTGTTTGCGCCCAGGCTTCTTCCTGTGCATGACTCGAAGAGGTTTTGCACCTAGAGTCCTTTCTGTATAGTGCGCAAAAGGACATGGTGGATAAAGCAAGAGCCCTTCTCAGTTTCTGCGGAAAACCCGTCCTCATCTTTGCCTTCAGAGGCAAACGCTCTCAGGGAGTGGTGGGCCACCTTCCTGCCCTCTCCAAGAACTCGTGCAGAAATATTAAATATTACAGTTCTACAGTTTGCTTTTCTCCACATGAGAAGATATTTTTGAGAATAAATGCGACATTTACTCCTGTGTTTCCTGTAAAGAACTCCAGCACAGGTATGAGCCACATTTCTCGATGTTCATATAACACGAACAGCCAAAGTGTATTGACATTCCTCTCTACCAGAGGACACCCTAAGTTCTCTTTTATGCTATTAACTTATTGAAAGTTTTTTTAGTGTGTGTGTGCGTGTTGAGGATCGAATCCAGGGCCCTTGCGTATGCTAGCGTGCTACCCCCGCGTATACCCCCAAGGCAAACTCCTTGAATTCTTACAAGGACATGGAAGGACATAACATTAAAGTTAAATAAACCAGACCTGGTGACACACTCCTATAATCCCAGCTACTCGGGTGTTTGAGGCAGGAGGATGGTAAATTGGAGACCGAGATTAGCAATTTAGAGAGGCCCTATGTCAAAAAAATAAAAAGGGCTGGGGATGTGGCTCAGGGGTAGAGCGTCCCTGAGTTCAATCCCCGGTACTGAAAAAAAAAAAGAAAGAAAGAAAGAAAGAAAGAGAAATTTCTCATCATCACACAGTTATTAAGTGGCACAGTGTGGGGTAAGGCCCAAGTATGGGACCAAAGTCCAGGTTCTTATCTACTCTACCGTCCAACCAACACATGGGTTGCTTCCCATTTTTTAATTTGAGCACGATGTCAGTGCTCAATTAGTTATTGCTGGATAACAAAACTCCCCTAAAACTTAGCAGCTTAAGACAATACTGGTTTATTTCTCAAGATTCTATGGGTTGACAAGGTGATTCTTCCTGTCTTACCTGGACTTAGTGGCCTACAACAGCCTCGCTCACGTGTCTGGAGTCCCAGCTGGGAGGTCTGGGCCTCTCTCTCCAGTGGGACTTTTTTGCAGAAGGAAGGAAGTGTTCCAAGAGAGTGTGAGCAGATGCAGCCAAGTCTTGAGACCTAGGCTCAAAACTAGACAGTAAACACTTGTGTTAAACTCCACTGGTTAAAGCAAGTCTCAAGACCAGCTCAGATTCAAAGGGTGGGAAATACACCCTTCCTCCTGATGTGTGTTTGAGTGAAGGAGGATAATGAGTTTACGGCCATTTTCATCTGACTAAAGTTCCTGGAGCATGGGAGGTATGTATGTCTTAGAGTATGTATCGCAAAGTCGAACTACTAGAACAGGATTTTTCAATTTCAGTTATGCAAAGTTTTAAAATTGAGATCTAATTCACATGTCATAACATTCACAATTTTTTAATTTAAAAATTTTTTTTGGTATTAGAGATTGAACCCAGAGGCACTTTACCACTGAGCCACATCCCCAGCCCTTTTTAATGTTTTATTTAGAGACAGGGTCTTGGTGAGTTGCTTAGATAGGGACTCACTAAGTTGCTGAGGCTGGCTTTGAAATGGCGATCCTCCTGCCTCAGCCTCCCAAGCTGCTGGGGTTATAGGTGAGCACCACCACACCCAGCAACATTCACCATTTTAAAGTAGTCACTTCAGGAGTGTAGACTGTACAACAATCACTACTATTTAATTCCAGGACGTTTTTATTTAAAAAAAAATTTTTTTTTTAGTTGTTAACGGACCTTTATTTTATTTATTTATATGTAGTGCTGAGAAACGAAATCAGCGCCTCACACATGCTAGACAAGCACTCTACCACTGAGCCACAACCCCATTCCCACCCACAACCCCAGTCTCTCCAGGATCCAGGACCCACAATACTACCATTACCATATTACCATGGTAATACTACCCATTAGCAGTCACTCCCCATCTGGGCCCTTCTCAGCCCCTTGGTGATCACCTATGGATTTAGCTATTTGTCACATTTCATATAAATGGAATCATACAATATGTGTTCTTTTCTGTCTGGTTCCCTAAATATAGCACAATGCTTTCAGAATTCATTCACAGGGTAGCATGTATCATTCCTTTTTGAGGGGAGAGTAATATTCCATCATATGAATATGCTGCATTTTGTTTGGTTCAGTTGATGGACATTTAGGTAGTTTCTATTTTTTGGCTATTATGAGTAATGCTGCTGCGAACATTCAGGCACAAGTTTTTGTACAAATAAGTGTTTTCAATTCTCTTGAGTATATATCTAAGTAGAATGAATCATCTTACTTCTTGAGGAGCTGACAAACTATTTTCCAAAGCATTGTATTCCCCCCCCCCAACCTTGGTAGTGCTGAGGATTGAACCCAGGCCCTTGCTCATGCAAGGCAAGCACACTAACACTGAGCTACACCCCCAGCCCGTGCTGCCCCATTTAAATCCTCTCCCAAGGAATGTGGAAGTTTCCATTTCTCTACATCCTTGGCAATACTTCTTATCATATATTTTTGTGATGATAGCCAACCTTCTGCATATGAAATGGTATCTCAGTGGGATTTTGGGGGGAATTGAAGCCAGGGGGCACTTAACCACTGAACCACATCCCCGTCTTTTCTTTATATTTTAATTTTGAGACAGGTTCTTGATAAATTGCTAAATTGCTGAGGCTGGCCTTGATCCTCCTGCTTCAGCCTCCCAAGGGGCTCTCAGAGTGATTTTGATTTGCATTTCCTAAGCACTAATGATATTGAGCATCTTTTCAGGTGCTTGTTGGCTATTTGCATATCTTTTGTTGAGAACTGTTTATTCAAAACCTTTTGTTCACGTTTAAAGAGGATTATTTGTCTTTACTGTTGAGTTGTAGAAGTTCTTTGTATATTCTGGATACTAGACCCTTTGAAAATATATGATATGTAAATATTTTATTGTATTTTGTGTGTTGTTCTTTCATTTTCTTTATTTTTTGCCGTACTGGGATTGAAACCAAGAGCACTCCACCACTGAGCAACATACCCAGCCCTTTTAAAATTTTTCTTTTGAGACAGCATTGAGCTAAGTTGCCCAGGTCGGCCTTGATTTTGCAATCCTCCTGTCTCCGCCTCCTAAGTAGCCGGGATTACAGGTATGCACCACCATGTCCAGTTTGATAATGTCTTTTAAAGCACAAGACTTTGATTTCGATGAAGTTCAATTGATTTACTTTTTTCTTTGGTTACTGATGCTTTTGGAGTCATATCTAAGAAACTGTTGCAAAATCCAAGGTAATGAAGATTGATACTTATGTTTTCTTCTAGGAGTTTTATAGTCATCGTTTTTAGGTCTTTGACCATTTTTTAATTCATTTTTGTACATGGTAAGACATGAGTCCAGCTTCCTTCTGTTTCATGAGAATATCCAGTTGTTTAATCATCATTGTCGAAAAGACTATTCTTTCCCCACTGGCTGGTGTTGGCACCCTTGTGGACAGTTCTTGCCTGCCTTTATCATCCTTGCCTCTTTCCTAGTTGGGAAATAGTTCTCTTGTTAAACCATCAAGTATGCTTTTGATGTGGGTTAAAATATATGTAACGTTAGGTAATAATATGTAATACATTAAATATGCAATATTGTGAACAGAAACAGGAAATTCCCTTCAATTCTGCTCACTAATGTTTACTCACAGATGAGTATTGAATTTTATCAGCTCCTACTCTTTCCTACCGGTACTGAGGTGATTCTATTTTTCTCCTCTAACCAGGTAACGCAGTGTGGAACATGAACAGATGTCCTGCTGTTGAAATGCCCTTGCATTCCTGGGGAAACCAATTGCAATTATTTTCTACTGTGAGTTCCTTTTCTAATTCTGTCTCAGTTCATGCCTTGGAGGGGCAATGTCATTTCCCGTCTTGGCTCCTGGTCAAAAACCCCAGTTTCTTAGTTGGAAATGTTCTAGAAGCCTCCGGAAGCTTGGATTTACTCATTAATGATGTGGTGGGAGGAGTCAAGAGGTTGCAGGGCAGAGTCTGGTGCTCTAGGCTGTGTGGGTATTTTCTTGCAGAGGGACCAGGTGAAAGCCAGGTTGCGGGGTGACATCTTCTGAAGTTAGCTATTTTTCCTTCAGCAACATAATTCAAATTCTTTGCCCTTGTCTGTAAGGTTGATTCTGTCCCATATACATTTTGCTTGTGAAAAGTGTAACTTTTATCACCTTATCATGGAGTTCAGTGCTTCCTGTGCCTTTTTTATCAATGATGCCAACTACCATTTATCTTTCCTCAGTTTTGGGCCCTGAGCCCAAATAGTATCTCATCCATTCCCTTCATCACCCCACAGGGTCAGGATTATTATCTCTGTTCTACACTTGAAGAAAACTGAGGCTGAGAGAAGTGAACTTGGCCAATGGTCCTAAGGCAGAGCTGAGGTTCAAAGTCAGGTTTGTCCCATGCGCAGCCTGAGCTCATAACCACTGCTTTCCGTGCTCTGGGTAACTAGCTCTGCCAGCCCAAGCGTGGCATTTATAAAATGGCCTATAAACTCCCATGATCAGCATTAGGTACTGGCAGCAGCGTGTGACCAGTGCATGACCGAGCATTGCCAAATGCGATTAGTTGGAGTCATTTGTGGTTTGACTGGTCTCAGTGTCAGTTGTGACACAAGCTCACATGCAGTCACGGTTCTCTGCAGGAAATTGTGGTGTGCATTTATTTTCTAGCTTTTTAAAAATAGCAGCCTTATTTAAGATGTCATTCATCAGCCGCACAACTCCCTGATTTTAAGTGTATAGTTAAATGGTTTCTGTATATTCACGGACTTGTGCATTTGTCACCATAACCAATTTCAAAACACTTTCATCACCCCCAAAGAAACCCATAGACCCTCCCCTTTTTCTTCCAAACTCCCTAGACCAATGTAACCCATTAGTTTTCTGTCTCTGTAGATTTGTCTGTTCCTGATAATGGAATAAAACAAGAGTCTTTGTCGCTGGTTTTTTTCACTGTGAATGATGTTTTCCAGGTATACCCATGATTTAGCATATACTTCATTTTTCAACATCAAGTAATATTCCATTGTATGGATATACCCTATTCTGTTTATCTATTCATGGGTTGATAGATCTTCAGGTTGCTTCTGCATTTTAGCTCTTATCAATAATGTTCTCAGGTTTTTGTCATAAATGTTCACACACAAGTTTTTGTGTGGACATGTGATTTCAATCTTCATGATTTGGTTTTTAGACAAAACATTTGCATTACTTATTCTACCCTCCCTCTCTCTGTACTGGGGATTGAACCCAGAGCCTCACACATGCTAGACAAGCACTCTACCACTGAGACAGTCTCACTCTAAGTTGCCCAAGTTGGCCTCCAACTTTTGATCCTCCTGTCTCAGCCTCCCAAGTGGCTGGAATTACAGGTGTGTCCCACCAGGTATGGCAAACATGACTTATTCTAAAATAATCTTGGCCTATGTCCAATTTAACCTTCCATAGCTGAAGAGACTCAAGAGTGTCCCCTTTAAGAAACAGCTGGAAAAAAAAAATATGTGCTCATGAAAGAAACAGGGGGGTCACTCACCTCATGGACTGAAACTATGTGAATGAGGGGGCAAAGGATTTCAGGGCAGGACCACCCAGTCTGCACTGAAGGAATGTTCATTGCATCCTGGGCTGAGTCAGACCTTAGCAGACCTGAGGTCCAGCTCCCCTCGAAGCTCATCCCAGTGATTCCGGAGTTGGCCCTTGTCCATCCCCATGGCTGCCTTCCCAGCTCAGCAATGGCAACTCCGTCCAGTCGCTTAGGCCACAAACCTGGAGGTGACCCTCACCCCTCTTCTCTTTTCCTCATATTCCATCCGGTAAATCCTGTCCGCTCTATCTTCAAGATGGACCTAGGATCTGACCCCTTCACCCAGGTCTGAGCCCCCGTGATCTTCCCCTGCGTGAGGACTACAGTCTCTTTGCTGGCCTCCCTGTTTCTGCCTTTGTCCCATCAGCTGTTCTCCCCACAGCAGCCAGACACATCACTGCTCTGACCCAAACCTCCTGTGCACAGGGCCAGGGCTCTCCTGGTCACGGGTCCTGCGAGCCCTGACCCGCTCCCCCTCAGGTCTCACCTCCTACTTCGGCCTCACTTCCACCTTTCCAGCACTCTGAGAGGCTCCCGCCCAGCGGCCACCCTCCTCCCCCAGAGTCACAGGGCTCCTGCCTCAGTCCTTCCAACCTTGGCTTAAAGGGCACTGTCGCCTAGAGGCCCTCCATGACCCCCCAGTGGAAAGCGCGGCTCACACCCGTCACACACTGTGCCCCGACTCTTTCACCCCGACCTGTTTCTCACCTTGGCACCTCTCACCTTCTCAAGAAGTAAAAAATTGACTTTTTTTATGTGTATTGTTCTCCCCTCCTCCCACTTCCACCCACCCCTCCTGTCAACACAGGAGGGCACCGATTTTCCTGTGGTTCGTTGGAGCCTGACCACAGTACCTGGCAGACAGCGGGAGGTTCAGCAGCTACCTGTGGAGTGAGTAAATGGCCAGCTGCTCAGCTGGATCAGCCCACCCCAGCTGCCCGCCTTCCTCCTGCAGACAGGAAGGTGTTGGGGATGCTTTCTGGTTTTGGCTCCAACCTCCCCGCAACTCTGACCCCAGCTAATTTCCCACCTGGAGGTAGGGCCCCTGAAGCCTTCCAAACTGCACTTTGGGTGAACATCTCCGTATGAAAAGTCTCCTATTTGTGTTCATCCCTCTGGGTGTGCCAGGTGCACCGGGAGCACCCTCACAGCCTTCTTGGAGGTAGAGGCCTGGGGCTCTTCCTGCCTGAAGTTTCTTTGGATTGAAACTTGTGTTCAGGGCAGGGGCTGTAGCTCAGTGGTAGCGCCCCTGCCTGGCATGTGTGAGGCCCTGGGTTCAATTCTCAGCACCACGTAAGAATAAATAAGCAAAGGTATTGTGTCCATCTACAACTAAAATATATATATATATATTTAAATATATATATTATTTAAATATATATATGTATATATATATATTTTTTTTTTAATTTAAACAACCTGTGTGCATTCATTCATTCATTCTCTGGCAGATCCAGGTTCCTGGGATTGAACAAAATGCAGTTTGGGGAAGGCAAAAAACACAAACCCACAAGTGTAAAATCAGGTATCTAAGTCTTTAGAATGTAAGAATAAATTACTACAAACTAAAAATTTTTTTAAAAACCTGACAAACACACAAACACCACAAAATGCAGAAAATGTTACTTTTATTAGCTAATGGTGTTGACACTTTCATACTTTTCTCATGCATTTTTTTTTGACCATAAACTCTTCAGTTATCTCTTCTCATGGCAATGATTTTATAATATTCTCTATCAAAGTGCAGAAAAATAACTTTGTCTCTTTTCTAGAAGAGTTGAAAAATTATTGATTATTGTTAACAGTTTAGAAAAGTTTCTCACTAATGAGTAAATGTTTCATCGTTTTATATGTATTAAAAACCAAAAATTTTATATTAAAAGTAAGAAAATGTTTAGATCATCAAATTCAGGAAAAGCTCTACATCTTTTTTTCATATATATGCCAAATTCATTTCAGGGAATTTCACATTTTCTTGTGCAGAGATTAATCAACAACAGTCATTAGGCATATTGTAAGTTTTTTCTCTTTTCTTGTATTGAGGATTGACCCCAGGGGCACTTTACCACTGACCTACAACCCAGCCCTATTTATTTATTTGTTTTAAAATTTTGATACAGGGTCCTGCTAGGTTGCTGAGGCTGATTCAAACTTGGAATCCTCCTGCCTCGGCCTCCAGATTCACTGGGATTACAGACATGTGCCACCATGTCTAGCTCAAAATGTGCTTCTTAAAATAACCATTTCATTTATTGATGATTCTGTGGGTCAGCAATTTAGACTGAGGTCAGCTGGATGATTCTTCTGTTAGATCTTGGATTGCTCATACATCTAGCCATCTTGTGACAGGACTAGGAGGCCTGAAATGGCCTCATTCACAAGTCTGGTGGTTGGTTAGTGCAGGCTTTTGGCTGGGTCCTTCTCTCCAATGGAGTCTCCAGAAGGCTAGCTTGGGCTTCTTTTTGCAGTGCTGGGGATTGAACCCAGGTCCTCATGTATGCTAGGCAAGCACTCTACCACTGAGCCACACCCCCAGCTCCAGGCTTCTGCCTATAGCAACAGAAGAGCTTCACAAGGGCAAGGGCGGAGGCTGCAAGGTCTCTTGGGATCTAGGTATGTGCTGGTAAGTTTATGTCAGAGTAACTGGATTAAGGATGCTCAGCTTGCAAACATTATTCCTAGGTGTCCCTAAGAGTGTTTCTGGGAGAGATTAACATTTGAATCAGTGTTCCATGGAAGAAAATCACCCTCTCCAATATGTGCAGGCATCATTCAAACCATTGAGAATCCAATTTTTTTTTTTTTTTTTTTTTTTAAAGGGAGAATTCTCTTCTTTCCTGAGCTGGGACAGGTATTTTCTTCTGTTCTTGGGCCTTGGAGCTCCTGGTTCTTGGGTCTTCAGCTTTGGGGACTTGGGACTCACACCTGCATCCTTCCAATTACCCCTCTCACCCCTGTCCAACAAGCTTTTGGTGTTAAACCAGATCATACCATAGACATTTCTAGTTCTCCACAGGGAAGGGCTCCTGAGCCTCCATCAACCTGTGAGATGACATCCATGATAAATCTCTTCATATATATCCTATTGGTTCTGTCTCCCTGGAGAACTCTGACTAAGAAAAGATTTGGAACTCCCACATGAATCCTGCCACATTCTATAGATAAAAGCATGTCCAAGATTCAAGAGGTGTGGAAATAGTCTGTTACGATGGGAGGAGCACCACTATCACAGTGCAGAAGGCATTTGCGCAGGGATTGGAAGAATTTTCTGGGCAATCTTTGCAAATGATCTCCAGGAGAGGGTCCCAAAGCCAGGGGAGGTGGCAGATGCTTATAATCCCAGTAATTTGGGAGGTTGTACCACAAGCAAATTTGAGGCCAGCCTCAGTAATTTAATGAGACCCTGTCTCAAAATAAAAAAATCAAAAGGATTGGTGATGCAGCTCAGTGGAGTGGTACAATCCCATTACCAAGGGGCATGGTAGTGCACGCCTGCAATCCCAGTGGCTTGGAGGCTGAGGCAGGAGAATCGCAGGTTTGAAGCCAGCCTCAGCAACTTAGTGAGGCTGTAAGCAATCTAGTGAGACCCAGTCACAAAATAAAAATTAAAAAGGGCTGGGGACGTGGCTCAGTGGTTAAGTGTCCCTGGGTTCAATCCCTGGTACCAAAAAATAAAAATAAAAAATCATGATGTGTCAGAGGAGGCACAGAGATAAGGAATACACATTCGAGGGAGAAGGCGGGGAGCCAGAGTGAGGGACATGTTTTCAGGTTTTTCTTTCAAAGAAAACTTGGTAAGGGTGGGTATGGGAAGGAATGTATGAATGACATCAGCCTGGTGACCTCAAGGTGGGTCCTGGTGGCCTGTCATTCTCAGGATCCTCAGGCTGTCAGGGTCTCCATTATCTGATCAACAGATCATTCTGGAAAGTCCCCCAAATTATAGGTTTCTTCAAATGCCATGTCTCTCCTAGTCTATTGGTGGGATAATTAACCGTACACAAGGTGGATTTACAGGTTTCCCAGAAATTTGGGAAGGACAGGCTTGGAAGAGAAACTGGCTTGGACAGGGGCAAGGCTAGAAAAGTCTGTGGGACCTTGAATTACATTTCCTGATTGCTCCTTTATGTCTCCTCTCTACCTATTTTCTAATTTTTATTCCCTACCTCAAGACCCTGACCATGAAGCTTTTAGTGGGAGAAAATAAATAATGCATGTGTCATATGTCTGATGGTGTGGAGCTCTGGGGAGTGGGCAGCAGGGTACAGGGCTAGGGATGAGTGGAGCAGGGGCGTGATGGAGAGGGGGTATGGTGCTCTCAATGATCAGAGAAGGTCTGTCCCTTAAACTGACACCTGAACAGACACCTGAAGTGGTCACATCGGTGTCTGGCGGAAGAGCACCTTACACAAAGGGAAGGCCAGGCGCACAGCCTTGACATAGGAGGGCACCCTGCGTGTTTCAGGAAGAGCCGAGAGGCTGCGGAGGCCGAAACAGCTGGACCAAGGGAGAGACGCCAAAGGCAAGATTAGAGACAGGGAGAGAAGAGAAACATCCTGCAGGGTTTCAGGGACATTGTAAGGACTCTAACTTCTACTCGGAGTGAAGTGTGAAGTTCCTGTGGCATTTTGATCAGAAGAATATGTGATTTGACTTAAACTGTGAAAGGATCTCTTTGCCTCCTGGGTGGAGAAAAGCACGGAGGGATGCAGGGAGGAGACTCCTGCAAAAATCCAGGCAAGAGAAGATTGCGGCTTGGGCCAGGCTGGCAGCAGTGGCGGTGGTGAGTACGGACATCTGGACATGTTTTGCTCCTTTGTTTGAGACACTGGGGATTGAACTCATGGCCTGGCACGTGCTAGGCAGGTGCTTTACCACTGCGTTCCCAGCCCCTTTATTTCATTTTGAGATGGGATCCCAATAAATTGCCAAGCCTAGTGATCCTCTTGCCTCATCCTTCCCAGTAGCTGGGATTAGAGGTGTGCACCACCAACCCCAGCTGGATATGATTTAAGGTAATGATACATCATTTGCTGACACACTTGATGTGAATATGAGAAAAGGAGTCAAGGAAGAGTCCCCGATTCTTAGCCTAAGCAATTGAAGAATGGAGTTAGCATTTGTCAAGATCAAGATTTTGGGGCCCAGGTTGCGACTCAGTGGTAGAGCACTTGCCTAGCATGTGTGAGGCACTGGGTTCTATTCTCAGCACCACATATAAATAAGTGAATAAGATAAAGGTTCATCAACAACTAAAAAAAGATTTTAAAAAAGATCAAGATTATGGGAGGAGTTTGGCACAACGGTACATGCCTATATCCCAGCAACTCCAGAGGCTGAGGCAGGGAAATTGCAGGTCGGAAGCCAGCCTCAGTCATCGAGGAAGATGAGATGCTCAGCAACTTAGAAATGTTGTGGGGTGCAACTTAAGAACAGACTGACCACCACTGAGAAGTCCAAATTTGAGAGTCTTTATTAGTAGACCGACTGACTGTCTCACGCAATGCCCCCAAAATGGCTATTGGGAGAACAGCCCTGACCATAGGATTGCAGTGTTTTTATACCATAAATCAGTACATCAATCATAAGTTTCTGTTGCTTTGATTCAAAATGGCAAACTAACATCATGGGATCTGAAATCATTAGCAGAGGGGGAAGTGGATCAAAATGACCTTACTTAGATACAAACTAAAGAATGGTTACTAACATCTAAATCATCACGGTTGACATCAGTGTTAACATGGTACCTTGTCTAGAAAACTAGGAATCAAAAAGAGAACTACTTTTCATTACACAAGAATTGCCATTTCATTATTTTGTATTGCCAAACGAGTCATGCTAAGCAACTGTTGACAGGCACAGAGGTGGGGTGTTCCCATGTATGCATTTCCTACATAACATGGAGTCTCAAGGTAAAAAGGAGTCTGTTTAGTCATTACCCAGATAGCCTGGCCTATAACATTTCCATGGAGTCAATTTGTCAACTGTCACAGAAAGACCCTGCCTCAAATAAAAAAAAAGAAAAAAAAAAAGAATGAGGGATGTAACTCAGTGGTGAAGCACTATTGCGTTCAATCCCCAGTATCAGACAATCCCCAGTATCAGAGATGGTGGGGATGGTGGGAGGAGCAAGTAGTAGAGAAGGTCAATCTTTTCACTGAACTATCACAGGGAAATGAACTATCTCAAAACATACTGGCTTGAAACAATGACTTATTATTTCTCTCAATTATTCAGGTTGGTAATACAGGATTTTCTGCTGACCTTGCTGGGATTGATCACACCACAGAGGTTATCCGATAGCCCCCTGGGCTGGAGGCCCACAGAGGCCTCTCTCACATTGCTGGCAGCTGGCTGGGACTCCTCACTTCTCCTCCACATGGGCTACCAGCCTCAATGGTCTGGCCTGGGCCTCTTCCCAGTGGTGGTATCAAGATTCCAAAAGTGGAAGAAGGAAATTTGTGAAGTCTTTAAAGTCCCAGGCTTTGGAATTCACTCTTGACCACATTCTATTGGTCAAAGCAAGATGGAAAGCCAGCCCAGACTCAAAGGGGTGGGGGACTGTTTTAGTCAGCTTTTTATTGCCACTGTGACCAAAAGACCTGACACGAACAATTTTAGAGGAGAAAAAGTTTATTTGGCATTCATGGTTTTAGTAGTCTCCTTCCATAGACCACTGGCTCCATTGCTCTGGGCCCAAGGAGAGGCAGACCATTGTGGGAAAAGTGTGGTGCAGGAAAGCAGCTCAGAACATGGCCACCAGGAAGCAGAGGGAGCTCTGCTCACCAGGGACAAAATAAATACCCCAGAGGCACATCCCCAGTGAACCACCTGCTCCAGCGACACCCTCCCTGCCTACTGCCACCACCCAGTTAACCCATTCAAGTGAATTAATGCACTGATTAGGTTAATCTCACAACCCAATCATTTCACCTCTGAACTCCCTTGCATTGTCTCACACATGAGCTTTTGGGGAACACCTCATATCTAAACCCTAACAGGAACTGAAGCTCACGTTGTAAAGGGGTACAGATCAGGAGTTCCTGTGATTCATTGGGACCAATCAGAAATTGACTCCTGGGCACGTTAAGGCTGAGATAGATGCCTTTAATCCATCCGTGTGGAGATGTTGAGAGAGGCTGTGGAATAGATGGGTTTGGAACAGAAGAACAAGGTCTAAAACTGGGGGAGAATCCTATAGTAAACAAATCCATAAAACTGCATATGGTAACCCAGGGAGAGGGTACATAAAGAAAATGATTAAGAGCTGACCCCTTACCCATTTCAACTGTAAGAGATTGGGCGGGCAAAGAGAAACAAAATAAACTAAGGAGGAGTAGCCAGTGAGGAAAGGACGCGGAGGAGAGACTGCCGTCCTGGAATGAAGCAAAGAAAGTTTTGTAAAGAGCAGGACGCGATCAACTGAGTCAAATTCTGCAGCCGATAGGTTGAGCAAGACTAGGACTGATGAACGACCACTGGATTTCCCGAAGTGGAAGGCACTGGGGAGCCTTATGAGACATTTTGTGGGCTGTTGGGACAAAATCTCAATTGGAGTCAGTGTGAGAATGAGAGGAGAGGAATTGTACACACGAGCTCAGACAAGACGTTCAGGAGTTTTTCTGTGAAAGAGAGTAGAGAAATGAAATAACAGCAAGAGGCCGATGTGAGGTCAGGATAGAATTTTTCCCCCAATATTTTATTATGAAAGTTTTCAGATCATACCAAAAAGTTGAAAGAAGTTTACAGTGAACACATATAGACCCATACAGAGTCTACAATTCCTATTTTACTATACTTGATTATTATTATTATTGTTTTTGGATTGAACCCAGAGGTATTTAACCACTGAGCCACATCCCCAACTCTTTTTATATTTTATTTTGAGACTAGGTCTCATTAAGTTGCTTAGGGCCTCACTAAGTTACTGAGGCTGGCCTCAAATTTGAGATCCTCCTATCTCAGCCTCCTGAGTTGCTGGGATCACAGGCGTGTGCCACCATGCCCAGCAGTTTTTGGTTTTTTAGCATTCATATATTGCAGGACTCTGAAGGTTGGTGGGAAGAAATGAGTGTGGGGAGGAGACTGATAATGTAGGAGGAAGCAGGGAGGGATTATTGAAGCAATGGGCTGAGTGGAAAGGAGGGGCTGGGGTCTAGTACTATGTGAGGGGTTGGTCCTAACAAAGGAGCAGTTCCAGGAAGCAAGGTGGGGTGTGGGGATGGATGCAAGGAGGTAGGTGCAGGCGGATGTGGGAGCTTGAGGAAGTTCTCTTCCGATGAAATCATCAGCCGAGAGTGAGCACAGAGAAGGATGAGTGTACATTGGAAGAGACAGAAGAAGGGGTGAAATAGCTCTAGGAGAGTGGGAGAGCGAGTGGTCTAAGAAAGGCAGTGAGATTGCCAAGCTACCCCGGGGGTCCGCCTGATGTGATGGGGCAGGCATTTAAAACCAAACAACGTGGTTGCGAGTTTCCCCAGCCCTGTTCAGCCGCCTGGGTGCTGGTGCGGAGTAGAAGCGTTGGGTTTGAAGACGTTTTTGTCTGGGTGACTGCAGCAGAGGGGCAGGGCAGCTGAGCGTGTAGAGAGGAGTGACTTACGATTTATAATGAGGTAACATGGAACTTAAGGCACCCAAAGAGGGAAGTGAGGGAATAAGTGTAAGAGACAAGGGAAGGGTGGTAGGACCAACAGGCTGCTGGTCTCGAGGGAGTCAAAGAACTGCTGGGGTTGGAGTGGGTTGGATGTGGAGGTGGCGATTATGGAACGGGATGTTTGAAATCAGGATTATGGGGTTGCAGTTACTGGAATGATAAGGTCAAAGCTAGGCCCATGGGCATAGGTGGCTGAGGTGAGGCAGAAGACAAGTTCATTGAGGGAGAAGAGGCCAGAGAATCAAGAGGGGTTTGCATGTGTGTGCACGTGCTGAGAATTGAACCCAGGACTTCATGCGTGTGAACCATGTGCTCTACCACTGAGCTACACTCCCAGGTGTTATTTATTTTTTTTAGACAACTTTGTTGAGATGTACTATACCATATAATCCACTCATCAGAAGTATGAGATCATGGCTTTTAGCACGCTCACACAATGGCACATTCGTGACCACCATTTTCAAATGTTTTCACTATTCCATAAAGAAACCCGGCACTCTCTGCAAGCAATCCAGATCTCTTCATCCTTCCCAGCCCCAGGTAACAGCTATTCCACTTTCTGTCTGCATGGATTTGCCTATTCTGGAAATGTCACCTTAACGAAATCATCTGTGTGGCTTCTTCACTTAGTATAATATTTTTAAGGTTCATGCTCTTTACTGATATTGGAATGACAAAAAAATATGGTTCTTAGTGTTGAAGAGAAGGACAGCATGCCAGGAGATAAAGTCACCAGGGATCAAGGAAGAGGGACTCAGGTCCTGTGGTGCCCACCACATGAGGGGCAAAGCCAGTTCACAGAAAGACAGACCCCAACACATGCAGTGACAGGAAACGAGAAGGCTGGCTAGAAGGAACTAGTCAAGAACCAAGGCTGTGCTCTCTGGGCCGCCAGGGTCTCTGATTTCTACCTCTCATTGTCCCTCCCCTCTCTGCTGCGGCCAGAGACCTGACATCTCACGTGACCTAATGTGACCTGCACAGCTTCAGTGCTACACAACCTTGCCTTTGGACTTTCACCTAACTGACTTGGTCTCTGTCCATTGCCTCAGCCCAGCCTAGGAACCAGCATCCCGTAGGTCTGTTGTCCACACTCCAGCCAGTCGACCTCAGCCCGGGTGGAGGGGCTATGTGGCAGCATGGAGCTGAGGCCTTTCAGAACTGGATGTGGCAGGGGAGACAAGAGTGGCCTCACCAGCTCCCCCAGGAAGCACAGACACCAGCTAAACAAGGAGAAGCCGGGCACTGGGCTCTGATGGTCCCTGGTGTCGCTGAGGTGGAGGTCAGCTCTGCATGCAGCCTCCTGGCCGTGGTCCCTGGGGAACAGTTTCTGGATCTCCAACCTCCCTGTCTATCCTGGCAATAAGCCCTCAGGGCCTCTCAGCATCCACTGGGCAGGCAGGATTCTCCCTTCCAGCCTGAGGAAGACAGGCCCATGAGCTCCCCCCTCACTGGCCAGTGCTGCAGGATTTCCTGGGACCTTTCCTTTCACTTCTCAAAAGTGTCAGGAGAGAGAATTTTTGTCACAGGAGATCAGCTGGGGCCACAGCCTGCTGTAGCCCCTTGGCTGATCCTCATGGAGGAAGATAAAAAGAAAGGAAAATAAGATCAAAGGAAGGGACTCGGAGACCCTCCGGATTGTGGGAGAAATGAGGATTATTTTATGTATAGAAAGTAATATGATTTAAAAAAATACAAACACATGGTAAAACTACAGGCTTAAATAGGTTCACGGTGACAAAAGTCTCCTCGATCCTGGGGTCATTCTGTTCCCTTCCCGGAGGCAGCCAACTCCTTCTGGGTCCTTCCAGAGATATTTTATACATAAAAAAAAACATTTCAAATGTATATTCCTTCTTTCATTTTTTTACACACTATTTAGCACCTCTTTTCACGTAATATATTAAATTAAATTTCAATTAATTAATTTAGTTTGTGGCACTGGGGATTGAACCACTAAGCTACATCCCCAGTCCTTTTTATTTTAATTAATTTATTTTTTGGTGGTGCTGGGGATTGAATCCAGGGCCTTGTGCAAGCTAGGCAAGTGCTACCACTGAGCTATATTTTATTTTTGAGACAGGGTCTCCCTAAATTGCTGATGCTGGCCTCAGACTTGCAATCCTCCTGCCTCAGCCTTCAAATAGCTGAGATTACAGGCCCGTGCCACCAAACCCAACTATCACAGTATATTTTAGAGATCATTCTCTATGAGTGTACAGCAAGCTTTCTCAATTTTTCCCCTATTCATTTTAACTGATACATAGTATTCTACTGAAATGAATGACCCTAATTGATTTAACTGGTCATCTATTTGTGGATATTTGAGTTATTTCTCATCTTTTACCACTACAAACAATGGTGCTGTGAATATCTTCGCACATATGTTATTTCATACATACAAGGACATGTTTGTAGGATACGTTTCTAGATACAGACGTATTAACCATAAGAGGTATATGCATTTTCAACTTTTTATAGAATTATCTAAATTATGCTCTATATCAGAAAGGGTTCTGTGCAAGAAACAGAAACCATTTCAAGTAGAAGGAGATTTAGTGGAGGGAATTAGGTATTCATGAAACTGTAGGAAGGTCTGGAGGAGAGGAGGTCCCCACGTCAGCACAGAGCTGACTCTCCAGGGAAGCCACTCCTCTGAGTTCACCACTGGAGCTGCAGCCAGAAGTTGGGATCAAAATGTCACTCTTGACACGTCTGCCTCTTGACACCCTGGAAGCCAAGTAATGGCTCCTGAACACATTGCAGAAAAATCGCAGGTCCACAACCTTATTTGCCAATAGAAACAGTCCAAAGAACAGGGAAAACGGCCTATGTCTTTCTTTCCCCTACCACATCTCTCATTAATTCATCTAACTGACAGGACATAATTTGCATGTGAACCCCTACCTGCAAGGGAATCTAGGAAGTGTAGGCTTTAGCTTTCCAACATCTCCAGCTAGAAGAGGGTAAAGCGAGTGGGACAGACAGGTCCGCCCGCAGTATTCGCTACACCCTCCAAAGAAGTGGTACCAAATTACCCTCCCACCAACGTTGGATTTTACCAACTCTGAGCCTTGACAATCCAATACATGAAAAACAGCACTTTATTAATTGGCATTTATCTTATTATGAGAGGACCAGCATCTTGTCTCATAGGCCATCAAAATATATATCTCTGTGAATAAAATACAGTGTGAGTGCTGCCCCCTGGAGTTGTGCCGCATGGTGATATGGGAAAATGTATTTTGTATTCTTTCAGATTCTGTAATATGGGCAAAGGCCAGTCACTAGTTCCTTCCCTGAATTCTTTATGACCCATGCCTGTACTATGGCCTGCCTTCCCCCTTCCTTCCTTCCTTCCTTCCTTCCTTCCTTCCTTCCTTCCTTCCTTCCTTCCTTCCTTCCTTCCTTCCTTCCTTCCCTTCTTCCTTCCTTCCTTCCTTCCTCTCTCTCTCTCTCTCCCCCCCACCCCCAATCTCTTCCCATGATACATTTGACTGAAAACATGCATGGGGTGTTAGTACATAGCATCTTTGGCACCATAGTTTCCCAAACCTACACATTATCTAATGAACAACAACTATTTTTCCTTTGGGCCATCTTCCCCTAGAGGATGGGCCTAGTGAGGGCTAAATAGAGGCAGACTCTAACTGAACTGTCACAAGCATATCAAGTTCAGGAGCTCTAGAATTTTGAATTAAATTGTATTCAAAGTACTTTTCCAAAGCCAGTTTGCACAAAATTCTAGTTTGTCTCTTGCCTGCTGCAGATTTAATGATGGATCCTGCTGGATGGAAGGATGAAGACACAGTGTTCCTAGTGGGTTGGGTGGTCAGTCCTGCCTGCTGGGCTTGTGCTCTTGTGGTTTATAATGTCTTCTCGGGTGAATAATAACCTTCTGTTCATGCCAGGCCTTTTGGTCTTTGTTGATGACCTGTGGGGACTGGAAGCCTAAGATCTCAAATTCAAGAACAGCCCTTTTAAGCCTGGTCAATCAATCAGGCGCATAGTCAGAGCCGCAGAAAGTACAAGCTGCTGATGCAGAGAGACCCAAGTACTCAGAGAAACACACCTTGCCAGGAAGTACAGGGTTGACTTTTGGGGATGGGGGACAATCCACACCAGATGTCATGTGACAGGTTGCAGTTAAAAGGCAGGGGCACTAAAAATATTGCATAAAATATCAGTGCCTAAGGGTCTGTGTATAAGGCGTATATGAAACAAATTAATTTTGTGTTTAGACTTGGCTCCTAGCCCCAAGACACCTCATTATGTATATTCAAATATTCCAGAATCTGAAAGAATACAAAATGCTTTTGGTCCCAAGCATTTAGCATAAGGGATACTCAACCTGCACCTACTTCATAATGTTATTATGGGGATTTAATGAAAATGCTCAGCACATATAGCAAGCATCAAATAGACTTAGGGTGTTTTTTGCGGTGCTGGGGATCTAACCCAGGACCTCACCTGCTAGGCAAGCTCTTCACCACCAAGCCGCACCCAGAGCCCTAAATAGAGATTAGGCAAGTGTTCTTTCCTCCCTCCCAGGGGGCCTTTCCAACAACCTTTCACCTAGTCTCTTCTGTAAAGTCCTGTATTGTTAGCTATTGCTCTAAAATCAGCCATCTCCCCATACCAGTGGCTGAAGACAATTGCTTGTGAGTCTTTGTGCCAGCCAGGTGTTCTGCAGATCTGAGCACGGCTGGCTAAGCTTGCCTGGGCTCATTGGTGTATCAAAAATCAAGCTGGTAGGCTAGGATGGCCACACTCAGGCCAGGCTTCTCAGGCCTAGAGGTGGCATACCATCACTTCTGCTGCATTCTATTGGCCAAAGCAAGGACAGCAAAGATAAGAGGGCTGGGGAGATAGACTCCACCTTATAGGTAGGTGGAGTCCCAAGATCATTTTATGAAGGGGAAGGAGATAGGGAGGGGGAGAGTGGCCAGTTCTGATATCAAATGACCCCAGAGTTTGGGGGCCTGAGTGTGGGGAATTCAGAGTCCACGTGTCATCTGAGAAAGCAGGACTGTCTCCAGGCACTGAGGCCAGATCCAGCTGGACTCAATCACAGCTCCACCACTTACCTGGGAGGCCCTTGGGTGGCTTACTCTACCTCCCTGGCTTCAGTTTCCTCACGGAATCACTGTGAGGACCAAGCAGGTATTATAGAGAAAGAGCTGGGCACAAGCGGCCGTGCCTGGCACACACTGAGGGAATATTCAACAGAGACGATGCCATTCTTCAATCTCATGCACCTCCTGGGCTACGCTGGACGCTACCTCTGCTTCCCAAGGCTGAGGAGGAGAAGGGAAACCAGCCAGGCAGGAGCTGATTTCAGATGGGGAACCCTGGAAGGACAACTATAGAGAAGAGTTTAATTATAGTTATTTGGGGATAGAAGTGAGGAATGCAATCTGGTGAGCACAGGGGAGAGGTTCAGGGTGGAGGGAGAGAGGGAGAGGAAAGAGATGGAGGGAGGGAAAAGCAGAGCCTTAGAGACTTCTCCCTGAATCCCCCCGCTACTGCCAAGTGCTGTTGACAGTTTTATTTCACGTTTTGTTGTCTGATTACAAGAATATTCTGTGTTCACTTTATGGAACTTGAAAAGTAGAGTATTTTCCCCACAATCTTACCAACCAGATACGCTCATGGCTGACGTTCACGTGAGCCTCAGTGCGTGCCAACATTGCCACAGTGTTTATCGCTGCTGTCTCTGGTGAAGATTCTCCAGCGGGCGTTGCTAATCTCATTCATCACACAGAGAGGTGAGGAAACGCGCACGGGGACATAATTTAACTGTCCAATGTGTCACACCTTGTCAATAAGACTCCACATTCACATCCAAACTACCTAGTGCAAGGTTAACACTAATGGGGCACAGCGCCACCTGGGGACAGGAGATGCTTGGTGCATTTCCTTCCATAAGAAAGTGTACCACTGTTGCATTACCTTTTTTTATTGTTGTTATTGGGGGTGTGGTGGGGGGGCCTGGGGATTGAACCCAGAGCTTCGTGCTCTACCTCTGAGCAAAGCCCCCAGCCTTGTCATGGTTTTTTGTTTTGGTACTGGACATTGAACCCAGGGATGCACTACCACTGAGCTATATTCCCGGCTCTTTTTTTACTTTTTATTTTGTTTTAGTCTCTGTTTCAGTCAGTTTTGTGTTGCTGTGACCAAAGTACCTCACAAGAAAAATTTAGAGGAGGAAAAATTTATTTTGACTCATAGTTTCGGAGATAGGCCAACCCCATAGCTCTGGGCCTGAGGTCATGGCAAAAGGGCGTGGCAGAGGAAAGCAGCTCAGGGCAGGCAACCAGGAAGCCAAGAGAAAGCTCAGCTCACCAGGGTCAAAATATAAATCATAAAGGCATGCTCCCAGTGACCTATCTCCTCCAGTCACACCTACCTGTATACAGTTACCACCCAGTTAATCATATCAGTGAATTAATCCACTGATTTACAGTTCTCATAATTTAATTATTTCAGCTATGAACATTCTCACATTGTCTCGTAGTACATGAGCTTTTGAGGGACATCTGTTATCTAAACCATAACAGTCTTACTAAGTCGTTGAGCCTGGCCTTGAATTTGTAATTCTCCTGCCTCAGCCTCCCAAATTGGGAGGGATTACAGGTGAGTGCCACCACACCTGTCTTCCCTTATTACTTTTTAAAAGGTTATTTGGAAAATTAGATCTTGTCTTTCTTCAATTTTAGTTAAGTACTTTTTGTTTTTGGGTACCGGGGATCCAACTCAGAGGCACTCAACCACTGAGCCACATCCCCAGCCGTGTTTTCTATTTTATTTAGAGACAGGGTCTCACTGAGTTGCTTAGTGCCTCGCTTTTGCTGACGCTGCCTCAGCCTCCCTAGCTGCTGGAATCACAGGCGTGCGCCACCAGACCCGGCTTAGTTTCATATTCTTTCTAAAAGAGAGATGGTTTGTGTCTGTCTTCCCCTCCCAACTTTTGGCAATTTGTAATTTTGATATAATTTCAAACTGATAGAAAAGTTGCAAGAATAATACAGGAAATTCCCAGGGAGAGGAAGAAATGACTAGAAACCTTTTATCCACAAGAACCAGTTCAATTCACTATTTGCATATAAATATTTAAATATGTATATTCGATCTGCATATAAATATTTAAATATGTGTACTCTATATATACATTATATATATGTCATTTTACACACACACACACACACATACACACACACACACACATGAATATGCATTTTCTGACCTTTTTGAGATTGTCCTGGAAACATCATGTCCTTTTAACCCTAAACATGTCAGTATTTCCTGAAGAGCAAGGACATTTCCATACATAAACACAATGCAATTAGCAAACTCAGGACATGTAACATCGTGATGGTATTATCTAATCTGTAGTCCATATTTAAATTAATCAGTTAGCTGTGCTTACGTATTTTTCCTGGTCCAGGATCTAGTCCAGGATCCTGCATTGCGCTTAGTCACCATGTCTCTCCAGCCTTCTTTATGTAGGAATAGTTTCTCAGTCTTTCTTGACCTTGGCATTGTTTATAATATAGACCAGTTATTTGTAAATGTCCTTCAATGTATGTTCCCTCCATTTTTTTCTCTATGCAAATGTATAATACAAATTTTTAAAATTAAGATCATAATAGCAATATATTTTTAAACTTTTCATTGAACTCTAACACGAATACAGAAAAGTGAGCAGACCATAAGTGTTCAGATAAGCAATATTGAACACATGTGTTACTAGGACCCAGAATAAGGGACAAACACAATCTGCCCCAATAAGCCTCCCTGTGACTCCTGCCAGTCATAACCCCCACCCATGGGTAACCATTACTTTGACTTTTAAAACAGACATTAGTTTTGCCTAAAACTAATTTTTTTGTGCTTTGTATAAATGGATTAATACAACAAGCAATACTATTTTTGAGCCTGGCTTTTTCACCTAAAATGTTGTGAATCCTTTTTTGTGTTATTGAAGATTCCTTCCTAGTGTGATGTTTAATGGCTTCAGAATAATTTGTTCAAAAGGTAAACCATAATTTATTTATCTGGGCCTTGCCCTGAGGTTGGGCATGTAGCTTTCTTTCCGTTTTTCCATATTTTAAAACACAGTGCAGTAGACACACTTCAAAGTAAGCCCTGCATAGTGACCAAAGCAAGGCGTCAAAGCTGCCCTGCGGGATCTGAGGCCCAGATCTCACATTTTCTAGCCAGTGACCTACCGTAAACCACAGAGGCTGTGTGCCTTCCTGGCCTCGGTGATAACAGCACCCATGTCATCTGTTGTTAGGGTCCTAACTGTGTTAATAAAACATAGCATTTAAAATAACACTTGGACAAAGAAAATGCTCAATAAATATTAACCCCTGTTATTTGTCATTGAGAACAGTTTCTATAAAAAAAATGTTAAATGACACTAAAAGGCGAAACTTTTGTTGTTCTTTGCTTGCTTTTTGTTTGTTTTGTTTTGTTTGGGGTACGCATTTGTTGATAAAGTCACTGAGGAGGACTCACAAGGACATGAGAACGTCCCAGATTGGAGGGATAACAATCCCAGCCCCAGCTTTCGCTTGGTCCAGAAGCTTCTGTGTGATCTTTGAAAAGCCCCTGAAGTCTCTGAGCCCTCATTTCTTCGTACCATGATAACAACTGGATGCTGCATGGTATAAAATCAACGAGACTGGCTTTGGGGTCACGCAAATCTAGGTCTCAATTCTGACCCTGCTGCTCACTTTCCTAAAAGACTTGGGCAAATTATTCAAGCTCTCTGAGGCAAAGTGGGGACAACCAACCTCTCGCAGAAGGTTGCTGTGAGGGCAGAAAGGAGGTGGCATTGGGAACCCCCTGCAGAGGGCCCAGCGCTTGGACGCTCACTGCGGCTGTTATTAATGTCATCAATCCTTGCTCTGAATGCAAGTGTGAAGAAATGACAAGCTCTCAAGGGCCGTGTGTGATCACCGAAGCTGAGAGGATGGACCTTTAAATAGAGGGACCCTCAGCAAAGGGAGGCCAGTCAGCAAGAAACAGCAAACAAGGAGAGGGTTTGGGGGAAGGAAATAAATAAGAAGCCAAATGACTTCAAGTTGGAGCCGCCTGCTTCTCAGATTTGCCTGATTACAGTTTTTAAAACTGTAGAGTTTTTAAAACAATCTGCTCCCTGGGGTGACTGGAAGGGTCAGAATATCTTCATGTACTAAGCATCTAGGTGTCGGGCACTAAGCTCGGCATACTGCCACAACATGTATTTAATTGTTATGGCATTTATTAAATTGTCATTTAATATAATACATTATATTATTTATTGTACAAATTCTACGGGTGATTAAACTGAAGCTCAAAGAGTTTAATGACTTGCCCAAGGTCATACATGACAAGAGCTCTAAGTGTCTCTGATGTCAAAAGTCCTAAGCACAACCCTAAACTCTCTGGTCAGAACATTCAGCACCGTCGTTATGAATATGATCATCTATTATGCATATGAATCACTGTACTCAGCACTTGAATCTTCGGAGTGCTTTTCTCTTATTTTTTGTTGGTGCTGGGGAATCAAACAAAGGGCTTCGTGCATGCTGGGCAAGCACTCTACTACCCAGCTGTACCCCCGTCCCAAAGCACTTTTAAAAAACACCGTTAGAGTCTGAGGCAGGAGAATCACAAGATCAAGTCCAACTTCAGCAACTTAATGAGACCCTGTCTCAAAATAAATATAATAGGGCCAGAGAGGTAGCTCAGTGGTAGAGTGCCCCTGGGTTCAATGCCCAGTACTGTAATAAAATGATAACACCTTTAATTTACATATCATAAAATTCATCTACGTAAGCATGAAACTCAATGTTTTGGTGGTGCTGGGAATTGAACCCAGGGTTTTGTGCCTGCTAGGCAAGTGCTCTACCAACTGAGTTATGTCCCCAGTCCTTTGGTGGTTTTTGTTTTTTGGTACCACAGATTGAATTCAGAGGTGCTTAACAACTGAGTCACATCCCCAGCCCTTTGTTATTCATTATTTTGAGACAGGGTCTCACAAAGTTGCTTAGGGCCTTGCTAAGTTACTGAGGTTCAATCTGTTTTCTGCCTCGAAGGATTTGTTTATTGTAGACATTTCATGTAAACATAATCAAATAGTATGTGGCCTTTTCTGTCTGGCCTCTTTCACTTAGTGTAATGTTTTCAAGGTTCATCCACCTTGTCTATGTATCAGTACTTCATTCCTTTTTGTAGTCAAATACTATCCCATTGTATAGGTACACACATTTTACTGGTTCATTCATCAGTTGTTGTTTGTATTGTTGTGAACATTTGTGTGCAAGTTTTTGTGTGGACATGTTGTCACCGTTCTTTGGTACATGCCCAGGAGTGGAATTGCTGGGTCATATGACATCTCTACACTTAACCATTTGGCGGAACTGCCGGGGCTGTGTTTCTAAAGCTGCTGCACCATTTTAAATCCCCAAAAGCTACATATGAGGGTTCCTTTGAGAGTCCTTTTGTAAAAAACTCATAGCAATAACCCTCAGTAAAGCTCAGAGACAGGCAATAAGGCAGAGAGTAAGGACATGACTTCTCAGAGGATCCCGGCACTGAGGGCTGCTCCAGCCCTGCTGCTGGAATGTGCAGCTAATGCGTAGCAGGGTGAGGACTTTAGGAGATGGTGGGAAGCGGGTGGGGAGGAGGACTCTGCTGTTCAGGGTCTTGACGAGGAGATGGAGTCTTCTCGTTTTAGGGGTGCAGAGATCCAAGCCATTTCTGTTTTTGTCTTATTGGGTGGTTTTAGGGGTGCAGAGATCCAAGCCATTTCTGTTTTTGTCTTATTGGGTGGTTTTAGGGGTGCAGAGATCCAAGCCATTTCTGTTTTTGTCTTATTGGGTGATAGCCAGAGCCAGGATTTTACTAATTAATGATGGCCAGAATGCTCTGACAAGATGGAGTGCTTTGCAAACGCCAGCCCTGAATTATTCACAGCCAGGTCTTCTCACAGCGGGGTGGGAGGAAGCTGCCCAGGAGGAGAGGAAAACTAAGCCCTTACTCTCTTCTCCCCCAGTTTGCATGAACCTGAGCAGACACCCCAGGACTCAGTTTCTCAGTCCAGAAAATGGGACCAACCGTGAGCTCTCATTCCAACATGCCTCTAGGCAAGGACCTGGCAGACAGGGGCTGGCAACCTGGCTCCAGTTACCACCCAACCTGTCGTCAGTAGATACCCAAGGGCTGGGGATATAGCTCAGTTGGTAGAGTGCTTGCCTTGTAAGCACAAGGCCCTGGGTTCAATTCCCAGCACCACAAAAAAAAAAAAAAAAAAAAAAAAAAAAAAAAAAAGAAAGAAAAAAAAGTACATACACAAGCTGCTCTTGCCAGCCCAATAATAATAACAAATCAATAAGAGTAACACTAACACATCGTAACCAGGGAGCTGAATTTTAGGCAATGCAGGTATAGGGTCACGATATTCAGTGCTGTGACTAATACAAAAGCATCCATACACAACACATGAACGAATGAAAGCAGCTGTCCAAAGAAACTCTGTGTAAACTGAAATTTGAATTCTACATAATTTTTAGGGGTTAAAATACATTCTTTTTCTTTCATTTTTTTTCCATTTAAAAATGCAGAAACCATTTTTAGTTCCTGGAATGTATAAAAACAGATGTTGCCTTAAAATGTTTAACATAATTACTATCTGACCCAGCAACTCCATTCCTAAGCCTATACCTAAAAGAAATGAAAATATGCATCTACATGAAAATTTGTACAGGAAAGTTTATAGCAGCACTATTCATAAGAGCCCCAAAGTAGAAGGAAAACACAAATGTTCATGAACTGATGGGTAAACCAAGCGTTATATGTCCATACAATAGACTATTATTCAACTATAAAAAGAAATAAAAATTTTATATGTGCTACAAAGCAAATGAACCTTGAAACATTATCCTAATGAAAGAAGCCCGTCAAGAGGCAATATAATGTATGCTTTCATTTATGAAAAATGTCCAGAATAAGAGAGTCTGTGCAGACATAAAGTAGATGAGTGGTTGCCTGGGGCCGAGGAGACTGAGGGGTGATAACTAAGGAAAACGGGGTTTCTTTGGAACGGTAACATGTTCTGAAATTGCTTGTGGTGACAGTCGTACAATTCTGTGAACATACTAACACCTGCTGAATTGCTCACTTTAGGTGGGTGAATTGTGTACTAAGAGAATTATATCTCAACAGAACTATTAAAATTAACAACGGAAGGCACACTGTGGTTTACCGATCCCCTCAGTCACTTGTGTGACTTTGGGCACCTCGTTTCACCCCTCTGTCCTCAGTTTCTTCACCTGCAAAATGGTCACAACAGTATGGCTCATGGAGTTGTGTGAGAATTGAATGGCTTTAAAGCACTAAAAGATAGTGTGCAGGAGTGGAGCACTCAAAAAAGTATCCAAGCTGGGCATGATGTCGCCTGCCTGTAATGCCAGCACCTTGGGAGGCTGAGGTGGGAGGATCAAAAGATTGAGGTCAACCTCAGCAACCTATTGAGGTCCTGTCTCACAATAGAAAATAAAAAGGGCTGGGAATGTGGCTCAGTGATAAATCATCCCTGGTACTTAAAATGTAAAATAAAATAAAATTCAAAAAACGATAACCAGTTACTAGCGAAATGCAAACTAAAACAAAGAGCCATCGATTCACAAGATTGGCAAAAGTTAGGAAGTTGGGTAACACCAAGGGTTGGTAGGGTGTGAGGAAAGAGGACCCTGTGGCCCCTGGGGAGTAGGCCCATCCCATGACACCTAGCAATCTCCACTCCTGGGCAAATATGCCAGGAACCTTCCCACACAGCCAAGAATGTTCACTGAAGCCATGGTTTGTGGTAGCAGAGGGAGGAGATACCAGGTGCCCCTCACAGGAGAATAGCTGTGCAAAAATAGCAAAAGCACTTTATGGGATGCTTACATAGCTGGGCACAACAAGGAGATATGTCAGGGGTCAATGAACTAAAGCCTGTAGGCTACATTTGACCGGCCCCGTCTTTATACCACTTGGTTCGTAATCTAAGAATGATTTGTACATTTTTAAATGGTCAGGGGTAGGGAATTTTGTGACACATGAAAATGAGATGAAATTCAAATTTCAACACCCACAAAATCTTACTAGAACAGCCGACCTGCTCCTTCCCTTTATTGTCTGCAGCAGCTTTTGTGCTCTAAGAAAAGAATTGAGTAGTTGCCACAGAGACCATACGGCCTGCAAAGTCTAAAATACGCGCTATCCAGCTCTTTACAGTAGATGGCTGCACAAACATGCAGAGGCTGGGACAGGTCTATAAGCCACACAGCTGAATGAAAAAAATAAATGTATCTATTATCTGTTGCTGTGTAACAAATTATCCCCAAACACAATGACTTAAAATCCAAACAAACATTTCTCATCTCATTTAGTTTCTGTGCCTCAGGAGTTCAGGAGTGGCTTGATTGGATGGTTCTAACCAGGTATGTCATGAGGTTATAGTTCAAGCGTCTCTGGGGCAGAAGGATTCATCTACCTGGCTGCCAAGTTGGTGTTAAGTATTGTGGGAGGTCTGACTTCCTCTTAGACCTCTCAGAGGACTGCTCGAGGGTCCTCATGACATGGCAGCTGGCTTCCCCTAGTGTGGGGTGATCCAAGAGAGAACAAGGAGATTGCCATGTCTTTTATCACTTAGCCTTGGAAAAATCACATACCTCTATCCCTGCAGTATCCCACCTTTTGAATAGGATCAGCTGTATTCACTGTGGGAGGGTATCTTAGCCTACTTGGGCTGCTGTAACAAAATCTCATAGACCTGCTTTGAACTTGTGATCCTCCTGCCTCCGCCTCCTGAGCCCCTGCAACACTGTGCCCAGCAGTCACCAGCTCTCTAGATTCAGAACTTCTTTATTACCCCATGAGAATACCCCACCTTCATTAAGAAGTCATTCCTCATTTCTCCCCATATTCACTGGGTGACCTCTATTCTGCTTTCTGTCTCTCTGGATTTGCCTATTCTGGATATATCAGATAAGAAGGCATCATATAGTATGTGGCCTTTTGTGTCTGACTTCTTTCATTAGCATGTTTGGTTTGAACAACGGATATTGATTACTCACAGTTTTAGAGAATGGGAAGTTCAAGATCAGTTAGGTAGGTTTGATTCTCAGGCCTCTTGGCCTGTAAGTGGCCACCACCTCACTGTGTGCTCACACAGCCCTTCCTTGGCATCTCTCCCTCTTCCTTTAAAGGCACTAAACACATCAAGGGACCCTACTATTGTGACCACCTCTAAAACCTGATCACCTCCCGAAGGCTCCGCTTCCAAATACCATCACACTGGGGACTAGGGCTCTGAATTTTGCGGGACATAAATGTTCAATCCATCAGAGAGGAGACTACTTAAAGATTTGACTACCAGGAGATCTATCCCAGGGCATCTGGGAGGCTGGCCACCACAATAAGATAGAATCTGATCTATAGCAAGATGCCTTTTACTTAAAAAATTAAAATCAGCTGGGCACAGTGGTGCATGCCTGTGATCCCAGCAGCTGCGGAGGCTGAGGAAGGAGGATGGCAAGTTCAAAGCTAGCCTCAGCAACTTGGGCCCTACGCAACTCAGCAAGACCCTGACCCTAAATAAAATACAAGAAAGAGGGGCTGGGGATGTAGCTCAGTTGGTCGAGTGCTTGTCTGTCAAGCACAAGCCCCTGGGTTCAATCCCTAGCACCACGAAAATAAACAAATAAATAAATAAAATAAAATAAAAAATTAGTTACATAAATAAAAATAAAAAAGGACCGGGGATGTGGCTCAGTGGTTTAGTGCATCTGAGTTCAATCCCTGGTAACCGCCCCCCCAAAAATGAGAATCACATTCACACAAAATAATGCTACACATTTGACAAAGCTGCATACGAAATAGGAGATCTTCATTAAATAGGGTGGAGGAGGAGGGAAATGGGAAGAAGAGATAAGGATAAAAAGAAACGAATGAACGAGTGAATTAATGAAGCCAGAGAGGAGCCTCGCACAAATGGATTGTAAGAGTGGACTGTGAACCTGGCGGGCGCACACCTGTCATTCCAGCTACTCAGAGGCCGAGGCAGGAGATCACAAGCTCCAGGCCAGTCTGAGAGACCCCGTCTCAAAATGAAAAACAAAAGGGCTGGGGATGGAGCTCAGTGGCAGAGGGTAGAGCAGCCCTGGGTTCAATCCCTAGTATTACAAACGATAACAACTAAAAAACAGCAGCCGTGAACTGCATCCACGTCCTTTCCAGTCCCCAACACACATGCATGCACACACACACACACACACACACACACACACACACACACACCCGCGCCTGTGCACACAGAGAAAGGGAAAGAGATCGAGTTGGCTTTCTCTGTCTGGCATATCCTCATTAAATTCATGGTTGACCTACAGAATCAGGTCCCGAGGAGGTTTTCGCCTGTGGGAAGGAGCGTGGGGACCAGCAGAACCAGTCTGGGAAGAAAACAGTCAGTTATTACCCAAACAGTGCTGGTGGGTGCCCACCCCTCCTGCCAGCCTTCCTGCCTCTCTGGAGACAAAGGGCTCTCAGAGCGCAGAGGCCGGCAAATGCCCCCAGGTCTAGCCTGCTGGTGGTGGGAGAATCAAAACTCTCATTTCTTTAAAAATACATCATACTACTCTAGGCCTGGTGACTTCCTTATTTATCTTTTAATCCTCATAAGTTCTTCTGGGGAAGGACTGTTATTTCAATATGCCCAGAGAGGTGAGTTAAATGGTTTGTAAATGTTTTAGTTCCCTGTGAAGCCATTCATTCATTCAGCTAATACTGGACACCTGCTGTGTGCCATGAACAAAGCAGGCAAAGTCCTTATCCTCATAAGGGACAGGAGGAGCAGGAACAGATACCAGGAGAAGTGAAAACAGATATGAGATCGTAAACAAATAAGGAGATAAATTGAAATGGGGCAAATAGAAAGTCGTGTTTATCAGCGGTGGTCAGGGAAGACTTGGATTTGAACTGAGACCTGAAGGGTGCAGGACAGCCCAGTGGAGAGGAAGCAGCAGGTGTGAAGGCACTGGGGTGGGAATAAGCTTGGCATGTTTAAGATTAGGGAATGAGGCAGGACCCACGCCTGGTAGGTCTTTGTGGCTACTCATCAAAGAAGTTTGGAATTTATTCAGATGGAAGTGACTCCACCATTATTAGCTATACGTTATTTTACTCCTCTGAGTCTCAGTTTACCTCCCTGTAAGTGGGGTTCATAATAATTCATTCACTGTGATAGGCAGCTTCTGAAATGGCCCCTGAGAATGCTCTGTTAGTCACATCCTGTAGACGTGGGCTGGGTTAGTGACTCTCACACCGCAAGGCGATAGCGTATTCATTTCCTCTTGCTGCTATAAAAAATTACCACAATCTTAGTGGGTTAAGGCAATGCAAATCTAATATTTTGCTGTTCTGGGGACCAGATATGGAAATGGGTCCTACTGAGCAAAAATCAAGGTGCCCGCAGGTTGTGTTCCTTCTGGGGGCTCCTGGGGAAAGTCTTGGCTTTTCAGGCTTCTAGTGGCTGCCTGCATTCCTTGTCACGTGGTCCCTTCCTCTGCCTTCAAGGTGCGTCACTCCAATCCCCACTCCCATTACTGCAGCTCCCTTTTAGCTGACTCTGGACTCTCCTGAACTCTTCCTTTTTCTCCTTAGAAGGATCCGTGTGGCTATGCTGGGTCACCCGGGCAATCTAGGACCCTGTTCTCATCTCAAAATCCTTAACTTAGTCACACCTGCAAGTCCTTTTGGGTGTACAGTAACCTAGTCACGGGTTCTGGGGAGTAGGGCTGGATATCTTGGGGGACATTATTCTGTAATAATGTAGACATTTTTGTGATTAGGTAATAAAAGGATTGTGGCTTATTTCGTGGGTATTCTCTCTCTCTCTCTCTTTCTTCCTCTTACCACTTCAGGGAAAGCCAGCTGTTGTGACATGAGGCAGCTTTCTGGGGAGTCCCATGTAACAGCCAAAAGTCCTTGAGGAGCTGAGGTCTGTCACCAAACATGTCAGTGAAGTGGGTTCTGCAGCCCCAGACAGCCTGGAGATGGCTACTGCTCTGGTTAACAGTTGGATCACAGCCTCCTGGGGCAAACAGAGCTTGAATCACCCAGCTAAGCAACCTCCAGATTCATGAGCTCCAGGAATCAAGAAAAAGAGCAAATGTTTGTGGTAATTGTAATGCAATAATAGAAAATAAGTGCATTTATTTGGTAAATATGTATTAAATGCCTATACAATGTGTCACGTTTTCTTTGACATGTTAGAAATGCAGCACTGGATAAAGCAGAGAAAAATTGGTAGGCTGAGGCAGGAGGATCATGAGTTCAAAGTCAGCCTCAGCAAAAACGAGTTCAAAGTCAGCCTCAGCAAAAATGAGGTGCTGAGTAACTCAGTAAGACCCTGTCTCTAAATAAAACACAAAATAGTGCTGGGGATGTGGCTCAGTGGTCGAGTGCCCCTGAGCTCCATCTCCAGTACTCCCCACCATCTCTCAGCAAAAAATCCCTGTTCTCACAGAGTTTGCATAACCACCAGAGGGAGACAAACAGCAAACATAATGACATGTCAGAAGGTGACAATTTCTATGGGGGAAAAGTTGAGCAAGGTCAGGAAAGAAGGGTACTCAGTGAAGGTTTTGCTGAAAAGTGGATATTTGAGCAAAGATGTAAGAATGAGGGAGGAAACTTTCCATGCATTTTTTGGAGAAAAATATTCCAGGAGGCAAAATCAAGTTCACAGGTCCTGTGGTAAGGAGGTACCCAGTTTTTTGTTTGTTTGTTTGTTTTTCTGAAAGGCATCAGAGAGCCACCGTGACTATGGATTTGCTAAAAAACTGGGCTAACTGTCCCACATCCTGAACGAAATGGTTGTTTCTTGTGGTGTGAGATTAATTTTTTTCATGAATGGGGTGGGGCGATAAGAGGACAGGAAATTGTCACAGATAACCCTGTGATCAAATTTAGTGTCACCAATATAGTACAAACCTATACAATAGGCCTCCTGATATTATGTACTGAGAAACAGATAACATGTCTTATAATATCATTATCAAAAGTGACTTGCCTGAATATAATCATGAAGAATCAATCAGAGAGCAGTTGGGTGGCACATGCCTGTAATCCCAGCTACTTGGGAGATTGAAGCAGGAGGTTCACAAATTCAATGCCAGCCTGGGCAACTTAGTAAGACCTGTTTCAAAATAAAAGAGAAAAAGGGCTGGGGAGGTAGCTCAAGGGTAAAGCACTCCTGTATTTAATCCCCAGTACCAAAAAAAGAGAAGGGGAAGGAGAGGGATGGGAAAAGGAGGAGGACAAGAAGAAGAAATAAGACAAAACAAATTCAGATTGCGGAATCCTCTACTAGGCAATGTGCCTTCAAAAATGCAGTAGAAATATGATGTGATTATTGATCAGACTCTGGATCATAAATAAAACAAAACCACGACTATACAAGATATAATTGGGACAATCGGGGAAATTTGAATATGCGACTGTGAGATAATAGCATTCTATCAATGTTGATTTTCTTAGGTGTGGTAACGTCATTATGACTACATAAGAAAAATGTCCTTGTCCTTAAGAGATGCAGGAGTGAAGTGGCAGGGTATTCACAAGGAACGCTCAAATGGGTTAGCCAAAATAATAGAAATAAAACGAGTGTGTAAATATTCTAGCAACAGACGAATCCAGATGAAGTTACAAAGGTGTCTGTCGATTGTACAATTTTAAAACGTTCCTGCTGTAACGAAATTTTCAAAATAAAAAATTGTGAGAACACTTTGCTCGTGGCGCTGCTGGGCTGCTCCACATGGGGACGCCACGGATTTGAGAGGCTCATTATTTTTCCCACTTTTTGTCCATATATATATATATATATATGTATATATATATATATAAAATATAAAAAAAAAATATATATATATATATATATTTTTTTTTTTTTTTTTTAGCGTGAGGTCTCTTTATTTCTGTCGCTGACCCCGATCCTCACTATTGCCAAATGCCCCAAATCTCTTCCTCTCGGGTGCAGGACCCATCATGGAGGCCGCTAAGAGCAGGTGAAAAAGGTGGGGGTGACATTTCAGAATCACTGAAAGGCGGGAAGGGTGAAAAGAAAGAAAAACCGAGAGGAAGCCAAACAAGCTCGCCTAGCCAGAGGACCTGGAGCTCCGCCGCCGCGGGCGCCCGCTGCGGCGCGCCACCGCCCCCTGGTGGTCACAGACACGCACGCAGCGCCGCAGCCGGCAGGTGGATCCGACTTTTCAACCTGAGCTCTTGAGAGGCAGCAAGGCCGGGAAGAGCTCCCAGCAGGCCAGGGCACCTCGGGGTCATGCCCTGCTCATTCTAGGTGCGCACATTTTAAAAAGTGCCCTACTCTTAGCCGGGCACCGTGCCGAGTACTTTACAGATATTAACTCAATCCTTACAGCTGCCCCCATAGGTGGGACAAGGCTCATCGAGGATAAGCCACCTAAGAAAACATCACCTAGCTAGTGTCATACCTTATAATTTTAGGTCCAATGCTGTGCCCACTACAATCCACCTGCTTCTGTGATGATGACAGTAATAACAAAATAATACCAAGTCACATCTACAGTGCTGGCTATGGGCCACACATTGGGCATATTAACTCATTTCATCCACACACACTCACTATTAACACACTCACTTAACAGTTGAGGAAACTGAAGTATTGAAAGCTTAAGAAATTTCCCCGGGTTACTCAGAGAGCAAGGAGTATTGAGGAAGGACTTGGAAAGCATTGAGGAACCTTGGAATTGTCCACTTATTTTCCTTGTAAATGCTTACTGGGCACCTACGAGGTGCTGGACCCTGGACCTGAGCACGCAGCTTAACGCGAGAGGACCTCAGTGTGCAGCAAGAGGGAAAGATGAGAGGACATGCTATCCAACTGAAAGATGAAAGACGGAAAGAGCAAGAAAAGAGCAAGAAACTACTGTATCTACAAAAGCATGTTCCTGAAAGTCAGACACTTAACAAGAAGAATGGATTGGCTTAAAATGAGTCAAAAATAAAAGCAAACACAAAAAATGAACACTTCTTGGGGAGGGGAGGAGACGCAGCGCAGTGAATATTAACATTTCCACTGCAAACTGTTGACAGACCTAACACACTGGTGAGTCCTGATTTAAGTCCTGGCTGAATATATACTATGAAGACAAGTTTTCTTCTGCCATTCTCTTGAGGAATTCAGAAAAGGAAAAACTTTTTTTTCCTTTTTTTTTTTAAATTAAAAATCATAAATTTACATAGGGCAATGTTGTTTGATTCATTGTTTTTTTTCCCTTCCCCCCACCCCTCCTACCCCTCTTTTCCCTCTATACAGTCCTTCCTTCCTCCATTCTTACCATCCTCCTTATCCCTAACCCTAAACCTAACTCTAACACTAATGCTAACCCCTCCTACCCCCCATTATATGTCCTCATCTGCTTATCAGCGAGATCATTCGTCCTTTAGTTTTTCGGGATTGGCTTATCTCACTTAGCATGATATCCTCCAATTTCATCCATTTGCCTGCAAATGCCATAATTTTATCATTCTTCATGGCGGAGTAATATTCCATTGTATATATATGCCACAGTTTCTTTATCCATTCATCAACTGAAGGGCATCTAGGTTGGTTCCACAATCTGGCTATGGTGAATTGAGCAGCAATGAACATTGATGTGGCTGTATCTCTGTAGTATGCTGATTCAGAAAAGGAAAAACTTTTTAGAAATGTAGTAAAATTCCTACACTGAAGAAAACAAACCTCGTAATCAATAGGACTTTTAGGAAAGGCCATTTAATTTCCACCTACAACCAACTCCATAGCTGCAAGCCTCTGGCCTTGTGTGCGGGGGGGATGGTAGGGGGCGTCCCAGCTTGTGGCAGCTCAGGGTGCTTAGTTGCCTTCACCCTGCTAAGTTCCAGCTACTCTTCTCTGGCCAGGTCATTCCTCCCTTCCTTCCAGGCCCTCTGCAGCTGCATCTGGTTTCTTTGGAAGGCCTCATACTTGGGCCCTCTAGACCAGTGTCAGAGACTCAACCCTTCCTTACCTGGGAGAATCACCAGGGCAAAGCAGCCACCCAGGAGCCCCTGTCTAGAAACAACTGTGAGGGCACCTGTGCTGTGCTGTGGCCGGGACTGTACCTCAGCAGCCAAGGGCACTCAGCACCAGCACAGGAGAGGCTCCACCATGCCTTCTTCTCCCTACTACCCCAACACGTACCTTTCTTTTTAGCTTATATAGTTGATAACTTTGTTACTGTGACAAAATACTTGAGATAATCAACTTAAAGGGAAGAGAAGTTATTTTGGCTCATTGTTTCAGTCCATGGTCGCTTGGTCCTGGGTCAGCACAGTATCTTATGGCAGGAATATGACAGAGGAGGTCTGTTCACTGCATGGCAGCTGAGAAGCAAAGATCCAGTGCTCCCTTCAAAGGCATGCTTCAGTGATTTGATTTCCTCTCAGTAGGTTCTGCCTCCTAAATGTTCTTCCACGGGCTAGGGCTGAGCAGTTAGTATGTGAGTCTTTGAGGGACATTTAAAATACAGACTATAGCCTTAATCAAACAAAGTACATGTAGAAAAATGAAGAACACAAGGTTTTATCATTTCTATAATTATCCTTGATAACATTTTTATCTATATTCTCCATGAAATATTGTCTGTACATGTTTGAAGAAAGGAAGTAGGTGGAAAAATTGGCTGAGAGTTTGAGCAAATTGGACTGAGTGTAAAGACAGAAGACATACAAACAGCATTCCATGAAAACAGGTGCATTTTCCTCCCTCCCTCCCTCCCTCCCTCCCTCCCTCCCTTCCTTCCTTCCTTCCTTCCTTCCTTCCTTCCTTCCTTCCTTCCTTCCTTCCTTCCTTCCTTCCTTCCTCCCTTCCCTTCCTTTTATAAAAGGGTACTGGGGATTAAACTCAGGGCCTCCTGAATGCTAGGCAAACACTCTACCACTGAGCTACATCCCCAGCCCTTTTAAAATTTTATTTAGAGACAGGGTCTCCCTAAGTTGCCCAGACTGGCCTGGAATATGCAATCTTCCTGCCTCAGCCTTCTGAATAGCTGTGATTATGGGTGTCTGCCACCAGGCCCAGCTAAGCAGTTGTATTTTTGACAACCAGTGGGATCAGCATCATCTGGGAACTTTTTAAAACTGCAAAAGCCCAGGATCCATTCCCGATCTGCTAAATCAGAAGATAGCAGGAGGGGACCTAGCACTCTGCGTTCTAACCCACTCTGAAGCATGCTTTCATTTGGAAGCCACACTACAACACAATGACTGGATGTCTTATGAATTCAGGAACATTTACAAAATTAATTTATATTTCTCTAACCATAACATTGAGTTGCGTTTGAGAAATAACAGGAAGAAGAATTTTTTTCTTTTTCTTTTTTTTAGCACACTGCTGGGGATCAAAGTCAGGACTAGGGTTTGGTAGGCAAGGACTCTCCCACTGAGCTCTACCCCTGGCCCAAGGATTGGGACATAAAGTCTCTACCTGGTTCCCTACTGACCTCGGTGGTGGAGTGTGGTGCAAAGAATCCCCTCCCCAAAACAAAACAAAACAAAACAAAAAACCCAGCACTGTAGCCTTGAGGAGCAAGGGGCTGTGGCTTATTAGGCTAATGGAGGGGCCCAACTCATCCCAAGGAGAGGCCCCAGGGCCACACAATCTTCTTGGCAGGCCCATCATTGTTGTCCTGTTGAGCTGCTGGGTCCTTGAGTCAGTGGGGTCACCCCTGCCCCAAACCCCACCCAGAATCAGGTCCCCAGTCTCCCCTGACCTTCCTAAGGTTGTTTGTTGTTGCTGGCTGTCGTTCTTGCTGCTGATTATTTTGTGACTCTTCTGAATTTATTCTGTAGAGTCTGTATTCTTTGTCATACAGCCAATTAAATATCTGCTCAGTTTGCTAGTCTAGTGGTCAGACAATGATTCGCCATGGAGTTCCTTAAATACCTAGAACCACTAATTCTCTTTTTTTTTTTTTTTGCCAAGGGCAGGGGGGGACTCTTCCGTATGCTATGGGCACACCTTAAACACTCAACCAGGCAACTGACAACTCTGCTTTAGGCTTCACTCCTGTTTGCCTAGATCCTCAAGCTCAGCCAGAAGTGGGGCCTTTTGGGGTCTTTCTGAGCATTTACAGACTTGGGGATGCCACACAGCCCTATGCATGCATATGAATAGCCTTCTCGATGCCCAGGAATATGGCGGAGCTTTGCAAAGCTCCCTATGGACATCTCATTCCCCAGCTTTCCTGGGAGGCTTTTTGGTTAGCCTACTGTTTGTAATGACTGTTTCCTACTGTCTCAGGTAGCCACCACATTAAACCACTGCCATGAGAATTTTCAACAGACACCCCAAAGGAAAGGCTATTTGCACTGAGCAAACTTCAAGTCAGGTCAAACAAAGGCAAGTTTTTTGAGTGGCGTCTTGCAGGAAACCACCATGCAGTTCAAATAACGACAATTTTCTGGGAATAGTATTTTGAAGACACTCTGACCTGTTCTCCCTCTTCTAGTTTTTGCCAGGCTGTTGGTTTTCAAGGGCACCAAGGATCTGGGGAGATGGAAATGGTAATAGGGCATGTTAAATTGTCACAAAGATTACTGTTCTTACTGCAATGCAGCTATTTTACTTGAATAAATGCTCCCCAGATTGCTACAAGACTGTTAATTTCCAGAGTTCTGAAAAAGCTGATTCTGACAGTTTTGCCAGTGTTATCATTGCATTTATGTTGCAGAGAACATTTGGAGATTGTTATTCTGCCATTCTTGCTGACATCACTCAGGTTTCCCTTCAAGTTTGTCTTCTTCTGGTTCACCTCTACTCCTAGGTTGAAGTTACAGTGTCCTGGTTGATACACGGGCATGTTTATCAGAAATGTTCCCAGGGTCAGCACGGGAGCGTGTCCTGAACTTCAATTTTTGTCTCCCCAGGCCCTTGAGAGTACTGAAAACTCTTCTTGCCTTTGCTTCTTATCTGTAGATCCCTGTGAATTCTTTCAACTTGTGGCCAGAACCATCAATTTACCTGCTCTGGAACAGAAAGTACTAAGAATGTCAGGCAAACGCCAGTGAGCTTCCCTTTGCTCCTAACTGCTCTGCAGCTCTCCAGTGCATGTATACATGTATTCTGTACTTTATTTAGCTCTTCTTTCAGTTGGTTCTATTAAGAGTGTTTAGTAACCTCCAGAAGTATCATTGTCTTGAATTTTAACTCCAATATGTTGAAAGACATATAAATAACATTGTTGCTTTGTACAGTTAATCATTTAGATTTATCCATATTATACTACTTTCTTTCAGTTTGGTTTTTTTTCCTGTGTCTTTGACCATTCATCTGGGCTCATTTGCCTAGAAGAAAAAAAAAAGCCTTGTGGAGTTTTCTTTCATTAGTTTCCTTTCCTTTCCACTTATGGTGAAATTCCTGTTTTCGGTTATATAAAAGGGACTTATTGTGTCCCTAACCGTGAAAGATTTTTGCAATACATGAAATTCAAGATTTGCAGATATTTTCAAGTACAATTATTTCATTCCTCATTCACGTCTTACATGATAGCTACAGGGAAGTTAGCTGTTTTTGTTTGTTTGTCTTGTTTCGTTTTTGTTTTTATACTGGGGATTGAATCCAGGAGCCCTTTACCCTGAGCTACATCCCCAGCCCTTTATTTCAATTTATTTTTTTATTTTTGACAGGTCTTCAATAAGTTGCTGAGGCTGGCCTCAAACCTGGTATTGTCCTGTCTCAACCTCCCTGACTGAACTGTTATTTCTTTAAAAAGTTAATTGATGTTCTTTTTCTAATGCTTTTTAAAGATCCCCACCCCCCTTCTTCTTTTTGGACAAGATCTCGATCCCCCTAAAATTCCTGAGGTTGGCTGCGAACTTGTGATCCTTCTGCCTCAGCTTTGAATTGAAGATGGCATTACAGGTGTGCACCTCCACACCTGGGGTGTCTATTTTTTATGACCCTGTTTCAGAACAAGAGAAACTCAAGATTTCCACAGGGAAAGCCACACTTTTTCAGAGCTAGGAGACATGGTGACCGAGAGTTCATCTGTTTACCTAGACAAAATTCCATGTGGCTCAATTTATTAGGCTATCCTGGGGCGTGGGGGACCTGCTAAGGGGCCTGGCCTAGGGTGTCGGGGAGATGGGGCACAGTTGGCTTGCGGCAGCCACAGAAGAGTGACCTGGCCCAGGAGGCAGGGAACAGGTCGGAGGTCACGGGGTCACGCAGGACCGCACATGCGCCTGCGCAGACCAGCGCCCAGCGAGAGCTGGCGCGTGAGGCCCGGAAGCGGAAATGAGCTGAAGCTTTTGGGCAGTGCGGTCTGTCGGGCCGGCTCCCTGGGGGCGCGTGCGCAGCCACCTGGTGGACCGTACTGCTCGCTCCCGCTCGAAACGTGCTGCTTTTGGACGCCTCTTTAAAGGGTTCAGCGGGTCTCCCTGTTATTAGTCCCAGGTCGGTGCCATGAACTTTTCTAACCTGTATGTCGTCATTAAACGGACTTCTCACGCCACGCCGTTAAATTCCCAGTTAGGAGGCCGCGACCTGAGCGGAAACAGTTTCGTGCTTGCTTTGCGTTACCGAACAGTGCACGCCGGGCGCGGGGCTCACGCCTGTAATCCTAAGGACCCGGGAGGCCGAGGCAGGAGGGTCGCAAGTTCAAGCCCAGACTCAGCAACTTAGTGAGACCCTGTCAAGAATGAAAAAGAAAAAGGGCTGTGGTCGTAGCTCGGTGGAAGTGTGTCCCTGAAAGCCCCAGTACCGGGGAGACAAACAAAACACTTAGTCCAGCCATCTTAAAGCGCTGAACTCTTTAATCTCAGACCCCTCCATGTGCGCCTGTGTCCATCCTCCACCCTGCACTCCTCCTCGACCGTGGATTGGGCAAGGGAAACTTAAGAGGAAAGGCAGTGTGGTGATTGTGCAGGGCAGAATGTTCTGGACCTCCATTTGGCTATGATAGTTCTGTTTTGCCTCAGGCCCTTGGCCTGCCCTGAAGCCACCCCCGCACCATGTGTTCATTCTCAGCAAGGTGGCCTTTGTCCCCACACAGTTCTTGCCTCCAATCCCTTTCCAGGTGTTATCCCCTAGTTTGGGCAGCCACTGGGACACACGCTATTGCTACTGTCCACCTGCCCTCCTTCCTCCTTTTGGGGAGTTCCAGGCATTGGGTGACATGTTTCCCTCTGGTTAGTTGCCCCTGGTTAGACGTGCAGTGCACGTGTGTGAGTTAGGGGATCTTGGTTGGAACAGTCAGTTATGTGGTCAGTCCAGGAACCACTGAAATTCTAGTGATCTCTGACAGCAAAGAAAACTGGTGGAATGGATCTACCCTTTCTTCCCAGGCACGATACAAATGTGGTCCCCCAGAGGACTTTACCTTCTGCTGCCAACAGCAACCCCCTCCCTTATCAAATCTCCACACAGAGTTTTGGGCACCAGTTGTTTATTCCCTTGTACCCTGTCCCCCCATATACACTGCAGGGGACATAAGTGAAGCTCTTAGAACTCCAGATGGCATCCCTGAAATGGGCCTGTGGTTTTGCTGGGGATGGAGCTGCTCCTAATGTCTCCAGTCGTTTTGGGTGCCCTAGTCCCTCAGTCCCAAGAAAGGGGCAGAGTCCTCACCCCAAGAGCAGGAGGTCCTCTCCTTTGGATTAAACCCTTGTTATATGGCTCCATATCTATAGGGACCCGGAATCAAGAGGTTGTGAGACTCATATCTCTAATCAAGTCATGTGGGATGGTGTGCCCAGTCCTTATGGAACCCTTTAGAATGCAGGTGAACACTGTTACAGAGTGAGATCTACCTCTGGTGCCAGAAGAACTGTGGGGGGTCTGTGCCATGAGTTTTTGCAGTCTTACCTGAAGAATTCAAGCTAGTCACACATAGTAGCAGGCATGAATTTATTAGAAGGGATAAGGAAAGAAAAAGTGGACACTCTCAAGGGAGAAAGGAAGAGAATGAGTCCTCTCAGAGCAGAGGAATAGTGTGCCCTTCCTACCCTCCAGTTTTATTGGAGATCCCAGGGAAGTTTCCAGAGAGTCCCACTTGGATCCACCTTTTGACTTTTTATTTATTTTTTTGTACTAGGGATTGAACCCAGGGGCACTTAACTTCTGAGCAACACCCCCAGCCTTTTTTATGTTTAATTTTGAGACAGGGTCTCACTAAGTTGCTTAGGGTCTTGCTAAATTGCTGAGGCTGGCTTTGAACTTGTGATCCTCCTGCCTCACCCTCCCAAGCAACTGGGGTTACAGGTGTGGGCCACCATGCCCAGCAACACCTTTTGACTTTAGACTGACAGCAGGATCATATCAGACTTTTCAACTCCCCACTGCTTAAGGCCTTATCCCATGGACAGGATATATAATGACATGCTAAAGATCCTAAGGAACTCTGGATCAATTTGGCCTAAGCTGACTGGTTCTAATTGTTCCTTGGTTCATGTGTGGACTGCCTCAGATGGCCCTAACAACTTGTTCTTACAGATGTTATCCTGTCCCCGAGTCCTGGAATCTGGTCTGTATAAAGGTTTGAAAGTCCTCTTCTTCAGGGTAACTTGTGTTCCTCTTATTAGCAGGGAGGAGTCTTTGGGCTGCATTTCTTTGGCAGATAACAGGTTATTTGCTGAGGAATGTAGCGTATCCTATTGATGTAGGCCAGGCAGGGCCAGAGTGGTCTCCGGTAAATTGCTTTTTAAAAGAAGGTATGTGGGACCAACACAGTAGGCACACTCTATAGACTTCTACCCTTAACCTTATGTTCCTACCACTCATGTCCATCTGCTACCTATCATTATGGTAGTTTGATAGATTTGGGGCTTTTGATAGGTTTGATGATTTGGATATGAGGTATCTCCTAAAAGCTCCTATTAATGCACAGATACTCAGAGGTGAAGTGATTAGGTCATGAAAGCTATAACCTAATCAGTCCATCCAAGTTTGGAGTGACTGGATGGTAACAGCAGGCAGGCGGGGCATGACCGGAGGAAGTGGGCCCCTGGTGCATGCCCTGGATGGGTGCATCTTCCTTGTGGCCCCTTCCCCCATCCCTCTCTCTTCTTGCTGCCATGAGGGAAGTAGCTTTCCTCAGCTGGACTCACCATGTGCTGCCTCACCCTGGGCCCAGAGCAACAGAGTCAGCCATCCGTGGACTGAGACCTCTGAAACCATGAACCCCATATAAACTTCTCCTCCTCTAAGTTATTCTTGTTGGGTGTCTTGATCACAGCAATGAAAAAGACAACTATAATGGGAGCTTTATCAGCAACTCCAAGCCAACAGAAAAATTCCCATCAGAGGCCTACAACAATTCTTAACTTTGGAAACTGGACGTTAAATTTCAGATAATTGCTAGTTACTTAATGCATGGTAAAATAAAAACCCAATTATAATAGTATTTATCATTCACAGCAAATAAAAAGTCATTTCTTGTTCAGGTCCAAATTTCTTTGCTATTTTATACATTAAAATGTATTGACACGTGGCTGCTGCCATTTTGAGACAACAGCCAGGCCCCATAGGACCCCTGGCTGGACTGACTGAGCCCCATCTTCAGGATCCCTCAGCCTGATCGATCACTCCCTGCCTCCGGGGCCCTCAAATCGACTGACTGCTCCCTGCCACCAGGACCCCCAGACCAACTGACTGCGCCCTGTCATTGGGACCCCAGACCGACTGATTGCACCCCTCCCCCAGGATCCTGCAGCCACACCAAACACACCCCATCTCCAGGACCCCTGCCTGACTAACCACACCCTGCCTCCAGGACCTCCAGCTGACTACACCCACACCCCGAGCTGCAGCTCCCCATTTGCCAACACATTTGGAAGCCAGAGTGGCCATCTTGGATAATCCTGAAAGCTGTAGCTCCGATCTTTAGGTGGGGCAAATCCCATCCTGAGATGCCTGCTGGAGACTTGAAGCTCATTGTCAGGTACCTCTCATGCATCAGGCTACCGAAGACTGGGAGGTTTGAATACTCTGTGACTGTTACACTGTAGATTTTCTTCTCCTTATTGAACAATTTTAAGTCTTTTTTTTTTTTTTGGCGGTGCTGGGGATCGAACTCAGGGCTTGTGCTTGCAAGGCGAGCACTCTACCGACTGAGCTATCTCCCCAGCCCTTAAGTCTTTATTTCTTTACTTTTCTTGCTCTCTTTTCCTTTTGTTTACCTGTTCCCTCAGAGTCTCTTTCTCCCTTTTTGCATGCTAACAACCAATTTCTTTTGATTATACTCTCACCCTTTCTATTATCTAGAACTTCTGTATATTCTTTTCTTATCCCATTAACAACTACATCTTACATCCCTCTGCATCCTTTTTGTCCTCCTTTAGAAACTGCAGACCTTATTGCAAATCTGTTTGTTATACTGAAGATAATAATTGAACTCATTCTGTTTAATATGACAATATTGTTAATGTCCTCATAGGAGCTATTTTGGTCTAGGATTGCATACTGTCTGAATTGGGCACTGCTAATATTGATTTCCCCCTTAAAGAAAAGATTTAGAAACCTATAAGGGCCACTATAAGCCTATAGGGGGGAATCTGCAATAACCCAGATCTGCACTGCTAGAGGGGAAGATATGAACAACATGAAAAAACAAGGGAAGAAAGTGATCCAAATAAATCTAGATTCTATATTAATAGAATCCAATGACAGTATGTTAGAAGAAATGTCAGAAAAGGACTTCAGATTATACATGATTAAGATGATTCATGAAGCAAAGGATGAGATAAGAGAGCAAATGCAGGCAATGAATGATGATACCAATAAGCAGTTGAAAGAGAAACTGTAGGAAGAAAAATATCATTTCAACAAAGAGAAATTCTCAAAAACAAACAAAACGAAACAAAAAAAGGAAATCCTTGAAATGAAGGAGACAATAAACCAAATAAAAAACTCAATGGAAAGCATCACCAAAAGATGAGACCACTTGGAAAACAGAACCTCAGACAATGAAGACAAAATATTTAATCTTGAAAATAAAGTGGCCCAAATAGAGAAGATGGTAAGAAATCATGAACAGAATCTCCAAGAACTATGGAACATCATGAAAAGACCAAATTTAAGAATTATTGGGATTGAGGAAGGCACAGAGATACAAACCAAAGGAATGAACAACCTATTCAATGAAATAATATCAGAAAATTTCCCAAGTCTGAAGAATGAAATGGAAAATCAATTACAAGAGGCTTACAGAACACCAAATGCACAAAATCCAACAGATCCACACCAAGGCACATTATAATGAAAATGCCTAACATTCAAAATAAAGATAGGATTTTGAAGGCCGCGAGAGAAAAGCATCAGATTAAATATAGAGGGAGACCAATACGGATAGCAACAGACTTCTCAACCCAGACTCTAAAAGCTAGAAGGGCCTGGAACAACATATTTCAAGCTCTGAAAGAACATGGTTGCCAACCAAGAATCCTATACCCAGCAAAACTAACCTTCAATTTGAAGATGAAATAAATCCTTCCATGATAAACAAAAGGTAAAAGAATTTACAAATAGAAAGCCTGTGCTACAGAATGTTCTCAATAAAATATTCCATGAGGAGGAAATGAAAAAAAACAGTGTAGGTCAGCAAAGGGAGGAACTACCTTAGAGAAAAACCACTCAAAGGAGACACCAAGCCAAGTTAAAAACCAAAAATAAGCCCAAATGACTGGGAATACAAATCATATCTCAATAATAACCCTGAACGTTAATGGCCTAAACTCATCAATCAAAAGACATAGACTGGCAGAATGGATTAAAAAGAAAGATCCAACAATATGCTGCCTGCAAGAGACTCATCTCATAGAAAAAGACATCCACAGACTAAAGGTGAAAGGATGGGAAAAAACCTACCACGCACACGAACTCAGTAAAAAAGGGGGGGTTTCCATCCTTATATCAGATAAAGTGGACTTCAAGCCAAAGTTAGAAGGGTAAAGAAGGACATTTCATACTGTTTAAGGGAACCATAAATCAGGAAGACATAATGATAGTAAATATTTATGTCCCAAACAACGGTGCATCCCTGTACGTCAAACAAATCCTTCTCAATTTCAGGAATCAAATAGACCACAACACGATAATTCTGGGCGACTTTAACACACTGCTGTCACCACTGGATAGATCTTCCAAAAAAAAAAACCAAACAAAGAAACCATAGAACTTGATAATACAATCAATATCCTAGACTTAATAGACATATATAGAATATTCCATCTATCAACAAGCAAATTCACTTTCTTCTCAGCAGCACATGGAATCTTCTCAAAAATAGACCATATGTTATGCCACAAAGTAGCCCTTAGGAAATGCAAAAAAATAGAGATACTGCCTTGTGTTCTATCAGATCATAATGGACTGAGAGTAGAAATCAATGACAAAATAAAAAACAAATTACTCCAACACCTGGAGACTAAATAATATGCTATTGACTGAAACATGGATAACAGAAAACATCAGGGAGGAGATAAAAAAAAATTCTTAGAGGTCAATGAGAATGATGATACAACATATCAAAATCTCTGGGACACTATGAAAGTGGTACTAAGAGGAAAATTCATTGCATGGAATGCATTCAAGAAAAGAATGAAAATCAACAATTAAATGACTTAACATTATAGCTCAAAGCCCTAGAAAGAGAAGAACAGAACAACACCAAAAGTAGTAGAAGACAGGAGATAATTAAAATCAGAGCTGAAATCAATGAAATTGAAACAAAAGAAACAATTCAAAAATTGACAAAACAAAAAGTTGGTTCTCTGAAAAAGTAAACAAAATAGACAAACCCTTAGCCACACTAACAAAGAGAAGAAGAGAGAAGACTCAAATTACTAAAATTCATGATGAAAAAGGAAATATCACGATAGACACCACTGAGATACAGAACATAATGAGAAACTACTGCAAAAATCTGTATTCCAACAAAGTAGAAACTACCGAAGACATTGACAAATTTCTAGAGACATATGCTCCTCCCAAACTGAACCAGGAGGACATAAACAATTTAAACAGATCAATATCAAACAATGAAACAGAAAAAGCTATTAAAAACCTACTGTCCAAGAAAAGCCCAGGACCAGACGGACTCTCAGTTGAGTTCTACAAGACCTTCAAAGAACTCATTCCAATACTTCTCAAAATATTCCAGGAAATTGGAAAGGAGGGTACCCTACCAAACTCATTCTATGAAGCTAATATCACCCTCATACCCAAACCAGGAAAAGACACATCAAGGAAAGAAAAATTTAGACCAATATCCTTGATGAATAGAGATGCAAAGATCCTTAACAAAATATTGGCAAACCGTATCCAAAAACATATTAAGAAATTGTGCACCATGATTAAGTGGGGTTCATTCCTGGAATGCAAGGATGGTTTAACATCTGTAAATCAATAAACATAATCCATCATGTCAGTAGACTTAAGGATAAGAATCATATGGTTATTTCAGTTGATGCAGAAAAAGTGTTCGACAAAATACAACACCCCTTCATGCTCAAAACACTAGAAAAAATAGGGATAGTAGGAACATACCTGAACTTTGTAAAGGCTATTTATGCTAAGCCCACTGTCAACATCATTCTTAATGGAGAAAAACTGAAACCATTCCCTTTAAAAATGGGAACAAGACAGGGATGTCCTCTTTCACCATTTTTATTCAACATTGTCCTCGAAACTCTAGCCAGAGCAATTAGGCAGACCAAAGAAATTAAAGGGATATGAATAAGAAAAGAGGAACTTAAGCTGTCACTATTTGCTGATGACATGATTCTATATTTAGAGGATCCAAAAAACTCCTTCAGAAAACTTCTAGACCTCATCAATGAATTCAGCAAAATAGCAGGCTATAAAATCAACATACATAAATCTAAAGCATTTTTATACACAAGTGATGAAACATCTGAAAGGGAAATGAGGAAAACAACTCCATTTGCAGTAGCCTCAATAAAAGAAAATAAAATACTTGGGAACCAAGCTAACCAAAGAGGTAAAAGATCTCTACAATGAAAACTACAAAACATTGAAGAAAGAAATTGAGGAAGACCTTAGAAGATGGAAAGATCTCCCATATTCTTGGATAGGCAGAATTAATATTGTCAAAATGGCCATACTACCAAAAGTGCTATACAGATTCAAAGCAATTCCAATTAAAATCTCAATGATGTACCTTACAGAAATAGAGCAAGAAATCATGAAAATCATCTGGAAGAATAAGAAACCCAGAATAGCTAAAGCAATCCTTAGCAGGAAGAGTGAAGCAGAACTTCAACTATACTACAAAGCAATAGTAACAAAAACAGCATGGTATTGGTACCAAAATAGACAGGTAGATCAATGGTACAGAATAGAGGACACAGACACAAACCCAAATAAATACAATTTTCTCATACTAGACAAAGGTGCCAAAAATATGCAATGGAGAAAAGATAGCCTCTTCAACAAATGGTGCTGGGAAAACTGGAAATCCATATGCAACAGAATGAAATTAAACCTTTATCTCTCATCCTGCACAAAACTCAAAATGGATCAAGAACCTCAGAATCAGACCAGAGACCCTTCATCTTATAGAAGAAAAAGTAGGTCTAAATCTTCAACATGTCAGCTTAGGATCAGACTTCCTTAACAGGACTCCCATAGCACAAGAAATAAAAGCAAGAATCAACAAATGGGATAGATGCAAAGTAAAAAGCTTTCTCTCAGTAAAGGAAACTATCAGCAATATGGAGAGAGAGCCTTCAGAGTGGGAGAATATCTTTGCCACTCATACTTCAGAGAGAGCACTAATTTCCAGAATATATAAAGAACTCAAAAAACTCTACACCAAGAATACAAATAATCCAATCAACAAATGGGCTGAGGAAATGAACAGACACTTCAAAGAAGATCTACAACAATCAACAAACATATGAAAAAATGTTCAACATCTCTAGTAATAAGAGAAATGCAAATAAAAACTACCCTAAGATTCCATCTCACCCCAATTAGAATGGCGATTATCAAGAATACAAGGAACAATAGGTGTTGGTGAGGATGTGGGGAAAAAGGTACACTCATACATTGCTGGTGGGGCTGCAAATTAGTGCAGCCACTCTGGAAAGCAGTGTGGAGATTCCTTAGAAAACTTGGAATGGACCCACCATTTGACCCGGCTATCCCACTCCTTGGCCTATACCCAAAGGACTTAAAATCAGCATACTACAGAGATACAGCCACATCAATGTTCATAGCTGCTCAATTCACCATAGCCAGATTGTGGAACCAACCTAGATGTCCTTCAATTGATGAATGGATAAAGAAACTGTGGTATATATACACAATGGAATATTACTCAAGCCATAAAGAATAATAAAATTATGACATTTGCAGGCAAATGGATGAAATTGGAGAATATCATGCTAAGTGAGATAAGCCAATCTCAAAACACCAAAGGAAGAATGATCTCACTGATAAGCAGATGATGACACATAAAGGGGGGTGGGAGGGGGGCAAGAATGGAGGAAGGAGGGACTGTATAGAGGGAAAAGAGGGGTGGGAGGGGTGGGGGGGAAGGAAAAAATAACAGAATGAATCAAACACCATTACCCTATGTAAATGTATGATTATACAAATGGTATGCCTTTACTTCATGTACAAACAGAAACAACATGTATCCAATTTTTTTACTATAAAAATAAATTTAAGAAAAATGTATCAAGGCTCCTGCTTTTCCTGCTCTCCTTCCCCTCTTCTTCTCCTCCTCCTCCTTTCGCTTCTCTCCCCGCTCCTCCTCTTCCAAGAGGTGAGCAACTTTTGTCCACCACACCATTCCACCAAGATGCGCTGCCTCAACTCAACCCAAAGCAATGGAGTTACCAGAGCATGGATTGAACTTCTGCTGTAGGGAAGAAAGATCACAGATTATTCATGTGGAGATTGCATCTAACTGTACGATAGCGTCCGACCACTAGAGGACATGCTCTCTCTAGCAACTTAGAATTGAAGGACCTGCTCATACTTCCTGGGGAAGGGAAAGATTTAAAAAGAGAAATGAAGACTGTCGGTGTGATTCGGCATGAATTTTATCTGGAGCAGGCAATCAGCTTCATGATGGGCTTCCTCGATAACTGAAAAAATGAAAGTGCTTGGAATAGGAGGACCTGGTACATGGTTCGTATTTATCCACTGTAGAAACCCTATAATAATTTCCAGCAAAGACCATCTGTTTCTCCTGTGTGTGCCACAACTACACAGAATACAGTTGAGTGAAAGAACAGGTTGACCACCATTTTTGGATCTCATGTATAAAATGTTTTGAGGAAGGGATGACACGGATTTTCTGAAGAAAGCAGAAGGGCTCTTCTCAATATGGCTTCAGAAATCACTTATGCTGAAGTGAGGTTCAAAAATGAACTGAAATCCTCAGGTACCAATCCAGATTCTCCTGCAGCTCCCAAAGAGAACACTACTCCTCACAAAAGTAATCTCAGTTTTCCCAAGTTGCTTCTTGGATCATTGCTGATATTTGCCCTGCTGTTGGCAATCTTATTCTTTGTTGCTTTTATCAGCACTGTGTTAGAAGAGTCCAGAAAGAGTCGCAATCCCTGTTCTCAAGAAAAGAGAATAATAAAATGAACCAGTGCTAGCAGGGTGCAGTGGCACATGCCTGTAGCAATTGCAACTACTCAAGATGCTGAGGCCAGTCTGAGCAACATACTGAGACCTCCATCTGAAAAAAAAAAAAAAAAAAAAAAAAAGAAAAAGAAAAAGAAAGAACCAGTGAACTAGTGAACCATGCTTGCAATATTGAATGGGAAATGTTGCGCAGGTTAAGAAGTGAGCACAGAATGCTGAGTTTTCTTTAAAAAATACTCTCAGCTACTTGAAGAAAAGAAATATACAATTTCTATGAAGAACCCTATTTACACAAATTTGGAGTGTGTAAAAAACAATTGGACCACGGAAGGAAAATTCTGGAGTTGTTGCCCGAAGAATTGGAAATCATTTAGTTCCAGTTGCTACTTTATTTCTACTGATGCAAAATCTTGGAATGAGTCAGGAGAACTGTTCTAGCATGGAGTCTCATCTAGTGGTGATCAACAGCAAGGAAGAGCAGGATTTCATCACTCAGAATATAGATACAAATGCTGCTTATTATGTGGAGCTGTCAGATCCAGAGGGTCAAGGACACTGACAGTGGGTTGATCAGACACCATACAACCAAAGTGCCACATTCTGGCATCCAGGTGAGCCCAGTTATGGTGGAGAGCATTGCGTTATTCTAAATTATTGTAGAGAGCTTACACAATGGGGCTGAAATGATAATACTTGTAATACATTTCAAAGATTAGTTTGTGACATGATGAAGATCTACTTACGAATCAAACACTTTTTATGGATGCGTTGTTGGATTCACATTCATTATTCTAGAGATAATAAGTTCTTGTTCATATGAAAGACATTCCATAGACTTTTAGGTATGTGGTCAACTATTCCACTTTTGAGAAAACTTTACAAATATTTGTTTATTCATTCATTTGCTAATTCATAAAATGAGCATTTTCCATGTACCAGAGAGGACACTGGAGACCTCTGTTTTACACACATAAAAAGCATTTTGAGCTTGTTCTCTAATTTGTCTGATTACTGATGGTTTATTTACTGATATAAATCTTATGATGTGGTTTGTCCACTTATCTGTTTTTCCTTTTTCCCCCTTTGATTATATTGATGTATAACTTAAATAATTATAGTTTTTAAAAAATGTATCAAAAATAGTGCTTTTCTAGAATTGTGGGGGTTTCACTGCAATTTATTAGCAAAATTAATAGTCTTCCACTAAATCTTGAAAATGATCACTTATGTTCTTTATCTACAGGAGGCCCTCAGCTCCTCTGCCCTCTACTTCTGGAAAGTGGGACTGCTTTGACTGGTCCTGACAGTGCCAAGACCTTCCTTCCTTTCTTGGGCTTAGATAAGTTCATCACCCTTGGAAGCATGGATGCTCATTATTCCTTCTCCTAAATCCTTCAGGTATGCTGGGTATACCTGAGATTATCAGGGCTCACGTCCTGAGGAGAACCAAGCAAGTGATTTTGTGGGTGGAGGGACTACTAGATAAGGGAAAGGAGGTGAGCTTTCACTGTAAGAGTTTAAACATTCAACTGGGGGCATCATCACCAAACTTGTAATCCTAGGAGGTTGAGACCCTGTCTCAAAAACAAACAAATAAAAGAAGGGCTGGGAGTATAGCTGGGGGGTCCAAGCCCCAGTACTGGAAGAAAAAAAGAATTTAAACATTCAGAAAGACATATACAACAAATACTATAAATAGCTATCTGCCACCTCTTTTTAGCATGCTATTACTTTACCATATTTGATTTAAAATTTTTTTTAGTTATAGATGGACACAGTACCTTTATTTATTTTTATGTGGTGCTAAGGATGGATGCCATCCTTATGCATGCCAGGTGAACACTCTTCCACTGAGCTACAACCCCAGCCTGCCATATTTGATTGTGTGTGTGTGTGTTAGGTACTGGGGATTGAACTCAGGGGTATTCAACCACTGAGCCACATCCCCAGCCCTATTTTGTATTTTATTTAGAGAAGGGTCTCACTCAGTTGCTTAGCACCTTGCTTTTGCTGAGGCTGGCTTTGAACTCTTGATCCTCCTGCTTCAGTCTCCCAAGTAGCTGGAATTTTAGGCCTGCAGCACCATGCCCAGCATATTTGATTTTTTAAAGAAATAAAATGTAATAGTTTAAGCCACCCTTTACTTCTTCCTCCATCTCCCTCCTTCAATCTCCAGAGAAAACCACTCACCTGAAGCTGATATTTTATTATTTTTCTACTTTTACTTTGTATCAATAAAAATAGGTATTCTGGATTTTAAAAAGCTTTGTTACACTGTATGTATTTCTCTACAACAACTATCTTTCAATATTTTGGCCTTGTTAATGTAAGTAAATTCAGTTCAACTATTCATTAAATATTTGATTATTTCCTGTGCTGGGGATACAGCACCAGAAGAAAATAAAAAAGACACCAAAAGTTGGCACTCTGTATCAGTGAGCTGTTTACTTGCTACTTGTGAACTTTAGCTATGTTAAGCGTCAGTAAAGCTTTGCTCCCCCCAAGTCCCCCACTTTCATGGAACTTACGTTCAAGAGAAAAAAACAAAATCACCAGGTAAAGTAGATAGCATGTGAAGTGGTGGTGTGTGTAGGGAAGAAATACAGCCAGGAGGCGAGCTGAGGTGTGCCTTAGAGCGTGTCTGCTATTTTGATAGGGTGGTCAAGGAAGGGCTCTTTGCTGAGAAAATGCTTGAGCAAAGATCTAGAGGGGAGGAGGAAGAGCCAATGTGAAGGTGCTGAAGTGGAAGGTGGCTGGGCATGTGTAGGTTGCTGCAGGGAACCGGCGGGCCTGGGGCAGCACCATCAAGAAGGGAGTGGTGAATAGACAGATGACATCCGGCAGCAGCAGTGCTGAGTGAGGCTTTTATTTAGATTTACTGAGTGAGTGAAGTGGAGGGCTATTAGAGCACTCTGAGCAGATCTTAGATTCTTACAATACTGTTCTAGCTGCTAAACTAACACAGCGAGAATGATGGAAGTAGGGAGACAGATTCAAGGGCTATCGCAAAAATCTGAGCCCGAGATGTTGGTGGATACTTGGGCTATGGTGGTAGCAGTAGAGAGAGAGAGAAATGGCCATTTTTTAAAATCCTGAAAATTAGCACACAGGTATTACTGTTGCTTGACTGTGGGCTGTGAACAAAATCAATCAACAACGGTTACCTGGTTTAGGGCCTGAGTAACTGGAGAGATGGATTTGCCTTTTCTCATATGGAAAGACCAAGTGAAGAACATGCTTATGGGGGAGGAGCGGGGAGATTGAATTCACCTTTGGACGTATCAAATTTGAAGCATGTTAAGACATTAAAAAAAAAGTGGAAATACAAAGTAGGCAGTTGGTTATTGTGAATATGAAATCATAGGATGGAGATATAAAATTTGAAGTTGTCATAAAATAGATCTTTAAAGTTATGAGACAGGATCACAGCCTCAATGTGGTGGCTGCAGAAAAAAGAAAACAGATCCAAAGGCTAAGCCTGAAAGGAATTCCCACATCTACAGCAATGACAGATAACTTGTGAGAAGTAATTGTCAATAAAGTATAAGGAAATCTAGGTATAAGTATAACCTGGAAGCCAAGTGAAAAACAGTCAGAATGAGATAAATGATGTTGAAAAGTCGAGAAGACCAAAAAAATACTACTGGATTTTGCCACATGGGCATCACTGTGACCTTTAACAAGAGCAGAAACAAAGAACCGACTGTAGTGGATGCAAAAAAGAATGGAAGAAGAACTGGAAACAATGAATGTTCCACACCTCTATTGAGAAACACTGCTATTAAGTGAAGAAAGAGATAGAGAGTATACTGTGTATATCTGAGAAAAAAACACACATTTTTATGCTGATGAACAAGATTTAGTAGAAAAGAAGTTTTAAAAAGACGAAGGAAAAAGAACAATTATAGGAATGGTGTTGTAGTTTAAGGATGGGTCTAATACACCAGAGGAGGAAATGGTCTCAACAAGAGAACAAAGTCAACTAGAGGATCAGCAAGGAAGAGCACAAGGACAAGATGCACATGTAAGGAGTTCTCTTTTTTTCACATTATTTTTTATTAGAGCATTATAGTTATACATAGTAGTATTCATTTGGACAAAATCATACATGTATAGAATTTGATTTATTCTATCTCAGTCCCCATCTCCTCCACTTTTCCTTCACTTCTTCCCTCCCCTGTTCTCCCTTCCTCTACTCCACTGGTCTTCCTTTTACACATTTATTTTTATTTTTCATTTATTTTTGATGGGTGCTTGCCGGACTCAGAAAATGAAGGAGTTCTCTTTTGATTGCTTTTACTTTTTTCAGTTAACTAAGAAACAGGGTCACCAGCTGAGGGAGAAGTGGAGCTAAGTGTTGGAGGTTTGAGTAGAGAGAAGGTATAAAATGGCATCTGAGAGGGGGGATGATGATTAGGCTAGGGAAACAATGCAGGAAACTGGCAGACAGAAAACTGAGTGGGACTAATCATCATGGTTCTGTTTTTCTCCATTTGGCTGCATGGGTACAAGAGTAGAATAGGCAGAGCTAGATTTTTTGCTTTTTGCCAGATGCTTTGGTTCCTTCATTTAAATACTGTATTGAATAATAAGGCTATGCCACACTTTATGAACCCATTCACTTACTGACATTTCAAAATAAAGTAGGTGCCCATATTTTTACTGTTTCAAACAGCACTGCTGTGAACATACTTAGGCATGTTTCTTTGTGCTCATGGGAGAATTTCCTACAAGTGGAATTGCTGGGTCATGAAACGCTTAGCTTCAGTTTTACTGGATATTGCAAAATTACTCCCCAAAATGATTGTAACAATCTACTCTCTCACCAGTAGTATATGAGTTCTTAACTTTCCCCTGCCAGATTCCCAAATTTTTGCCACACTCAGTGGTATGAAATAGTGTCACATTTTAACCTTTCGACATTCTGATTTCAAGGTTGAGCATCTTTTTATTTATGAGCAAATCTGCTTTGTCTATCCCTACTCAACTGCTCACCCTATAGGACTATATTGAGTACCTACTATATGACTGGCATTGTGACAAGCAGGACAAAAAGCCTTCCTGGAATGCACAATCTAATACAAGAAAAAGAAAACCAAATAATCACAAACACAAACTGTGGTAACATAAAGGACATTCACAGTAATTTATGAAAATTTAATGAAGGAAGATCAATTTAGTTAAAATAGGAAAGTCAGCAAAAGCTTTCCTGAAGTGGCATTTACATTTTTACAGATGAGTAATTAACCAATTTTCTAAAAGCCCACTATCACTGTAAAGAACCGAGCATCGCTACCTAATAAACTCAGAAGTATTTCCTTACCTCTCATAAAAGGTGCTAGAATCTCTGGCAGCTATAATGCTTGCCTGGGGCCCTTCCACAGACACACAGGAGTGGGAGACCAGTTTTCTCCTGTCTGTTTTATGATTTTGAGACTATTCATCTTGCACTGCATACTGCTGCACGCAGCTTATTCTTGTCTGAGTCTCATAACAGCTGGCATACTGACTATAATACCATTCTGGATATTCTATTTGATCTAATTCTGGATATTTTCAGAATACAAAAAAGCTAGGGTACTTTAAAAGGTAAAAATGTTCCACATCATTATTTTAAAAACCAGTATCAAAACCAATCCAAATAAGGGACTTAAAAAGATCAAGACCCTGTGTATCAACATGAAAGACATTTATGATTTTTTTAAAGCATAATATAAGACTTTATCTATTGCATGGGTAAACATAAATACCTGACATATTAAGGATGTAGTTAGGAAGTTTAATTTATTGAAATAGTCAAGAAAAACATTCCAAAGTCCTTTGCCATTTTGTCTTTGCTCAGCCTCCAACCTAACCTTGTCACCAGATCTTTTATTCACTCATTCCCAGATGAATTATATGTACTCCCTAAATGTAACATCTGGAGATGTCAGAGTTTGGGGTTCAGAGCTTTACCTGTGGAGCCAGACAATCCTGGGCTTAGAGCCTGAATCTGCCTGGGCAGTACAACTGTGGGCAAGTTATTTACCTAACAAGGATATAATCCATGTATTAGGCTTATCTAATGTAAGCAACAGAAACAAAAAATTACCTTAAGCAAAAAAGAAGAATTGTTGGACTGATAATGGGGAGCTCATGGAATTCCAAAGGGCTTCAAAAATTGAGCTAGGTCTAAGGGACCCCAGGGAACAGAAACAAGAATACCTGAATGTCAGTTTCATCTTCTGCTACTACAGTAGACCTCTCATTGCTAATAAGAAATCAGGCTGTAGGAAGCTCTGGGCCTTCACCTTTCCAGGCTAGCAACTCAAAAATAGTTTCCTTGAGCCAGGCACGGTGGCACATGTCTATAATCCCAGTGACTCAGGAGGCTGAAGCAGGAGGGTTGCAAATTTAAGGCCAGTCTCAGCCACTCAGTAAGGCCCTCAGCAACTTAGCAAGATCTTGTCTCAAAATTAAAAAAAAAAAAAAAAAAAAAAGGTGGGGAAGAGGATGTAGTTCAGTGATCATGCACCCCTGGCTTCAATCCCCAGCACTTCCCCTCCCTCGCCAAAATAAAAAGTTTTCTTGGAAGTTCAACTTTCAAAAAATTCTAGCAAAGGATTCTGATTGGCTGTTTACCCCTAAAAATCAGGGCTAAATACTCTCATGCATATTTATCCCTGACCTAGAAATATCACAGAGCCCTGGGGCCACACTGACTTGTGTTCCTGTGGTCACTGAGCAGGGATTATTACAAGACAAGAAAGAAAAACACTGGGCAAAGACAAAGGCTGCCGCAGCACCCCTAACCAGGAGTTGTGAGGAGTAAATGAAATGATGGAAGTGAAGCACTTAGCACATTGTCTTTCACACAGTAAACATACATAAATGATAGCTACTATTAACTTACCAGGATGTGAAGAGTTTAGCAGTTAATCCCTTCTTCTTGACATGCCATCCTTTAATCTTAGACATGTTCTGAAAATTGAAAAAGACAAACTGACTCCATTCAACTCAGAAGGCTATTTATTGAAAGAATACAGTGATGTTACAAGGATTTGTTTCATGTAACCTTAAAAGGCTGGGTACTCATAAGTGCATGTGCATGACTGCTGGTACTAGGAAAGCCCTCTGCCCAATTAGTCACGTCTGTCCTGGGCTCCTTCCCCAGGGAGTCAATGAAGATGTGCTGAGAATCAGTGGTAGCTGGATTTAGACCTGTTCCACACATAAACCAGTGGTCTCTTCTGGGTCTTCTGGAACTAAGTTTTTATAAACTTCAGTAACAGTGAGGCAACACTGAATTGGTTATAATTCACAGGATTCCCTCCAAGCAGTGCTAGGGACCCCTTAGCAATCAGCAGCAAGTTTCTGACAGGCATCCTAATCACTTGGTCAGAGAGGATCTGAATTAATTATCCATCCTCAAACTATGTGTCAACACAAGCATGGCTGTGACATTGTGTGCGCTAAGCATGGAGTGTCGCAAACAAGGGGTTAGCCCCTTTGAAGGGCTAATATCTAGAAAAGGCAGATTTACTATGGACTGTCCTATCTGTCCTATCCATCTTGCTTTACAGGTGATGGACTCATTGGGCTTCACATACCACATTTCAACCCTCAGGCTTATCCCTAAAAAAAAAAAAGAATGTTCGAGAGCTACCTCATGCCATCCAGGATGAGAGAATGGTGTTGGGTCCTGCCATGTGGCACACAAAGAATCAAGTAGGAAGGGTTCACTATCAACACCACTCACTTCACGCCTCTGAGAATCATGATCAGGGCTGAGAAAACTTGCTGTCTTATGGAGAAGCAGCTCTTGTTGTGAAGGCATGGATGTCCACAGTTGCTTCCAAACTTGTCTGCACTACTGATGTTAACCAATGAAGGTTCTGGAGATTCTTTTCAGATCTTATGGGAGGCATGAGGTGCCACTAAGGGTCAGAGTGGGACACCTACATTTAATTTGAGCTTTGCGGATGGAGAAACACCATGAAGCTAAAACAAGCTATTTTTTTTTTTAAATGGCAAAATATTTCCTTTGCAAACACAATGAACCAAAACATGCTGTTTCTCTGAGTCAAAGACAGACTTTATGGCAAGGTATAACTGGACTTCTGTAAAGTAAAATTAATTTGGAAAAGATTATCCAAGTTTTGTGCTGTTTTCCCATAGATCTGCTCCAGGGAACTTGGGGCAGGACTTTTTCATGGGAGTGCACAATAAAAGGACTTAGTAGTTCTGTAACACTGGCATGTTAGCTGGAAGTATAACATAACTGGGAAAAGCAAAAGTCATCCACAGTTCAACTATTTAGTTTGTTAAAATTTTGGCTTGTAAACTTCCAATAGTTGCCTTAGGTAAGTTTGTGACAAATTTGCATATATTGCTGCCTCTTATGCTTTTAGGAATTTCAAAGTGTCCAACCAATCCATGGGTATCTATTTTAAATTTATTTTAAAGCCTTCTGGATTCCAGAATACCCTTTAACAATAGCAGTGCTTTGGGGCCAAAGATCCAGGAAACCCCATTCTCCAGTCAGCTTTGTCATTTTAGGATGTACCATACTGCACAAACCACCTCAAATCTTTGGCTTTCAGTCCTCTTCATCTGTACAATGAAGTGGTTGGGCTAATTATCTAATTCTTTAAGTGGTGAACTCCTGGAGGTGGAATTGGTATCCACAGTGAATTTCATGTAACAATTGCAGTTGAGTGTAACTGTCAAGCAATGTTTAAAATAAGTTTTGGTCATTATGGTAAGAGTTTTTTTTTTTTTTTTTAAAGGCTGTAAACAGTGGGAGTTACATGTCAAGCTGTCAACAATGGTGATCTGCATACTCATATTAAAAGCTTTATAAAGTCCAATATGTAGGAATATGATTTCCAAATGGCTATGTAGGTTGTTTGTAATTTTTATAAACACCTGCAATGAGATATAAGAATGTGACTTTTATTTTTTAAAAAATTCTGTCTAGTGCCAAGTTTTCTCCACACACAACATACAAACACACACATAATTACATTCTTGAACTTTCTCTCCAGTAAAAATTCTCAAATACCGAATTGGAACAGTATTTTAGCTTAAGCTTTCCATACATTCCTAAGTGTAGGATTCCTACAGTTTATTTCGTGTATGAATTCTCTGGTGCTTTGTAAGAGCTGAGCTTCGACTGAAGTTTTTCCCACATTCTTTACAAGCATAAGGTTTTTCTCCAGTGTGAATTCTCTGATGGTCATGCAGATTGGTTTTCTTTCGGAAGGCGCGCCCACATTCATTACATTCATAGGGTTTTTCTCCAGTATGAGTTCTCTCATGCTGAATAAGGGATGAACTTTGACTGAAGGCTTTTCCACAGTCAATACATTCGTAGGGTTTCTCTCCAGTGTGGGTTCTCTCATGCTGGGTAAGTGATGAGCGTCGACTGAAGGCTTCTCCACATTCATTACATTCATAGGGCTTCTCTCCAGTATGAATTCTGTGATGCTCTATGAAACTTGTACTTCTTTTGAAAGCTTTCCCACATACATTACATTGATAAGGTTTCTCTCCAGGATGGGAAACAGATTGTTGACTAAAGGCCTGCTCACAGTCATAGGGCTTTTCACCAGTGTGGATCCTCTGATGGTCAGTAAAATCTGTAATGTGACTGAAGTCTTCCCCACAGTCATTACAATGGTAGGATTTCATTTCGGTCAGTGGACTTTCATCTTGACTAAGAGATAAGCTGTGCTTGAAATCTACACTGTAGTTATTGCTTTGGTAAGGTTTGCCTCTCTTATGAATCCTCATATGCTTATAAAGAGATGGGCTCTGACCAAAAGCCCTCCCACATATGCTACATTCAAAAGGTTTCTCTCCAGTATGAGTCCTCTCATGCTGGACAAGGGAAGAACATCGACTAAAGGCCTTCCCACATTCCTTACACTGGAAGGGTTTCTCCCCACTATGCGTGACCTCGTGTTGAGTGAGGGATGTGCCATGCCTAAAGGACCTCCCACAGAGATTACAGCGATAGGGCTTTTCTCCAGTGTGAATTCTCTGGTGTTGAACAAGGGAGGAACTGCGCTGGAAGGCCTTCCCACAGAGACTACACTGATAGGGTTTCTCTCCAGTATGAGCGTTCTCATGCTGACCTAGGGATGAGCTATGCCTGAAGGCCTTTCCACACACATTGCACTCAAAGGGTTTCTCCCCAGTGTGAATTCTCTGATGCTCAGTAAGCTGTGTCTTCCAGAGGAAAGTTTTCCCACAGTCAGTACATTCATGGTGTTTCTTTCCAGAATAAATTCCCTGACCTGTGCCATTGGGGAAATTATCTTCTCCTTTATGAGTTTTCTCATGTTTAGTAAGTGATGATCTGTGGATAAAGGCTTTTCTACATTTATTACATTTATAGGGTTTCTTTTTTGCAAGGATATTGTTCTGATTAAGCAAGTCTGCATCATGTCCCAAATTGCTTCCAAGTGTTTCACATTCACTAGGCCTTATTCTTGAAGGACTGTTCAGTTGTGGACCCAGGTCTGTGTGCAATCTAGAGTCTTCACCAGATTTATTTTGTGCAAAACTTCCCTCTGGTATGATTTTCTTCTGGGTAGATACTTCTGGTCCCAGATGTCTCCTCCAGTTTTCCTGATGCCTCTCTAATTGGCTACGAATATCCCAGGTTTCTTCTAATGTGGCAGAGAAATCATCTGTGCTGTGGGATACTTCAGATATGCCCTGCTGTAGATTTGATGATTTGGCTTCAGGCTTGCTCTTCCAGTCTGAAAGAAATGCAAAGTGCAAAAGTTCCCCCAATTCTTCCTGTTAAAACCAATCACTATAGTAGGAATGAGGAAATTAAAGAAATAAATTATACATGATTGTGTTTTGAAATCTGTCTTGAAGGCTGTGGTGAAGACCCAAAATGAGGGAGGGAAGAATGATGAGAGGTGACAGTGAAGCCTACAGATCTAGAATGTGTGGTGAGTCAGAGAATTAGGAAAGCGCATGTAGGTAGGTTTGTGAATGAACAAAGGAATAAGTAAGAGTGTAGCATAGATGCAAATGGAATAGGATCACAGTCCATCTTGTAGGATCCTGGATGCTTTACATGCTTCCTGTCCATTTTTCAAATGACCACAAAATCTACCCTCCTACTACATTCATTTCATAGTTCTTTTCAAGTCACCTCTGAGGTTCCAGGTCTCCAAACATTGCAGAGAAAATCTTCAGTCTATGACTTATTTTCAGAATCTCTGACATACCTGGAGATCAAGACCTATAATCTACAAATGGAGAAAAAGTAGGATTTCAGGAGGCAATTTTTTTTTTTTTTTTTTTTTTTGGTACTAGGGATTGGACTAGGGGCCTTAACCACTGAGCCACATCCCCAGCTCATTTTTATGTTTTATTTAGAGACAGGATCTCACTGAATTGCTTAGGAACTTGCTAAATTGCTGAAGCTGGCTTTGAACTCATGAACCTCCTGCCTCAGTCTCCTGAGCTACTGGGATTGCAGGCATGTGCCACTGAACCTGGCAGCAAATCATCTTTGTCTTTACCACTGGGACTGTTGTTTTAGTGTAGAACTCTGACTCTACATTAATCACCTCTCTTGACCAAAAACGATTTATTTCAGTCTGCTTCATAAATGGATCTCTAAGACTGTTTTTACTTCAGAATACCAATACCAGAGAATTAATTAATTTCTAGGTTCTAGAAAGGTAACCTTTTAAAACTAAGGGAAGGAAGCTCTCTGCCCTTATAAATGGGAATTTGATGAATACATTTGTCAAAAACATCTGGAAGATACAAATAAGAGGTACACATTTCATTGTACGTAACATTTTCTTAAAAAGAGAAAACTAAAAAAAACTCTTAACAATATGCATCCTGAATTGTATAGAGATAAAATGTACTCATGCCTGCAACTTCCTTGGAGGTGCATCAAAAAGTGGATTGATAGATAGATGAACAGATATATGATAAAGAAAATATTAAAAATTGTAAAGGACAACAAATATGATAATCTTGGTGGTAGGTATATGGTGTTCACTGTACATTTTTTCAACTTTTCAATATATTTGAAACTCTTCACAATGAAATGTTGAGAAGGGGGAAAAAAAAAAAAACTAAGGGCCCTTAAACCCCAAATTCTTTACTCTTCAAGAATCAATTCTAAACTCTCTCTCTCTTTTTTTTTTTTTTTGTGGTGCTGGGGATTGAACCCAGGGCCTTGTGTGTGTGAGGCAAGCACTCTACCAACTGAGCTATATCCCCAGCCCAATTCTAAACTCTTAAGGGCTGAGAATGCTTTGTATTTTTTTTAGAATCCTTCTCAATGGGGCACTCAAGAAAGCTTACTGAAATGATGGAATGAGAAAGTTCTTTTCCTAGCCAGATTCCATAACAGTCAATCAGATAGATAGAATATACAGAAATATAATCAAACTGAGTTTGCACAGTGGAGATGACAGAACTTGTATTTGTGACCAGGGAAGAAATAAATATATTAATATATTTTAGGTTTTATTTGATTCTGAACTCAAAGAATAGATGGCTTTGGGTAGGCAGAATGTACTACCTAATGAGGGAAAATATGTATTTACAAGGAACACTAACAGAATTTCAACCTAAGGGGAGTTTGTTTTCATAGGAACAGAAAGGTAATTCTGGGAGATATGATAGGGAAACTTTAAATCAAGGAAACTTCTGTTTCCCTATGATGAGGTACAGTGAATAACAGGAAGGTTTTGTCAGAGGTGAAAGATTTATGAAGATAACATATTAAAATCCAGTATGGTTGATAAACTGATGAACAGTTAAATAAAGTGTGGTATATCAATACAATGAAATATTACTCAGCAGGAAAAAGAAATGAGGTACTCTTACAGGCTGCAACATGAATCAACCTTGAAAACACGGTGCCAAGTGAAAAGCCAGTCATGTTATGAATCTCTTTATACAAAATGTCCAGCATATGAAAATCCATACAGACAGAAAGCAGATCAATGGTTTCCAGGGGCTGGGAGGAGTGGGGAGTGGGCTCTGAGTGGGAATTTCTGGAGTGATGAGTTTTTTGAGGGTGATGAGAACATTTTGATGTTTTGCATAATACAGGGTACAACACAGTGGTGATGTTAACATGGCTCTCTGAATACACACACACGCAAACACTGACCTGTATGCTTTCAAGGGCGACTCTTATAGTATGGGAATTATATCTTGATAAAGCAATTAATCCAGCATGGATTATAAAAAGACAGTGAGAATTTCTACCTGAGAATTATAGTACACTATCTAAGCCCAGGGCATAGTTTAGGATGCCACCAGTAGATGTTAAAAGACAGGAAAATTTAAGATGTTTCACAAATGAGGAAAATAACCTGGGTTGAAAGAAAAAAGACAAAACTGATTATAGTGTCTGGCCTGAAGGATCAGAAAACCCAGTGGTTTCTAAGAGGCAAGGCAAAAACAAGTAATAGGCAAAGTAGCCAAATGTGCTGTCTAGGGATGAAAGATGATGAAAGATGATACGAGCTCCAGGAGATTTCTAAGTGAAGGTCCTGTGAGAAGTAAAAACATGACCAGGGTTCAAGTGAGGAGGATTTTGGGTCCACAGCATAGAATAAAGGGCTGTAACTACCGGAAAGGCAGGCAACTTTTTAGAGAGGTCACAGAGAGGGAAAGCAGAGGAGGCAGTAGGGCAGATTCCTACATGGCTTCACTTTGGGGGAAAAGCCAAAGACCCTGCTATAGTATGGATGTTACGTGTCCTCTGAAGGCCCGTGTATTAAAGGCTTGGTCCCCAGGGTAGAGCTATTGGGAGGTGGTAGAACCTTTATGAGGTGGGACCCAACGGGAGGTCCTTAGGTCTCTGGGTACAAGTCCTTGAAGGAGATCCTGAGACCCTAGCCTCCTCCTCTTTCCCTTTTGCTTCCTGGCTGATGAAGTGAGTGGTTTTGCTTGGTCAAACACTCCTGCCATGATGTGATGCCTGCCACAGACTAAAAAGCAACAGGGCTAATCAATCATGAAGTGGAACCTCTAAACCTGAGTCAAAATAAACCTTTTCTCTTTAAGTCAGTCACCCTAGACATTTCATTATAGTGACAGAAAGCTGACTACCATAGACTTAAAACCCAGAAGCCCCCAACAAGCCCGGAGATTGGGAAAGAATGTACTAGAGGGATATGGAGAGAGGCAATGAATTCAACCAGCATAAATATGGGATGGAAGGAAGACAGTGTTGCTCCTAAGACAGGTGTTTCAGGAGTGTGGCCATGGAAAGGAGTCTAGAAGCAGGTTATAAAGGAAGAATCAAGGCTGGTGTATTTCCTACAAGTCCACAGCATCCAAAAGTGAAAGCAGCAAGACAAAAGAAGGATGAGATACAAAGTTCAATTCATGTTTGAATGAGTAAGAAAAGGGATCTCTATATAATGAATGGAGTCTGAGAACACCCAAGGAGAATATAATCCAACAAGCAGAGGCAGGATAGGCAGAGATGGTATTTCTGAGCTAGAGCAAAAGGTTACTTTAAGAGAAGAAAAAGGGGTACCATTTTCTCTTACAACCTACTTACAGGAGTGGTATCCCATTGAAGAAGAGAGATATGCAGAGATGTCACTGAGAAGATGGCTTCAGCTTCCTCTGCAGGTCTGGGAGGCTCCTAGCCTGCTGATGGTGCCCCCTCCCTAAGCTGTGCCACTGTCTGCACAGGTGTAATTCTTACTCATTTACCTGAACAGAAAGGTCTTTGGATTTCTCCCTCTGATATCCATGGCTCTTCTCCTTGCTCCAATTTGAAGATCACTTCTGGCTTGGAAACTTGATACCCTGCTCATGGGTAAATACACAAGATTTGGGTGTTTGTGCAAGTAGACAAAGAACCCTCCTATAAGTCAGTACTAGTCCTTGATCCTCAGGAACTCTGAAGGAAAAAAAGGTGCAACTTAGGGAGCCATGCAATCAAAGTGCTTATCTCCAGTTCTGCAAAATAAAGACTTTCCACCTAAAGGGAAGAGCAAAACCCTAGAAAGGTAGGTCCCAAAGACATGAACAAGCACTGGACACTTGGACACCCTGCTCACAGTTACCTAGGCTATGAGCATCACACCCTTAGCAACTGAGAAAGTAAAGACCCGCCAACAGGAGGGACGCCGAGGAAAGTGTTTCTTACCAAGAGAAACCAGGTGGCTGTAGTTCTCCAGCATCACCTCCCTGTATAAGCTCCTCTGAGCAGGGTCCACGTGGTACCATTCTTCACGGGTGAAGTCCACAGCCACATCTTTGAATGTCACTGATTCCTGCAAGATTGCATTCCTGCTCAACTAGGGATCAACCCCACAAATGTTCCCATGGCAATACTGGGAACATACTGTGGGACTTACTAGAAGCAGTGATCATGTGTTTGCAATATTGGGTTATATATGCTAATCAAATATATAACACTGTAAGGGACCTAATATAGCTGTCAAGAAATTCAAAAGGGGCAATTTGTCTTGTAACCCTACATCCCTATTTAGTTATCTTCTTATTTTCCTTCCAAGCCAAGCCTGTTTATAGAATCACTGATTCCTTTTGGCCTAGTTCGTTCCTTTATTACAAAATTCAAATATGGTGGGGAGTAAAAAATGGCAGCCCTCTTTCACCCCCATAACTAATGCATCCCACCTTGCTTCCCAGAAACAATCACTCTTAACAGTTTGATATATAAATTTAAGAGTCTCTTGTCCACATTTAACACACATACATACAGAAGTCATGTTTTATGAAACACTTCATATTGTTCTATAACTTGCATTTTACATTTGACTATGTATTTTGGAGATCTTTCCATACTAGTATATATAATTTCACCTTATTACTTTGAACCATTCTAGCACTCTGTAATATAGCTATTTCACTAAAACCAATAGCATCACACTGTATTAAGAATAAAATCTGGGGGCTGGGGATATAGCTCAGTTGGTAGAGTGCTTGCCTTGCATGCACAAGGCCCTGGGTTCAATCCTCAGCACCACAAAAAAAAAAAAAAAAAAAAAAAAAAAAGAAAATCCAAACTCTGCTATTATGCACTAGGCTGTAGCTATGCTGATCTTGCTGTCCTTAACTACATCAAGCTTATATATTGAGTGTAAAATACACACCAGATTTCAAAGACTTGGTGCCAAAAAAAGTTAACTACCTTATTAGTAATTTAAAAATATTGATAACACACAGAAATGATAATATTCTGGATATATTGGGTTATATAATATGTATTACTAAAATTAATTTCATCTGTTATTTTTTACATTTTGAAAACTGGTAAATTAAAATTACTACACACATATAGCTCCTGTTTTCTTTTGGACAATGTTGTTCTAGATATTCTAAATCTCCACCTCAGTCCATCCTTTTCCAGGCTACTGATTCAACTTTCTCTCAGGCGTTGCCTCTGCCATCACCTCATGTTTCTGCCAAGTGTCCTCTGCCCTGATAATACATTCTCTTTTGTGTCACCTTGCCTTTGTACATCCTATTCTGATCATAATGTACCTTCTTCCCTAAGCTATATGGCAAAAATTCCCAGACATCATTCCAAACCCAGTTCAATCTTCCCTTCCTGTATAGAGTTTTTCCAGAACTTCCAACCTCTATGCCTTCTTCCAGCATTTGGTCCACCTCTCCATTTCAGAACTATGGCCATCTATTCACATTTTTTTCCCTGAAGAATTTCTCAAGACTCCATTTCAGTATCACCACCATCAAGCATGTAGAAATTGAACAGAATTACCTGGGCAACTTTTCTAAATTGTCTGAGGCCCTGCCAAGCATCTTTTACAAGTTCCTTAGGTGGCAGGGGATGGTGGTGTATGCCTGTAATCCCAGTGACTTGGGAGGCTGAGGCAGGAGGATAGCAAATTCAAGGCCAGCCTCAGAAACTTAGCAAGGCCCTCAGCAACTTAGTGAGACCCTATCTAAAAATAAAAAAGAGCAAAAGGGCTGAGAAAGTAGCTCAGTGGTAAAGAGCACCTGGGTTAAATTGCCAGTTTAAAAAAAAAAAAAAAGAAAAAGAAAGAAGAAGAATTAGAAAAAGTTCCTTATGTGGTTCACAATAAAAGAGCATCAGTGAAATCAGTGAAGATTTACTGAACACACCTTTGGCCAGGCACTGAGCTCGGTCATTGTGCGTACCCTCTTGCTACATTTCCTCACTGAAACCTTATCACCACCCCTCAGGAAGCAGGTACCATTTCCTGACTGGTTCTGAAGTGTGACTCTGGTTAAGAACCACTGCCTGGAACACAGCAGGCACTCCACAAGTGTCTGCTGAGCAAATGCATAGTCTTATTTTTTTTGGTACCAGGGATTGAACCTAGGGGTGCTTAATCACTAAACTACATCTCCAGCCCTTTTTAATGTTTTATTTAGAGACAGTCTCACTGAGTTGCTTAGGGCCTTGCTAAGTTGCTGAGGCTGGCTTTGAACTGTGATCCTCCTGCCTCAGCTCCTGAGCTGCTGGGATTACAGGTGTGTGCCACTGTGCCCAGCTCTATGTAATTCTTATTGAAGAGAGACAAGGAGTTCTTTTGAGGATAAAAAAAAAAAAAATACATGGGTTAATGAATGAAATTCTTAAGATTATAAAAATCAGTAAGCAAGCAGAAAATCAGTAGTATCCTCCCTGTAAAACTCCTGGAACTCAATGTTTTATAGGTAAATTATTTCAAAATACAGGAGATGAAAAGCAATCAGGATGTTTCTGCAAATAAAGGTTAAGCATGACTCCAAAACCTGGTGACGAGATCTCTAGTTCTCTGAGGGCTATTTCACTTAAGAATACAGATGAACATTTTTTTCCAATGCATTTTAAAAGAATTATCTACTGTAACCAAATGAGATTTTATCCCAGTATTATTTATAATATTGAGAGACAATTTAAATGTCCTAAAAGAAATGGCTATATAACTTTTAGTACATTCATGCAAAACAATGTAATACAGCCATTAAAGCTGATAAAAAGGATAAATCCTCATAAAAATGAAATAATTTTTTATTTTATTCTTTTTCAGTAGCAGGAATTGAACCCAGGGCACTTAACCACTGAGCCACATTCCCAGCCTCCCTCACACCTTTTTTTCCAACAAGGTCTCCCTAAGCCACATAGGGCTTTGCTAAGTTGCCAAGTCAGGCTTCGAACTTGCAATCCTTCTGTCTCAGTTACTCTAGCTACTGGAATTACAGGTGTAAGCCACGGTGTCTGGCTGAAATAAAAATTTTAAAGGTAATAATTGAATTTTTTAAAGGAAAAAATATAAAGAGAAAAAAGAAGGAAATTCATCAAAACAAATACAGAGGCACTAAAGAAGAAGGATCACAAATGACTCTTTCTACTAATACATTATTGTACTGAGATTAATATTCAGAATATATAGAGAATACCTAACATTCAACAAAAAACCAAACAACCCAATTAAAAAATGAGCAAAGGAGAGCTGGGTGTGGTGGAAGCCTGCAGTCCCAGTTATTTGAGAGGCTGAAGGAGGAGGATCACCTTCGAAGCCAGCCTGGGCAACTTCAACAAGACACTGACTCAAAATAAAAAGGGCTGAAGATATAGCTTACTGCTAAAGCACTTGCCTACCATGTGCCAAGCCCTGGGTTCAATCCCCGGTACCATGAAAAAAAAAAAAAAAAGAAAAGAAAAGAAAAGAAAAGAAAGAAAAAAAGGCAAAAAACTTTAATAAACATTTTTCCAAAGAGGATATGCAAATGGTCAATGAGCATAGGAAAAGATGCTCAACATCATTAATCATTAGAGATGTAAATCAAAACTATAATGCAGAAAGCATAAAACTGCTACTGGGGGTTAGAGGTCTATGTTTGTTCATTATACCCACCTGTCTCAAGATTACTCTGAAGTAAGCAGTAGAAAGGAGTCAAATGGCCCTGCCCTTCAGGAGCTCAAAGCCTGTACAAAGATCAGTGGGGGAAACACACCACTCTATAGCATGTAAGAACAGTACCATGTGGGTGTGCACAGCTAGCTGCTCTAGGAGAACACAGGGGCATACCTCACTCCAGGGAAGGGAGGGTGTATTTGAGCTGAGGCTTAAAGACATGCCCACCTCTTAGCTCAGAAAAGCTGCGAAACGGGATCTCTGGGCAGAAGCTCAAACATTCTTGACCACAAATCATCCTAACCTGATTCAAGAAGTGACTTGGCTTCCCCTGATGGCCCAGGAGCATCTTGTCTTGAGTTTGGGTGACATGGACCAGGTTTTCCTGGGTCTGTTCATCTGGATGATCTAACCACAGAGCTCTTAGGATCTGGAGTCAGTAGAGACCAGTCTCTGATCCTTCTCCATTAAAGTAGAACACCAAGAACCTTCCATCATTTCTTACTTTTTTTTTTTTTTTGGCGGTGCTGGGGATCGAACCCAGGGCCTTATGCTTGCAAGGCAAGCACTCTACCAACTGAGCTTTCTCCCCAGCCCCATTTCTTACTGTTTTGGTGAATGGAAAATACCCTTTTACTTTCCCTAACTAAAAATGCAGTATATGCATAAAGAAGGTGAGCACGGGTGCAGTGTTTACATTGATGAAAGTACCCACATTCTACATGCTACCAATTCTAAGAGCATCCCGCTGCTTCCATCTCTGCTCCCATTCCCTCCCACTTCAGCTGGAGGCACTTTAGCTATTGTTAACCTATTAGGACACCTTTCCAGCAGAGCTCCCAACTTTTAAACTCTCTCTGATTCATCAATCATGGCAATCTTTAAAGTCATACTAGATCCCTACCTAAAATCAGTTCCAGCTATACTGGCCTCCTCACTGCTCCCTGAATATACAGACACATCCTGGGTTAGGCTCTTCCATTTACCCACTGCGCTCTTCCCCCAGACATCTGCATCCTCGACTCCCTCACCTCCTTTAAATCTGCTCAGATGTTATCTCAGGAAGGATAAGATTTACCTTAGCCTTACTATTTAAAACTGTACCCTTGCTGGGCATGCTGGCACATGCCTGTAATCCTAGCCACTTGGGAGGCTGAGGCAGGAGGATGACAAATTCAAGGCCAGCCTTAGAAACTCCACAAGATACTGTGTCAAAATAAAAAATAAAAAGGCTGGGGATATACCTCAGTGGTTAAGCACCCAAGTTCAATCCCCAGGACTGCCCCCCTCCAAAAAAATCTGTACTCCTATCACAAGGCGCCTACCTTCCCACTCACTCCCTCTTCCTTTCTCTTTTTCCTATGAAACAATTCTAGAATACTGTAAAATGTACTTACTGAATTCTTCCTTCTCACTCCCCTTTCTAGAATATAAGCTCCATGAGAGCAGTCCTTTGTAATTTTGTTCGCTAAAGTATCCCAAATGCCTAGACAAATGTCCTGACACATTACAGGGGCTCATGGACTTATCCACTGAATGAATGAATGAATGAATGAATGAATGAATGAATGAATGAATGGGTTATAAGGCCAAAAAGAAAAAAGCACAAGCTCCTTTCTATGACACACTCGCTGCCTGCAGCCCACACCTGCTGTCACAGAGGACAATGGTGTCATGAATATGCCCTCTCAACTCCCCTGACACACAGGTCAGTCAGCTGTACTCTTACCCCCCCTTGTTTTCACCTGCTTAGACTCTATTCCTATTCATAGGCGGCACTTCCCCTCACTCCTTCCCACAGGCAGAATTTCTTATCTCCCCGCTGAATTCGCAGCAGCCTCTGGACCTCTGCAACAACAGGGGACACCACCTCTCTTGTGCTATCCTTCTGCGGGAGACTGTCTACCCCCACTAATTTTACTAATAAGTAGTCACATGACTCAATCACTCATCTTTGCACTCCCCTGAGGGCTGTGTGCAGAGAAGGAGAACCACTGATGAAAGAAAGTTTCTGCCTAAAGAGCCCACTGTAGGGCCACTGTTCCGTTCTGTGGCTCATCTCCAGTCATGGCCTGCCGACTGAGATAACTCAAGAGACCATCATAAATTCCAGGAAAATGTAACTGAGCTAGAGTGCTTGGGGAGTATAGCTCGAAAAGTAAAGTTCAAAGAGGCTCTAAAATTCACTGCTCAGAACACACATCCACCCTCACCATTAAAAAGGCAACCCTTCTACAGTATTGATAATTTGTCATTTGTAGGTTGAATAATATCTGAAAATAAGGAAGAGGATCTGTAACTGGAAGAGGATCTGTTACTGTCCTTAAAATATATCATTTATATTAACAATGCTTAATAGACATCCATTCCGGCTTAATGACAACCACTTGTTTCCTTAAAGATGAAAATGCTCCTTGGCAGGAGTAACTGTTACTATGAAATCAGTTTTTCCTAAATTGTTGTTACTCACTTTTTAATTAGTAGTTGACTTATTTATTTCATGAAATCTATTATTTCATGCTGTATTTGATTCATTAAGACTGTCATATTAAAAACCTTGAGTGCAGTCTCTGTTCTTAGTGTTCCAACTTCCCTTCTCAGTAAATGCAAAACATTTAGGATTCTAAAAAAAGAAAAAGCAACCCTCCTTCAGAAAGAGCCATCTCCCCAGATGAAATATTAAGCTATCCTAAGTCTCAGCTACTGAGGAAACACTATGTAAAGGTGATGACAAGTGATTGCTCAAACTGCATAACTATATCTAGTATTGTTACCTGTCTTACTCCATAAGGTTCACGCCTATAAAACAAAATTGTCATAAGCAGTAAAAGAAACACACAGGTGTTATATATACTTTGAGTGCTTAATTTGTGGCAAACTTTTTTTTTGTAAACGGCTTTTAAAGGACATTAGTAGTTGGTACTTTTATCTGGACTGATCGTGACTGACTCATACACCAACTATAATTTATAATTTTTCCTTAATTCTAAAGAGTGTGGATTAAAAGATCCAGATAACATCTGGATATATTTTTCACAGATATACTCTATGTAAATCAATGGATAATCTTAGAATTGTTATGCTACTAGAAAATGCACCCTGTGTCACAGAACAAATGGGTTCACAAATCAGCCTCACATTAATTAAGGCAAAGGCTGGACATCTGGAGATGCGTGTGTGCACTATTATACCTTTGTTAAAGCAGAAAGGCCATTAAAAAGCTCGGGACTTGTTAGCTCTGGTGGTTTGTATTTTCTTTTGTTGTTTTTGATCTTGCCCAAGAAAGCCCATCACCAGCCTCTTTCTAGGCATATTTCATCAGGTTTCTTCGGCCCCTTAAGTGCTTCTGGATCAGAAGCTGGGGCTCCTCTCTCTTTTCACTCACTGACAGTCACTTCCTCTTCTACAGTTTTCTATCTTGTCACCCACCCTCTCCATTCCGCATTGACACGCGTCCAAAGAACTGGCACAGTGCTCAAGACTTCCCAACACATCCAGCCTTAACTCCTCTCACAAGATTGCACCGCCCTGGTCCCCTCTAATCCACAGTGCCGCCAGACTTTTGGGACTCCCTCCCCACCGGCTCTGGACATCTAGGGATTTCGCGTGCCTGAGGCAATTGAACCAGGAATGGGCGTCTCTAGAACAATGACCGTTCCAAAAGCGCCCCGGGGCATCTCTGGATAGGATGCCCCGGGCGGTTCGGAACTAGCGGCTCACCTGGGGCGCGGCCATCGGAGGCCTCGGGGCCATTCCTGCCTCTGCGGGGCGGGCTCCCGGACAGCGGCTGTAGAGAGAGGACAGCGCGCACTCACCGGGCTGCAACCGCGGGCCCCACCCTGCCCGCCCCGCCTCCGCCTGCGCCCCCCGCCACTTGTGCCCAGAGGGTGGGAAGGAGGGCGTATCCCGCCGGGGCCAGCCGCCTCCTGCCCCAAACTAAGGGCTTTGCAGCGTCTCGGACAACCCCCTCCAGCCACGCCCAGTCACACCCGCAGGATGGTGGGCGAGGCCCAAAGGACACCCCTCAAACCCGTGAGAAGTGCTGCGCCGACCCGCGCACTGCGAATCACTGCCTCCAGGGGCTCAGGACTTGCGACCTCAGGCCCACACAGGGCCTCAGGTCGGCCCCTTAAACCCCGCTGCAGGCTCTGAGCTCTCCAAGTCTTTTCTGCAGAAGGGTTAGCTGCCCAAAGCGGCCTCCGCCGCAACGGGGCTGGACAATGGCCGCAGCGGCGGGGCAGAGCCAGAAGTGCGCCTGCGCACCCGGAGCCTCGCTCCCGCACCCCCAGAGCCGCGGCGGGCACGCGAACTACACTTCCCAGAGGCACTCGCGCGCGGACCTCGCAGAGGCCGCCCCGAAGACTCCGCGCCCCCTAGTGGGCACCGCAGTGAGGGTGAGTGGGGCAGGATGTGTGGCTTGAGTGTTGTGTCGCTTTAGTGACTGAGCCTGATCTACACCAGGGGCGTGTTGTAGTAGCCGGATGCGGCTCTGTCGCCTGTAGACGAGGCAGACGCTAAAAACGTAAAACATAGCAGCAACAAGATAATTTCAGAAGGAGGCCACGTTAGAGGGTGGGGAACGGTGCTTCTTCTATGCCGTCTTCACCCATGGGTCACTACCAAAGTTTGGACACACAGACTCCCCAGACTACACCTACAACTAAGATACTATTTAATGATATCAAAGGAGAGGAAAATGAAACCAGATAAATCCACGACCTCCTGAACGATGATGGCAGAAGCAAACTGCTACGCCATGTTACTTCATTACTTAATTCCCATTGCTCAGGATTTTGTGCTTGGGATGAGCCTTCAATAGCGGAAAACTTTAACACAAACATAGGTGGATTTTTAGATGCAGCTAACGGGTTTATATAATTATTTCATATATCACAAAAATCAGTCTCAACTTCCTAGACCTAAACTTTAATTAACTTTGGAGCATCACATACAAGGTAAAAAATGAGTATACCTACGTGTTCCTAATATTATATTGCTTTATCAAGAGTGTGTGCATTAAAAAATTAATGCTTTCTCCCATTCCCTGAATATACTGCTCTGGAATTAGCAATATAATAGTCTGAATTAGTAATTCAGAAATATGAATTAGAATGGTCTAGGTAGGCCTAAGTCAATAATTTAGTGACTGGGACTTAAGGAGGCAACTGCAGAGAGAAAAGAATACCAGGCTGAAAGGATTGAGGGTACAAAAGCGCTCAGGTGGAAACAGGTTTGCTGTGTTCCAGAAACAGTTGCTTACGGTCGCTGTAGCAGAGTGTGGGATGGGAGAGTGGGTGGAGAAGAGGTAGGATGTCAGGTAGGCTAGGACTGGATCAGGTCTTTAGGAGGTCATGATAAAGAGCGTGAATTTAACCTTGGTGTGATGAGAACCACTGGATTAGCAAGACTTTGAAGTTGCTTATTACTGTGAGGGAATAGGAGGACCTTTCCTGTTGTCTCAGAATTGGTAACCAGGACTCAGAGTGGAAGATTAAGTTCTTCTGTATTCCAAAGAGAGACAGAAACATTTGGGGTTAGACACATCAAGTCTTACAAAGGAGACTGGGAGTTGAATTTGCCCTGCTGCTATTAATCATTGCCTCAGTGCCACCTCTTTTCCCGCTATTTAAGGAGTCTTGGGTGGGAAAGAAAAGGAAGAATTCCTCCAAATGACAAGCCCTCCACTTAGTGTGGAATGCTGTGTTCTATTCCCAACCACGAGATGAGAAAGAGAAGCACTCAAATACTGATATTACCCAGGGGAGGAGATTTTTTGACTACCTCAGAGTCCCACTAAACAAGGGAAAGGGGGATTAGAGAACAATGCCGCGTGTAAGGAGGGCAGCCTGAATTTCCATGGTTTGGGTAGTAAGTGGATGAGCTAGAGAAGAATCGGATTTGAGCCCACAGAGCATTGGGTAGTACAGCCCACAACTGTAGGAGGCTGTGGAATTAACTGGTTGTGAGAAGGAACTGGGGAGCCTGGAAGAGGTTGAAGTGCAGCCAGAATGCAGAGCCAGAATTCCCAAGTCAGGTATCCATATGTTTCCTCTAAGGAACAAATGTACTTCTGTTTCTGTCAGTGTGACTCAGCAACTCTGCTGGATAAAATCGTTCAAAAATATTGTAAAATGCATTGATGATCTGAGAAATTAGTAAGGACTATCCGAAGGCCAAATCCAAAACAAAACTGATAACTTGGAATGGAATGCAGAAAGCAGAAAGCCAGGCTTTGTTTTTCATACTCCTGTAAGTACAGGGACCAGGTGGTAAAACCCAGGTCCCATGATAGTAGAGTGACTAATAGACCTCCCCCACTCCTAATAAAAATTGGGATTTCAAGGGTTAACCCCTCTTGGTGGAGACTGTAAGGTAAATTGGCTGTTTCAAACTGAGCAATGAGTGAAAGAAGGGGGAAATATCTTCCCTGAGAAAGTAATTGCAGCTAGTCCGTTCGTGAATTTGCAGCCTGAATTTGCAGGCCCTGGGTGGTCTAAAAACTGCCAGTTTTTATTGGTTTCAGGCTAGCAGTGCTTCCAGGAACCTGACAGAAGCAAACCGAAAACCTGTCTGGAGGAACCTACCTTCAGCTCATGCTTCAAAGGACATCCTCAAATATGACCCCAAGAAATAAGAGCTAATAGTCTTGACTAACAAAACATATAGGAAATGAGGAACCATGAATGACAGCTGGTATAGAAAGGTAGCATAATCACATTCATAACAATATCAAATATAAGGGTTCTCAGACACAGAATTTACAATCATAAGTCTAGTGTGTTTCAAAAATTGCTTTAATAAACTGAAGTAGGGGTTGTACAAATGAGTAAACAACAAGTGTGTAAAATATTATTAAAAAGAATTGAATAAGAACCAAATAGATCTGGGCACAGTGGCACATACCTGTGATTCCAGGGAATAGGGAGGCTGAGGCAGGAGGATTGCAAGTTTGAGGCCAGCCTTGGTAATATCAAGGCCCTATGCAACTTAGTGAGACCTTGTATCCATATAAAAAAATAAAATGAGCTTGGAATGTGGCTCAGGGGTTAAGCACTCCTGGATTTGATTCCTGGTACAAAAAAACTCCACAAAAACAAATAATAGTGTTGTCAAAATTTTAATACATTGGGTTAATAGCAAATTAGACATAAGTAAAGGGAAAATCAGTTACCAGAAGGTAGACCTGAGGAAATTAACTACAAATGGACGAAGAAATGGAAAAAAGAAAAAAAAAGAAAACAGAACCATTAACACATCTAAACTGAGTTCTAGAAGAAGAAAAGAGATTTGAAGAAATAATAGCTGAGAATTTCCAGAACTGATGAAATAGACAAATTTACATCTCATAACAGATAAATAAAAATAAATTTACTCTGAGGCATAGCATAGTGAAACTTCAGCATAAAGAAGAAAATCTCAAAAGTAGCTCGATAGAAATGACAAATTGCCTCTGAAAGAAAATTAGAAGCCAGCAACAGTGGAAACTAGGGACATTTGAAATAATGTCTTGAAGAATGAGTACCAAAGACTTCTTCTGAAAAACAGTAAGAGAATGTCATCAACTTTAAAGTTGGATGTCCTTCAAGCAGAAGGAAAATGATTCCACATAGAAGGCTATATTTAAATGTAGAAACAGTGAACAAGAAAAATGGTAAATATACCTGTAAATCTAAATTTAAATCCACAGTATAAATTAATCATGTAATGTAGATTTTAAAAAACAAAATACACCTAAGCCAAAAATGAAACCCCTCCAAACTAAAATACATATCAGCAGGAAAAAAAAAAAGGGGGTGGCTAATCAGAGGTTTAATGTTCTAAGTGTTAGGTGGGAAGTTGGACGACTGTAGGAGGGAGAGCAGAGCAACTGAGAGAAGGGCAGCGCGCCAAACGTGATCAATCAAGCAGACAAGAAAACTCCACTGACCCTTAACTCCACCTGTGGACCCTTAACTCCACTGACCCTTAACTCCACCTGTGGACCCTTAACTCCACTGACCCTTAGTCCCACCTGTGGACCCTTAACTCCACTGACCCTTAGTCCCACCTGTGGACCCTTAACTCCACTGACCCTTAGTCCCACCTGTGGACCCTTAACTCCACTGACCCTTAGTCCCACCTGTTGACCCTTAACTCCACTGACCCTTAGTCCCACCTGTTGACCCTTAACTCCACTGACCCTTAGTCCCACCTGTTGACCCTTAACTCCACTGACCCTTAGTCCTACCTGTGGACCCTTAACTCCACTGACCCTTAGTCCCACCTGTGGACCCTTAACTCCACTGACCCCTAGTCCCACCTGTGGACCCTTAACTCCACTGACCCTTAGTCCCACCTGTGGACCCTTAACTCCACTGACCCTTAGTCCCACCTGTTGACCCTTAACTCCACTGACCCTTAGTCCCACCTGTGGACCCTTAACTCCACTGACCCTTAGTTCTACCTGTTGACCCTTAATTCACTGACCCTTAACTCCACTTGTTGAACCTTAACTCCACTGACCCTTAACTCCACCTGCTGACTCTTAACTCCCTTAACTACACCTGTCACTCAGCAGGACCCCCGCCCATTCCGGCCTATAAAGACCCTGGGCAGCCAGGGCCACTCTCGATTTTTCTCCGGCTCCCTACCTGATCTGTACTCTGGGGGGCTGAGAATTTCGCCTGAGAGCCAAATTCCAATAAAGCTTGCTTCGGCTGCTTTCTGCCCGATTTTATTTGGCCATGCCCCCACTCCCCGAGCTTACACTAAGGACCTTGTGTTGTTTTGAATGGTAAACATAGGGACTTTGGTTGGGCCTGGTGGGACTTACCTGTAATCCCAGCCACTTGAGAGGTTGAGGCAGGAAAATTCAAGGCCAGCCTTAGCCAATTATGTAGAGCCTGTCTCAAAATAAAAAGGGCTGAAGATGTAACTCAGTGGTATAGTGCCCCTGGGTTCAATCCCCAGAACTGAAAGAGACAAAAAGAAAAAAGAAAAAAAAAAAAAAAAAGATAGGGATTCAGCAGGCTGACCATACATCACAAAGATCCCTATATCACTTGGTCACTCACTTTCTGGGTCTTTCGACCTTTCTTGGTTTTCCTTTCTCTTTTATGGCAGATCTCACAGCCCAAGCTCTTGATCCTTTGAGCCTCATCCTTTTGCTGTAACTGACCTGTAAAATCCAGTATCATAGCAGCTGAAAATTACTGGAGAAAACAGCCCACGGAGTTTTTATACCTCTAAACCTGCTTCTCCAGGTCCCTTGCATCTTAGAGAAAATGTTCCTTTGCTGTTTTGTAGCAAAATTATTCCTCTGGGGATCCTTGTCTCCTACCTTTTCTTATCCATTATTCTATATTTCTTCTGCATATTCCAATTTTTTTTCTTTTGGACTTTCCATCTGATTTATAACCACATTCAAATCTCTCCTATTCAAAGGAAGGAAGGAAGGAAGGGAGGGAGGGAGGGAGAGTGAGAGACAAACGGGTAGGGAAAAGGAAAAGGAGAGAGGTCATTCCTTGACCCTGTATGTCTCTTAGCTACCACTTTTCTTTACCCGCTGCCTTTTTCATCTAAACTTCTAGAAAAAGTATAATATCTTGTCAAGCCCAAGTCCTCATTTCCCACTCAGTCCTCATTTGACTATAGTTTGACTTCCATTTTACCTCCTTTGGTACTGATTTTGCTAAGATGACCAGTGAGTAGCCAGTTGAGGAGTAGAATGGACATCTGTCAGATATTGTCTTACTCCACCTACTTGAGACCAGTCTCCTTAAAACTCTTTCATCTCATAGCTCCCAATACAGCAGTCTCCCCTAACCTGAGATTTCACTTCCCACAGTTTCAGTTATCCTGGATCAACCATGGTCTGAAAATATTAAATGAAAAATTCCAGAGATAAACAATTCAGTTCATAAGTTTTTTAAAATCATTTTATCAAATTGAGCATCATGCTGAAGAGCATGAGAGAACTTGTGCTGGACATGGACCAACCATTTGTGCAGCATATCCATGCTGTATATGCTACCCACCCTTTAGCCACTTAGCCATCTCAGCTGTCTTTGTAGTGCAGTGTTTGTGTTCAAGGACTGTAAGATATTTTGAGAGAGGGAGAGAGAAATTAAAAGAAAGGATCACATTCACAAACCTTTTATGATAATATATTATAATTCAATCAATTTTATTAGCTGCTAATTTCTTACTGTGCTTAATTTATGAATTCAGCTATCATAGGTTTATATGTGTAGGAGAAAACAGTATATATAGGGTTTGGTTTCAGTCATTCAGTCTTGGAACATATGCCCTACAGATAAGGGAAAACTACTATACTGCCTTTTCTGGAGCTCCTAGCCTCCCTCTTTTTCTTTTCTTTATCTCTTTAACAGTTTTCTTGAGATTTAACTTACGTACTTTAGAGCTGAGTTCCCAATTTAAATTGTACAATTTAATGGTTTTTTAACATACATAGAGACTTGTACAACTATCACTATAACCTAATTATAGAACATTTTCATCATCCCCAACAGAAAATTTGTGTTTGTTAGTAGTCACTGTCTAATCCTTCCTCTGCCACCTCTCAGTCCTAGGCAACAACTGATCTACTTTTTCTCTCTATATTTTTGCCTATTTGGGACTTTTCATAAAAATAGTATCATGTAATGAGTGACCTTTTGTGATTGGCTTCTGTTTAAGTTAGCTTTTCCATGGACAAGAACAACTTTAGAGGAGAAAAAGTATATTTGGGACTCATGGTTTCAAAGGTCTCAGTCTGTAGATGGCTGATTCCATTGCTCTGGACCCAAGGTGAGGTATCACATTGTGGGGGAAGACCCTAGCAGAGGAAAGCTGCTCCCCTCGTGCTGGGGCCAGGAAGAAGAGGGGTGGGGAAAGGAGCCACAGGAAAAATGTACCCCAGTGAACCACCTCTTCCAGCCACAACCCCCCTGCCTTCAGTTACCACCCAGTCAGTCCACTCAAAGTGGGTTGGACCAATTAGGTTACATCTCTCATATCCTAATTAATTCACCTCTGAATATGCCTGCACTAACACAGGAGCTTTTGGGGGACACCTCATATCCAAACCATAACAATTTCTTTCACTTATCATGGTGTTTTTGAGATTCGTTCATGTTGTATGAAGTACCTATCAGTGTGGGGATTGCTCAGCCACGTCACGCATGAGTGAGAGAAGGGTTAACTGTCGGAGGACAATGTTGGCTTTCAATCAATCAATTACCCATAAACTTATCAATAAACACACAAGAACCAATACTCTTTTTAAATAAGAGGGGGCGTGACGGGTCAAGCCATACCAGATCTGGCCTCTAACAACATGTAGTAGCCCACCACAACTTAATTTATAGTCACACAGGTAAAGGAGGTCAAGACTGGGGGGAGCTTCTTCTGTGATGGACAGGATGGGGTGGAGTTGGGGGAGCCACTTTCTCAGGGAAATATCACAAAACCAGACAGGGAACCACTCCCACACAGCGCCATATACTACCCGGTAATCCGGGACAGACCTCCATGGCTGCCAGTTCTAGAAGTCAGGTCTCTGTGTCCCATGGCTCAGCCTTGTCTGATTCTGCTAGATAAGGCTGGCTCCCCACATATCAGTGCTACACTCCTTTTATTGCTGAATAGTATTTGATTGTATGAATATACCACAAACATTCATCAGCTGGTGGGCATTTGGGATGTTTACACTTTTGTTTTTTATGTATTTGTAATTGCAATGCTATTATGAATATTTGTGTACACATTTTGTGGAGACATATGCTTTCATTATTCTTGGGAGGTACCCCAATTGGAATTGCTCAATATTTGGCAACTCTGTGTAGCATTTTAAAGAACTGCAAATCTGTTTTCCAAAGTGGATGCACCATTTTACATTTTCACCAGCAGTGTATGAAACTTCCAGTTTCTTCACATAATTATAGCTTTTCTAATGTGTGTATGTTAAATTTTATAGTATGTGGATTTCACCTCAGGGGGAAACAAAGTATAAATAAACAGACCATAAACCCCCCTAGAAACCATGCTAATATTTTTCACAATGAAAGGCAATGAACAATAATAGCAAGCAAATACAACAATGCAGAAGATGTTCAATAAAGACGTGCTGATTCCTAAAATAGAGCTTTCGCTAGAAGTTTATGCCCATTTAAGAGAATGACCAAGATCTGCCCTCAACAATTTGGAAGGTGACATCGTTTTGGACCCATTTTCCCAACCTCTTGGCAGATACCTCTTCTTGAATGCCCCTCTCGGGCATTCCTTCCCAAATCTGCTCCTCTTCTTGTGTGCTTTGTTTTGAAGACTGGCATCTCTATTATATGCCCTGCACCCCACCACATTGCAGGTATAATTATGTCTATATATGCAGCAGCCCACTGTCTCCAGCACTGGGCCTCTTACCCTGTAAATTCTCTAACACAGGCTGTTTGTTCTGATGGGATCCTGCAGTGGGCAGGCTAATGCCCCCCCACTCCCACAGGTCTATGTTCAAATTCCCAGAACCTCCCATGTTTCTTTACATGGCCCAAGGGACTTTGAGATGCAATTAAATTAAGCATCTTGAAATGGAGAAGGTATTCTGGATTATCCAGGTGGATCAATCTAATAGATCCTTTGGCTATGGTCAGATGAGATGTGACTATGAAAAAATGACTAAAGAGATACAATGTTGCTGACTCTGAGGATGGAAGAAGAGGGAGGGAAGCCAAGAAATGTAGGTGGCCTCTAGAAGTTGAAAAAAGTAAAGAAACAGACTTCCTGTAGCATCTCCAGAAATATAGCCCTACCAATATTAGGGCTTGACATCAGCCCAACATCCTATAACTGGGTTTATCAGAATATTTCTGAATTTTTGCTTAAATTATGGCCACTATGACCCAAAAACATGATATAGAATCAAAGCAATTTGAATTTAAATTTTTTGAAGGGGTACCAGGAATTGAACCCAGTGTGCTTTATTACTGAGCTACATCCCCAGATGTCCCTTTTCTGAGGTTCTGGGGACTGAACCCAGGGTCTCTTACTTGCTAGGCAAGCACTCCACCACTGAGTTACATCCCTGCCCCACACCATCCTTTTTACTCCTTAGTGCCAGGGTCTCACTCAGCTGCTGAGGATGGCCTCAAACTTGTAAGTCTCCTTTCTTAGTCTCCCTAATCACTGGGAGTACATGTTCCACCATGCCAGATGCACTATGCATAACCCCAGTTTTGCAGCCAGTTCAGTGAGGAGAATAATTGTGCCACTAACTGAGGTGGAAAACCCAAGGAAGAGCAGGTTTATTTTGGGGGAGCCATATGTGGAATTAAGAGCTCTGTTTTGACCATGATGGGTTCCAAATGGAAAGAATTCCATTGGGATTTGGAGAGACAGGCCTGGAGTTCAGAGGAGATGAAAATTTGGGACTTGATAGGGATGACAAAATTAAGGAGCTGGATGAGATGACCACGTAGGGGGGAAAAAATTCCATGACTGGAACCCTGGAGCACTCCATTGTCTAGAAGTTGAGATGCAGTGGCCAGGAAGGTAAGAAGAGGCCAGGAGTATGGAGCACTGGAAGCCAAACTACAGACAGTAGAAACGGTCCATGTTGTTTGCAGACTCCATAATCCATAACTATCCTCCACCAGAGCCTGGGCACCCAGTGTCTTTTGAGTACTCTCTTCATCTTTTCTGACCCTGGTCAGATCTAACTTTACCTTTGAGCTTGAGCTTCAGGGATAATTCCTCCACCAAGGACACAGCTGTGATTCCCTGCTTGTTTGTGGCTACTAAAATGCTACCTTCACTCTTCTCTTCTTAGGAAGTAGAGTTAGGGACTGTACCAACACTGGTCACTCCGGGATCTCCTTCATCCTTCCAGCAGTTGGCTCCCAGTTACATCTGGGTACAGAACCACCTGATCCTGTGCAGGGTCCTCCCTCAGGACCCTGCCTCATTCTTACTGGGCTGGGAGATGCAGGGCAGAGCCACTGCCTCTTTCTGGACACAGTGTTACCTCAAGGACTCAAGCTCTCTCCCTGGGCACTGGCAGTACCACAGCCCTCAGATAAGGGCACATCTGGGAGCCAGAGCAGCTCCCCAGGGGCCTCAACATAAAGTCAGTGTTCAGAAAGGACCTGGAGAGAACTAAGGGTGACCTGAGAGCAATAAAAGAATAAAATGATGTGAAGTTACTTTTATTCGTTTTTTTATATAAGATTGAAAGAATACTTCAAATTAACCATTTCAAAGAATATTTATAAAAACCCGAGGTCGAGGTGGGAGATGGACCAAGGGGAAGTTTTAGAGGGCGGAGTTCCCTCGTTCATAGTGCTCTTGTGGTTGGCCTGGATTTCTGCACCATGAACACACATATGGACGCACACTCTCAGGGGGATTCATGGGCTTCTCCTCCCAGTTCCGAAACGCCACCCTGAACTAGAACTACACGCTCCCAACTCACCCCCTACTCCGGCGGCCAGACCACTGCACTCAGTCCCGGGCACCAGGAGAAGGGGCGTGAGTCGGAGGGTGTGGTCCGAGATGGCTGTTCTGGAAGCCCTTCGGGATCTGAGCGAGGAGCCGAGCTAAGGAGGAAAGAGACAGCCCGCCGTGATTCCGCTCCGCTGGCTGTCCAGGCTCTGGTGGGCGGGAGAGGACGTCCGGCTCCTCCTGGGGAAGCGCGGCCCTGCAGCTGGCGGGTAGGGGTAGAAATCAGCCAGAATTCGTCTGGACGGTTTTCGTCTGGCCGCAAGCGCAGGGCTGTCGAGGCGATCACCGCCTCCCGCCGAGTTTCCTCCGGGCCACTTCCACCCACCGTCCCAACCGGACGCCGGGCGTGGGCGGGCGCTGAACGAGCTCGCAGCCAACCAAGAGCCACACACCTAGCTGCGCTGTCTCCATAACAACGGCTTCGGCGTCCTCGCGGCAGCCGTGATCTACTCACGACGGTTTTCAAGTCTTCCGCGTGACAATGACGCGAATTTGGCCGTTTCTCACCGTCAGAGCCAGGCCAGGCCTTTTGCGTACATTTCTTCAACTGAGTCTAACAACCTATGAAACAATCCTCTCCCCCGTGCAGTCCAGGCTAGCGGGGCGGGGGACCGGCAGAGACACGGGTGGAGGGTTGGGTCCCCATGGTGGTGCCCTGAAAAGCCTCTTCACACCCCGAGCCCTGGGGGACAAAAGGCCACCCCTCTCCTTGGGGGAGGAGGACACGAGATTCAGTGGGACCTTGTCTCAGCCAGGGGGAGCTGAGGCGACCCGTGTCAAATGCTTTCCTTATCACCTGCTCTATCTTTAACACCCGGAAAATTGGACCTTAATTCTACACTCGGCCCGCAATGGGCCCTGCCTTCTGGCTGAGGCCTCCCCCATAACATAGGAACATCCAAGTTCCAGTCACTTAAAACGTTCAGAGAAATGTCCCATTCTCTGGTTTCTATGAAAACCCGGGAGAGAAGATGCAACCTGGCGAACGTGACTTGTTCAAATCTGTTAACGCCAGTGAAAGTGCAATTCTTGGAGAAACAGGGAACCCGGGACCTTGACTGTTTTCTGCACACTCCCAGTAGGCCATTGATCGGGGGCCGCATAGCTTTGGCCCTCCTCTGCCACGTCTGAAGCCGAACTGCGGGCCCACCCGACGTGGACCCGGGGAGGAGAGTCTCAGCCCGTTTGTATTCTACCAGTAAGGTCAGTCCTCTAGTTTGACTGCTCTCCAGGGCGAGTCTCGGGGGCGTCGGTCTCTAGACCTCTGGGCTCGAGCGTCACCTACTGGCCACTGCGATCCATTACCGCTCTAAAATCTTCCGCATAACAATAATGCGAATTTGGCAGTTTGTATCTGCCAGGGCCAGGTCCAGCATTTTATGTACATCATCTCAACCGAATTTAACAACCTATGAGATAGAGATTTCTCATACCCATTTTATACGTGAGAAAACAGGTTCAGAGGATTTAAGAATGTTGCCAAGGTCACTGAACTCTGAAGTGTCAAATCCAGGATCCAAGTGACTTCTGTCTCCTGTGTTGTGTGCTCTTCTTTCATGTCACAGATGAGTCCCTGATGACCCATGCCTGAGGGACGTTCTGGGCTTCCTCTGACCCTGTAGGGTCAGCATAGTGTTTCTTCACGGCTCTCATGGTCCTCTGTGAACCACCTACCAGTCTTCCCACAAGAGCCTGTCTGGCACCAAGACCCATCTGATGACTGACACCGTGTATGTGGGCCACCACGATGAAACCTTAAGTAACACTAGTGAACTATTTCTTTACTCCAAATCCAGATTCCAGGATCAAGTTTCACTAACATATATATTTACCTATTTTATATGTTATAATAGTCATCTTTTTTCTCCTCCCTCTCCTCAAGATCCCATTCCTCATCTCTATAACTGCAACCCCTCCTGTGGAGGAAGGGATTTCCCCTCCTCTGTGAAGTTCTGATGAAAAGACAATCACAGCCTCCCATGTGACCCAAAGTAGGCCAATTAGGTCTCCTTCCTGAATGTTTTGTGCAAATACTAGGAAAGGGAGGCCTTTTCTCCTGGGGTGTAGCAGATCTGTGAGTGTTTGAGGGTGGCACATAGACAGGAGCCCCGGTTACAGGCCCTTTTGTAGTGATATCTTCCCTACCCTCTTCTCTGATCCATGACAACCACTGATCTATTCATCTATATTTTTGTCATTTTTAGAATGTTGAATAAATTAAATCATACAATATGTGAACTTTTGAGATTGAATTTTTTCCCACTCAGAAAAATGCCCTTGAAATCATCCAAGTCATTGTGTGTATCAATAGTTGATTCCTTTTTATTGCTGAGTATTATTCTATTTCATGGAATGCAATTATGTCGTTTGCAAACAGTACCACAGTTTGTCATTAGCTTAGTCTAATGAAAGTCCCTTAGTCAGATATATGAATGAGGTAGGTATTGGGAAAAAAATGAACTCCCAGACCCACAGAGTAGCAAGCATCTGATCTTGTCACAGACTCTCCATAATTACATCTGAGAAAGTTTGCTCTTTGTCAGTTTCCTGAGCACTACTGGCCCTGCCAGCCACCCTCAAGTTCAACTGTATTTCTCCAAAAGCTCCTAAAGTCCCAGAAAACATTTTTCAATTTAACAAAATTCATATCTATTTAAGCCTAAGCTTTCTGAGTCCCTGCAGCCCCAGGTTCCCTCACAAAACTTCTCTGGTGTTTTTCTGCCACCGTGGCCCATCTGAAAGGCTCTGCACACTCTTGCTCCATCCCAGCTATGGTAACTCAGGCCCAGCCAAGTAGTGTCACCTCAGGGTTAATGCAGTCCCTGCAGATAACAAGGGCCAGAGATCAGAAGCTTACTTTGGGTTCTAACTCATTCACTTGGCTCTCCCAGAGAGGACTCCTCAGGTCTCTCAGGTCCCTTGGTTTATTAGGTTTCTTTGTATGTCATTTGATAGGATGGGCCTCAGGAATGCCCTAGTATCCCATCTTTGCCTTGACGCTGTGGCCTGGTCTGCTTTATCCCAGGTTCTCCAAGTGGGTTTGGAGTCATGAACAATATTTATCTAAGGAAGGCTTTCCCTAGATACTTCTGGAACCCCCAAAACAAGGATGGTCAATGCCCCTGAACCTAAGTGGTTGGCTGTGTGTGGAAATTGATCCCAGCAGGCCCTCCAACATGCAAATGGCATCTCAGGGCAATTGCAGTCAAGCAAAGAACTCTGGTTAGGGACAAAATATATCTCATGATATATTTATTGAATTAACTAGTATTTTGTTTATCTTTTGTTTTTGAGACGGGGTCTCACTGTGTTGCTCAGGGTGATCTTGCTTGAACTTGTGGGCTCATGTGATTCTTCCACCTCAGCCTCCCAAGTAGCTTGGGCTACAGGTATGTGCCCCTGTGCCTGGTTATTGTATCTGAGTTTTTAAATAAACTATCAAATGAATGAATTTGTGAATATTCTAATTTAGGTAGTTTTTGTGTGTGTGGATAATGTTACTCCATTTTACAACCAGATGCATGAACCTAAGGGATCCAGGTGAATTTGTCCTGAGCCTGAGCCTGCTGGGAGCCCAGTACAGAGACAAGCAGGCTCCAGTCCCAAGAAGATCTTACCCACTACTGTGCCCTGTAAATGTGGGCTGAGTTTATGAAATGAGGGCTTTGCTTTATTATAAAGAGTAATGAATTTGAGAGCAGCTAGGCCCACTCCTTCATTTTATAGAGGAAATAATAGCCCAGATAGGTAAAGTAACTAGTTGGGGGAGGAAGAAGGATATGGTACAGGAAGAGAGATGAAGGTGATCAGCAAAGGGGATTTTTAAGTTACATTATAGCATCATGTTATAAACTCTCATTAGGAGAAAGCTGGCACTTAAACCAATTTAAATTAAAAAACGGGCTGGGGTTGTTGCTTAGTGGTGGAGCGCTTGCTTAGCATGTGTAAGGCTCTGTGTTCAATCCTCAGCAATGCATATAAAAAAAATAAAGGTCCATCAACAATTAAAAATATTTTTAAAAATTCAAAAATGGTCATTAGAAACAAAACACATTGCTAGATTGGGCTTTGATTTTTTTTTTTTTTTTTGACAAATGCACAACAATTCTTTATCACAGCAACATATAAAACAAATATACATTCATATGCATATTGTATATTATGGTTGATGTGTTACTTCAAAATGGGCTTTGATCATTTGCAAGGTTTATTCCCTTTCTTTTCTTGCTGCTATATGGTTCCAACAAGTGTCTTTTCCTTTCTGAGTTTCCATTTCATCTGTAAAACGAAGGAGCTGGTTTAGCTGATTGAAAAGCTCATTTTATTTTTCCTCCATAACTGCGAGGCCTCGTTGGGTCCTTTGCCTCTGCCTGGGTCTTGTCCTGAGCTCACGGCCTGCCTAGAGCTGATAGCCACAGTCCTTCTAGCGGGCCTGGGGCGTTCTCCTAACCTTTGCGTCTTTGTCCTGCGCTGAGTTATCAGTTCCGCTGTTTCCATGGTGACCCGCCAGCTGACTAGCCTCGGTTTCCCCCTTGCGGACATCTGGGAACCTGCAGCTCTGTCCTTTCCCCTGGAGCGTTCCACTCAAGCTCTATGCTAGGGTGGCTGACCCACCAGGCCTCTGTTCCATTTTTCACTGCCCTGAGCCCTGGTTTCAGTCCCTCCCGTCCTATCTCTCAGCTATTCCGGCTTCTCCACCAGGAGCTAGGCTTCTCTGGCTTTGTCACCCAGGCCCAAATACCCTTAGCATCCACCCCTTCCATCCAGGGTCCTGGGGACTTGAGAAGGGCTGTCACCCAAGGTACTTTCAGAGTCCCTTTAGACAACACAAAAATCCGATGTGTTGTGGACTAAAACACTGTTCCCTTGGCCAGATAGCCCTAGCAACCCTTAATTCAGATCTTAGCTTCCAGAGCCTTTCTCCTAATGAACTTTATTCATCTTTGGGGTGGGTATTCCATAAGATACCATTGAACAACCTGGCCAAAATCCAGGGACTCACTAGTGTGTGTGGGGGGTCATGGGGATCATCACTGGCTCATAGCCTCAGTTGGGAGATGGGCAGGTATACAGACCAGCAAATCTACATCACTGTAGGTGAGCTGGGACTACCACATGGGAAAGGGGGATCCACCCAGCCTGAGTCAGAAGAAAAACTTCCTGGAAGAAGGGGTGCCTGAGTTGTGGGTGAAAGATAAATAGATATTTGGACTGACAATGGGTGGTAGATGGATGCTTTTTGGGGTCTGCCTTCTTTTTTTTTTTTTTTTTTTATTCATTTTTATTGTAAACAAGGGGTCTGCCGTCTTGGGGGTGTTTTTCCTCATGAGAGCTCCACCTATCCTGCATCTTTTCCCTCCTCTCATCATTCCCAGGCCAATCTTTCCCAGCCCGCATGATAATAACAAACATTCCCTTGTTACTGGTGGTTCCTTCTGCCTTCTCACATGCAGTCTCTTCTACCTGGACTGCTCTTTACTTACTTGCCTAACTGTTGAAGTTATTCATTCTTCAAGACCCAGCTTGATATTTGACCCTTTCTGGTGCCTTCTAGAACCACATTTTCAATGGCGCATCCATTCCACAAACCATCAATGTTAGGCCTGATGTAGTCCTGCACTATAACTCTCTGTTCCCTTGTCTGTCTCCTCAGTCAACCAGGATCTTCTTCAGGCTGACTAAAGATAAGCTGTGTTTTTTCTTCATCTGTGGACTTTTAACATTCATTACTTGAAGGAATGAATGGATGGATGGATGGATATAAGCACAGGTTCTCCTTGCAAAACAATAAACAAGAAACACCCCAGTTAAGAGGGGCAGTAGTCTCTGACTTCTAGATCTGTTTCCTGTCACTGTCCCAAAGGAATTTGGCCATAAGCTATTAAAGTAAATAAGAATTTGCATGGAATAACTGCAGACTCCCCCGCTCTCCTGAGCCTGCATTGACCAGATTACATCTCCTCCAGGCGCAGAAGTTTGACATTTTGTTGCAAAGTCATTTTCTTCTCATTTCCTTATGTTGCTAAAATATTCTATTTCTCTTCACTTCCCCTTTGTGTCCCCATTACTCACATTTAGTTAAATTTATCCACTGCCATTTAATCATCGGAGAGAGGCTTGCCAGTGTGGACATTCCTAGGGCACTGCTTTCTCTGCTCATACCATCTGTCCCCTCCCGGGCCACTCTGAGAACAGAACCCAGACTTCTGCCCAGGAGGACAGGAATTCTGGGCTACCTTTGGACCTCGGGTTTCACCCCTAGGCAACTCTGACTGATTTCCTGTACATTCCCCTTGCTCCACTCTCTCCAGCCCCCTCCCCCTCTCTCCAGCTCCCACCCCCTCTGCTGTCAGAAGCAGTTTTCATTTTGCCTCCAGACCCAGCACTTCTGGGACCCCTTTAGTCAGACTGACAAAGAGACCTCACAATTCTTCTGTCATGAGGTTTGCAGGGACAAAATATCTAGCAGGGCAGCCAATGTTCGGGCTGTTGGGTGTCTGCTTGGGATTCTGCCCACCCACCATGATTCCACAGCTGGCTGGGACACCATCTTCTTCTTCACCAGTCCTGATAATATAGGGTACAGAGAACTTTATTCTTCCTGGAGGCTACTGAAAAAGACCAGAAAGGCATAAATTTCCATGAGCAGTCTCTCATTAGCTGTGTCACTTGGGGACTTGGGACTGACTTAGGGACTGTGAAGGACAGGGGGACTCAGGTCCAGCAGTTACCGCACCTCTCTGCCTGGGCCCCAGGAGGCAGGATCAAAAGCCTGCATGGCTACATTTACTGGGTATGTGCAGTGCACTGGGCTCTATGGGCATATTTGAAAAGTTGGTACTGTGTATCCGCCTCCCCAGGGTGAGAGTGAAGACAGCTTGCCCCCCACCTCAAGCTTAGGGAAAGGGGCTTCTGTGGGACCACTTGGGAAGCTCAACTCATGTCCTTTGGGGCTTCAGGAAAACAGTGGACCAGGGTGACTCAGGCCAGAGGATCTCAAAGGCAGGGGACAGGGGTTTTGTGGTGCAGCAAGGAGGGGAGCCACCTTGGTATCTGCCTGCACACCAAGATCATGAGGGCAAAGCATGAGTTTGTCTCAGGTGGATAAGAGGTGGCCACTGACATGAGACAGGCAGCACGGAGCCACCTCAGAACCTAATCAAGAAACTTCTTGTAGAGCCAAAAGACATTTGCAAAAAGAACTAGAAACCGCTAGTGGGCCCGGGGGTCAGGGGGATCTTAAGGAAGAATTGGCTTAAACTGCATCAAGGAACAAGAGGAAAGTAGCTCTATAGGGTGAGTTTAAAGGACAAAGGGAGACAAAGAAAATTTTCTTCATAGTTATATTTTATGAGTCATATTTATGGAGTTACACATACATGATCTCCTTTAATTTTTACTTTAATGCAATGCACTTTATTCTTGTGTCAACTCAAAGCATATACATCTTTCCAGCATAAGATCATATCTTCGGCCCACGCTCATCTATATTTTCTATGAACTCCAATTGCATCTAGGTCAGTGGATTTATTATTCTTAATTCCCCAAGTAGTTTGTGCTCTTGAATGCTTACCTCATTCAATTTTCACAACAACCCTGGGAGGAGGGCTCTTGTTCTCCCTGTTCCACATGTGAGGATAGAAATTAAGAGACCCAACGGCACACAGGGGTAAGTGGCAAAGTCAAGGTTCCTTGGAAAAGTCGGGCCTGGGGTGAAGTGGGGGCATGAGTAGTGAGGGTGACAGTGAGGTGTGATGGCTTCACAGCCCTCCCCCAAATCTCCATCACCTTCATCGCCTCCCTTTGTCTTTCAAATTTCCTTCCTTCCTTTTAATTTATTTCTTCCTTCCTTCCCTCCCTCCCTCCTGTCATTCTTTTCTTTCTTTCTCTCTCTCTTCCTTCCTTCCTTCCTTCCTTCCTTCCTTCCTTTCTTTCTTTCTTTCTTTCTTCTCTCTTTCTCTTTTCTTGGTACCAGAGATTGAACTCAGGGATGCTTAACCACTGAGCCACATTCCCAGTCCTTTTTATTTTTCATTTTGAGGCACTAAGTTGCTGAGGGCCTTGCTAAATTGCTTTGAACTCGAGATCTTCCTGCCTAAGCCTCCCAAATTGTTGGGATTACAGACATGTGACATTGCGCCCGGCTTTAAATTTCTTAATGCCACTTACTTTGGGTACTCCAAGAATACAGGTGACCTGAAGAAGCCCACAAGCCCTGGCTTATGCCCTCAGCTTCCTTCTTGTTATTTTGCTTCATTGTGCTATGGTATTAAGATGCGAGACCAGGGCTGGGGTTGAAGCTCAGTGGTGGAGCCGTTTGCTTTGCAGGTGTGAGACACTGGGTTCCATCCTCAGCACCAAATAAAAATTAAATAAAATAAAAGTATTGTGTCTATCTACAACTGAAAAAATAAAAAAAGATGTGGGAGCAGCTGGGCCCTTTAAGAGATGATTAGGTGGCTTAGGAGGCTGAGGCAGGAAGATCACTGATTCAAAGCCAACCTCAGCAACTCAGTGACACCCTGTCTCTAAATAAAACACAAAAAACGACTGAGGATGTATCTCAGTGGGTAAGTGCCCCTGGGTTCAATCCTGGTACCGAAAGAGAGAGAGAGAGAGAGAGAGAGAGAGAGAGAGAGAGAGAGACACGATTAGGTCATGAGGGCTCTGCCCTTATCAGTGGACTGATCCGTTCATGGATTACTAGGATTGATGAGTTACTAAGTTATTTCAGGAATGGGCCAACTGTAAAAGTAAGTTTGGCTCTGACCCTTGTATGTACCTCTCTTGCTATGAGTTGCCTTGTGCTGCCTTAGGACTCTGCAGTCTCCACTAGTAAGGCCTTCACCAGATGTAGTCCCTCAACCTTGAACCTCCCAGCCTCCACAACCATGAGTTAAATAAACCTTAATTCTTTACAAACTTCCCAGTCTCAGGTATTCTGTTATGCCAACAGGAAACAGACTAAGATACCTTAGTCTGGAGCAGATGGAGAAAATGGGGAGTCTGGCCTAAAAGTCTGGCCCTGGTGTGGATACATGGCTATTCTTTGCTGTAGGGAGAAAACGAAGTCTCAGGGATTTCTGTCAGTTTAGCCATACCTATCTAATAGTTAGGGGAGACATCTGCTAGGGGCTGGGATGAAGTTGGTATAGGACTGGTACTGAAGTGGGGGTCTTGCATTTTATCCTTTACTGTAACTCTGGAGTCAGGCATGATACGCCCACCAGTAATCCCAGTGATTCAGGAGGGTGAAGCAGGATTCCTAGTTCCAGGCCAACCTCAGCAACTTAGTGAGACCCTGTCTCAAAATAAACATAAAAAAGGATGGGGGATATAGCTCAGTGGTAGAGTACCCCTGGGTTCAATCCCCAGTACACCGACAACTAACTGCGGCAGAAGCCACATGGGGAGTGTTCAGTGGGTGTTATTTTGAGCCAGAAGCTTCTTTTTCATTGTTTCCAGTAAAGGAGTTTCAGCAGGTACGGAAAAGATTGGAGACAGCAGAGGGTGAACTGCCATCAGGCAGCGTGTGTCTGGAATCTAATTTGATTTGACTTGTTTTCCTGGCCACGAGAAAACAGAACCAGGAATAAAAAGCACAGTGGCAGAGGTGACAGCTCTCCACCCCCAGGGTTCACTCTCAGCCACAGAGAGATGGGAAGGAGCATGTCCAAGAACTCACAGCAGGCACACACAGCATGGGAGATTGGTTTTGATTATATTTGTAAAACCTCAGTAAAACCTCCGCCCCAAACTTACCACGATCAGGCATTTATTAAGTCTGAGCTGGATTGGGCCAGCTCTCCTGGTTGGCTAAAATTGGCCTGAAAAATAAAGTAATTTGTGGTTGTCAGATCCTAAATTAAATGATTCAAATACTACTGCGGCTGATTAAAGGACTTTATTCAATTTCCTCTTGACCACACGCTCTTCTGCGAGGGCAGGAGAGATACTGTTTCTGGAAGAAATGCAATATTCAGAGATCGTTGATCTAATCTAATGGATGATGTTTATTAAATATGGTCCCCTTTTTTCCTTAATGAAAGGTGAGACTAAGGAAGGAGGAGAAAATGACTTATTGTTTGTGTAACTGTGAATGACCCTCTCCTGCTGGGCTTCTGAGTGGGCGCCTCCACCAGGCACGCGGCTGGGTACCTGAGAAAGATTTGAGAACTCGAAAAGACCTCTAGGCAACAATAACAAAGGCCGACAAATAAAACTCAAGCCCGAGTCAACAGGGGAAAAAAAAGAATCTAGGAGGTGCCTGAATCACCCACAGCCCCTACTGAAGGGGCGGCTTTGTGCCAACCATGCTAGTGCCCTCCCTTCTTGGCTCCAGGTACCAGGACCCAAGGCAGCCAGTCCAGAGACAGATGATGTCTCTGGCAAAACCGGGATGAGCTGTCTTAGAAGCAGAAATGAAGAACTCCAGGCGTGAGGCTGACAGCAGCTGGTGTAGGAAATGGCAAGGTTGGAAATACTCAGATCAACAGTCTGTTTTGCGATGAGAAAGCAGAAACCACCAGAGGACAGGAGCTGGGGGACGGAAAGATACCCAGAGTGCGGGGGGGTGGGGAGTGAAGGGGCTGGTGGTTGGGAGAAAGAGAACCTGTGACTTTGGGAGAGCCAGAGTGACCCAATGGCTCCAGACGGCCCTCACTCTCAGCTTCCTCCTGTTCCAGGTTCTGCCCACTTTGGGCTCATCTTGAAAACAAGCTTGCCCTTGCTTCAGGTGACCGAAGCAGGACTCAAAGGAGAATCAACAGAGCACAGAATCAACAGCAACTTGTTGGTTCTAAGCAACAGAGCACTTCACCACCATCACAGACATAAGCTGCTTTTAGAGTGATTGATCTAGTCTCAAAAGGGCGTGTTCAGACCTAAGCAGAGGGGACAGGAATGACTTTTTGGCCATAGCAAGAGGGAGGTGGCAGGTGGCAGGGAAGAATCAGGTTCACCTCTCTGGGGTGTCTTCCCTCTGATCTTACCCTGACCCTGCTTCTGCCTCTGGAGGAAAGGAGGCAGATTCCAGCCCCAGGCCTGGCCCAATTTCCCCCGACCAGCAGACCAGGGGGCTCACAGGAGTGCAGCTCACTTCAAATTCAGGTACCTCAAGCTCCAGACCCGGGATGGAAACAAATGCAAGGACACCAAGATCCTGCTTGGTCCATAAGTAGGTGCAGAATATACTCACCCAGGATTCCCTGGGTGTGTTGAATGAATTATTTTAATTTACTTTTTTTTCCTTTTTTTATACGATAAGAATTAGTCCCATGTAGTGAGTGAGTAAGGCCAAACCAAACCCAGGGGACCAACTGCCAGTTCAGATACTGGTTCTGTCTTACTTTCCTATTGTGTGTCCTGGAGCTAGTCACTTAGCCTCTCTGTGTCTCCCTTTGATATCTATAGGATGGGAACAATCTGTCCCTCCCTAGTAGCATTGCTTTGAGATTTAAAGGAGCTGATGCATGTGAGTGCTTGCAACAGATCCTGCCTTGACTTTTTATTGACAGCTTGACGTTTTATTGACAGTTTGACGTTTTATTGGGCATTCCTTTCATTTCAAATGTTTCTGTTCCGGTCCTTGCCCATTTTTATGGGGGGTATTTTTCTAGTTGACCGGTAGGAAGTTCTTAAAGCGCCCTCCTGGGTCTATGATGTACGTCTGGACCCGCACGGCCTCCAGGGGGCGCCCGGGTCTCGCGTTGCCGGGACCTGACTACCTGAACCCGGCAGTCCGCGGGCGTCTGGGACAAGGGAGCTGCAGGTCCGCCAGGTTAACCTGGATTTGTCCCCTAGCTCCCAGATCCTCTCTTTGTCCCCTACTCAAGAACAGTGAGAGGGAGAAGGGTCTGGCGCGGGTGGCTGGTCGCGTGGTATGTGGAGTGCGGCCTCCCCGATGGGTCCCTCCTTGGTTCCACTTTTGAGACCTCAGGCTTCCAAGTCAATGTTGGATCATTTGTCACCGGAAACTCACTGCCCGTTACGCCCACCGCAAACCTGCTCTCCTGAGGGTTTAGGAGAACGCCCCATGCCAGTTGCCATCCTCTGTGTGGTTGGGGGTCAGGCAGGAAAGAAAGTTCTGATTTTGTGCATTAATTCATCTTCACCGGCGTCTCATTGTGACACTAGCAACTGGGGATCAAGGTTTGGGGGGGATCTCCGACTGCAGGCCAGGATTCCCACCCGATTGGCTACTGTAATCCGGACAGCAGCTCCTGCCAGGCCATGGCCTTAGATGGCACTGCTTTTGGTGAGGGATGTAGAGTGTTGGCCACAGGGTTCCAGCTGAAAATTAGGGGACAGCAACAACAACAACAACACATCCTCGGGGTTGCGACCAGAGGCCTCTGTGAGAGCGCCTGGTGTGAAAGAGCGTCCAAGCAGAAGGAAGGAGAGGCTGAGAATGTGCCCACAGCAGATGGACTGTTTTCCAGAGCAGAGCATGGTGAACGAGGAGTGAGTGAGCAGATAGGGAAGTGAATAGGATGACAGATCAGGGTGACCGAGGCTGGGAGTCTGGACAGGCCTCAGAGTACCACATGGGCCACAGGCAGACCCAGGACAGCAGAACCCAGCTACTGGCCTCTGCTTAGTTGGAAGGTCCCATCTTCTATTAAGAACCCCCTGCCCCAAGACAGGTGCTTAGAGCGAGTCATGATTCTCACGCATGCCAGGAAACCCTGCACTGTGAGAATGCTTCCTTCCGGAAGCTTTGAGTGCTGTAAAGACTCACTGCTTGGCATATCGACCCCATTAGAGGGAACATTTTATCACAATGGAGTCATGAGTAGATTGCTTGGTGGTAATTGCTTTCCTAACCCATAGAGAAAATGCATCACAAACTCACCACAATTAACTAAAGTAGTCACAATCCTCCTTTTTGATTTAAAGCTATTTAGAAATATTAGCAACGGACTTTGTTTCCAGGTTGTTGTTGTTGTTTCCTCAACTGAAACTTTTTTCTTTTGAATCCCGTAAAGAATTCTAAGTGCACCAGGAGGGAAGAATGAAAAGATGTTTGCATTTCCAGCTCTGCAGCCAACCATTGCTCAAATAATACCTTCAATGCGTAACCCGGGAGCTTAATATCCTCAAATATTTATAATTACGCAGAAATAGCCCTCAGAAATGTTCAGATTACTCACAGCTGGATAATTATCTGCATCCAATGTTCACAACCTCAGAGCTGCTTCTCAAAGTTCAAGGCGTCCCTCTGCCACTGAGCGCATGCAGGGTATGGTGGATCAGTGAGCAGACCCCTAAGCGGGCAAAAAGATGGCATGGAGAGCTCACAGCTCTCTCTGTGGCTCATTACAGCCCCCTCCCCTGCTAGATGTAAGTTTTCTTCCCTTCCCTAGAGCATAAAAGGTCCAGGCATGAAATGCCAGTGGCACCCAGCCCCACTGGTCATGGGTAAGAAGAGCAGGTATGTAGTATAAACACACACACACACACACACACACACACACACACATGAGAGGGACACTTCACCATTGCCAACAAGTCCTTTAGTCAACCCATGGATGAAGTCCCACATTAAACAGTTCCTCCAGGGGCGTCCCACGGGGGCCCCAGAAGCTCGCAGAAAAAGAGGCCGTGGTCAGATAACTATGAAAAGCACTGCACCCTGTGCCTCTGCGCCTTTGGGAGGCACGGTGCCTGCTCTCTGCTAATACATTCTTCCTTCCCATCGTCCCTCCCGCTGCTCTCTCTGCTCGACATGTATTTCCATAAGAATATCAAGAAAATGATTTTCCCTGCATAATTACCCGCCTCCACCCCACCCACCTACACACATCTTTCCTGCTTCAAAGTGGCAGCTGCTCAGATTTCTTTAAGTGGACGGCACTCTGCACTTACCAGAAGGTGGAGTTAAATTAAAAGGGCCTCCTGCAAAGGCTAGTAGTGAGGACCCTGGCCACCACCCATTTCCTCACCAGACCTCCTGCCCCTCTGTCTGCCTTGAGGACATTCACTTGGGGTGCCCTTCCTAGTGCCTCTGGGTTGGAAGTGCAAGGCCATTGGTCCCTAGGTGAACCACAAGCCTGCTACCTTGTCCTCCTTCCCCTGGACCCAGGCTGCCTCAATCTGATCCTATAGTCTGAAAAGCTCCTCTGTAGAGAGATCATACTGCACTCTCTCTGCTGCAACTTGCAGAACACCCAACCCAAACACAAAGAGTGGGTTGGTTCATGTCATCAAAGAGTTCAGTGGGGGCTGAAGGTCCAGCCAAGGTTCAGGCAAGACACTGGTCTCCACTGCTCTGTAATTCTCTCCTCCTGTCTGCCCGTAGCTGTCTTCAGTCTGGTCATGCTCAAATCAGCAAAGGCGATACAAGCCCTGGACCATCCAGAAGACGCAGAAGGTCTTTTGCTAGGTGGCTTCTCCAGATGATCAAGAAAGCACTTTTCCAGGGGCTCATCAGAAGTCCCTTCTGGTCTAATTGACCCTGATTGGATCTGGTCCATTCCTTAGCTAATCGCTGTGGCCAGGTGGATGAGACCTGCTGATGGGCATCCATCTGTCAAGGCCCATCTTCACAGCTGGGGAGGAGTGGAAAGTCCCTGCATGGCATGGAGGATGGGCACGTCCCCTAATCAAACGTAGAAGACTGTAGCAGGGAAGTGGGAATGGCCCATGTGACCCAGTACAAGTGGAAGGAAGGAGTCAAAGGGAGGGAACCAGGAGAGCCAGCTTGGACCCAGGTGGCTGTGCGTCTCTGCATGAGTCAACAGACTGAGACAGCCCTGGAATCAATGAAGCAGGCTAGACAATGGGGTCCAGGGACTAGAGTGACACATGCTGTCTCCCAAAGGCCTCTTTTCTGAGGTCACCATGGGAGGAAGGGAGAGCTTTCACCAGTAGAACCGAGGATGCAGGTCACCTAAGTGTTTCATTGCACAGGCTGCCAGACACTTCAGTGAAATTCTGGAAGCATTAGTGGGACGTCGACTGATGCCAGGCCCCTGAATGGGCACGGCAGAGCCCACAGCAAGCGGACCAGGCACAGCTAGTCCCTGCCTTGCAGAGGCACACCTGGTGGATTCAAGTCACAACAAAGCCAGGATGAAAACAATAGAACCCTGTCATCAGAAGCGGGAGCAGCCCCTCACCACTGGCTCTCAGCAAGCAGAGCCAGCCCTCAGGTGCCCTCCAGAGTTGAGAGGTGCACCAAACACTTTTCTTTCATAAACAAATGATTTGTGACAAATCATTCTAAACCTACATGTTTCCACCTCAGACACTAAAGCTTGGAGGAAAGAATCCCTCCCACGTCTTCCTTACGAAGAAGTTGGTACCTTGGACACGATGTTCTCCCCTGAAAACGCCTTTCAGTAAGGGGAATACACTTTTTTCTTCACTAAAAAAAAAAAAATTCTATTGCTCCAAATTTTTGAAAACTGGTTTAATATCCTGCTTTCATGTCTGTGCCTGATTCCAGAGGCAGGAGTTTCTGCCAGCATCTGGCTGGCGTTAGCACTCTGTTCAAGTAAACTGTCCAGAAATGTCTGAGACTTTCTTGGGGCCTCACCTGTGTGCCCCATACCTCTACCAGCTTTGGCCAAGAGGCTGCCTCTGCTGTGGTGACCCTGAGATAAGCTGAGTTCTGCTGGCTGCCCTAACCACCCCTGAGATCTCTTTCTGGCTTCCAGAAGGGATTCTCTCTTCTTGGGGCCAAGAGATCAGTCCTGACAAGGCTTGTTGGCAGATGTCAGGGCTTCTAAAAGTCATCGTCCCAGAAAGAGCTTTCCTCTGGGCACTGCCTGGGCTCCTCTGTGAGTGCTTCCCAGTCTCTCCCAACCAACAGCAGTCTCCTGGTAGGGCCTCTGTTACGAGTTCCCTGCTCCTTCCTGTCTCAGTATGAGCACCCTGGTCCCCACCCTGTAACTAGCCAACATCTCCATTAAGGGCAACCAACTGTTCTGCTTTGCCTGGTTCTGATGACCAATGTGAAAACTGAGGTAGTTGATCATCCTTTCTCCACATCTCAGAATCTGGTCATCCCTCAAACATCCCCAGAGAGAAAAGAAGTCTCTCTCTCTCACCAGTGTTATCCTCGTTTTTTTTTTTTGGTCCCAAGGTTAATCACTTCCAGAACACTTAACTTTGGAAAACATTTAGGGGTAACTGCCCCTCAATCGGGAGAATCTGAGATAAGATATGATATCATAAATAATCTGCGAGGGGTCCATGCCCCAAAGTCTGGGGAGCTCCTCTCTGGACATGCCTCATGAGACCTAAAGTAAAACAGTCTTCTTTCTTCGTTAATGGAGCCTGCTGCAGGTAACTGCAGGGCATATGCAGGGGCCAGTGAAGAGCCTGGGAATGACAGATCGTCACTGAGCATCTTGTGAATGCCTTGCCACCCTGGGACACCAGGTAAGGATGAGAGGATTCATGTCCTCCAGGACTTACGGACCCCCAATCTTGTGGGAAGGTCTCAGTGACTTCCTAGGCCCATTGCCTGACTTGAATGGAAATCCGAATGTTGGGGTGGGTCCTTTAAAGAAGGATTAAAACCTAGATTCCACCTGCTCCACCAGGAGAAGTGGTTCTTTGCAGCAATTCCAGGGAAAGTCTTTCCTGGGAATGACCTCCATGTCTCCCTGGCACATTTGTTACCAGAGCTGAATCATAACCTCATGAAGATACAAGGACATTGCCAGGCATAGTGGTACATGCCTGTAATTCCAGCAATTCAGGAGGCTGAAGCAGGAGGATTGCAAGTTTGAGGCCAGCTTTAGCAACTTAGTGAGGCCCTAAGGACTTAGCAAGACCCCGTTTCAAAATGAAAACTTAAAAATGTTAGGGGGTGGAACACTAGGGATATGGCTCCGTGGTTAAGTGCTCCTGGGTTCAATCTCTGGTACCAAAAATAAATAAATAAATAAAAGATACAAGGACATCAACTATCTTGTGGCTACCCTCCTCCACCCACTTAGATTAAGATTTCTTATGAGCCCAATAGGTCCCAGCTGTGGATATTATATTGCCAGCAAGGTACAAATGAAGTTTCCAACTCTTCCTGGGCAGGCTGTGTTACCAGAACACTCGTGTTCAGCAGGAGAGTGTACAGGTGGTACCATCTACCTTTGAAACTGCCTGGCCATGTACTGGGCCCCTGAAGAGATCTCAGAGGCTTTAGTGGGAGAATTCCAGCAACTTTCAAGTTCATGTCTCTTGTTTAATGAGTGAACATGCAGAGGCCTAGAGGGGCTAAGGGTTGCCCCTGAAGCTGTGAAAGCCAAAGGGGACACATTGTGATCTCTAGACCTCATTGTTCTCAGGCAGAGCTGGGAAAGAGACCCTCGGTATCAGCTAACACTGATGGAACGAGTGTGAACCGCCTGCACTGGGCGAAGTTAAATGCTGGTGACTGTGTCGTTTACTAGGTGACAAACTATCTCAGTTTGTCCTGGGCTAAGGAGTTTCCTTGGATATGGGATTTGCAGTGCAAAAAAATAAAATAAAAATAAAAAAAAGGAAAGCAGGAACAAATCGTTTTCCCTACATTGAACCCTTTCAAAATCTTATGAAAGAGACAATATTTCTGCTTCTCCCTGGCCCCCGATTCCCCTGGGAATTGAACCCAGGGGGGCTCTACCACCAAGCTACCTCCCCAGTCCTTTTTATTTTTTTTTATTTTGAGGCAGGATCTTGGCTACGTTGTCCAGGGTGGTCCTGAACTTGTGATCCTCCTGCCACAGTCTCTCAAATCACCACTGGGATTACAGGGGTAGGCTGCCACAGCCAGCTATGCTTCCATTTTTTTTTTTTTTTTTTGTGGTGCTGGGGATCGAACCCAGGGCCCTGTGCTTGCAAAGCAAGCACTTTACCAACTGAGCTACATCCCCAGCCCTATGCTTCCATTTTTAAGATTGGAAAACTGAGGTTTTAAAGATAGTCCATGACTTGTTTGAGGTCTTAGAACCAGTAAACAAGAGCAGCAGCAACGGGATCCTGGGAATTGAACTCTAGAGCCTGCCAGATTAGCCACCCAAGTTTTATCAGGAACTTTTCCTCAAAGAGAATATCTTGCAAAATTTGACTTGTGAAGATTGTATTTAGTGGGGAAAGTGTCCCCCTACCCCATGCCTAGCAAGAGGTCTGGGACACTCATCAGATTTTTGAAAGGGACCATGACCCCATACAGGCTGACAAGAAGATCTGAGGATGGCATACCAAAGGCCCCCGCAGGGTTTACTTCCCTTTTTCTGTGAAGATAGAAAGTATTCAGTTGTGAGATCAGGACTGGGCGCCACCCCAGGCAAACCCATGGAGGATGGGCCGTGCAGAGCCAGAGTGGGTCCTTCAGAGTTGTGAAATCACCTTCCCTGAAGTGTTGTGAGGGGGAGGATCCCCCATTGGCTGCCATGACTCAAGCTTGATCTTGGTGCAGCTCTTGGAATGTGACTTGAGGACCCTGATTTGGGGAGGTAGGAAGCATTTCCAAGCTTCACCAGCTCAGTGAAACCACTTCCTCCTCTGCTGGCTTTGGTCAGCAACTAGCAGAGGGCTTTGGGATTCTACTGGGAAGGACTTCCCTAAAATCTATCAGCATCTAGCCAACATCCCTGGATGCTTACACTCTGAAGCTCTGTGCTAAGTGCTTTATGTGGAAGAATTTACTCATTTCTCATGACAGACCTAGGAGAGAGATACGGCTAGCAAACCCATTTGGCAGGATAAACTGAGGCTTCCAGATGCCAATGGACTGGTCAAAATTCTCAGCTGATAAGAAGTGACCCTGGGATTTGAGTCTAGGCAGTCTGATGCCAGTCACCCCTCTAACACTTGGCTGCATGCCACTGCAGTCTCTGTGGCCTGGCTGGCTCCTTGGTCAGATCCCACATGGCACTCTGAAGGTCCCTCCTCCCACACGGTGCTTACCCTGTCTGTGGTGTCCCTCTGGGGACACTGCACCATCAGCAGTGTGGCAGAGCTCATCATCCCTGCATTAAGGATGGAGAGAGAGAGTTAAAAGGGAGAACGAGGCCTCCTCCCTCCCCATTTTTGCGCATCCCCACCTCAAAGACAAGATTAAGGGGACTAGCTACTCAGCCCTGTAGGGAAGCAGGGAGCTTCATCTGCAGGAAGAGAAGGAAATCCTGGCTTTGGTGTACAGATTCAGTTTGACATGACTGCAGCCATCTTGAATTGTAACCAGTATGGTTACCCCAAGTAATCTTAGTTGTTTTTTTCTGCATAGTTTCCCAGCAAACTATACCTGGACAAAAACATTAGAAATATATGTGGAGGGGCTGGGGTTGTGGCTCAGTGGTGGAGCATTTGCCTAGCTTGTGTGAGGCACTGGGTTTGATTCTCAGCACTACCTAAAACAAACCAACAAACAAATAAGTAAATATAGTGTGTCCAACTATGACTAAAAATATTTTTTATAAAGAAATCTATGTGGAGCTTTACAATTGGACCTTGGCTCCAGGAATGTTCCTGACTTTGACATTAGCTTAAGTTTGACCAGGTACATTCCAGCTAGGATGTGCTCACTTTTGTCCTATCCATATATACATTCTTCTTTTTGATCCAAACTGTGAGGGTCAGCTGGTCTTGCTGCTGCTCAGGACCATGCTTCCATCAGTAAGCCCCCCCCCCCCCCGTCCCATAAATTGCATTCTGTACAATTATGGATCTGTCTTCTCTTTCTTTGGTCTCAAGGCACCTTGGAATGGTCCTCATATACCTGGACTGGGTTGTTTTGGAATACCTGGAAAGGAAGAGCTCTCAGCCCACCTAGGGACACCCCGGTCCTTCCTGCCCCCTTTGGCTGATGGGGTCACTATACCATACAATATCCAAACAAATATCCTATAAGCGATTGACTCTTCTCTAGTTCTGAATGTGCTCCTGAGCTCCAGACTAGCACATCTACAGGCATAACTATTGTTCACTGAACAAGGGTGAATAGTTATGGGAACTTCCAGGGCTGAGGTCTGGCTATGCTGTGCCCTGGTAGGAAGCTTCATTTACCAAAAGGAAAGGACCTTTACTCATTTGCACAATCTGGGCCAGTGGAAGATTTGTGTTTATGTCTCTGCCTCCTGGAGGGCTCCACTTGGCTTCTGACAAGCATCTCCATGTTTGCATGACTAATCCTGAACCCTAGATTTCTAACCCCACAACCTGTTCCACCCTGAATTCCACTCCTCACTGATTGATACCTCTGTTCACCCAGTTACTCAAGCCAAATTACCAGCCGGGTTTCATTGCCCCTCACCTCCAATCCAGCAGCAAGTCTGTCAACTTAGCCAGTTGCTGTGTCCTCCAAGATCCCATCCGAGGAAAAACAACAAATGTCTTTTTCCTGGATTGAAGCAGTAGTCATCTATCATGTCCCTCCTCTCCTTTGAACTTTCTAGGGCTTCTGCATGTTCTTACAAGGAGAATATCTGTATTAGAAAGTTTTCTGTCACTGTGTCAAAATATCTGAAATGAACAACTTATAAGGAGGAAAATGTTACTTTGGTACACAGTTTCAGAGGTTTCTGACCATGGTTGGTTGGCCCTGCTGCCTTTGGGCCTGTGGCAGCACAGCACCTCATAGCAGGAGCATGTGGTGGAGGAAACTTCTCATTCATGGCAAGCGGGAAGCAAAAGGGAGAAAAAGGAAGCGGTTGGGGGTCTCGGTATCCTCTTCAAGACCACACCTCCAATGACCTAAATGCCTTCCACTAGGCCCCACCTCATTTTTTTTTTGGGGGGGAGGGTACTGGGGATTGAACCCAGGAGTGCCTTATCACTAAGCTCCACCCACAGTCTTTTTTATTTTGAGACAGGGTTTCACTAAATTGCTGAGAGTCATATTAAGTTGCTGAGGCTGGCCTTGAACTTGTAATTCTCTTGTCTCAGCCTCCCAAGTTGCTTGGATTACAGAGGCTCACCACCACATCCAGTGAACCTCTTGAAGATTCCACCAACTCCCAATAGCAGCATGGGCTGCAGATCAAGCCTTCAAGGCATGGGTCTCTGGGGGACATTCAAGCTCCAAACTATCAGAATGTCCAAACTTCTCCAATTAGAGATGTCTGCATAGTGTGGGCTGCATCCTTGCTCCCAACCCTCAGCACTAGAAAGCCAGCCTGGTGTCATCATAAAGACATTTTGCCCAAGAGTACCTCCTTCCAGGTGAGGTGACAGTGACAGAAAGGCTGAGGTGGGTTGCAAGCAGTGACTGGGGGAGGTGAAACCTATCTACAGAAGTGCACTGGAAGGTTCCCAGTGGGGAGGGAGACAAGGGACATCTTCAAGGAGCCCATGAAATTGCCCAGCTGAGAAAGATGAAGAAATTGTACATCTGCCACAGAGAAGGCCGGATGTCAGATTCCAGCTCCAGTACTCAGCCCTTCCTTCCCTCTTTGCCTGTCTGCTGCCCTCATTTATCCCTGAAGAGGTGATCACGAGTTGGCAAACAGGGGATGAGCTGGAGCAGGCAAGAAAGAGGCCACCACAACCTGCTATCCCCATGGAGTCTTCTGCTGTTGGGGTAGGAAAAGAATATAAATAGAACAGATGTTTTATTATGCTAATTGTGGCTGGCACAGCTATGGAGCCTGCCCGAGAGTTTTTCCAATAGATGGAGGTGGGAGTTAGAGGGAGAAGAGGTTTGCAGAGGCCAAGCCCATACCCTGGGCCCAGGAAAGTATGGAGGTAGAAAGCCAGAAGCCATGTCTAGGGGACAAGTCACTCTGTAGCTCTTGCAGGGAATATGCTTGGAAAGGTTAGGGAGTGGTGATGAATTTCTGGCAGGAACAGATGAGACTGGATTTATGGACCTGGCCCAAGAATCTGGACCTTTCCCTAAGGGCAATGGAGAGCTGCAGATTGTTGTAGGCAGGAAGGGAGTACCATGATCCAATTCATGTGCTATAAAGTTCATTATAGGGATGTGGTTTAGTGGTAGTATGCCTGCCTAGCATACATGAGGTCTTGGGTTCAATCCCAGCACCACAAAAAAATAGATAAATCAAGTTCATTATAGCTCCAAATGTGGAGAATGGACTGGAGAGTCCAGGTCAGAGGTCTAGAGAGGGCTGAACAAGGGCAGAGGTGGTGGAGTTGACAACGAGGGGGCGGACTGGTGTGAAATTAAGGAAGTGAAACCAGCGGGTGCACTATATTGGTCCCAAGGCCCCTTACTGCCCCAGTGAGTCAATGAGGCCTGTGGGAGGAGCTGAGCCCCTACTATGCACCAGCACCATGCTGGGCCCCTGCAATTGTTCTCCCATGACTCTCGAAGGACTCTTGAGGATCATCTTCACATGGCCAGTGAGGAGGCTGGCTCAGGAAGCCCAGTTCCTTCTCCAGGGTCACCCATCTGGATTGTGAAGCTGCCAGGATCCAAGTCTGTCCTGGGATAAGGGCACTGGGCTGTGCAGTCCCTGGTCTGCAGACAGACACATCTGTCCCGGGCAGCACCTCCTGTGGAGGGCACTGGGCCTGGCTCCATGGGTGGTCAGCTATGGCCTCAGCAGAGGCAGGAAAAGCCAAAGTGGCAGGGCTGCTGAGGGTCCTTCCCAGTGTGACAGGGCACCAGCCGTGGGATGTAATGACGAGGACCCTGAGGGTAGGTATGGAGGGGAAGCTGGGAGCTTGGCTGAGACCCCTCCTGAGCAGAGGAAAGGGGACAGAGAAGTAGGTCCTCCAGTCCCCCATGTGCCCACCGCCCTCACCAGGCAGAGCCCCAGAGCTGGCAGCCTGCCTTGGCCTCCATTGCCAGTCCCCAGGGCAGGGACTCTTCCTTCCTTGCCCTTTAAGGTGGGGGTGATGGGTAACCCACAGAGGGACAGAGCAGGATCAGGCAGGGCAGGACCACAAGGGGCTGCACTTGGTCCAAGTTACCGTCCCCATTTTACAGATTAAACGGAGGAACAGGGCCAAGCTGGACTTCAACCCAGGTGGTCTGGCCCCTGTGTTACTGCTGGGCGCCTACACCATGGGATCCCCCCTTCTGCTCCTCCCCGGCTCCACCCCCATCTGCACTCCCTTTCCAGTTTTCCCACTTCAAAAGATGCTTCCACTCCCTGCTGGAGGACCTGGTACTGACCAGGGCTGAGTGACCTTGATCTAGCCATGGCTACTGGGCATGATCTTGGCTACCTAACCCCTAGCATCTGCTCTGCCCTGCCTACCCAGCCTGAAGGGAGTCAAGCCAGATCTTTGGGGTGGAGAGTGGCATCCCTGCACGCAGGCTGACCGACAGAGGTCAGCTGAAGGCCAAGAGCCAGGCCTACCAGGGTCCCACCCACCACAGCCTCATCGTGTGCACAGACCACAGACCGCAGAAACATGGAGCCCTTTATTTTACCCAGTTTAAAATAAGTCTGGCCTTGCTCTGCAGTGAGACTTGCCAGACCGCCTTCTTAAAATGGACCCGTGTACAGGAAGATCGTCGGATGCAAGTTGGTGACCCACTGTGTCCACGTGTACCCCTGCTAATCCACGGGAGGTCACAGGAGAGCCCATTGCAGACATGATTGCTCTGCTCCTCTTGCCCTGGGCTTCTGGGCCCTGCCTCCCAGGCCAGCAGTTGCTGTGGAACAGAAAGGGGGTTCCCAGGGCCCCGAGAGGCAGGAGATGGGGGTTCTGGGCACCTAGAGCAGGCAGAACCGGGCTTCAGATTCTGCTACTCTTGTTTTAAAACTGTCCTTCGTCCTTTCCAAGGGGACTGTGCACCCCAGCCCACGAGGATGCCGAGCCAGTCAGTGATTTCCCGTTTAAAGACAGGGCAGTGAGGCCTGGGGAGGTGACTACCCACGGCCCCCAGAGAGTTAATGGCAGGGCCAGACTTCCACTCTGTCTGTCCTGTGGCTGCGGGTGTCCACCCCGTGAGCACCCAGGAAGCACACTCGCTTCTGTCCCGATGCCCCCGGACACCCCAGGCCTGCCCTCGAGGTGGGGAGCCAAGGCTGCCGTGCCCCGCTAGTTTTCCCTAACCACAAACACCCATGATCTTCCTTTTCATTTATTTTTCCACGGGTCCACATGAAGAGAACATAAAGAAAACCTAATAAAAGACCTCCCAAATTAGAGGTGAGCTGTAATGGCAGAGAAGTGTAACTATAGATGGAAGAAAGCTGGCCTCCTCCAAGCCGCCGGGAGGGTGGGCTAGGGAGAGACTGCGCCCCTGGCTAGGTGGCCACACAGTCCCGCCTCGGGCAGTTGAGTGGGAGGTGGGGCTGGCAGTCACTTGCTGAGCTTGTCACAGAAACGTTTGGGGACAGAGTTTCACCATCATCTATGGCAGATAGTGTTCCCTCTGCTGGAAGAGGGGGTCAGAGGCAGGCTGTGGACAGGTGTCACCTGGGCATTAGCAAGATGCCTGGCCGCCCTCGTGGGACTCGTTCTTAGACATGGACAATGGACATGGGGGAGATTCCAGAGCATCACAGTGTCCACTGGCCTTCCTTAGGTTACCCTGCACACCAGGCCCACAAGAGCCCTTTCCACACCTGATCTCGTTTCATTCTCACAACAACCCTGGGTAGTGTTATGAATGCCCTTGTTTTACAATTGTTATACAGAGAGGTTAAGCAATCTGCCCAGGTCACACAGCAGGTAAGAGGGGTTGAACCAAGAAACTTGTTTCCCGTGACTGTGGGTCTGACCACAGCACCACACTGCTCCCCTGCAAGGACTAGAGAAGGACCTCTGTCAGCCCTAAGGGAGAGCTCTGGCAGGTGGCCATCAGGCTCTGGTCTCAGTCTCATCTGGTGTGACAGGATCTGGATAAGGAAAGAGATCAACATTAGCTGGCTATATGTGAGGTCGACAGGAATCCAGGAAGGAGTGAGGAAGGGAGGAACAGCTGGGTGGAGGGTGATGCTCATGATCCTCAAAGCTGCCTGGCCAGAGTGACAAGTTACATCCATTAGGATGCTACACTCCTAAGGGAATCAGGGAAAGCTGGGATTAGGATCCAACATGAGGAATACTGGGTTGTATCTTGCCAGCAAGGTATGCACCCGGTATTCACTGGAGGGGCTGGTTGGACAAAACCACATACAAGCAGCTGACTGTTGTAGTGGGTTTTTCTGTTGCTATAACAGAATGCCTGAGACTGAATGGTTTATAAAGGAAAAAAGGTTTATTGTGGCTCACAGTTCCAGAGTTCAAGAGCATGTTCCTGCATCTGCTCAGCCTTTGTGACAGCCTCACAGTGAAAGAGAAATGGGGGGCCCAAAGGATGATGTGGCCTGAAGTGCTATCCCTGGGAGGGCAGCATCAGAACCAAGGAGAGAGGCTATGCCTGCGGCTTTGGGAGAATCCAGCATCCCGGTGGCAGAGGGGTGCTTGCCTTGAGTAGGAAGGAGCCAACAGGCAGGAGGGGCTGGAGCTCAAATGGGCTGGCTCCACACCCCCAGGCTGCCCTGGGCAGGTACAGAGCTGGTCCTCCAGGCACGGGCCCACAGAGCCTGGCTGGGCTTAACTCAGGGAGGCATATCTACACAGAAGGAATAGGCCACCATCACTTGCAGTCTTTCTTTAGGCTGGGAGGGACGGTCACCAAGACTGCTCTATGGGGTCTGCCTGGTCATAACCCAAAGTAGAGGGCTTCTGCTTGCCATCTACCAGGAGCCTGGCTGTAACTGGTACTCCTGGGGACACGGAGCTTGGACTGGTCTAGGCGCTCGGACCCTGGGAATGGCCTACGGAGCAGGACAAGGGACAGAGAGGCAGCTTCTGCCTGGCCTGGCCTCCCTGCTTCCACCCCTACAGGGAGCGGAGCTGCCTGACTTTTCTCCTGTGTGATATGCTGCTGCTAACGAGGCCAGTGCTGTGCACGTTTACAGAACCTGGGATTTCACGATCATCGGGGGCCTGGCAGGTATTAATTAAGGCTCAAAATCCCTGGAGCCTGGAGCCGATTCTCATTAACCTCATTCTGCAAAGTCTACAACTCTGCTTTCCTGCCAGAGCCCGCTGGATGCAGCAACGACTGGGCAGAATTTCCTGCGTAAGCTGGGGTGGCGGGAGTCTGTTGGACCAGACAGACCACAGGCTCCTGTGGGAGTGGCCACCACAGGAAGGACGTCCCCCTTCAGCTCTTTATCTTTTTTAAAAACAACTTTATCAAGGTACGAGTCACACACCATACTTTTCACCTATTGAAAGTGTTCAGCTCAATGGCTTTTAGTGTAGTCACAGGGCCGTGCATCCATCACCACGATCAATTTCAGAACATTTTCATTACCCCAGAAAGAAACCCTACACCCCTTGGCCATTTTCCTGGCGTCCTCCCTAGCCCTAGCCAGTCATTAATCTACTTTCTGTCTCTATAGATTTCTGTATCCTGGGTGGTTTTTTATTTATTTTTCTTATAGTAAAATATACAGAACATAAAACCATTTTAACCATTCAGTGGCGTTAAGTTATTCACCTTGTGTGGCCATCACCACCATCCGTCTCCAGAACTTTTCCATGGTCCCCAACTGAAACTCTGTCCCCATCAAACACTCTCTCTCGTGGCCCCTCAGCCCTGGCCACCCCCACTCTTTCTGTCTCCATGTGTGGAATTAGCCGATATGTGTCCTTTGGTTTCTGACTTATTCCCTTAGCATAATGTTCTCAAGGCTCAAGCTGGCTTGCTTTTAAATTTTGAAATATTTTGACCCAAAGTATGGAGAACAATGTGAAGCATTTTCAATTTAGCAAGTGTTAGTTTTGCCATATAGATACATATATATGTGCATATGTATAGATATTTATTTATTTATATTTTGGGTGTGTCCTCCCCAGGCCAATCCAGCCAAAGTGATTATGTATTTTTCCTCTTGGTGTTTTAAAATTTTTTTATATTCATAATAACATAAGTTTCTATATAGTATAATACCATAGTGTAGACATAAGTGTGGATCCTTAACAATGTAGGGTATTTTTTTTTTCTTTTAAAGAAGACTACTTTATTGAGATATAAGTCACACTGAAAATTCATTTTCTAGGACTGGGGAGATAGCTCAGTCGGTAGAGTGCTTGACTTGCAAGCACAAGGCCCTGGGTTCGATCCCCAGCACCACAAAAAAAAAAAAAAAAAAAAAAAAATTCATTTTTCAAAAGTATGCCATTCAGTGATCAACAAATATATGAAAAAGTGTTCCTCATCCCTAGTAAATTAGAGAAATGCAAATTAAAACTACCCTAAGATTTCATCTTACTCCAATTAGAATGGTGATTATCAAGAACACAAGCAATAATAAGTGTTGATGTGGATGTGGAGAAAAAGGTACACTCGTACATTGCTGGTGGAGTTGCAAATTGGTGCAGCCACTCTGGAAAGCAGCATGGAGATTCCTCAGAAAACTTGGGATGGACCCACCATTTGACCCAGCTATCCCACTCCTTGGTTTTATACCCAAAGGACTTAAAATCAGCATACTACAGTAATGCAGCCACATCAATGTTCATAGCAGCTCAATTCACAATAGCTAGATTGTGGAACCAACCTAGATGCCCTTCAATTGATGAATGGATAAAGAAACTGTGGTACATATGTACAATGGAATATTACTCAGCCATAAAGAAGAATAAAATTATGGCATTTGCTGGTAAATGAATGACACTGGAAAATATCATGCTAAGTGAAATAGACCAAGCCCAAAAAACCAAAGGCCCAATGTTTTCTCTGATAAGTTCATGACAATATATAACGATGGGGGGGTGATGGAGGGAAGAGAAGAATGAAGGAACTTTGGATGGTGTAGAGGAAAAAGGGTTGGGAGGGGGTGGGGATGGAAAAACAGTAGAATGAAACAGACAGTATTACCCTATATATATGTATGATTGTATGAATGGTATGAGTCTACACTGTGTACAACCACAGAAAGGAAAAGTTGTACCCCATTTGTGTACAATGAATCAAAATGTGTTTGTGAAAATAAAAAATATTTTAATAAAAAAAGAATATGCCATTCAGTGTTTTTTTTAAATTTATTTTTATTGTAAACAAATGGGATACATGTTGTTTCTGTTTGTACATGGAGTAACAGCACCATTTGCATATTCATACACTTACATAGAGTAATGATGTTTGATTCATTCCGTTACTTTTTTCCTCCCCCCATCCCTCCCACCTCTCTTTTCCCTCTATACAGTCCCTCCTTCCTCCATTCTTGCCACCCTCCCACCCGCATTATGTGTCATCATCCGCTTTTCAGTGAGACCATTCGTCTTTTGGATTTTTGAGATTGGCTTATCTCACTTAGCATGATATTCTCCAATTTCATCCCCTGCAAATGTCATAATTTTATTATTCTTTATAGCTGAGTAATATTCCATTGTATATATATATACAACAGTTTCTTTATCCATTCATCAACTGAAGGGCATCTAGGTTGGTTCCATAGTCTGGCTATTGTGAATTGAGCAGCTATGAACATTGATGTGGCTGTATCTCTGTAGTATCCTGATTTTAAGTCCTTTGGGTATAGGCTGAGGAGTGGGATAGCCAGGTCAAATGGTGGGTCCATTCCAAGTTTTCTGAGGAATCTCCACACTGCTTTCCAGAGTGGCTGCACTAATTTGCAGCTCCACCAGCAATGTATGAGTGTACCTTTTTCCCCACATCCTCGCCAACACCTATTGTTCCTTGTATTCTTGATAATCGCCATTCTAATTGGGGTGAGATGGAATCTTAGTGTAGTTTTGATTTGCATTTTTCTTATTACTAAAGATGGTGAACATTTTTTCATATGTTTGTTGATTGCTTGTCGATCTTCTTCTGTGAAGCGTCTGTTCATATCCCTAGCCCATTTGTTGATTGGGTTATTTGTATTCTTGGTGTAGAGTTTTTTGAGTTTTTATATATTCTGGAAATTAGTGCTCTATCTGAAGTATGAGTGGCAAAGATATTCTCCCACTCTGTAGGCTCTTTCTTCACATTACTGATAGTTTCCTTTGCTGAGAGAAAGCTATTTAGTTTGAATCTATCCCAATTATTGATTCTTGCTTTTATTTCTTGTGCTATGGGAGTCCTGTTAAGGAAGTCTGATCCTAAGCCAACAAGTTGAAGATTTGGACCTACTTTTTCTTCTATAAGATGCAGGGTCTCTGGTCTGATTCCAAGGTCCTTGATCCATTTTGAGTTGAGTTTTGTGCAGGGTGAGAGATAGGGGTTTAGTTTCATTCTGCTGCATATGGATTTCCAGTTTTCCCAGCACCATTTGTTGAACAGGCTGTCTTTCCTCCATTGCATATTTTTGGCACCTTTGTCTAGTATGAGAAAATTGTATTTATTTGGGTTTGAGTCTGTGTCCTCTATTCTGTACCATTGATCTACCTATCTATTTTGGTGCCAATACCATGCCGTTTTTGTTACTATTACTTTGTAGTATAGTTGAAGTTCTGGTATTGCGATACCCCCTGTTTCATTCTTCCTGCTAAGGATTGCTTTAGCTATTCTGAGTTTCTTAGTCTTCCAGATGAATTTCACGATTGCTTGCTCTATTTCTGTAAGGTACATCATTGGGATTTTAATTGGAATTGCATTGAATCTGTATAGCACTTTTGGTAGTATGGCCATTTTGACAATATTAATTCTGCCTATCCAAGAACATGGGAGATCTTTCCATCTTCTAAGGTCTTCCTTAATTTCTTTCTTCAACTTTTTGTAGTTTTCATTGTAGAGATCTTTTACCTCTTTGGTTAAATTGATTCCCAAGTATTTTATTTTATTTTATTTTATTTTATTTTTTTTTGAGGCTATTGCAAATGGAGTTGTTTTCCTCATTTCCCTTTCAGATGTTTCATGGCTTGTATATAAAAATGCTTTAGACTTATGTGTGTTGATTTTATAGCCTGCTATTTTGCTGAATTCATTGATGAGGTCTAGAAGTTTTCTGGAGGAGGTTTTTGGATCCTCTAAATATAGAATCATGTCATCAGCAAATAGTGACAGCTTAAGTTCCTCTTTTCTTATTCGTATCCCTTTAATTTCTTTGGTCTGCCTAATTGCTCTGGCTAGAGTTTCGAGGACAATGTTGAATAGAAGTGGTGAAAGAGGACATCCCTGTCTTGTTCCCGTTTTTAAAGGGAATGGTTTCAGTTTTTCTCCATTAAGAATGATGTTGGCCATGGGCTTAGCATAAATAGCCTTTACAAAGTTCAGGTATGTTCCTACTATCCCTATTTTTTCTAGTGTTTTGAGCATGAAGGGGTGTTGTATTTTGCTTTTTCTGCATCAATTGAAATAACCATATGATTCTTATCCTTAAGTCTATTGACATGATGGATTATGTTTATTGATTTACAGATGTTAAACCATCCTTGCATTCCAGGGATGAACCCCACTTGATCGTGGTGCACAATTTTCTTAATATGTTTTTGGATACGGTTTGCCAATATTTTGTTAAGGATCTTTGCATCTCTATTCATCAAGGATATTGGTCTAAAATTTTCTTTCCTTGATCTGTCTTTGCCTGGTTTGGGTATGAGGGTGATATTAGCCTCATAGAATGAGTTTGGTAGGGTACCCTCCTTTTCTATTTCCTGGAATATTTTGAGAAGTATTGGAATGAGTTCTTCTTTGAAGGTCTTGTGAAACTTGGCTGAAAATCCATATGGTCCTGGGCTTTTCTTGGATGGTAGATTTTTAATGGCTTCTTCTATTTCATTGCTTGCTATTGATCTGTTTAAATTGTGTATGTCCTCTTGGTTCAGTTTGGGAGGAGCATATATCTCTAGGAATTTGTCACTGTCTTTGGTAGTTTCTACTTTGTTGGAATACAGATTTTCGAAGTAGCTTCTCATTATGTTCTGTATCTCAGTGGTGTCTATCGTGATATTTCCTTTTTCATCACAAATTTTAGTAATTTGAGTTTTCTCTCTCCTTCTCTTTGTTAGTGTGGCTAAGGGTTTGTCTATTTTGTTTATTTTCTCAAAGAACCAACTTTTTGTTTTGTCAATTTTTTGAATTGTTTCTTTTGTTTCAATTTCTTGATTTTAGCTCTGATTTTAATTATTTCCTGTCTTCTACTACTTTTGCTGTTATTCTGTTCTTTTTCTAGGCCTTTGAGCTGTAATGTTAGGTCATTTAGTTGTTGACTTTTCATTCTTTTCTGGAATGCACTCCATGCAATGAATTTTCCTCTTAGTACTGCTTTCATAGTGTCCAAGAGATTTTGATATGTTGTATCATCATTCTCATTGACCTCTAAGAATTTTTTTTATCTCCTCCCTGATGTTTTCTGTTATCCATGTCTCATTCAATAGCATATTATTTAGTCTCCAGGTGTTGGAGTAATTTCTGTTTTTTATTTTGTCATTGATTTCTACTCTCAGTCCATTATGATCTGATAGAACACAAGGCAATATCTCTATTTTTTTGCATTTCCTAAGGGCTGCTTTGTGGCATAACATATGGTCTATTTTTGAGAAGGTTCCATGTGCTGCTGAGAAGAAAGTGAATCCACTCGTTGATGGATGGAATATTCTATATATGTCTATTAAGTCTAGGTTATTGATTGTGTTATTGAGTTCTATGGTTTCTTTGGTTGGATTTTGTTTGGAAGATCTATCTAGTGGTAACAGTGTTGCATTAAAGTCACCCAGAATTATTGTGTTGTGGTCTATTTGATTCCTGAAGTTGAGAAGGATTTGTTTGATGTACAGGGATGCACCATTGTTTGGGGCATAAACATTTACTATCGTTATGTCTTCCTGATTAATGGTTCCCTTAAGCAGTATGAAATGTCCTTCTTTATCCCTTCTGACTAACTTTGGCTTGAAGTCCACTTTATCTGATATAAGGATGGAAACCCCCGCTTTTTTACTGAGTTCATGTGCGCGGTAGGTTTTCTCCCATCCTTTCACCTTTAGTCTGTGGATGTCTTTTTCTATGAGATGAGTCTCTTGCAGGCAGCATATTGTTGGGTCTTTCTTTTTAATCCATTCTGCCAGTCTATGTCTTTTGATTGATGAGTTTAGGCCATTAATGTTCAGGGTTATTAGTGAGATATGATTTGTATTCCCAGTCATTTGGCTTATTTTTGGTTTTTAAGTTGGCTTGGTTTCTCCTTTGAGTGGTTTTTCTCTAAGGTAGTTCCTCCCTTTGCTGACTTCCATTGTTGTTTTTCATTTCCTCCTCATGGAATATTTTGTTGAGAACATTCTGTAGTGCAGGCTTTCTATTTGTAAATTCTTTCAACTTTTGTTTATCATGGAAGGATTTTATTTCATCTTCAAATCTGAAGGTTAGTTTTTCTGGGTATAGGATTCCCATTCAGTGGTTTTAAGTAGACTCACCAAGTTGTGAAATCATCACCATATCTAACTCCAGAACATTGTCATCAGTCCAAAAAGGTTTTGGGTGCCCATCAATGGTCATCCTCCATTCCCCACAGCCCCAGCCCCTCATGACCATGAGTCAATGCTTCTGTGAACTTGACTGTCCTAGGCATAGATGAAATCATGCTACTTGGTCCCTGTGACTACTCTCTGACTTGACACAGTCTTTTCAAGGTTCATCAGGACACAGACTGGGTCGGTTCCTCATTCCTTTCTATTATTAAATGACATTCCATGGTATGGATGCACTACACTTTGTTTATCCACTCTATATTTGATGGACTGGATTGTCTCCGCTTTGGGACGATTACAAATAGTAACTGTTCGGAACATTTGTATACGTGTTTTTGCCTGCACATTCGTTTTAAATTCCCCTGGGTCGAAACCTAGCAGTGGAATTTTTAGTTACACGGTAACCATGTTTAACCTCTTTTTTGGGCGGGGGGCAGGGTTCAGTTCAGGGATTTTTGTTCCTTTTATTTATTTATTTAAAAAATTTTTTAAGGGCTAGGGATATAGCTCAGTTGGCAGAGTGCTTGCCTTGCAAGCACAAGGCCCTGGGTTCAAATCCCCAGCACCACAAAAAATAAAAAATAAAAAAATTTAAGTCAGCAAATCATTTATAAAGGAGCAATCCACAGACTGTGAAAAAACATTTGCAATACACATACTTGTTCACAGAATATACAAAGACTGAAAAATTCAACAGTCAGCAAAGAGTGCAATTAAAAATCAACAAAACACATAAACAGCTATTTCACTGAAGAGGTATTTTGTGTTTTTGAGACACATTTACATGGTGTCAGACATGTCCGTCTTGTCACATGTCCTCCACTGCACATCATATTTTGAACTGCGTCCACGTTGACACATGCAGTCGTGGTCTGTTTGTTTTTCCGGGGCTTGTGTACCCCGCCCTGGCTTTATCCTGGGATTTTGCACTTTTGAATTTTCTCACCAGGGAATCCAGGGCCACTCTTGTCTGACCTGGGCAGAAACAGACACTCTCCCAAGCAGAGGAAGAGCCATCTAGCAAGAAAAACTAACAGGTAGCCCAGAGTCTGTGAACAGAGCCTTTAGCAGCATGGTCTGGCCACCCAGACATGCACCCTGCCCATCTGGTGAGGAAACAGCACCTCACAGAGGGAGCGGACCCCTTGCAGTTCATCCATCTTGCTGTACCTCCTTGGCCACCCTCTCTGGATTGTGGACTCCCCCAGGATGGTGACAAAGGCTGGAATTCATCACCCCAGGAAATGCACCTGCAGAGAATCTTCAAGTTCATCCTTAGACCTCCAGGATTAGGTGCTGGCCACTCCTCCAGCTGACTCTGGGAGCTAGAGTAAGTGGACATGGTGCCTGCCTGGGGTGGGCACTCTACGAAGCTTGCTGCCAGAGCAAGGGAACAAGTGGATGAATGAGAAGAAAACACACTCTGAGCCCCTGGTGCAGGGCCTGGCACATTGCCCGGTCTCAGAAAGCGCAGCTCTGACTAATAGCTATGTTTTTGAGTCTTTGTTGAAGTTTTATGTAGGTACAGTAGAGTCCACTTGGTGTGGCATATGATTCTATGAGTTTTGATAAATGCCTGTAGTCAGGGAACCTCTGGCACAAGCAAGATAGAAAATGTTTCCATCTCTCCAGAAGCTTCCCTCACACCCCTTTGTAGTCAGTCTTCTCACTACCACCACACTTAAGTCCCACAGATATGTTTTCTGTCCCTATTGTTTTTCTTTTTTCAAAATGTAAACAGAATCCCAAAATCACAAGTGTGGAGCCTTTTGAGACTGGCTGCTTTGACTTAATTCAACATATCTGAGCTCCACCCGTGAGGCTGCTCATAGCTCTGGTCGATTCCCTCTTCTTGCTGAGTAGCACTCTGCTGTGAGTATGTACCAGTTTGATCATTCATTCTCCAGCTGAAGGACTTCTGTGCTGTTTCCAGTTATGCCAATAAAGCTGCTATTATAAGTAGTTACCTGTAGTTTTTTTGTGTGAACCTAAGTTTTCATTTCTTTGGGGGAAAGATCTAGGAATGAGATTGTTGGGAGGAGGCTAGGGATATAGCTTTGTTGGTAGAGTACTTGCCTCGCATGTACAGGGCCCTGGGATCAATCCCCAGCACCAAAAAAAAAAAAAAAAAAAAAAAAAAAGAGAGAGAGATTTTTATGCCAAAATATTTCCCAAGGTGACTGTCATTTTGCAGTTCTTCCAGTCGTGTCTGAGAGTTCCTGTTGCCTCACATCCTAATCAACACTTGGTATTATCTATTTCTTTTAAACATTCTGATAGGAGTGTGGTGGCATCTCCTTGTGGTTTTAATTTGCATTTCCCCAGTGACTAGCAATACTGAATTTCTGCACTTTCTCAGAATTTATGCAATTCTGTGGCATATGGTACATGGTTGACCAGATCTCCAGGTCTAGACACAGGTCTCCTGGGGTGCTAGGAGCACCCAGGTCACCCAGAGGCCTCTAAGGGAACAGGTGGCAGGCTCAGCTTCTTGCGTAGCCCCATTTTGCTCAAGATAAGTGGTGTCTGTTGTCCATAGGAGTGGAAATCAAGGATCAGCGAGAGTTACCTATACCAAATTTCCATGTCAAAGGTCCCACAGTTGCCCCCCAGGAACTGCCCTCCAAGCCTGTTGGGAAAGAGGTGCTGCCCCATTTAATGTATGGGGCTCCCCAAATGGGAGATGTATGCCCCTGTACCCAAAATGGTCTCTTCAATGACTTCCCATCAGGTATTGTAAAACTGGCTTCTGTTGTCAAAAGTCCCAAAAAAAATCTGCAAGCAGAAGGACCTCAGCTTTCATGCCACCATCCACAGAGACCCTAGACCCATGTCTTAGGCCCCTCCACATTTTAGTCTCTGCCATTGACTAGCACCCCAATGAAGTACTGGCCTGATCCAAGTTTGACTCTGGACTTGTTCCATGACTTTCAAAAAGGCAGGGTCAGTGGCTCATCCAACCTGCTCACTTCCCCTACCCGTACATGATGGAGTCCCAGGACACCCTCTCATGTGGCAGGCAGGGACCTGGGGGGCTGAGGGCCCATCTTTCTGTCAACTTGCTCCTGCTTTTGCTTATTTGGCAAGTATCCAGGGGCATCTCCATACACGGCCCAGGCTACATATGAAGGACATAGGACGAAGCCCAGAGGAGCTTCATGGGGGTGGCAGGTGTCTTAGAGAGGGACCACGCCACCCTGAGATGTACATCCCACGTCTGCAGCTCCAGAGGGTGCCAGCAGGTCAGGGGGAGCATTTTCTGGACAAATACAGCACCAGGATCACAGCCTTCCTCCCTGGGGCACACCCTACCTGGTTCTTCCTCATTCCTCCCCGCTGTCCTGAGGCAGGGGGCCATCATCCCAGGGGGACCACCGGCAGGGTTATAGGAGATTCAAGGGTCACCCCTCTGGCTCTGCCTGGGTCATCAGCGGGAATTCATATCTCGGGTCCAGGGATGCCCTGCCTGGATCATCTGGCTTCTGCCCAGACTCCTCCTTGCTGGGCCTCCTTCCTGAGGGAACTGGCTCCAGTCTTTACTCTCAAAGCCCCAGGGGAGTGCCCTGACAGAATGACAGCTGCGGCCATGACTCCAAGCTCTGTGCCAGCCTCTGCCTGGCTCCTCACAAGCCTTATCTCCTGAACTGGCTCAGAGTCCAGGCCCCACCCCCACTCCGGCCTTGAACTCTTTACCTCCATTGCCTGGGCTGGAACCCTAGAACCTGGGCGGCCCTCCCCCAACCCTGTCGCTGTGAGAGTCTGATGGACAGGAAGGCCTCGTTCATCAGCAGGCTCATTCCTCAGCAATTTAATGGCAAGAGGCAGAGGTCCCTGCTGGTGGTGCCCCGGAAAAGAGGACAAGGCAGTAGCAGTGACCAGGTCAGTGGTACTTGGGAACCTCCAAGAAGTGCAGCCCAGAAGGCCAAAGCATGGAGGTCCCTGGGAGCCCCCAGAGCCCAGGCGGACATGCTTGACCACTTCTGGCCAGGGCCTGGTGGCTCATCTTCCCTCTTCAGGTCTAGGTTTCATTTTATATCACACAATGGGTCAAGTGGACATTTCAGGTGTCCTCCCAGCTCTGAACACTGACATCGAAACCCCAGGAGGTTCCAAAGGTCCACGAGGAGCTCAAGAGCCAGGAGTCAATGACCATGTTCCTCACGACCAAACCAAATTCTCACAATGATCTGTTTTAGAACTCAGATCAAGGGGCTTTGAATTCAGATCTCAGATGGAGATTCACTCTCTGAAAACCCTTGGCATCAGCAGGCTGACAAGGGGCACCTGAGCCAGAGAAGCTGGCAGAACATCCATCTTTTCAACTCTGGTGCAGAAGGCCTGCATGGGGGTCTTGACCCTCAGGGGGCCTGGACTACCCAGGGTCCAGCATCAGTTCAGCAAAGTAAAGTGACTCCCTCTCATGGTCACCCAGTCCCAGTGGCATGGTGCTTGGAACCCGGGCCTCTGGGCCTTTCCCTGTGTGTCCCCAGCATTCTTCCCTCCCCACCAGCAAACCCAGCAGCCCCGCCCACTGGTCCTCCCATCTCCGCCCTTGTCCACCCCCCACACTATTTTGAAGGTAAACTTTGGAAACGGTGAATATCATTCCGAGGTCATCCGTGGGTGAGCCTTCAGGAAGTGAGTCTAAACGACAGAAACGTGCCTGGCCAGAGCTGCACTCACTGTGTGCAACCAGAAAAAGTCACAGGGTGCAAAGGCCCAGTGATCACAGATGAGACCCGATTCCTCTCTGGCATGGATCAGGTTGAGGCCTTTAACCACCTCGCTAGTTTCTGGTTTCCCCTCTGCTCCCCTCCTACCCCTGAGGATGGGGTCTCCAAAGGAAACAGAGGCTCCTCATTCCTAGAAGTTCAAAGTTATGGCCCCAGGAGTCCTTCACTGCCTAAGGAATTTGGGGCAAAAAGGGATCGAAGTGCCCTTGTTTCACAGGTGACTGAGCTTCGGGGGGCCAGTTCAAGCCATGGGTTTTCAGACAGAAGTCAGCAGCTTACTGCTGGACCCAGGAGGGCATCTGGGGTCCCCACCTTCCCCTGGGTGAAGCACAGCTGCTCAGGCAGCAAGCGATGGACAGGTGGGTGGGGAGGCACGTGCTTTGGCTCAACTGCCATCTCCAGGGGATCATTTCAGGCTCTGCTCCTGAGACCAAACAGCCATCCCTGCATCCCTCCAACCGTGGCCCGCCCATTTATCATTTATGCAATCAGTGTTTGGTGAAAGCCAGCAAGAGCCAGGAGAGGAAGGCACTGGCAACCGTGGGCTGTACTCACCCCTCTTCCCACTCACTGTCCCCCCTTCCACTGCTCTGCTCAGATCTTCCTAATGACCTCCCTGCCCACACTGTCTGTGCACACTCTAATCCATCCTCCACGCTGGCTGCAGCCCAAGCCCTGTCTAATCACGCCCCTGTGAGGAAGCCATCAGTGTCCCTCCTTTTGAACACTGCCTAAATCCTTTGGCAGGGCTGGGAAGGCTGCACAACTAGATCCCATCCTGCCTGGATCACCTCTGGTTCTGATGAGGCACTGATGAAGGTTAATGAATGTATGAAGGAGCGGATGAATGAATGGACAGCATATCCCAAACTGTGGCGGGGCTCGTATCCTGCAGAGTGTGAGCTCCTAATGTCAGGGAGTCTGAACTGCAAATTGGCCAGCGAGGAAAGCGAGACTCCAAGAGTGATCGCAGGGACACAGACATTATTGTCCCCTGGTCTTGGATATGGTTCCATGGCTCCTTCCTTCAGGAAATGGGCCTAGATCAGCGTCCTTCTACTTGGGAATGTCCTCATGGCTCTGGAGTCCTTGGTTCTGTGTCCTTCCTTGGCAGTCAGACTGGGAGCCAACTCCCTGGGCTCTAAGGCTTCTCATAACTCCTAGGAGCCCAGACACCAGCTCAGATACTGATACTTAATTTATTTGTGCAAAAACTAGTTTCCATGGTGTTTGTGCTGCACTCATGGGATTAAGGCATCTTCAGTTCCAGAGGGATTTTCTCAGGCTGAGCTCTGTGTCCCCTCAGCTCATCATCTTCTCTGGTCTTACTCAAGTGCACCAACCCCTGTGATGTTCCTGGTACCCACATGCAGCATCTCTGACACCATCTTCAGGAAGAATTTTTCAACACCCCGTCTCCTTATCCAAGGCCTGAGGAGTACAGATCTTGGGGCTTTGGTAGGAATCATCAGCCAGAAAAATCCAATGGAGACTCAGTTCTGAGGCTCTCCCTGAAATCCGTAACCAGTCAAGAAAGCGGGGGGGGGGGGGGGGGGGGGGTGGGGGGGGTGGGAACCTCATGTGCCACTAACAGAAGGCAAAATGGAACCAGTACTTTGGAAAACAGTTCAGCAGTTTCTTAAGTTAAACTTATGTGGATCATATGGCCCAAGCACTCCACGCCTATATATTGACCCAAAAGAAATAAAAGCTTATATTTATAGACATCTGTGCATGAACATTCATAGCAATCAGCCCCAAACTGGAAACAACCCAGCATCCATCAAGAGGTGAAAAGATAAACAAATTGTTATATAATCCACACAATGGAATAGTATTTAGCAATGAAAATGAATTAAATATTAATATACACAAGAGCATGGAGGAATCTCAAAATAATTATGCTGAATGAAAGAATAACAAACAAAAATAGTATGTACTGGATGATCCCATTTATTTAAAGTTCAAAAAATGAAAACTCATCTATAATGACAGAGCAGCAGATGGGTGGTTGCCTGGAGACAGTAGAAAGGGACAGGAGGAAACTTTTAGTGGTGATGGATGTGTTCACTGTGTGTTGCTGCTGGTGGTTCCACGGGTATACACATGTCAAAATTCATCAGATTGTACATTTTAAGTATGTGTAATATATATTGTAGTATATGCATTATATATGCCTTACTAAAGCTATTTTAAAGAAGAAAAAGGCCTGGCATGGTGGTGCATGCCTGTAATCCCAGCACCTCAGGAGGCTGAGGCAGGAGGATTGCAAGTTCAGGACCAGCCTTAGTAAATTAGCCTGGCCCTAAGGACTTAGGGAGACCCTGTCTCAAAATAAAAGCATAAACAAAGAGCTAGGGACATGACTCAGTGGCTAAGTGACCCTGGGTTCGATTCCAGGTACAAAAAGAACAGGAGGAGGAGGAGAAGGAGGAGGAGGAAGAGGAGGAAGGGTATCCTTGCATGGCCTCCAGAATACAGCTGCTGCTTGGTGGTCTCGTCAAGGTTTTTAAGCCACCTGGACCCCCTCTCTGGTTTCTTTTCTCCTTTGTCTCCGGGCAACCTGTACATTAGTTGTGGCTCCCTGAATGTGCTCCAACAGCTGGGCTAGGCTGCTTCATCCATCCAGAGAACTTCTCTACTCTTCAGGGCCCTGCCCCATTGTGCCCTCCCTGGGGAAGCCTTTGTGACCCTGGCAGGTCACTGTGTGTGGTCCCTTATTCTCAGCTCCACAGTCCTGGTGCACAATTGGCTGTTAGCCTATCTGTCCCAGCAGGTTGTGGGCTCCTCTAGGCCAGGGACAGCCTGTATACACACTTGCCTTGGCTGAACCAAGCATGTGGGCATCCGCGTGACTTTACTGAGTGGATTCCATGTCCAAGAATGTGGGATGGGTCCTCACGGGGTGGGAACAAGAGATTCGGAGGAATGGGAGGTGAGAATAGGAAGGTCAGAAGGCCGAGCCTCCAGGGAGAGACAGGCTGCTTTCCTGAGAAGAGGCAGGACTGATTACTGATGGGGTTTCAGCCTCTGCTCAGGGGCATGGGGGTTGTGTGGGGTGTGCCTCCTTCCTCCCCATACAGGGGAACACACAGTGGAGCTCTCTCCTTGGCAGAGAAGAAGGGCTGGCTCTGCCTCCCCTCCAGAGAGAGGCGAGGCCCCTGCCCGAAGGGCCTTTCGGAAGTTTCCAAAATCGATTTAGTCATCTGCATTCCTCAGGTTCAGAGAATACAGCGCCAGAGCTGGAACAGGAGGCAGGCTCTGCAGAGATTCTCCAACATGCAGAGAGAGAAACACCAGGAAGGGGCCAAGCGAGCACCTGAGCCTTTAGTGACTGCCAGGTGGGTCCTGGCCTCCTCCTCCCCAGGGCTTAGGGGTCCTGAGCAGGTCTCTGGCCCAATGCCTGTTCGCGAGTAATGCCTTTCCCATCCAGCCCACGCCTCCACCTTCCCATCCAGCCCCAGCCTTAGGCAGCGGGTCTTTTGTCAGGAGCCAGGCCCTGCAGGTGTTGAGAACTCCCACTCTGCCTAGAGTAGCCAGGAACAGTCAGAAGCCATGTATGGGAGCCTGGGGGGAACTAGTCTGCGGATCAAAATACATAGAAATCATGCTCCACAAGCTTCTATGTTGGTGACTAGAGACACGCATGTGTACCAAGTCCCTACGTCATAGCTGCACATTGCAAGGAGGGGCAACCAGAACCAGAGGCACTGCAGGGGGGCAGGGACAAGGTGCAAACCCTGTTCCATAATGATCTGACTCTTCCCTGGAGGAAGGAGGTCATTTTTGCACCTCTCCTTGCAAAACCAGAGTGACACCAACTACGGGGCTGCTTATCTTGTCACCCTTGAGCAGAATCAGCCATGAGCTGGGCTGGTCTTGAATTCCACACTAGCTGGTTGAGTGACTGGTTCCCCGCCAACAGTTTCCTTCAAGGCCAAACTCTTCTAGAAAGTACTTCATTGCGCCTTTCCTGGGAGAGGGCCCTCTAATCATGTTGCTTTAAAATCTCTCAAGGTTTTGCCCCAGAGTGAAGTCCTAGAAAGCCACTCTTGAGCCCACAGACTTTGACTTAGGAAAGCCACTGACTCAGCAACTTCCTTGCTGAGGTTCCATTCTTTCTTTCATCCCACAGGTATGTTGGGCTCTATCGTAGCTGCCTTGGAGTAGACAGATGAAGACCCCACCAGACACTTGCTGACTGCCACACCTGCAGAGCCAGGCTCAGCCAGGGATCCTGGGGACATGGGGAATTGGAGTCTCAGGTCTGCTCTCAAGGAACTCACAGCCCAGTAGTATAGGGGCCCTGAGAGACAAACACAGTTCAGAGTGCTCTTGTCTTATGAAAGAATATTCTGGAACAAGTATACTAGAGGAAGGCAGGAACAGAACTGGTTTTATCTCTTCCTCATTCATATCTAACAAGCAGATTTTGATGAGCTGGTCTTTTTGTTGGGAGCAGAGGGTCAGCGAAGGCTTTGTTGGGAGGGACTACCTGAGTAATCAAGAGATCTGCCTGGCAGATAGAGCGAGGAAGGGCAGTTCAGGCCAAAGAAACAACTGAGCAAATCTCAGAAAACATCTTATGATGTAAGATAAGAAGTGCTGCCAGTGAAGGAAGCTCAAAGAATTCCAGAGAAATTCCAGATTTTAGAACATGATGCAGGAATGTTTGCTTCTGGAATCCCAAATGTGTGCCTGGGTCTGATGCTGGCCTAATTCTCCTCCCTTGGCCTCTGCAGGGAATTTCTTTGAGCTGGCTCAGGCTAAAAGCCCTTAGCAATGTTTTCCTGTGAAGACATGGATTCCCCACTGGATAATTAGGATGCAGGGCAATCCCCCAAGGATAGAGGTATTCTCTAAGGGCTTTCGCCACAGCAGCAGCTCAGGGACTGGGGTTCTTTAATTGATACATCTGGTCCACATTTGTATTCATTTTCCACTGTGGAAGGGCAAGCACCTTTTCCTTTCTTTAACCTGGATGAGCTTGTTTTAAAAAGCTGCTTGGGGGCTGCGGCTGTAGCTCACTGGTAGAGCGCTTGCGTAGCCTGTGGGAGGAAGTACCGGGTTCCATCCTTCCCACCACATAAAAATAAATAAGTAAACAAACAAACAAATAAAGGTATTTTGTCCATCTACAACTAAAAAAAATTCTTAAAATAAGTTAAAAGCTGCCTTAACCATGTATACAGGTAAAACAGCGGAAGGTGTGCATTTGCGTGGAAAGCGGCTTCGCTCCGTGCTGATTTGGCATCCTCCAGACCTGGGCCGCTCAATACCCCATGCCCTGGTTTCCAACCTGCTCCTCACCCACCTGACTCAAATCTGGGTCTCTCTGGGCTGGGACCCTGCCAAGCACCCTGTTAGAGTGGACATGCCCAACCTGTCCAATCAGATCTCACCTTCCAGGGACCTAGTGTTAGAGCTGTGGGGACAGAAACGACTGAGATCAGGCTCAGGGAAGGCCAGGAGGCCCTCCAATCACCACCAAAGGGGCTGAGAGGATAGGAGACAGCTGTGTCACCTGACCCTGAGTTTGGGGACCTCTCACTGGGGAGAGAAGGGCATCCCCAGAGAGCAGTATGTATGAGGGTGGAAATTCTCTAAAACCCTCTGGTGTCGGGGGGCTGTCGCGGAGGAGGATGGGGAAGGGCTCAGAATTGACTGGGAAAAGCCTGCGCTGCCCGGGGACTCCCCCTGTTCCAGCTCTCCACATTTCAAAGGGTCACTCAGGCCCCTGGCCTCGGAGGCCAGTTCCTCTGGGAGGGACACTGACTAGACCAGGGTTTTTCTCGAAGGATTCTGCAGTCAGACCATCCTCAGGAGCCTGCTGGGCACTTCTTGGGCTGCTGAACTCATGGGCCCAGACTCCCTGGCCCTGTTCCCAGCTTCTGAGCCCCTAGGCATGGGTCCCCTCTGTTCTGGCCCAGTTTGGTTGGGTTACCAGACCTCCATCATGCCTGGGGCCAAAATTTTAGCTGGTACCTAAAATTTGAAGTGGTTGAAGGAGATGAACTCTGGGCATTGGCCCTCATGCCCCAGATGCTATCATAAGCTGGACCTTGGGCCTTGGATGAGTGGGCACCTGATTTGTCCCAAGTACCCAGCTCTACCAGCTCCTAAGAGGGAAGGAAACTAGTGTGCTGAGCACTGTGCTAATTCCTTTATCTTTATTTTCTCATTTAATCCTCTCAATCCTACCCTAGAAGGTAGGTGAGGCTGAGGAGCAGAGAGGTGAAGTAACTTATTTAAGGTCACACAGCATGAGATCTGCCAACTTCTGTTTTAGGGAATATAGTTACTGAATGAAACATGGAAAAACCTGTTCTTAAAAGTATTGAAGAACTGGCAAGAGAGAAAGGAATAAGGTCAAAATCCAAGGAGGGGCAAAAACCTAGGTAAGTAAGTAGTGCTGGAATCATTTTGGCCCTGAGAATGTTTGATGATACAGGTAAATATAAAACTTAGCTTTAATACAGGTAAATGAGAAAACTTATCTTGTGATACAGGTAAATGAGAAACTGAGTTTTTTAAAAAAACTTTTACTTTATTTTTCTACTTTTTAAAATGTGGTACTACTGAAGTTTAAACCCAGTACCTCACATGTGCTAGGCAAGTGCTCTGCCATTGAGCTACAGCCCCAGCCCCAAATAAGAAATTCAGTTTTAATGATCATGTGGGACAATATAAATGAATATCAAAACTCAGGGTCTGTCTCTGATGCGGAATCTACCAAGAAACCCTCCAAGATTAAGTGGGTTCCTTGAAAGGCCTCCCCACCACAAGAATGCAAAAGTTGGGTGGAAGAGGGTATCCTTGAAGCCACAAGCCAGACTCCACACAAATGAGCAGCCCAGGTTCACATCATTTGGGTGGCTGGGAAACTTTTAGTCATGAATGTAAAATACTCCTGAATCACGAATGTCTCCAGGCACTGGCAAACGGATCCATAAATTGGCTCTGGGGGAAGACTTCTTCATCCTGACCCTTAACAAATAACCACCAATAAGTTTTCAAGGTTAGGCATGAACCCAGTACACACGCCTAAAAGAACCAAGCACAGAAGAAACAGTGTGTGTGCACCCCTCAGGCACAGCCGACGACACAGCCAACCTGCAACAACCTCAGGTGGTGGTGTTTCGGAGCACTGATTGTAGAAACAACCACTTACTATGTGTAGTGAAATAAAAGACAGGGTTGAAAGTATTTGCAGAGAATAGGAAACTATACAGAGTGAAAAATACCAGAACTGAAATTTTTAAATGTGGTAGAAGATTAGATTTAGTGTAAGAGACTTTGTGAGCTGACAGAGGAATTAAAAAACAAAAGAAAACAGTAGAAAGAGACAAAAAGTCAGAAAATATGGAATAAAAGTTAAGAGACTTGGAAGAAGCAGCCTATGACTAGTAGGTGTTCTAGAAGGAAAGGAGAGAGAGAGAATGGAGAGGGGCAGAACACGAAGAGACATTGGCCGAAATCTTGCAGAATTTATAAGAGAGGTTGTTCATGGTGTAAAGAATGCCAGGGAATTCCAAGCATTATTTAAAAAGAAGAAAAGAAAGAAACACATGCTTAAATACATGTGATAAAGTATGGTATGCAGAGAGAGAGACAGACAGAACCAGAGGGAAGAAGTCAGTATACCTTAGACTAACAACTGACTTGTCAGCCTAACAACAGGGGCAGAGCCCTGACAACCCAGAATTCTTTCTCCAGTGACAGTATATTCTGTGAATAAGTACCACACACATTTTCAGACAAACAAAAACTAAGGGAACCTAGAACCAGGGAACTCTTTTTTTTTTTTTTTTTTTTTCAGTGCTGGGGATTGATCCCAGGGCCTTGTGCTTGTGAGGCAAGCACTCTACCAGCTGAGCTACCTCCCCAGCCCAACCAGGGAACTCTTGCTGCAGGATATTCTAAAGGACACACATTAGGCAGAAGGAAAGTGACTTCAGATAGAAGGCCTGAGATTCAGGAACACAGGGAGAGCTGAGAGAGTGAAGTACCCGGGAAAGCTACACAAACACTGACTGCGTGATAGTAACTCTGAGGTCCTGTGGGTTACAAAACATGATGGAATTAAAGTTATATAACATAAGCATAAACGACAGGAGAGGGTTGGCGGGGGGTGTAATTCAGGGGTACAGCGCTTGCCTAGCGCACGTGAGGCACTGGGTTCGATCCTCAGTGCCACGTAAAAATAAATATAATATAAGATATCGTGTTCATCTACAACTAAAAAATATTTTCAAAAAAAAAAAGAAGAGAGTAAACAGAGCTAAAATGTTTCAAGGTCTTATATTAACAAAGAGGAAGATAAAGTGATTAACTTAATTTTTTTTTTTTTTGTACCTTGGGATTGAACCCAAGGGCATTTAACCTCTGAGCCACATTCCCAGTCATTTTTACTTTAATTTTGAGACAAGTTCTCACTAAGTTGTTTAGGGCCTCACTAAGTTGCTGAGGCTCACTTTGAGCTTGTGATCCTCCTGCCTCAGCCTCCTGAGCCACCGGGATTACAGACGTGTGCCTGGCGATGAACTTAACTTTTAACCTTGATAAATAGACTTTAACCTTGATAAATAGACACATCGTCATTTCTGAGGTAACCACTAAAAGGAAAAAGAAAAAGAAAAAGAAATGTATAAGTACCAATTAGTAGAGGGGGGAAAACCACAATAATAAAAAATTAATATAAAAGAAAAAGATCACAAAAATAGAAAGCACGAATTAGGATAGTAGATTCAGGATCACGCCCTGTGTAAGAGATAGAACCAGGCCTTGTTTCCTGCTCCGTGTGGTATTAGAAAGGTGTCCCCTAACCCTGCCCTCCCCAGCTATCTCCCGACACAGACCCCAGCACTACTTGTCTACTGCTCCAGTCTGAGCACTTCCAGCCTTCATACCACCCCCTTCCTCTGGTCCCCTCAATGCTGGCCTCCTTAAAGCTCAGCATGCAGAACTTGTTCTCAGGACGAGCTGAGATCCATGTGTGGCCTTCTTAGGTGTTCCTACTCTGCCACAGTTGCTTCCCCTGTCTCGAGGCTTGCCGGCCGCCAGCGCTTTCCTCTTTAGCCCAGTTCAGCCAGCGCCCAACCTCAGAACTGTAAGGCTGTCACTGGGCCTCTGTGATAGCTCCACTAGTTCTTCCTGATGCCACCTGACCCTGCGGTCCCTTTGAGGTGCCAAGGCAGCTGCTTCTTGGCTCAGCACCTACCCAGGGCTTCAGGAAGTCTGCGGGGTCGGAATGGCTAACATGAACCATAAGCCTTAGTTGAGCGCCTACTGAGTGCAGGCACATGAAGTGCACATCGCAAGCAACAGGTCCCTTCCCTCCTCCCAGCTGCCCTGTGAGTTTTTTCTTTTTTTATTCCTTCCAGTTTCACAATGAGGAAACTGAGGCTTTGAGAAATGAACTAACTCACCCAGGTGTCCCCAGCTCTGAAGCAGCAAATCTAGGTCTACTCGTCTGACTCAGAGGTCATGCCCAGAAAGCAGTAGGTGGCTTTCAAGGATGTATATGAATTGTCCCAACTTACTGGGGCAGCCTCATAGTCCCTGGATTCCCCCCACCCCAACAGTCTGTTCTGGATGTTCCTTGTCCCCTGAGCACGTCCTGTGTCAGTCCTAACTCCCTGTCTTCGCACACACAACCCTCTTCCCAACATTCACTTCTCCAATCCCTTCTTGAAGCCTCATTCTAAATGTCCCCTTCCCGGGGAAAGATCTCTTTCGTTTGGCGATCGTTGGAGATTTGCATCTTGCTGGAGCATGTTCATGTGCCTGGTGGGCAGCAAGTTTCCTGAGGGTCGAGACCATGCCTGGTGCCATCGTCAGCCTGGTAGAAGTGCCCTGTGTGGCACAAGGCGTTGTGTGTTTCAGAATTCTTAAATCTTGTTCAAACAGATGGGCAGAAGCTTCCAGAGCAGGTCCCTCCTGAGCAGGACAGTGTGGAGGACAGGGTGCATTCCCCTAGAGCTTGGCACGTGGGGTGTGAGAGCATGTGCTGTGTCATTTTCCCGGTTGTGTGCCGTCCCTGTGTGTGGGAAGCAGTGGAGAAGCTTCCGGGGCAGGGATGTTTCTGGGTGGTGTAAGGACTGGCCCTGAGCCCAGAGTCTCTCTTCCCTGGATGTTCTTACGTCTCTCACTTTCAGAGATGAATGCCAGTTCTTATCTGCCCCAAGTCTTCATCCCCAAGCCTCTCCACCACCATTGCTAGTTTCCTTTCTAGAACTCAGAGGAAAACTATAAACCTCAGCTTGAAAACCTTCCACCTTCCTGACAAAACTTGAACTTGGGAAAATCAGCTGGAAGCAATCCATGAGGATTTAGGCTGCATGGCTAATGCCCATGCTGAGAAGACATGATGGAATGAGGAAGGGTCAGAGCCAGCTGTGCCTGGGAGGAACTTACAGTGTCAGTTGGGGACAGGACACACAGGAAAACTCTGTGGAGGAAAATGGGATGAGGCCTAATTACCAGGTTCAGGTCTCAGGGAAATAGGTTCTGCAAGACTGAGACCTGAAGACGGGCTGGGCACAGGTGAGGGTGGCCAGCTTGGGGTGCTGGGGCAGGAAGTGGACATGTCCAGCTGATAGAGAAAGGGACCCAAGCTGGGTTTTGTTACCCTAGGAGCGGGAGGAGCGCTGGTGCACGTGAAGCTGAGGGACAGGGGTGGAGTGGGGAGGCATCCTTGAGATAAAGCGTGTGGATGTACCTGAGTGACCAGCCTGGCTGGGTGCAGAGACCTGAGGAAAGGGCCAAGGAAAAGACTGAGACACTTGGTGTTGATGGGGACAGAGAAGCATTGCGGAGGGCCTGCAGCTTGCAGGACTGGAGGAAGGTCAGGACAGCCCTCCCGCCCCTCCTTCCTGCTACAGCCTCCATGCTGTGAACTGCCACCTGAGCCCTTCAGGAGCACTTCCCTTCTAGACCCAACAAAGGGCAGAGAGGGAGGGAAGGAAGGAAGGACGGAAGGAAGGAAGGAAGGAAGGAAGGAAGGAAGGAAGGAAGGAAGGAAGGAAGGAAGGAAGGGAGGGAGGGAGGGAGGGAGGGAGGGAGGGAGGGGGGGGGGAAGGTCAGCCAAGATCCATTTGAAAAGGAGAAACCAGCCTCTTCCAAATCTGGTTCTTTGATTTATACCCAAGACCTTAAATAGACCCTTGGAAATCCCTCATCCATTAAAGTTGTTTTTCTCTGAAACCATAAAAGAATGTGGGGTTGCCACTTATCTTGGAAGCAGGAAAATTCTACATGGAATTTGCAGCATTTGCAGGATGAAAACTGCCGGCCAAGGGAGTAGGAGCCAGGTCCTTTTGGGATGGCAACAGCCAGGGACCAGTAGTGTGGATCAGAGTTAAGGCGCTCTCTGGAAGCAGGCACTCTGTGATGAGCCAGGGGTCACCTTAAGCAGATCACAAAATCTCGTGAAACCAGTTTCCTCACTCCTGAAATGAAGACAACAACACCTGCCCTGGAAGGCCACCTCCTTCCCTTGAACTGGGGTTCCCATTTGCAAGGGCTATGGGCTAGTTGATATCTGGTTGGTTTTCTCTCACATTGGGAATTTCCAGACCTGTCACTTCAGCAGTCAAAGGGAAGGCAATTGTCACTAGAAATAAACAGCCATCAAGAGTAGAATGGCCTCCGAGAGATGCTGTCTGGTCTTTGCCCCATGATCAATGCAAAATGGTGCTCCAGGGCATATGGGAAAAGGTGAGGAGGGGTCTTCATCTTCACCAAGTTGCTTTGAGCTTATGAGCTGAAAGAGACTGATGAGCTTAGGAGATGCCAGAGACTGGAACAGGTGGTGGCTTCTGAAGAGTTGAGAATAAAGTTGTGGTGGGGGTCAAATATTGACCCAGAACACCAGGAATCTTAAGAGAAAATGGCTGAACTAGACTCTTCCCTCACACCATATACAAAAATTAACTTGAAATGGATCATGAACCTAAATGTAAGAACTAAAACCATAAAACATGTAGAGAAAAACATAGAAGAATTTCTTCATGGCCTTGGATTAAGCAAAGATCTCCTAAATAGTACACAGAAAGTACAAACTAAAATGATAGACATTAATACATCTGTTGATTCAAAAATCTTCGAGATTTGAAACTTCTATGTTTCAAAATGAACTTCTACAAAAACAAAAAGGTAAGTCACAGCCTGGGGGAAAGTCTTTGCAAATTATATAGTCAAAAATGCTTCTATTCCAAATACATAATACATGTATATGTATTTTTTAATGATATGCTCAAAATATAAGCCTTTTACTGGATATGTAGTTTGCAAATACATACATGTGTTTGTGCGTGTGTGTGTAACTCATAGAAGACAAAAAGGCCAACTTAATACATGAAAAATACTTAAAGAGACACTTCAACCAAGAAGTGTCTTGGTTATGGAACAACAAACAACTGCAACTCTCCTAAAAAGTTGGTAGGAGCCAGGCTCAGTGGTAGAGCACCCCTGCGTTCAATCCCCAGCACCAGCAAATAAGCAAATATCTGGTGGGGAAGAAAAATGATTCAACCACTTTGGAAAACAATTTGGCAATTTCTTTAAAAGTTAAACATACACCTGCCTTATGAGCCAGCCGTTTCATTCCTAGGTATTTAGCAAAAAAATAAAAAAATACTCACACCAACACTCGCACATGAAAGTTCTTAGCAACTCTATTTGCAATAGTCCCTAAGCTAGAAACAAGCCAAGTATCTATTTTTATTTGTTCTTTTAGTTATACATGACAGTAAAATGTATTTTGACGTATCATACACACATGGGGTCCCATTCTTGTGGTTGTACATGATGTGGAGTTACACTGGTCGGGTGTTCATTTATGAACATAGGAAAGTTATGCCCAATTCATTCTACCATCTTTCCTATTCCCATCTCTGTCCCTTCTCTTCATTCCCCTTTGTCTAATTCAATGAACTTCTATCCTTCCCTCTCCCTTTATTGTGTGTTAGCATCCACATATCAGAGAGAACATTCGACCTTTGGTTTTCTGGGATTGGCTTATTTCATGTAGCATGATAGTCTCCAGTTCCATCCATTTACTGGCAAATGCCATAATTTCATTCTTCTTTATGGCCGAGTAATATTCCATTGTGCATATATACCATTTTTTTTTCATCCATTCATCTGTTGAAGGGCACCTAGGTGGGTTCCATAGCTTAGCTATTGTGAATTGAGCTGCTGTAAACATTGATGTGTCTGCATCACTGAAGTATGCTGATGTTAAATCTTTTGGGCATATACCAAGGAGTGGGATAACTGGGTCAAATGGTAGTTCCTTTCCAAGTTTTCTGAGGAATCAACCCAAATATCTATTAACAAATGAATAGATAAACAAATTTTGGTATATCCATATGATAAAATATTACTTAACAAATAAAAAAGAACAGAGTGTTTATACAAATAATGACATGAATAAACCTTAATATAATGATAAGGAATGAAAAAAGACAGACAAAAACAGTGCACAAAGTATGTGATTCCATGTACATACAACTCTAGAACATGCAAGCTGATCTCTAGTGATTAACAGCAGGTAAACGGTTGGGAGTGGAGCAGGTGGGGCAAGAGGGATGAAGGAGGACAAAGTCATGGTTATTGTCTTGACTGTGGTGATGGTTTTACACAGATAAACGTATGTCAAAACATCAGACTGTAGACTTTAAATGTGTGTGATTTACTGTACATCAGTTATGCTTAAATAAAGTTCTTCAAATGAAGAAGTGGGAGACAGAAAGAGCCTACCCCTTGGTGAAGATCAGCCAGTGCTCAGCTCGCCTGGCCAGGGGTGAGTGTCGGGTCTGACGACACAATCTCAGTCTCCTCCATCACCGAACTCCGGTGCACCCCTCCAACTTATTCCATGTTCCTGGGAGGCAGGGGCCCTGCTTTCTGTATCATCTGTTCTGTTGAGGACCCCAACAATGATGAAGCAGCTTCAACAAGGAGCTGTAGAAGGACCGGTTTATCACTAGGCCCAGCTGTGGTCACATCAGGATCTGGGGAGTGCACCCAATCCTGGGGCAATAACTCCACTGTCATTTCTGCCTCCTTTGTGGAATGTGTGGTGACTCACGCTGGGAAGACTCCCAATATGCCGAGGAACTGGGCAAGGCAGAGGGGAGATGCTGAGCCAGGCTGACTCCTGAGTGAACTGAAGCACTGGGGCTCACCCTTCAGGTCGGGGCTGTCAGACAAGATGGTCCTTACACAATCCACAGGGAACTGTGCCGTTCTGGAGGCGGGAAGTCAGCGCATGTGCAAGGAGCTTCTCTATGTCTGATGAATCCAGATTCCAACCTTTATCACACTGACCTGATTAAGGTCTCCATGGTCCTCTGGTCAGACTGTCATTCTGGCTAAGGCATCCAGAGGTTGACGACACTGCTAAGCCAAACCTGGAGCTAAACCCTTCTAGAACCCTGCTAAGCCAAACCCTTCTAAAGCTCAGGTCAGAAGTCCCGGAGGTATTTTCTGGTGCGTTCAAGCATCATGAGGACCTTTCATGGGATGATTCCCACAGATTTATGTAAACTGAAGTATGGACAAGGCCAAGAATGCAGCTGTTCGTCACCTTGCCACTCCCAGATGATCTGCCCTCATCCCTGTGCATTGTCCTTGATAGCATTAGAATGAGAGGGGAAAACTTAACTCAAAGATTCAGCTGCAAAATGGACATAGTTATTACTTATGTGACAAAGGAGTTAGTTACCCGATCGTGTCCTCAGTACTCCGTTAAGTCGCACTCTCTCGCAGACATCCACAAAATAATCTGGTTTGCAGAAATCGCCTATCGGTGGATTTTAGGTTGTTTTCAAGACGCAAGATGACGACTCTTCCAATGAGAGCCACCTTCTCCTCTGGGACTTTCTTGAGCCCATTACCTCAGCAAGTTCACCCTGACTTTGAGAAAGGAGTGTATCCCACCCACATTCCTAGGCACTCCTGACCAAACTGAGTCCCCATGTGGTGGGAAAGTCTAACTTTCTAGATCTTGCACCAAGAAGGTACCAGGTGACAAGTCATAGGTTACCAGGGAAATTCTCTTAATGAACTTTAATTGAAACCATGTGCCTAGAATGATCACCTCACTGCTCACTGAGTGGCCTCTCCCCAGACCAAGCACCTGCAGCAGGTGTGGCATGTTGCCTTGGTACTCGTCCCCCCAATACAACGCACTTGCAGTTTAGCAGAACACGATCTGTATTTCAGCAGAACAGTCTTCCCAGGAGAGTGCTCATGGCCACTGGGATAGAAGATAGGAGAAGGATGCAGGGTTCTGATATCTCAGACCCATCCTTGGTGTCCTGAGACACACCTGGCATGAACGTGCTCCTTGCACCCCATGCAAGAGTGCATCGGATCAGCATGGGGCGAAGGGGGAGCAAGGTCCCAACCCTGAGACCATCCACCTCCTTAAAGGGAGCCGAGGCCCCTGTTGAGATATTTATTGGGCACCTATTATGTGCTGGTAATAAGGCTTGTGAGATAAACAAGATGGACAAGGCCTCACTCTCCTGGTCCTCACAGTTCATCCCTGCAGCATCAGTCCTGAGAGGCCTTGAAGAAAGAACAGGTTGAACAACCCAGGAAGAACTTGAAATTTACATCCCTGAGTACAGAGAGTGTGCAGGGGCACACTCAGGTCAGAGCAGAGCAGGGCTAGATATAGGGCTGACCGAGCTGAGACCTTGGCCAGAACCAAATAAGGACATGAGTGTGTGAATCCTGGCCAGGCTCAGAGAGCGGTCAGAGCTGGCTAGGCTCCAAGAGGGTCTTAACAAAGTCACGGGCCACACTGTGGCCTCTGCTAGAGGCTGGAGTCCCGCTCTTGGTCTTAGCAGGGCAGCCCCTCTACTAACTGAGGAGAAGGATACATCAGAGATACACCTTGCAACCTGTGCTGGATCCTCCCCGGGGCATGGCACTCCTGGGAGCAAAGGGAAATAGCTGGGAGGGCACAGAAAGCAGAGGTTCAGCAGGGCGCTGGGCGGGGGAAGGAGAGGAGCAGGCATAAAGGTGACAGTCGTGCTAAGGGTGCACTACATCACAGCCCAAAGGACAGGTTTGAGTTAGGACCAGGCCATGGCTGCCCCTCCCCCACATGCCCATCCGAAATGCAAGAGACAGAGCTTCTCAGTTGTTCCGGCTGGCCTTCAGTTTCTGCTTGTCACTCACCACTTCCCTTCAAGTCACCCTCCCAGGCAGACCTTCTTGATTGTGTCCCCCATGTACAGGCTCTAGACAGCACATCAGGGCTGAACATTCTTGGCTCGACCACCTGCCCAAGTGTCAGTTTTGCTGCTCATCACCTGCAAGACTGTTCCTGACCCGCTTGAGCAGACAGGAAGAAGGAAGGTGTGGCTCTAGGGAAGAGAATAAAGTGTGGGGACCCAAAAGTAAGGAAGCAAGGGCTGCTCAGGAGCTGGATGGGGAGAGACCACTGGGAAGGTATGAGCTGGGGCAGGTTCCACTTTAAATTCAAGACAAAGTTGTGGGGCAGACAAGGCTGAGGCTGGGAAACCCCTTGGGGACACCAGGAGCTGAGCTGAGAGGTGTTGAGAGCTGCTGAGCTGGGCCTGAGTCCAGGCATCGGGGTGTCTGCAGGGAACTCAGTAAGTGGCCAGGACAATTGTCAGATTTGGCCTGCCCCTCACCTGGATTTGCAGTGTTCTTGTCTCAAAGTTGTTGCTGGCCCCTGAAGGGTCAGGGCAAAGCAAGTCAGATGGAGTGGCCTTGCTGGGGAAGAGCCTCAGTGACCAAGACAGCTGGAGGGGGGCACCCTGCTGGGTGCTCTGAAGCGCGCGTGCACTGGTTCACCTTGCAACCCGCGCCGGCTCCTCCCCAGGGCTGGCACTTCAGGAAGTTTTCTTAGTTTCTGCAGCACACAAAGAGAGTTAGTAAGCCTTGCTCTTAGGAAGTTCCAGTTAACTGTTTCCACCTGTCCATCACACAGAATCCACAGCAAAGTTGGGGTGAGTATGAGGCTTCTATTCAAGATCCAAAGATCTCAAACTTCAAAGAGTTAATTCAGTTTTGGAAACATATCATCAATTCCCAAGGAGAATGTGGCTCCAAGGCTCCTAATAAACCAGGATGATGCTGAGATGCCAACGCCCACCAGTCCCCTGAATGTCATCTGTAGCCATCTGTGGCTGCGCGGCATGTGCTGATTGGTGCAAAGGTGGCGAAGAGCCCAGTGCTGGAGCTGGCCTCCACCACGATCCTCTGAGATCCTGGGTAGATCACCTCTCCCTGGCCCCAGGGTCTGTCAGCAGAACCCTCACTGCCCACGTCAAGTTGCAGGGGGAAGCTTTGCCCACTTGTGCTGTCGGGACCATTCGCCTTCCCCATCAGATAAAATGAACTTCCCTTAAAGCTCTGTGACTGGTGGAAGGCTCTGCCACAGGCACAGAGCACTCTGGGGCCTGCCTCCCACAGCAGCTGATTCTCCCCACGTGGCCTTGAGTGAGCAAGGACAACTGAAAGGAGAACAGAGAAAGGAGAACCAGTTAGAAGCACGCTGTGCTCAGAGAACACTCGCTTCCTCCCCTACCAAGGGCTCAGCACCACAAATTCCCCGCTGTTCTTCTTCGAAGGGGCAGCATAGTATGAGGGACCTGCGGCTTCCCACTCTGCGGCCTTGGCCAAGTGCCTACCCTTCTTTGAAACTCAGTTTCCCCATCTGTCAAGTGTCATGGTTATGAGGATTAAATAAGAACGTGTGTCAGACAGGAATTGCGTGACACTGGCCCAGCCATGACCTTCTCTCCTGGTTTCCCTCCTAGCCCCTCAGTCACTCCACCTCCAAGCAGATGAGCCACTGCTGTGTTGATTTCCTGTAAGACAAAACAGGAATCTGACTCCCCAGCCTATTGGGTGAAATGGCTAATGACTTGCCTGTAAAAATGAATAACTATACTTTGAATAAACAGAAATGTGGGTGTGCTGGGTCGTTTCCTTTACAATCTTTAAATTTTTTCTAGCAAATGCTACTACTGATTGCGCAGAACCCAGTACAGTCTGAGTATCCCTTGTCCAAAATACTTGGGACCAGGAACATTTCAGATTTCAATTTTTTTAATTTGGTAATGTATGCATATACATAATGAGATAACTTGGGAATGTGATCCAAGTTTAAACAAGGAATTCAATTAAGTTTCACATAAATCTTACACACATAGCCTAAAGGTAATTTACAATATTTTAAATAATTTCATGTGGGAAACAGAGTTTCCTGGTGTGAAATTTTCCACTTGTGTTGGCACTGAAGAGGTTTTGAATTTCAGAGCATTTTGAATTTTGGATTTGGGGATCGAAGTGCTCAACCTGTGTTTTGGAAAGTTTCAGTGGATAGGAATAGAGAAAGAAAGAAAAAGGAAGGAAGGAAGGAAGGAAGGAAGGAAGGAAGGAAGGAAGGAAGGAAGGAAGGAAGGAAGGAAGGAAGGGAAGAAGAGAAAAGAAAAGAAAAGAAAAGAAAAAGCTGCATTAGCTCCAATAACTTTAAAAGAAGAAAAAAGAAAAACAACAAATCTGAAACCAAATTTATTCTTAGGAATACCTTTTTTGGGGCAAATATTTATTTTAAAATAGCCAGAACATTTACACATAAAAAAACAGGATCTCTTCTACAAAGTCTTTAACTACTCAACCTCAGAAAATTCTGTAATTTTTTTTCAAATTCTCCATCCTGACTCAAATCAAATTTCAGTTCATTTTTCAGAAGAGCTTCCCTTCCCTCCTATTGAGCAGAATACACAATTAATTTTTCTATTCTCAATAGTACTCACTGAGAAAATAGTCTTACAGTTTTAAAACAAAAATGTTTAAAAACACTTCAAAAATTAGTTTCTACACTGACTATTGGTGGCAGGATAGTTTTGTTAGTCAAAACCTCCTGACTTTGTTTTTTCAGTACTAGGGGCAGAACCTGGGAGCACTTTACTACCGAATTACATCCCAGGTCCTTTTGTTGAGACAGGGTCTGGCTAAGTTGCTGAGGCAGCCTAAGACTTGTGATTCTCCTGTCTGATCCTCCCAGAGTAGGCATTCACCCCACATGCCTGACCTCAGTGATTATCATGTTGATTTTGTATTTCACTGGACTTGACAAGGAGCCACTCATTGGATTAACCAGAGTGTGAGTGGCTTAGTCTCTAGTAGGAGTTTCTGTACTTTTCCATTGAATAGCTTTATTATTAGTACTATTATTTTTTGTGTTGGGGATGGAGCCCAATGTCTTAGGCCTGCTAGGCAAGATGCTCTGCCACTGAGCTACAGCCCTAGCCCGCCACCAAACGGTTTTAAACGTTATTTTTGTACCTGAAATCTTAGTGTCATGACTGTAATTGTAGGGACCAAAAATACTGTTATGACACTTATAAAAAGAGGAACAGAGAAGAATTAGGTGAAGTGGTTGAGGCCACTGAGGGAGAAAGGGACAAGTAGGAACTCCAAATAGACACACACTTGACAGTTTAGGGATCTTTCTACAGAAACCACAACACCTGTGTCACTAAGACTCAACACATTCACACGTGGTCCTCCAGCAAATCCAGGATAGGGAAGGATAGGTCTGAGGCAGGTAATAGGCAGGCCAGCACCTAGTGCAGCTGCACAGGGCCCTGAGCTGGAAGATCTGGGGAGCTCTGCAGTTGCCCTCTCATGTATAAGGTGAAATCTGATGGGGCAACAGAGAATGTGCCAGGGACTTGGAGCCTCCATTCACTGGTCCTGCCTCCTGCCACCTCCACACCTTCTGCCTACAGCTATAACCCAGTGACTGTACCCACCCATCCCAGGCCCAGGATGGGTCAGGGTTGGGCATGTGAGCCAAGTAATGAGGCAGGCCTCATGCACTGAGGGTCTGCACTCAAGCTGTGAGTAACCCTGTGCCTGAGGAAGCATTCCATTAAAAAACAAGGTTGAGAACCCATTACAGGTGGAGAAAGAGACTGGAAAACAGGAAAGGTTTTTCCTGCTTTGAGAACTATGGACCCTGTGCTTTTACTGGCTTTGGGTCTCACAAATTATATAGCTGGCCCTGACAGGAAGTATCCCCCAGGAAGAGAGTTCCAGTCCTTGAAAGGTCGGAAAGAGGCACATGGTGGTGCATGGGGACCTCTCCCAGCAGGACTGCAGCAGGAAGACAGCACCAAGGGCCCAGGCACTGCTGGAACCAGGCAGTGGAGTCTGCATGGTTTCCACAGTCTGGGTGGGTGTTCTGGCAGCAAACAGTGACCTGGGAGCAAAGGAAAGGAAATGGGAGGCTAGACGGAATCAGGTGGGACTTGTGCCTTTTCCTTTTGTTTAGAGTGTTTTTGACTATGATGCTCACTGATGGGAACATACACTGGTATAACCTTTGGAAAGCAAACTTGGCATTTACTAGTAAAGTTCAGATACACACAGACCTAGAGAAATTCCTGCACGTGTGCACAGGAGGCAGGCATGAGAGTGGTGTAGCAGCACTGTGGGATATAACCCCTAACTGGGAACAATCTTCATGTTCATCAGAAGGAGAAGGGATAGAGTAGTGTATACATGCAATGTGGTAACACAGAGCACCATAGACAAATAAAACAGGTATGGGTTGACATGGAAGACTCTGGAATATAACACGGAACCACCCTGTGAACACATAGCCTCTACAAGCCTCAGTTCTAGGCCTTTCAAATTGATTGAGTCTTGGAACAGGGAAGAGGCTGGCTTTATATAGGGGAATGTGAGACCTATGAGACCCACTTGTATCCAATCTATATGGACCCAGTGCCTGAATTTCCATTGTTAGAAATATATTTCTCTGCCAGATGTGGTGGCGCACGCCTGTAATCCCAGCAGCTCTGGGGGCTGAGACGGGAGGATCACAACTTCAAAGTCAGCCTCAGTAACTTAGTGAGGCCCTAAGCAATTTGGCCAGACCCTGTCTCAAAAATAAAAAGTAAAAAGGTCTGGGGATGTGGCTCAGTGGTTGAGTGCCCCTGGCTTCAATCCCTGGTACCAAAAAGAAAAAAAAAGAAGAAGAAGAAATACACTCTTCTGGGTCAAGGCTATGAGCTCCCTTGAAAATCAGACACCCAATGATTTCTGGCTCTGCAGAGCTCCACTGGACAGCCACAGGCCACAGTCCAAACATTTTACACAAATGCTCTTGGAAGAAAGTTGATGGGCAGGAACGCTTAGCAGCAGGGTCAAGGACAAAACTCAGGGGCACACCAATACTTAAGTATTGATCAGATAATTAAAGGTCCTGATGCCAAAAAGCCTCAGGAGACAAGAAAAGTCAATGAGATCACAAGAGTTTTAAGGATGCATTATAGAAACTGGTCAAATACCAAGAGGTAGTTTAATTCAGGTGAACATTAAAAAGATATCATTTAGTAATTTGATGCTTAGGAACTTAGGAAGTCATTGGTGGGGTGGGGGTGTAGTTCAGTGGTGTTGCATGCACAGCATTCGAGGCTCTGGGTCTGATTTCAGCACAAAGGAGAAAGAAGGAGGAGAGGGGGAGGAGGAGGAGGAGGAAGAGAAGAAGGAGACAGCGTAGTTGGAGACCTTCGCAGAGGCAATTAGTTCAGGTAGGACCCAACCTTGGTGGAAAGTAAAAGAAGACGAGGAAAAGGAAACAAAATGTGGTTTCTTTAGAAGAAGTTTGTCAAGGATGGGTGGGAGCTTCAAGAGGAGACAAGAAGAAACAAGACTTTCTAGAATGGGAAAGAATGATGCATACAGGGTGAAGGAAAGGAACAGGACACAAGGGAGGGATCGGAAGATCAGAGAATCAGAGAAGGAAGAGGATCTTGGAAGAGGCGAGCGGGAGTGGAGAGCGAGTCTTGGGAATGTCTTGTGGATCCTGTTAGAAGCAGAGAAGAGAATGGCTTCAGGTGATGCGTTTCACTCTGGGGACCAGGGGTGGGGGTAGGGCAGGAGTTAGTGTCACTGGAGACAGAGACAGTTAAGGTCGTTGGAAACAGGTGGGCTGGACAATTTGAGGAGAGCTGGACAAGCAGGAAACAGTCAACATAGGGAAGGAATCAGAGCCCAGTCAGGTGTGACTAAAAGGACTGGCAAAGAGCTGGCTGCTTTGGAAACCTTCTCTCTGTAGTGGTGCTACTTTTGTCCCAGTAGAGACTGACAGTCCCCATGGACAAGTGAAAGGCTGGATTATTCCAGGTTGGGATAGGCAGAGAAGGGTATAGGGTATAGATTTGATCGGACAGCGGCTCTGGGATCAGCAGGGGTTAGTAGACAAAAGAGACTTTTCCAATTTTCTTTTTTAAAGGCGATCATAGGAGTTGGGGTTGTGGCTCAGTGGTAGAGCGCTTGCCTAGCATGTGGGAGGCACTGGGTTCGAGTCTCAGCACCACATAAATAAATGAATAAAATAAAGGTCTATCAACATCTAAAAAATATAAAAAATAAAACTGTTAAAAAAATAAAGAAGAGCATAATCTGCTGTAACTTTAAAGAGTGTTACTAGAAAAGCCGTTTGAATGGCTGGAGTTGATGCTTTCAACATGGAAGTAGAAACTTGGACCCCACCTTGCTCTGACTCACACAGTCACGTGCCTTCTCTGAGCACAGGACTTTGTAGTTCTCGGCCTTGTGTCTGCCCCACAAACCCAAAGGTGACAAAGGGCACGAGATTCTTGTCTTCACTTCCTACCACACCCCATGACTGGTGCTGCCAATGCTTAAGAAGAAAAGCTTAGAATTTTCTACAATGATCTGTTTTGGTCAAGTTAATAACTTATTGCAAGTTGACTGGATTGGAAACTATTATTTCCAGTCTCTGCCTTTTTGAATAAGAACCATGCTGCTGAACACTGCAGCAGTTTTATAATTACCTTAAACATCTCTGAACAATTTTTCAGAATTTAGGAATGGGGTCTGTTTGTGTGTGTGTGTATTGTATAATTTTAAGTCATTTTCAGCTAATTATTTCTGCATTGCACAATTTGTACTCAAAAAAAGTCAGAATTACTTAAATATCAAATGATAGGATTTGTTCATAGTTCTCTTTTTTATATATTAGGAGAGTAATGTGTGAAGAAAATTTAAATGCAGATAAGCAAAAGGAGAACCCAAGGATGTGTATACTTCCTCCCAGAGCTGGCCTCTGTTGGTTAACATCCAGGAACATACCTTTAGTTCCTTCTCCAAGTCTGTGTACAGTGAGCTTTTTGCAACCTCTTATAATTGCCTTACAGAATCCAGCTCTTCAAGGCTCAGGTCCCATGCCCCC